>NC_140582.1:927515097-928241347 GCF_964204655.1 Triturus cristatus
AAACAACCTGGTTTTGCTAGGGGGGGTCACTTGGGTTTTTGGCCCCGGGCTCTGCGGCCATCTTGCGAAACCTACCAAACCCACACATTAATGAAAACTAGACACACCCGGGGGAGTCCAGCGAGGTATGGCTTGCATTGGCCACCCTACCCCGAATCCCCTTCAAATCTCAAATTTAGCTGTAAAAATCAAATTTTTCTCAAATTTGTATTTGGGAAAGTTCTGAAATCTGCATGGATCCGCACATTTCCTACCACCCAGCGTTCCCTCAGGTCTCCCGATAAAAATGGTACCCCACTCGCATGGGTGAGTCAAGTGCCCTGGACAGGCGAGGGCCCAAAACGTATTGAGGAGACATCAAAATTACCTATCACAAAACAACCAAGTTTTGCAAGGGGGGTCACTTGGGTTTTTGGCCCTGGGCTCGGCGGCCATCTTGGGAAACCTACCAGACCCACACATTTCTGAAAACTAGACACCCGGGGGAGTCCAGCGAAGAATGGCTTGTGTGGACCCCCCAACGTTTTCCTACCCTGTTTTGGGCCCTTGCACAAGGATGAAAAGAATATGGAGAGCTAAAAGTTAAGTTAGTAAAAAAGCAATATAACGCTGCCAGCGATATAACGCGGCCAGCACAAGCACTGTGTCATTGCATTGTTAGGTCAAGCCTGGCAGCGCATGCGCTGCTCTGCGAGACATGCTGTTTTCAGGTATGGACTTGAAGCTTCGCCTACTCTTCGCCCATATTTTTCATTGACTTGTGTCATTGTCCTTTGTAAATGCTGGCTTCTGATTTGTTAATAGGCTTATCAGTCCCTCTTTAGTCCCTGTCTTTTGTTGTTACCTCCCATGAGGACTCTTACATGTGTCCTTACTCAGGAGCTTTCAATAGCAGTTCAGAGAACTATTTACTTAATCACGATATATAGCACTCAGGATACGCCAGCTTCAGTAATGTCAGCTGCTTTCTAACAGACTTTGCTTTTTTATTTAGAGTTGTCGCAAGTATTCTGGCGCTGCACTGCATTTGGAAACTAGCAGAAATCGCTGTTAGCATGAGCTGAAGTCATTTTGGTTGTGGCAGCCATTTTAGTTAGCCATGTGCTAGCCATGTGTTTCTTGTCTCTTTACTGTTGCCTGCTCTTCTACTCTGCTTGAGTCATCAGTTACAGTTAACTCCTTCAGTACTGAGCCAGAGCCTTATGCATGCTCAGGAAGGCCTGTAGTTGCTAGAATGCACCTGTCTTAGGGTACAACTGTCAGGCTATTCCAACTGATGTAAGGGTTTTTGTTACTCCTCCTACTTTGTTAACTAAGCATTTTCTGTTAGTCCTTATATGTGAATAACTATTCCTGTGTATACTTGTACCGCCTCTTTTTGAGCTTCTATGCTTACACTGCAACTATTACAGTATATAAACACTTTGGTTTCTGTACTCCATGTACTGCCTCATACATTGCCTGAGGGTTATGTATCGATGCAGTCCCACTCATGAGTGAAAATAAAATACTTTCTTGATATTACAGATTCCGTGCCAACCTCTATTTGTTAGTCCAAGGACTTGAGTACGCAGAAGGGCGAACCCCTGTACTGGTGGGTTTCAAGAGTGTCTCACCTCCCACATGCATCCTCCTTCTTTCCCCTTTGAAATTGTGCAAAGGCAACAATAAATAGCGGGCTTTTGCCATTATTTTACTGAATGTTTAATACTCAACATGTGTCTGCATGTTTTTCTGATGCGATGGGGTGATCAGGAGGTCGAGGACGGGGGAAAGAGGTGGGGTATGGGCAAGGATGAGCGGAGGGGTAGAAGGGGACAGCAACATGGAGAAGTGGTGAGGGAGGGAAAAGCAGCAGAACTGTAAAAATAGTACCTCGCTCACAGCACAATCAATGGACTGGGACTAATCAGGGGAAATCAATCTGTGCTTGGTCCATTCACCAGAGAGAAAACTGGAAGTGATGCTAAGGCAAATGCAGGTCAGTTAGAAGGGTGGGAAAAAGAGTGCAAATAAAGCTCCCAAATTGGAACGCTCAAAGCGCTTTACTGTATACAACAACCGCGGTCCGTGCAGGTAACAACGGTGGGGTCGCGTGAAGGGGGATTTCTAGGGAAGATGCAGAGGGAAAATTAAATTAATAATTAATTTTTCCTCTGCAGCGTCCCTCAAAATACCCCCTCACACAGCCCAACTGCCCCACTGCTGTTACCTGCATGGACCCTGGCTGGTATACAACATCCCTTTATGCAACAGCACTTGCGAGCTGTGAGCCGAGAACTACCATGTCCATTAAAAGTAGGCGGGTTGTGAAAGTTTGTCATTCTTTAAAGTAGATCATGGCTCGAAAAATTTGAAGCTACTGATCTAGTCCAAGACTACAGGTCCAAAATATCTATACACTATGACAACTTCTTTACCTCTCACAATGACACTGGGAAATGGGATGATGGTAACAATGCACTTCCCAGCAGATCTCTCCACTTATCTTGTTCTCCAGCCATGCCAGTTCAGGCCCACAACTATACACAACAGTTCTCATTGGACAAACCAATACAGTCTCCAGATAAGCAAACTATAGTCTTAAGAAATGCCATGAAGGGACATGCAGAGCTGTTCAAAGCTGCCAAAATGCTGAAAGACCATTAACCGCGCATCATTGTCTCTTACACCTCATTATCCACCACACTGCAAAGGACATTGTCCCATAACATGATAACCTCACCTTGGTAGTCATCACACACAACATGAAAACACTTCCCACATAGGATCACAAAACAAAGCCAACACTCCTCTGACCACACACCTCCCTATATGGAGTGGCTTGCTGCCCATGTATGTAAGCACTTCAGTGCCACACACAAGGGTGGTAAGCGCTGTACAAATTCTTCAATACACTACATCACCAAGATTTGTTTTGATCCTATTAAAATCTTTGTTTCTATCACACTTTAGAATTACAAAGCAAAATGGACTTCATCTGTGCTTTCATAACTGTGATATATTTTGAAATATTTGTACAGTTCCTTTACAGGTATTTTAATTTTTGTTTGTATTAGAAACAAATTGACATCATGCAGTCTTTATTTTCACACTTCCTGTATTACAAGGTCACTGGAATTTTACAAGTCTATGCCTGCAGCACTTTTCACATAATTATGAAATTCTCATTTGCCTCACAATCCAGCATTTGCTGCAAAATCTGCTGCTTTAAATAAAACAAATTGTAGCTCAAAAGTTACGAAAAACATTGCATTATGTGCTGCCACACAGGGGAAGGTCCTCTGCAAAAAGTTACTAGTCATCTTTCAGCTCCTTATAGCTTTATTTGTATGTGGAACTGGCATTAATGAAGTAAAACCTTTGCCCAGCCAGTACTATTGTGCATGTGTAAAAATCACAAAATAAAGTAATTATTTCAAAAACTGTGCATCATTAACCTATAAATATGTGATTTCTTGCTGCATAATTTAGTCAACTTTACAGCATAATTTGGGCCTTCCCTGCCTAAAAATTCCAGTGGCCCTGTCTGTCCCTCAGCAAGATTGTAACATTGTCCACTTTACAAAATTCTCTTACCTTGTGGTCAGAGAAAGAAAAGTAAACAAGATCTCCCCACGAAAAGAATAAGCAACAATTTGTCAGAAGGCATTGTCCTGACATTTATCCTCTGTCTTTGAACATGCAGTGAATGTAATTAGATTAAAAAAAAAAAATTGTTGCTCATTTATCTTCTGAACTCCAGCATGTTTTTTCCATTAGACTGTATGCATTCAAATTTGAATAATGCAGTTTATTTAGATCAACTTGTCTCCTCTTCCTCGGTACGGACCCCCCCAGGCGGGGGTATCGGAGCTGGGAGAGCGCCTGCCGCAGTTACATCGGCGGGAGTGGCCCTCCCGAGCAGCGGCACCAATGTTCTTAGTTGGTTGGGGGTGGGGGGAGGGGGGTGGTTGTTGGGGTAGGGCTGAATTGCATATTATACTGATCTGCTCTCTGTCAGTGTAGTACATACCACTCGGGTTACTAGTTGAGTGTCTCATTTGCTTATAACCATTGACAATGTGGGACAGGTCGTACCTCATCGTTGGAGGGGCAGATCTTTGTAAGTGGGATACCAGATCGTGGCTTCTTCTTAGAAAAATGCACAGATGACGCATGCATACGAGATGTAACTGTTTCATATTGTTGTCTGATGCTCAATAAAGATATTTAAAAAAAATATATATATTTAGATCAACTTGTTTTAAACTTCTTTTTTAATAAATACTATACCAGCTGCTTCGGTCATTTCAGGGGTGGGGGTGGAGGAAGAATAATATGGGCTGGCTCAGCCCTCAAATGCCCTCTGTGGTTACAGCCCTGAAAACAACCTTCTCTAGGGCCAGAAAATTAGATGTCTAGTTTGAGTAAGGTATGTGGTTTAGAGGCCACATCAAGAAACAGCCACTTTTGGTATTAAGATAGCTTAGCCGGAGGCTCGAAGGGAGCGGTGGTAAAAATGATGAATTACATCATTCTATACATTGACTTCCAAAATATCATGACAATGTTTTCACTCTTTGTAATATTTTGCCTATTAATTGTTTTTATTGCCACTATATTGTTTTTTCATATTTACATCTGTTCAGATTATCTGTACTAGGATAAGACACTGATGTTAATAAAGTGCTAACATATCTGTAGTGTGTATTCTTATGTACATCCATTTATGGTGAATAGGGATTGAGAACATATTAACCTAAAAAAATACTGCAAGTTTAACAGGACTGATCATTACAGAGAACGCATCATCTTCAAGTAATGCACAGGTTGTTAGTGTGTTACAGTCCACCAGACTTTCTGTGTCAAGTTGGTAAGTTAGCACTAAGGGGTCAATTACGATGCGGTCCGTAAAGGCTCCGACCCGCATCGTAATCGGCCCGTCAGTGTACTTTCCGACCTCCGCATTACAATGCGGGCGGTCGGAAACTAAACCGGCTGTTCAATAGGCTGGCTTTCGACGGGCTAAAGGAGCCAGCCGGAGAGTCGGCCGGTCCTAACTGGCTCGTAATCCCAAGGTGTCTGCCAATGGGTGCAGAGATGAACAGCACCTCCCATTTCCCTATGGGAGCATGTAGTTTGACGGTTTACGGCCGTAATGCACGCTCCCATAGGGAAATGTAGGAATGCGGTGTTCGGTCGCATCCTAATTAGCCAGTCGGGACTGCCAACCAGAGGTCGGTCGGACCCAGGACCAAGATGGTGACTTGAGTCCGCCTGACATCGTAACTAGCCCCTAAGTCTGCACTTAGCAAAAGGGTCTTGGGCAGGTGTCTTAAACCAATCGATTGTGAGCCACCAGTAGCTCACAGACAGTTTCAGAATAGCTCCAGCGGCCTTGAGTTCATTTTTAATTAAGCACAGGGTCACATTTTCCTTTAAAAGTTAAGGGAAAACTGTGTTTAAATTACATTATTATCATCAGGCTGCAGATAGCAGGGCCTGATAATGAGCAGTGCTAGTCAGATTTATGACCCAGACTGAGTCATAGGGGTCTATTAGGATGGCAGGCAGATTCCTGTCCGCCCGCCACCCTAGCGGTGCAGGTACCAGCTGCCAGTGGTGCAGCAGTCCTGCACCGCCAATTAGGATGCGACCGCCACCCTGATGGTCGCATCCCACATATATTGCATTGTGGCAGATGGTGCTGTAAGCAGCACCAGCCACAATGCAATATAAGCATGTTGTGCATTGGCATGCACAACGTGACAGCCACCGCGCGGTGCCTGCCACCTTGTGTATGCCAATGTTGGGGGGTACCATAGGTAACCCCCAGTGCAGCCCCCCACCCCGGGGGCCCGTAACAGGCCCCAACAGTGAATTACTGCATGACTTTGAAAGGCATCCAACAGCCGGCATCATAATATGGTGTTTTTCCATCCAGTAGGCAATTGTGATGATTGCCTACCGGCGGAAAAGCAGCAGACAGTCTTTCCGTCCGCCGCGGTACCCCCCGCCCTGCTAATGTGGCGGGGGTAAAAGGCTGTCCGGCGGGGTGTTTTGGCGAGCGGATCGCCACCGCCAATAGGGCTGTGGTGATCCGCACGCCATCCTAATAGACCTCATAGAGTTGAAATACGAATACTGAGGTATTTAACTCTTATATAAAAGTCCTTGTCAGCTCAATATTGGAGCGCGAGAAGAAAATGATATTTCTGAATGCTTTTAAATGGGAGAAAATTTAAAATGAAAACTTACCAGTCTGGTTTAGTTCATTGTAATTTACTCCCATTTCAATGTGAGACATTTACAAACAGTAGACCTTTGCTCCTCGTGGCCAGTAGACACTGTGCAATATTTATATCTTTAAAATACAGTCCTATTTTGAAATGGGAGAATTTTAAAGTGAAGAAAAATATTTCTATGAAACATTAGGCCTTAATGTTTTTCTCCACTTTCAATCAGCCAATTACATCTTAAGAATGTTTCTTCACTTTTAATTCCTCCCTTTTAAACAATTTTTCTGTATAAAGATGGCACCATATCTACAGGACCCTGGAAGCAAGATGCCTGGTGTTTGTAAATTTGACACTTGGAAATGGGAGAAAATTTAATTGATGAGTTTTATGGAATCCATATAAATATAAAGTTAGCTCTTGAGTTTAATTTTCTCCCATGTCAAAATGCTGCCTTAACACACAGCATGCATCTTGCTCCCAGTGGCTAGTAGACACACTGCCATATTTATAACTGAAAAATACAGCCGTTATTTTACGTGGGAGCAATTTAAGGTGCAGCCCTTTTTTATATATTATGAACATTTTTCTGCACTTTAAATTTCTCCCATTTAAAAAAATGGTTGTATGTTTGTGTTATACATGTAAGGGTGCAACATATTGCAAAAGTTATGTCCTGTTCCATTGGTACATATGACACAGGTTCTCAGTCACCCATACACATTTATATCTCATTCATATGTATACATGTTCATACATCCCTAAAGAACACGCTCTCACTGACACACATGGCAGCCCTGTCATAGTGCCCTAGTCAAAATATTTTGCTCAACCCATAGTATCTGGCTCCATGGACAGTAGACTTAAAGTCAATGAAGCTGGGCGTGAGGGTGTTTGGTAGGTGCATGAGTTTCTTAGCCATCAGTAGCTCACAATGATTTTCAGTTGCAGAATAGCTGTCACTACAGAAAAGGCTGGAGACCCCTGCAGGGACCTTCACATGCAAATGCATCTGACAGATACCCATCAGGATTGTCCGGGGTTGAGTCATGGCTACAAACATCAATGATGTAGAACACGTCCCCACTAGACCTGTATTTCTTCTCAGATGCCTAACTAGTGCTGTTGATTCTGATCCCCAAGTAAAATTGTGCTACATACGCAAAATCTTTTTTCAGACCTTGTTTATTCATTTTTCTTATATTTTGTCATATTCATTGTTCTCATTATACACATCTCATAAAACAGTTCTACAAGTATATTTTCACAATCCCTTCCACGTACTGTGACACAAACCTGTCTTTCATATTTAGAAAAATATTTAATCTTCTTACATAAAATCATAAAAGTTAGAAAGAACCCTCCTTAAAAGCAATCCACTCACTCCTACACACATCAGAATTACTACCTACCACACACTACATTCATACTCTGACCCAGCATTCTACACATATATAGAGCAAACAGCAATGAAAAAAACTGTTTTGATTTTTATCTGTTGAGACGTTGTGGGCTGGAATCACTTTTGATAAGTAGTGACATTTGAGATGTCATCTGTGATGTCATCAATGATGCTACTGACCGAGTGATCTAATATGTGAGATCGTAAGCAGTGCATTTTGGGAGGAGTAAGTTATAGATAGCTCAAGTAACTATAACTTCTGAATTTCACTGGTTTTGTACAAGTGAAATCTGAGCGTGACTAAAGGTCCCTGTAACCTTTGTGTTTTTTCAGTGAATTGTTATGTTTTTTTTAATGTTATTTCCTAACTATTTCCTAACTATAAAATGTTATTTCCATACTATAATGTCCCTGCAACCTTTTTTTTTTAGTGAATTGCTAAGATGTTTTAAATTGTTTTTCCTAGCTGTAACCTGTAACCTTTGAGAGAGGGTGTGTGAGTGGCTGTACAGATCAGTGAGTGGGTGTGTGAGTGGCTGTTTGGGTCTGTGAGTTGGTGTGTGAGTAGTTTTGTAGGTGTGTGAGTGAGTCTGTGAGTGGTTGTATGGGTCAGTGAGTTGGTGTGTAAGTGACTATGATCTTTGGGTGTGTGAGTTACTGTATGGGTCTATGAGTAGGTATGTGAGTAGCTGTATAGGTTGGTGACTGGGTGTGTGAGTGGATGTATGGGTCTGTGAATGGGTATGTGAGTGACTGTATGGATCTGTAAGTGGGTTTTGTGATTGGCTGTATGGGTGTGTGAGTGGTTGTATGAATAGTGTTCTGTGTGTGTGTTAGTGGGTGTATGAGTGGCTATATGGCTCTGTGAGTGGGTATCTGAGGCATTATGTGGGTGTGTGAGTGGGTGTGTGAGTGGCTGTATGGGTCTGTGAGTGGGTGTGTTAGTGGTTTTGTGGGTGGTTGAGTAGGTGTATGAGTAGCTGTATGGATGTGTGAGTGGGTGTGTGGGTCTGTGAGTGTATGTGAGAGTGGCTGAATGGGTGTGTAAGTGAGTGTCTGATGTCTGTATGGGTATGTCAGTAGCTGTGTGAGTGACTGGGCCAGAACGGAACCTCACCTGCCCCTTTATCCAACAAGAGTCCACAGTTTTGCAGAAAAATTCTACCCAACTGGAGTACTTTCTACTGGTTAATTAGTAAGTGCTACCTTTTTGGGTAATAACTAGTGCATATTCTACACTACAGATGCGTAATGGACTACGAGAAAATGTCTCCACTGACTGTGTGCATGTAATTTCGGCAATGTGATTGATCCTCGAGCATCCTGATCCCCAAATCTGTGATAATATGAATCCTCGCCTAGAGAAGAGGACCAGACTATAAATAGGGGATTCTTCACCAAACATGAGTTCTTACTCCTAACTATATGAAGCAAGTGCTTCTTTGGTGGAGATGTGCTCAGAATTCCTCTGCATTAAGAACGTATCACTAAAATCGGTGGTAAACGCTCCAAGAGGCCTTTTGATAAGTTGTCTATTTACATGGGAAAAGGCGGGAAGGCCTTGCAGATGACTTTGGGCATTTGCATACTCTGGGTAATTGAAAGAGAGAACCATGGACTCTGCTCTCAAGATAAGAAAGAAATCACTTGTCACAGTCACTAAAGATCAGATTGTGTTTCAATAGATGCATTCAACTCCATTAAATAATTCAGATTGTTTTTCAGCGTGGAATACGAGTGGAAAGATACTTGCTTTGCCTTCGCCAACCCAAAAAGTTAGGATCATTTGTGCTTTAAAGAAGTGAAGCTTCAACTGGGGCACCTGCTGTGTTTACATTTGTAAGTACTTTCCATAGAGGCTTATTTTCTGTGAAATGAGCATCAGGGCCATAACGGAATCTCATGTTTTCCAAGAAGAGTACACACTTTTCCAAAAATGTCTAACCAGCTAGAGTACTTTCTACTGGTTAATTAGTAAGTGCTACCTCGTTGGGTGAATGTCTAGAGCATACTCTACATTACATCTGCGTAAGGGACTATGAGATAATGTCTCCGGTGACCATGTGTGCATGCATCCGGCAATGTGATTGTTAACTGAGCATCTTGAACCACAAATCTGTTATAACAAGAACCCTTGTCAAGAGAAGACGAGGAGACTACAAAGAGGTGAACCTTTATCTTATGAGGTAAAGGGCCTTTGCCAATATTGGTCCCAGGGACCCCATACCCCAGGGCCCAGCCTCTTGATCCTGGTTGCACTGGATCCCACCCAGGGCACCCAGTCTGCAGCAATGGGTACCACGGGAGAGAATCAGTGCCCCTGTGATCCTTGCTGCCTCCCAGCCTCAAGCAGGAGCCATCATTGCTCCAACATGCAGGGAGCGACCAAAAATGCTGCTCCCTGCATGTTGGAACAATCTTTTTATCTGTTTTCCTGCTGAGGGGGAACAGTTTTTCTGCTCTTGTCCACTGGTAGCGGACTTACTGTTTGTTCTCTCTTGGTGGGAGCTGTCAAAGCTCCTGCCAATCGAGAGCAAACAGCTATGTACCGGGTGTGGGCACCCCAGGACATAGGAAGCTGGCCTTAGTGGGTGGGGGTCCCCAGGGCCAATAATGGCTCCAGGAGCGGGGCTGTTCTGCTTCCCCCTCCTTTCAATTTGAAGGGAGCTGGTGATCCCCAGTGCTGAATACTGCCCAGGAGGGAGGCCACACAGCCCCCTCCTCCTTTCTTTTGTATTTCTTTGCCCCAGAGAGGTGGTGGTCCCCGGGGCCATACTGGATCAAGGAGAGGGTCTGCATGGTCCCCCTCCAATTTACCATTAAAGCCCCAATGAGGTGGTGGTCCCCCGGGCTATTTACTGCCATAGGAGGGGGGTATGAGTTGCCCCCTACAATTTAAATATCAAGCCCCAGGGAGCTGGTGGCCCCAGGGCTCTTAGGAGCTCCACATTTATAAACTCCAATGCCCCTGGGACCTAGCATACTCCCTGGTGAAATATAACAAACGTGGGAGACCGAGCTTGTTTTCAAAAAAATGTTTTCACAGGGATTTACAAATTTTGATGCTTTTCCCTGCGAAAATGTAAAAAAGAATACTTTTTGGCCCTGATGGTGTCCCTGGGGGACCCCACCCCCAGGCTTAGGGGGTCAGGGTATTCCTCCCCTGCCCCCTTCTTTTTTAATTTTTGTTTGGGACTCAGCTGAGTCAGAGTTCCAAGATGTCTGCCAACACTACCTGGTTGAAGTGTTGGCAGCAAATCAGATCTCTGCACTAGATCCGTAGGATTCGCAGAGGGTTTGTACCTCTAGTTATACAAATGTTGTATTTCTTTAATATTTACAAAACTACTGAACAGATTTACACCAAATACCAAAAAGGGTTCTTTCTATACCAATATCTAGCTTTCTGCCAAATTTTGTGTAATTCCGTTTAGCTGTTCGGGCTGTAGTCATGTCTAAAATCTCTATGGGAATTAACATGGGAAACCCACTTTTTTGTCCCCCCGCCTTTTGCTCGGCCCCTGCTAGACATATCACTCCAAAACTTTCCATGCACAACTAGAATCAGGAGAACCATTTTTAATTATTTATATTATACACTTTTTTTATATATATATATCTTTATATTTGTTTTAACGGTTTTTAGACATCCAGAAACAAAGTTGCACACTCAAGGAGGTTCAATTATTGCAAATTTATTTGCCACACTGGAAAACCCTTGACAGATGCGTTTCGGCACTCAGCCTTTGTCAATGTCCTATATATATTTTGGTTAAAGCAAAGCCTACATGTTGCCGGTTTCATCCACAGATTGCGCTGGTGCCATAAAATAGACTGCGGCGCCCGTTTTACTTGCAGTGCCAGAATAATCAATCAAAAGCACTACTCGCAGTGAAAAAATTTGAATTTATTGTGATGTCGGGGAAATGTTTGGGCTTTTCAGCCTTTCTCAAGTGTGGGCTCAATCGCCTTCAGAGAAAAAATAGTTTAAACCAAATGCAGCATAAAAAACATAGTAAACAGACTATGACATCGGAATTATGTGTAATAATGAATTAATGTGAAAAAAATATATAGCTGTATTATCCAATTAATAATTAATTCAACGAAGTGTTCCTTTAAGTACCATAATTCTTTTATTTAACTATACATATGATTGGGATTCGGAATTGATTTAGAGCTTCTCTCTTCTTCTTTGTTTCAGGTCTTCCAGCGTTTCCCGACACCCTCAACAGAAGAGAAAGCGACTATTAATATTATGATATCCACCCTGTGGTGTTAGTCTTAATGTGCCTCTTTGCTTTCCTCTTCCAAGGTGATATTAGTTGGTGGACCAAATAAGAATTATCAAGAGTAAATAAAGAAAACTACTACTACTTTCCCAACAGGACAGAGTTTTAGAGTTTGCATTCACCCTATAGAAAGTGCTATTATTTACTCAAAGTAATACCCATTAGGAATAAGCAGACTGATTCTCTAAATTTGGCTCTTCACCTAAAGCGTAAAAATCCCGTTTGTTTCCTATTCTCCGACACCCTCCCGTTTCCTTCTAAACCCCCTCCTCTATTCAGTACACAGCCACACACCTGGCATAGCCACAGTCCCCCTGAAGCATGGCTGGACTGGAGGTTTTGCCGGCGTCCACTCAGTGTTTCAGTCACTTCACTCTCCGGGCTCTCGTTCCTTTTCTGTGGGGGTACCTCGGCAGAAGAAGATGGGTCAGGAACACTCTCCTTCTCCTTCACTACCAGGATTTCCTGATCTGCCCTTGTGAAACTCATGAATCTGACAATTCGATTCTCCGCTCCGACAGGGTCTCTCTTGATGTTCCCCAGCTCTGCGTCTTCTACTTTCTCCTCACGCATGCTCAGTAGTAACTCTGTCTCTTCTTGTCCTGCCTGACTTCCTCTTTCATCTGCGTCCTTTAGCTCTCTCAAAAAAGGAATGCTCGTTTTGTTGCTTTCCAGACTGGTGTTTTGGTTTTCCGTTTCTTGATCTGGCATACTGTGACAAACAATTTATACAAACACTGCTCAATTGTCTTAAATCACCTCATTGCATCTGTGGAGGTATCATTTATGTCATACCTTTGGTTTTTGAAATACATGAAAAGTTTTTTTTGTGTGCCTGATACACTGTATTATTCCTGCCGATAATTTGCTATATGACTTAATACGAATGCAAAGCAAATATATAAAATAAATATGACAATTTATACAAACACCACTCGATTGTCTTGAATCGCCTCATTGCATCTGTGGGGATATCATGTATGGCACACCTTTGGTTTGTGAAATAAACCAAACGTTTCCTTAGTGTGCCTGCTACAATGTATCTTTTCTGTCAATAAATTGCTACATGTGTTGTAAGTGAAGGTGAGCAAGGTGCAAAATATGACATTCATAGATATCATAAATACATAAAACATATTCTGTGGTTATCATCAGTCCCCAGTGGGCATATATAATAATACATTGCACCTCAGTAAACATATAAAAATTATCATCAGAATGGCCAAGACATTTTTTAACCAAAGAGCATAAAGAAAAATAATATAAAAAGAGAAGGGTAAACATGAGAGATGTTGGAGATCAGAAGCAAAATTGATCTGTGTGGGCCCCAAATGGTTGTAACATACGAAACCATTGGGTACTTATGGATGTTAATATACTGGAAAGAAGTGATCAGGCAGTATTGGACCTAGATGTGTCCTGTCAGTTCTTTATCCATGTTAAGCCCTCGAGTGACCTTGGTATCCAGGCCAATGATCAGACATTATTCCATGATGCGTAACAGCTTTTCTCTGTCTCCCCCTCAGGTAGTTTTGTGTAGGAAGCCGGCTCTGTATATACTATACAAAAAAGAGGTATAGTGTGAACAGAGTCCAGTGAGTCCCCAAAAGTATGGCAGAGGTTAAAGTAGAGAATACCTTACTCTCAATTTAGTGGTAGCTGGACTGAGCAGTTAGGCTTATCAGAGGGTAGTGTGAATGCATTTGTTGTACGCACTCATACAAGACAGAAACACACACACTCAATGACTAACTTCAGACCAATGTTTTGCAAATATATTACTTTTGTTATGTTTATTTTTAGGAACTAAGTTGAACTCAGTTTCAGGCAAGTTATACTTTCAGAAAGGCAGTATAAATGCTTTTATGGTCTTAGATATACTTTGGTATTGTCAATACGAAATAATACCATTCAGCACTTGAAAAAGATAGACAGTCATGGGTAATAGATAGATAGATACAATGCAATGCAAGCCTAAGGAAGGAAAACAGGTTATGCATCAGCAGGGAAGTACACAACTTACTTTTTCAGTCTGTGGGGGTTTTAGACAGGCCCTGGGCAAGGGTCAGTACAAGGTAGGCCCTACACTACCAGCTGCACTGGGGCGGCTGGGTGCAGAGTTTGCTGAACCCAAGGCTACTCAATGAAGACATGCGGGCACCTGAAGCGATGTGGAGTTTAGTATCTATGCCGCAGCGGTCGATACCGGCAATGATGTTTGCTCTCACAGTCAGCGGAGAGCAATGAGGATGAATGGGAGTCAATAGGCTGCCAACGCCTGGACCATCGCGGTCGTCGCCGGCGAGTCACTGTAGGTCGACAGGGAGCACCACCAGTCGCTGTTGTGGTCGTGTATATTACGATGTGCAAGGGATGGAGGAGTTGCCAATGTTAGGCCGCCTCTGAGAGGCTGCCGTCCGGCTGCGGTGCTTTCTTCTGGCAGGGCAGAGTCACATTGACACAAGTGCTGATCCTCTACTGCTGCAGTCTTGGGGTTGTTTGTGCAATAGTAAATCACTTCAACATAAGTGTCGGCCCTCAACTACTGTGGTTCTTTTACCGTCAGATGCCGGAGACTAGAGCCTCTAGCCCAAAGGTAGGTCTTGGCGATTGGGTTGAAGCTGGAAGATCTCCAGCGTTTCTTGGAGTCCTGCCTGGGTTTCTGGAAGGACAGCAGGGCCAGTTTTCAATCTGGTTACAGGTGGCAGGGTTCTTGCCAAGTTCTTTCTGCAGCAGTTCAGTTCCTCGTTCGGCAGCGGTCTTCTTCCATCTTCTTCTTTGGTCAGTTTAATCTCCTGAGCTGGCTTCAGGCGTGCCCCTTATTACTGCATTTTGTTTTGTTACTGGGGTAGCAAGGTAGTAGCCAATGGGCTGCTGACCTTAGGGTGACTACACCCTTAGTGTGCTTACCCCATGTGGTGGAGTGAACATAATCCCTGACCCTCATTGGAGGGGACCTTCCATCTGCAAGATGGTTGGCACTGAAGAGTGGGCTTCACCGTGCCTCCCCCACCTAAGGAATGGCGTTGGCAGAGGTGGGCACATCTTCAGGGCTGTCCTGATTTTCCCACCTGTCTTCTCACCGAAAAAAGGGTGAAGACAGGAAGGGGGCCTGCTCCTGCTAGCAGGAGAGGCTAGGAGTCATGCCACAAGGCGGCAAGGTCTTTGAAGCTCCCCTGCCACCGATGGCTCTTCCTGACCTGGGGGAGGTGTGAACACCTCCACTTAGGAAAGACTTTGTTTCAGGGCCACATGAGCGAAGGCTCCCAACCCAGGGGTCCAGAAACCTGTCTTGCGGTGGCAGGCTGATGTTCACCAGTCAGGAACCCATCAGTGGTTGGTTTGGTTCAGAGGTCCCCTCTTGATGGGACCCCTGATTGCAGGGATACTAAATCTGACACTGCAATCAATGCAGTTGTATTATTCTGAGATGTTTGATACCAAATATCCCAGGATTCAGCAAAGCCATTATGGTGCTAGAAACCTCGTACTGAAGAGTTTCTAGACCATATACTTAGTATGTTTTTACTGTGCACTTATAATATCTAAGAATGACCTTAGATATTATAGATGCCTGTCTGCTCATGCAGATAGGTCCTCACATGAGGTATAGTACACCCTTCCTTAAGGGTAACTTACCTATGCCTCATGCATTGTTGGGCAGGCATGGCACACAGTGATATGTGCCATGTCGACTCTTCACTTTTAGCTGTACCAAAACACGCAGGGTGCAATGGCAGTGATGCATGTTTGTAGTGAGAGGTCTCTGAGGGTGGCAAATACATTGTGCAGACCCCAGAGGCATTTCCCTGGCTACCATGCCCTTGGCACCATAGGTACCCCTGACAAGGGACTTACAAGTAGGCAAGAGTTGTGCCAATTGTGGAAACAATGGTAAAGGTTAGGGAACGAACACAGGCCCTGGGCACCTGATTGGCAGAGACCCAGGTCAGTCAAAGTGCATCAGAAATCTGGCAAAAAGTGTAAGGGAGGTTACTGCAGCAGAAACTCACTTTACTACAGTTTGTAAACCCTGTCAATGCCAAATGATCGAATAAGCTCAGGCTTGCTCTTGTTTGATTTGAAGATGTCGTGCAACGGGGTATGTTTCAACATTATTCTTAATTGCACGGAGATGCTCTAATATTCTATTTTTCACAAGGAACATAGTGCTTCCAACATACCACAGTTTGCGTGCGCATTCCATGCATTAATACAGTAATCAGACGTGCATGTGATGAACTTAGAGATCTTTTTTTATCTATCATTGGGTAACTTGTGAGTGTTACAGTTGCTACTGTACTTGCACGCTTTACACTTTCCGCACTTGTAGAAACCACCTGTGCTCTCTAGCCTTTTCTCTTCTCTGGATCCTTGGAAATGGCTGTGTGTGAGGGTATCCCTGAGCGATTTTTCACTCCTGTTGCTGGTGCTTGCATGGATTTAAGTATAGGGTCTGCCTTCAAGACTGCCCAATGCTTTTTCATCAATTTTTTGACATTGCTGGACCTATTTTTAAAGTCTGTGATTAACCTTATAGTATTTTTGTTTTCAGTTTGCTTTTCTTTTTTTGCCAAAAAGGAAATCTTTCCTTCTAAGAGATACCACCATCTTTCTAGCTGATTTGAGTATCTTCATTGGAGCAATTTATTTTAGTGCGAAGCATCTCATCATAGAGAGTGCTCCATTTTAGATTGGTTGGATGGTGCCAGTCAGCATGTATTATGCTGTTGCCAGCTGTTTCTTTCCTGTGCAGTTTGGTTGTGAGTTGTCCTTCTCTCACAGTGAGGCAGATTACAAGATACTCTAAGATAATGTTGCTAATCTTGTGGCTGAAGCTTAGATGAAGGTTATTAACTTGTAAGGTATTGACAAATTCTGTAGCTAGTTTCTCCTCTCCATCCCATATGATGAAGAAATTGTCAATATACCTTATCCACATAATAATGTGGGAAGTAAATACCTCATGTTCCTCTGTCCAAACCACTTGCTTCTCCCACCAGCCCAAGAACAAGTACAGAAAACTGGGGGCGCGGCAGATGCCCATCGCAGTTCTGGATACCTGACGGTAGTAACGACTGTCAAAGCAGAAGATGTTTTGATTTAGGCAAAATAACAACATTTTGCTGAGCATGAGGGTATTGTCCAGAAATCTTAGTGATCTACCTCTCAGTAATGAAAGTAGGTACTAATCCCTTGTTACTGATCGATTTAGGTGTAGCGGTAGTTAACATTAAGTGTCATCAAATATGTGCTCTCCCAGTGTATGACACAGAATTATTCAAACCGCAGTCTGAGCAAAGGCGCACTATCCACCCGCCCTATGAGGTGCCAAAAGGTAAGTAACAGATCTTACAGGATCATATTATAAATTATATTGTACACAAAACACTTAATGTCAGTGTTGGATATGTACCCAATTCTAACAAAAGCAAAAAGCGTAATCAAACATTGACATGCTTGTAAAGTACTGTATCATAATTAAATTCATGATTGCTTGAAAAGTGTCAATGAACTTCTGGTTCAACAAACAAGATGTATATGAAACAACGATCAAAGGTCTTCTTTTCTGGTGCAGAAAGCGTTTTATTTTTTCAGCCCAGCATCATGGCATTCCAATGCATTTCGGTTATAAAAACCTTCATCAGGGAAAAGCTGAAAGAATATATGTATACCCATAAGTACTTTGAATTCCTATACAAATGACATCTTATGCAAATGCAAAACAATTCAACAGGTAAAAGCATATATTGTGTGCACATGTGTTTTTATCATGAATTGCATCCAGTGTTTATAACCAGTGTTTTAAACAGCCAATATCTTAGAGCAGTTAGAGAATCCAGAGACAAACAAAAGCCACCTATAATAATGACAAATTTGGAATCTTTCATGATATAAGATCGAACAACACCAAATTCTGATACATGTTCAAACGTATACAGATATTGCTACAAAAGCCCCGAGACCCTGTGAACATCAGTCGAGTGAAAAACCGAATGAACAGTGATCACAAGTGTGAACGATAATGCTACCCAGCCACCAGTAGAAGTCAAGATCAACGTGTGCGCGCGAATGTGCAAAACAAAAGGCTCACCGCCAGATTTCTCTGTGAGCTTGTGCTATCAATAAGATGAAAGATGACCGTACTGAAGAAGGAAGGGGAAAAGGCCAGGTTATAAAAAGTGAATAGGCGTCTCCAGTAACCTTCGATTAATGTTATAAAGTCATAGAAAGTGAGCCGTGCTGCCACTTACTTAATAGGCGTAATCAAGAGCCTGCAACGAAAACGGCTGCGACATGGAAGTATGTAGAGTCTTAGTTCAATGAATGTCTGTTTAAAAAAGTGCAATAATTGCATCAGTTGCGGGTTAGCCAACAAAGGAGTAAGCTTCACAAAGTGAAGCGTTATTAAGCATAAAGGTTACCTGCTCACGAGCCGCCGTTATGTGCCTAGAAGGAGTTCGATGTTCCGACAGGAAAAGTGTGGAACTGTTTCGGCGCCATGTCCGTTTGTATATAACACGGACCACGTGTAATGCGTTCCGTGCGTGCCTGTGTGACTGATGTGGAAAACAGACTGTAGCCCAAACGTGGTGTAAACACTGCTGAAGCCAAAAATAAAGCCGGACACCCGTGTAATAAAGACACAATGTGTCGTGAGTGTTTCATTGAGAAGTAGGATGCGCTGAAATGGTCGTGAAAGTGAGTAAAGATACAAAAATGGAAATAAAGCCAATTGTAGAAAAAAACCTGTATACAGACATGCTACCAATGATTTGCGCGAATACCACAAATGAAGAGTTGTTAACAGTTAACAGTGAGTTTCCATGCTATTGAATAAGCATGTAACGTTATACAATCCAAGTTGTCACGGAAAATGAGAAAGTTCACAGAAAATGAATGAGTTCAATTTTATCATTCAGCCCACAAGGGATCATAGTTTGCAAGAACCGTATCCAAAAGGTCTCTCTTTGAGCCAGATATTTATTAGGGTCAATATGTGGTGGTGCCGACACATGTTCAAGGATTGTAAATCGGAGTTGGGGTATGGTATGTTTGTGTGTGAACCAGTGTGCCGCTAGGCAGGATTTCATATTCGATGTTCGAATAGAACTTTTATGTTCTGTCACTCTTATTTTAATTTTCCTAGTTGTCCTCCCCACATAAACTAGCCCGCAGGGACATTTGATGGCGTATATTACCATGGTTGTGTTGCAGTCAGAGGAATGTCTAAGCTTTTTTAGTTTACCCGTGTGGGGATGTGTAAAGGTGTCACCAACTATCACGTTACCGCAATGTCCGCAATTGTGGCATTTTCTCATCCCTGTTTTGATGGAGATGACAGGGTCTCGCTGCTTTGTGGCTAGAATTTCTTTGATGTTTTGAGATCTGGCCAGTGCGAAAATGGGTGTTCCAGAAAAGACATCCTTGAAGTCATGTTCTTGTTCGATGATTTCCCATCTTTTGAGAATGCTTCGTTTGATGGCTCTAGCTGCTGTGGAGTATTTTAGCACGCATACTTCCCGTGTAGAAGCAGGTTTTATGGTTTTTTTGAGTAGCTGTGTTCTTTCCATGTGAATTGCCTTATGTCTGGCAGTTTCGAGCACTGATGGTGGGTAGCCTCTCACCAGGTATTGTTGAGACATGATTTCAATGTCTGTTTTTCCTTGTTCGTCATCCGAACTTATTCTGCGCACTCTAATAAATTGTAACAGAGGTAGATGGTTTTTGAGAGTTGGAGAGTGAAAGCTCCGGTAGTGGAGTGCATTGTTCCTGTCAGTAGGTTTCTTGAATACTCTGGTTGACAAAGATGACCCTTTTTTTTCAATCAAAATATCCAGGTAGTTGATGGTGGATGGATGAATAGAGTGTGTAAACTTGATGTGAGGGTGACAATCATTGAGAGTGGAAATGGCCCCTTCCAAGGATTCTTGAGTGCCTCTCCAAAAGATCAAAATGTCATCAATGTACCTCAGGTACAACAGTAAGTGATCAGACCACTGCTTGTTATGTAAGATGTGTTCATCCTCGAATTTTGCCATAAAGATGTTGGCGTACGTGGGTGCCCCAGAAAAGCCCATAGATGTACCGGTCTTCTGTAGAAAAAAGCGTTGTTTCCACGAAAAGTAGCTGTGATACAAGCTAAACTGGAGAAGTTCAAGAAGAAAAATGTTGAGAGTTTCTTCATAGTCGTGTCTCAGGAGCATCCATTCAACAGCCTCAATACCTTCGCCATGTGGGATGGAAGTGTAGAGTGCTGTGACATCTATAGTGCCTAATAGCATCTCTTTGTTAACAGGTATTTTGATGTGTTGAAGTTTATTGAGACAATCTGTGGTATCCTGTACGTATGTCACCCATTGTTGAACCAGAGGTTGTAGAAAATAATCTATGAATTTACCCAATGGTTCATGCAAGGACCCACAGCCCGCCACAATGGGGCGGAAGGGAGGATTCACCATGTCTTTATGCATCTTCGGGAGCATATATATATGTGGTCTTTTGGGATAGTTGGTGGTCAAGAATTTGAATGTGTTTTCATCTGTCCAATTGAGGTCTTTGGCCTTGGTTAAAATTAGAACCAAAGTTGCTTGAAAGGTGTCCGTCGGATCATTGTCCAGGGCCATGTAGGTGTCGGTATCTAGAACATGTTGATCCACTTTATCTTCATAATATGTGGTGTCCATCACCACTAGGGCACCTCCCTTATCTGCTGGTTGAAAGGTTAGGTTTTTCCGTGAAGCAAGATTAGTGAGTGTCAACCGTTCTTTTTGAGTGAGGTTGCTTTTTGTACTGACTCTTTGATGAATAGGTGCAAGATCTTTTTTGACCAATGTTTCAAAAAGATCAATGGCTTTATGAGTGACTGGTGGCATGAATGTGCTCTTTGGTCTGAATGCTTGGGGTCTGGTTTCTGCCACAGACTCAATCGGTTGGTCTTGCATAATCTGGTGGAAAAACCACCGTAAACGTAGTTTGCGTGTGAATTTGAAAAGTGATATCTCCGTTTCGAGTGCGTTGGTCCGGTATGTAGGAACAAAAGACATACCCTTGTTCAATAAAGTCAGTTCATTTGGTTTCAACTGGACACTAGAAATATTCATCACTAGTTCCGCTTGGGATTCCTTCGGGTTTCATTTGTTTTTTTTGGAGCCTTGTCCCCTCCTGGTTCGGTGGTACTGGCTGCTGATGATTCTTCTGGTGGATGGTTCGAAGTTCGACCCAACTCTAAAAAAGACGTTTGTTTAGTTGTGCCGCTGGTGGATGGTACACTTTCCGATGACACTGTAGCTAAAGGAGTACGAGTAGCTAAAGGAGTACGAGTCGAGAGTGTTTCTTGCTCCGTTGCTATGCTCTCTTCCGAGGTTGAAGCATCCGGTTTTCTAAACGTGCGTCTTTGGGCATACATCTCTGCCCATGTATAAACCTCGTCCAGTTTATAATCGATGGTGTCTCGTCTAAACTTACGAAGTTTCCGGTCATGAACTTCTTTTGCGTGTTCGTCAAGCTTCTCCTTCATATCTTTGAGAGTTTGTTCAAGTTCATCCGAAGATAATCTTTGTGATAGATCATCTTTCAAATCTTTTATATCAGCTTCCAATTCTTTGAGTATGACTGACAGTTCTTCGACAATTAGAAGAATCAAGTCTAGTGAGCACTTATTAAGGATCCCAAACCATTTGTTCATGAAAGGTTTATTGAACTTAAACAGCATAGGTCTGAGTGCAATGCGTAGCCCTCTAGGGATGCGTTTCGCCTTGTGGTACTGAATGAGTGTGGTAGCATGAAGTCTCTGGTGAATTTCTCTCCTCAAGGTGTATTGTAATTGCTTAAGTAATTGGCTGGTGGAACAGGATGGGGCCTGAAATGCCCGGGTTTCATCGATCAGGGAATATATGTTTGCTGCTTCTTCCGCAGAATAACCTTTTGTTTCTGCTTGATTGGTAGTTAGGTGAGAAATGTCCTCAAAGTCCATGGTGGGTGCTGGTTGTCAAAAGTGGGGCTGGACAGTAAATGACAAGAATGTAAGGGTAGACAACCTGCACTCCTGTAATTATGTATTAGTTTATGAAATAAGGTATTTACAATTAGTGAAACTTAAGTGATCAAGGGTGCTGCCTTTGTGAGACCTGTTCAGCCCCGAACAGGCTATGTAAGTAAGACACAGAATTATTCAAACCGCAGTCTGAGCAAAGGCGCACTATCCACCCGCCCTATGAGGTGCCAAAAGGTAAGTAACAGATTCTTACAGGATCATATTATAAATTATATTGTACACAAAACACTTAATGTCAGTGTTGGATATGTACCCAATTCTAACAAAAGCAAAAAGCGTAATCAAACATTGACATGCTTGTAAAGTACTGTATCATAATTAAATTCATGATTGCTTGAAAAGTGTCAATGAACTTCTGGTTCAACAAACAAGATGTATATGAAACAACGATCAAAGTTCTTCTTTTCTGGTGCAGAAAGCGTTTTATTTTTTCAGCCCAGCATCATGGCATCTCCCAGTGTATGCCATGGACCTCAGTGAGGAAGTCAATGGCGTCCCTGCAGTAGGATGGTAGGGCTAGCACATGTGGGGCTAGGAAAGGTTTGAGATACAAAGCTGTGGTTTTTGAGTAGACCACCATTGGCCAAGAATATAGATCTTCCTAGGGATTGTGTGGGGTGCTCAAGCATTTTAGGTTAAAAGTAAATTGTAGGTGTTTTTGGATAGTCCGCGTTTAAGAAGCGCAACTCATCTTCCTCGATAATGTTCACCTCCAACCATGTTTTAAATAGGGTAAGATATTCAACAGTATATATTTTTATACTTTAACTGGTTGATTGTCACATAACACTTATTATCTCCCAACTGTCTATATTTCTCCCCACAGTATTGTTCAGTATTTAAAATAACAATGTTCCCCCCTTTGTCACAGGGGCAGATTTCAATATTCTGGTCTTCAGCCAAAGTGTCCATTGCCTTCTGTTGGGCTGTGGTCACATTATATTCTCCCTTATAGCTTGAATCACTCAATTTTCTCAGTTCCATAAACATGGTCTACTGGAAAGAATCTATGGCATCATGAGTTGTGTGGTATTTGTTCGACTTTTGGGTTGAAAGCCATTGACAAATGTGGTGTCAATAAAGAAGTCTATCTCTGTAAGAGTATCACTGATAGCTTTGACATTGTCCCTACTATGTTCAAGGTTCTCCTAAAACTCATGCCCATGAGCAAGGGAATCCTGTGAATGTGTCATGGCCTGATGGTGGCTGTTTCCTCTGTTAGTGTCCGGTCCATGTATGAATACCAACTGAGTGATATCATTAATGCTGAAATTGTCCACTTCTGTGTCTGTAATAAGGCTGCCCTCCTTACTGGGCCATTTGCTCATTTTGTGTAGCTTCATACGTTTCAATTTCTGACAGAACAGGAAGAGATCAATTTTGCATTGCATGCAGTTGAAATTAGCTGTGGGGCAAAATGTCAAATCCAGTTCCAACACATTCTTCTACACATCCGTTAGAATCCTGTCAGATAAATTAATAATAGTTGACTCCCCACTCAATATTCCTGATTCTTTCTTTTTGATTTGTGTCATGGTCTCTGTCTAGTGGACACCTCCGCCTTTCTCATTTTCCATGACCTCTGCTGACGCCTCTTCCACCCCTGCCTTTTGACTTGCCCCACCCAGTCCGTGTGGCTTTAGATTTTGTTTTAACAGTTCAAACTCCTTTAAAAAGTAGTTAGAGTGATGGTGCTACCTGCTACTGCTCCTGATGTGTCGTTAGTTACGGTACTTATATCAGATCTGGACGCTCCTGAGGACAATTCCTGATGTGCTTCAGTTGGTGTTGTTCACAGTTGTTGACCTGTTATGTCAAATCTCCTGGCAAAAGTCAGGATATGCCTCTCCTCATAATCCTTCTTGTCTCTTAGGAATTTTCTCTTCATCTTAGTTTTGATTTCGTTCTCATACAGCTTACCAATGTGTTTAGGAATTCTTCTACATATTTGTCTTACTTGTGTCATTCAATTTCTGCTTTTAATGTGGCTAGTTCAACTCTCGTTGTCTCCAAATCAATACTGGGATATTTGTCAGAATCTCAAGCATGCCCTTGCATGTCTTTGCCATGTATTAGGCCCATTCCTTCAAGAGTTCTGGGCGTGGTTTCTCATATGTCAGTATGATCATAATGTGAAAGCCTCTGGGTATTCTATCAACCTCAATAAAGTTCTGGAGTGAGGAGTCTTCCCACCATTTGTTGTTCTCTCTTTTAGATAGTTTTTCCAATAAGATCAGTTTTTGTCTTGATATTATTTTCTCCTGTTGGGATCGAGTTCCCCTGGTCAAGATATATCCCCACCTCACTGTTCCCATCAAAGAGTGCTTGTGACGCTTTAGACCTTATTTTGTCAATCATGCTCGTGCAGACGGTGGTGAATCAAGAGCACTAGAAGTAACATGCACCGTTGAGTGGGAATCAAATCCAATTGTCTCTCTGAGCTTGCGTCTCATTTTTCAGCATTCGAGCAAGCGGACAATAAAATGCCAGATGAGTGGTGTATCAAGAGCACTAGAAGTTACATGCACCATGAGCAGGAGTCAAATCCTATTGTCTCTCTATTGTCTCATTGTTTGCACAGTATGCTACCTTTGGTGAAGAAGCCATATTTTGGGGCACCCTAGGGTGCCGTTCTACCACAGCTCTTAAACCTACTCGCAACAAGGCATGCTGCGCAATGCGTCTGCTTGTACGTGATCATTGATTTCAGAGACACTGCTTGAGGCAGCGAGAACCGCCTTGTTTCAATATCAGGAATAATTGCCTATTTTTTGGCGCTGTTTGCTAAATTTGCACAACATTTAACATGTTCTGCTCACTCTTAGTTTTTGTTCAAGTTTGTGCTGATTCATCAAGATGGCCACAGTTTAAGAGGGGGTTAAAAAGTGTTCATTTACCACTAACTCTGATACCGTTTAATAAACCCACACGGAAGTTAGCAAACTATTTGTATGTTTAAGCTTTTGTTGGTATGTCAAGTTTTATGCAGATCTGTCATGGGGTAACTATTTTATGGGAGGAGTCTAAAAATCATTGACAAACTAATAACTTTGGTGCCTTATCACAAAACTGAGTGGAATTTGGCAGAATCTTATCATATTTAGCTTACTCTTGTTATATTGAATTTAATGCAAACGCATCAAGGACAGATGCAGTTTAATAGGGTAGGTCTAAAAAGTGTTAGTTTGTTAATCACTTTAGTTCTGGTTAATGAATTAGTTTGATAATTGACAGGCTAAGCCCAATGGTGGAATCAGTTTCAGGTAGTTCTGACAAAGGGGTCAATATTAAAAGAGAGGTTAAAAGATATGTGGTGCCTTAACACAGGCTTGTACGGAATTTGGCAGAAACTTAGAATGTTTAGCTTCCTCTCACTAAATTAAGTTTCATGCAGATCCATCATGAGCGGGCACAGGTATAGGGTGTAGTATCAAAAAAGTGTTAATTTTCTAATAACTGTGGTACTGGTAAAGGATCTTCATGGGTTTGGACAGGTTGTATGGAGGTTATGCAGATTGCAGGCACCTCTGGTTTCAACATGCTCTGTCAAGGTGGGCTTAGGTAAGGAGACAATTCGCATTGGGGGTTGGCCAGGCCCTGTAAGGCTCATGTTGGGTCAAAGGATGTGCACAGCGGGTGTTGGCCAGGCTGTTCGGAGATAATCAACTCACACAGAAGGGATAGCCTTAGGGCCTGACTTTTAGCTTGTCCTGTTATTTATTTTCTAATTGCCAGGGCTTGTGGAACTGTTTTAAAGGATTTAAGGACCCAGCTTGGCCACGGACCCAAAATGGAAGACAGGAGCTAAGAGATCTCTTGTCCAACGAGGGGCTTTTATGTAACCTGGGCTTTAGGTTTGAGGATTGTCTATGGAGTAATGTTCCAAATATCGCCAACGTTGAACCCTTTCAATGCCACTGACAACATTTTTTGTATGGCTAATTTTGAAAAAGATGCCCGAATGGGTTTACACCAAACCAAGCAAAGGCACTTCGTTGAATAAAGTTCTAGTTTCATGCAAAGTGTGATGTAATGCCGTACATACTATTTTACTTTTGTAAGTGAGAAGTAATTCTTATAGGAGTTAAAATGGAAGCACTTCTATTTTGACCACCTCATACAGGGCCACATTTATCATAGTGTTGCGTTGCCATTGCATCACGCAAGGTAAGGCAAAGACAAGGCAATACTAAAATCAGATTTACCAAACAACGCAAGGCCACCTTGCGTGGCTATGCAGTGCTTGGTAATTCTGGAGTAACGCTATGCAGCGCAAGTTGCTACCTTGCGTTGCTCTGCCACAGAGAGTCGTTCCATGGGTGGAGCGTGAGTGTTTCACGTATCCAGCCATGGATATTGTCACATTCCTAGATTTTCCATTAGTGGTAGACCTGGGAATGCGTTAAAATGCTACGCCTTCCCAGGGGAGGCTTAATGAGGAGAAATATCTTTATTTCTTCTCTTTTTCCTCTTTCCACATGTGCTGCATTCTGCAGCACACTTAGAAAGAGGAAAACGCCTCAGAGGATTGTTTTTGTGCAGGAAGAGACACCTTCCTGCACAAAAATAATACTGTCTACTAAGCAGGCAGGCATGCACCCTGGTGCAAGGGTGCCTGCGTTGGCGTAAGGCAGCATATTGTGCTCCATTGCAAGGAAAGCACAGGAATGTGCCATGTAATGTTAAATATGGCCAATTCCTGCTCTCTCCCTTTCACGCAGCGCAGCAAGGTGTCTTGCTGGGTTGCATTGCCGGAAAGTTTGATAAATCTTGACTAAGTGTTCACCCTATTGACAGATTTCCAGGAAACCGAACATTTTAAGAATAAATTACACATGGTAAATGTGTGCCAAGTTTCTCACACATCCAGAATAAATGTTGGCCCCCGATTTCTCATTTACATTTACACTACGGCTCTTTATAATGCTCCCTTGGTGCACGTGAGAGTATTGTGGTCCCCGTTTTCCATCATGGGAATCCGCCATGGATGCTGTCCCTCCCCTCCTCTCCCTGATCATTGAGCAGGTGGCAGAATAGATGAGGCATGGCGCTCAGATTGAGCGTTTCTGTTGACCCAGTTGGGCCAACGAGAAAGTGTTCATATATGCAGATAACATGTTACTCTTCGGCCAGCACCCAGAGGGCACACTAGAGAGACAGAGAAGATGTTGAGGTGTATAAAGACACCTCCGGTTTTGCGGTGAACTGGAGCAAGTCACATATGTGGAGGTGTGCAGCACCCTGCTGTAGGATCTAGTGCTCACACAACTGCAAGTGGAAAGGTATCTCTTCAAATATTTGGGAACGATTGTAACATTGAACCAGCAGACGGCTTGGGGTCTAAACATTGCTCCCACATTGCAGCACAGGAGGGAGCTGTAAATGTGGTCTTCCTTGCCAATTTTTATAATGGGCTGGTCAGCCCCTTTAAAGATGATCACTCAGCCACCTTTTCTGTATATGTTACAGAACTTTCCCACCATTATCCAACCAACCTTTGTTCAGAAATACCAACATTGATTATGGAATTTGTCTAGGCAGACAAGCTCCCTAGAATTTAATTCCAGAAATGCACCCAATCCCCTAATGAAAGGAAAATCTGTTTTTCTGATACTTACCTCTGCAATTGAACCTTTAAACTCATCAAGATAAATGACTGCCTGTTTTGGGAGTAGGCAGGACCCAGACACAAGAGATCGTGGATATGCCTGGTATTATGTACCTGTTGTATAGCAGGACTCCCCAAGACTGCTCCCACAAATCACAGGACTACTGATTCTTAGCTTGTTTGGATGTCCTGTGGTACATTAAGCAGCTGGGCAGGCTTAAAAACCACACACCGCTGTGCTGGCACAAGTAATGAAGCTGCCCGGTTTCAGGACATGGATCTGATGTCTGTGATTATGACCATATTACGTTTTTAAGGAGCTAATGGCTGACTTTGGGCTACATAAGTCTCAGTTCTATCAGTACCTATAACTACATAATTCTCTAAATGCATAATGAAGAGGACCTGGACAAGTAGGGCCTTACATATAACCCACTGCAACCCTAGTTGATAATGGAGCCTTTGGCCATAAAGGTATCACCAAAATATATAGGTCCCTGATCCTAAACACCCTAGACCCAATGATTGCAACAAGGGCCAAGTGGGAGCACGACCTCGGAGAACTAGATAACGATGAATGGCGAGCGGCTAAGATGGCAGCTCACACAGTAGCTATTTCTTCTAAACTCAGAATGATCTAGTTCAGTTACTTTCATAGGGTATACTACAGTCCTGCGAGGGTTTGGAAAATAAGCAGGTCTGAAAGCCCCACTTGTACTCCATGCGGAGAATCCATTGCACCATTCTATGCTATGATAAGAGGATGCCCACACATTCAACTTTATTTGCAGGCAGTACATGATATACTTGTGAGGGTCACACAAACAGCTATTACCACAGACCCTAAAATAGGGCTATTAGACATAAGTGAGGGTTGGAGTGCTTCGTGGACAAAGCGCAGCCTGGCAGGGTTGTGCCTTCCTATAGTCAAAAGAGACACTGGGGGATATTCACAAGGATCTATCTCCGATTTAACGGCACTTTAGCGCAGCCAAAGTCATTATAAATTTACCTCCCCATTCATAAGCCGGTGCAAACAGCCGACAGCACCACTTTTCACGCGTTAGCATCCGCAACAAACATCGCCACGGAGGACCCTGGCAACTATCGCTAAGGAGATGCAGAGTAGGCGTTCCCGAGCAAAAAGCAGCGACAACACCACTCCGCAACATTCTCAACGACCAGGCAGATCTCCGATAGGAACACAAAACAGGCGATAAGGCGCATAAGCACCAGAAAATTAACACCTGCTCAGACCTGGTGCAAACTCGAACCACAATCTGCACCAGACAAGGGAGCACAACCCATAGCCACACATGAAGAACAACAGATGCCCCCGAGCAACTGAACATGCAGCACGGACACCCAAGAGGGCCACAACACCCACCGACACCACCCCCAGGCCCGCAACACCCCCCGGGTCCCCCCCAACCCCGGACAAAGAAACTGCACACCAACACCACGAATCCCAAACCAAATATTTTGCCTGATGTCGCACCAGCAGGAAAATCAACATACATGCGTGGCCATAAAATGGAGAATCAGTCATACAGCAATGCAATCACCAACACAAAACACCATTCAAACAAAAGCCAAAACAACCATTCATATGAGTCCTTGAGGGTCCTCACTGGACAATCTGTAGGACACAGCCTGGAAGACAAAATCCAAGAGAAGAAGGTGTGCCATGCGCCCAACAAATGAAAGAGAGGGAAAGAGCAAGGAAGAGAGATGGAGTGAGATTGCACAAGCAGCACAAGGCCTCTTGGGCACCTGGCTCCACATGCCAACATGTGTGTGTGTATCGCCATCTGTACACCATGGGCCCAAGGCCTTGTCCCAATCAAATCAAATCAAATCAAAGGAAATTTATATAGCGCAACATATCACTCAGAAGAGTCTCATGGCGCTGCAGACTGCTCAAGAGGGCAAAAGACCAGGCTATGTAGCAAATAGCCAGGTCTTCAGCTGTTTACGAAAACTGCCATGTTCTTTTATAGTACGTAGATGGAAAGGTAGTTTATTCCAAAGAGCCGGTGCAAGAAAGGAAAATGAACGGCCTCCTTGTCTAGCGGTATTTATTCTCAGCGGAGTTAGTAATGCCGTGTCACTAGAACGCAGCTTTCTAGCCGGCTGATACCATTTCAACTTCTTTCGCCAGTGTTTTGGGCCAATTCCGTAAATGGACTTATGTGTGAGACACAATACTTTGAAATGGATCCGTTTTTTTATCGGGAGCCAATGGAGAGTGTTCAGACAGGCCGCCGATGGTGATCTGTATGGACGGTCCAGGACCAGTCTCGCAGCAGTGTTCTGTAGAACCTGGAGTTTGTCCGTGAGGTCTTCATTTATGGATAACAATAGGGCATTACCATAATCTATTCTATTTGTAATCAGTCCTTGCGTCAGGGGTTTACGCGCCTCCACGGGGAGCCATCTAAAAACCTTTCTGAGACTGCGCATGACGCCAAAGCAGGTCCCTATAACATGCTTAACATGGTTGCGCATAGATAGGCAGTCATCCATCTGAAAGCCTAGATTTCGGACTGTTTTCTTTGGAACAGGACAGGTTCCGAGCTCAGAAGGCCACCAGTCCTGTGACCAATAATTACTGGCTTTTCCAAAAAGCACAATCTCTGATTTGGCCCCATTTAGCTGAAGATGGTTTGATCTCATCCAATTATCAATGCAGATGAGACAGTGCTTAAAATGCTTTTTTGTATCACTTGGGTCGGGACCGAAAGTGACCAGGATCTGCGTGTCATCCGCATAGGATATGACATCAAACCCGTATGATCCAATTACTTCGGCCAAAGGGGTCATATAAAGGTTAAAAAGAGTCGGGCTCAGAATTGAACCCTGAGGGACTTCCATTTTCATTGGCTTCGCACTGGAGACAAAGTTTCCCAACTGAACAGCAGTGGTGCGCTCGGATAGATAACTGGTGAACCACCTCAAAGCATTTCCCCTGACACCAACCTCCCATAATCTTTGCTCAAGAATCTTATGGGAGATGGTGTCGAAAGCCGCAGAAAGGTCGAGCAGGACAAGCACAGCAGATTGGTGTTTGTCAAGTGTCAGTCTGATGTTATCGGTGACCTCGACCAATGCTGTTTCAGTACTATGTGCTGCCCGAAAACCAGACTGAGAGGGGTCCAGAAGTTCGTGCCTTTCCAGATGGTCCACCAGCTGCCGATTTATAATGGATTCCAGTGCTTTTCCAAAATATGGGAGTAGTGAAATAGGACGATAGTTCAAAAGTATCTTAGGGTCCGCTGTTGGTTTCCCAGTGACGTCCGAAAACGCAAGTAGCAGTTAGACAAACATCAGGGATGAAAGCTCCATTGTTCCAATGCAGAAGGCGGGAGGACACCTGCACCTCCAACCTTGGTCCAGAATGCGGCTGGAACACCCTGAGAGAGATGCCTTGGCAGATGGGGACGACTCCGACACCATGCATTTCACCAATGAACTATCCAACTTATCTACACCCCACACACAGAAGCCCCTGCCTGAGGTACCCCCGCATGAGATGCCCTTGACACTCACGGAAACAGCAACCCATTCTCACCAACATTGCACTCGCATTCGAATCATTGCTCAGAGCTGTGGCATATCCACCACACAACTGCCGCAGTTCAGAAGAGTGCCGGTTCCACGAGATGCACCAACGCATTGGCAGGCCATCCTAGGCACATGCACAACTCCCATCACGTGGAACAGTACCGTGTACGTATGCTGCATTCACTGGGCGCACTGCCACTGGCAGTGCTGAGGATCAGTTACCGGCTGAGCGTCTGCATTTCCTACGTCACCTGCATCCAGCCCTGGTTCCACTGCCGAACATGCACATTTGAGTGTCCCATGGATGCCTGCCTATCCAACACAAGCGTAGATGGATTGGATTATGACTTGTGTCTGCACCCCCAGTTGGATCACGAACAGGAGTGTAACCGAGACAGCCGTGCAAGGGATGCCTTGACATACAGCCTCTGTATTGGCAGTTGCACCTGGGAGAGTGCACAATTCCTCGTGTGCAGTGATCACATCGAGGCGCTCCCCTATTGGGCTGTGTTGCTTATTGGTGAAACAGCGTGGCCTGAGCACACCTGCCCGGACCAGTTAAACGATTGGCTCACCCTGGTGTTCCTTGAACACGACAACAACGTACTATTGGAACACATTGCACATGAAGCTGCACGGGCATTCATGGATGAGTAAGTACTTTTCTGCAGCCACATCGGATTGTCACCCACAGCACAGGTCTCAACAACTTGTTGCATCGTGGGGAATGATCACATATACCACCACAACAGAGGACATGTCTGCCTTTGTTAGGACTCTGGAGGCATGTGAGTGGAACTATGCATGTGTACACTGACCAGTGCAAGGTGATGCAGGTCCATGGTCGGAGCAACACAGCGCCGTTTGGCAACGTTACCAATTCGGACACACTGCTGGGGGGAGAGTACACACATTGCACTGTAGCACGACATGTGAACCTGTCGGACCCTTTCCCGTGATCACTGTCAGCAGAGCAGACAATCGGTGCACTCCGGTGGCAGAGCACTATACAGATCCCATGGGCAGTGAGTCGTGCCCCCTCACACGGGGCAATGGACAGATCTGGGTAAATCGCCGTTTTCAATAATTAGTGAAGGAATACTGATGCAGTTGCTCTGAGAAAAATGCAACAGACTGAAATAAAATCTTTTAAAAGTGCTTCGGCCTCCCCTCTACCAACGAACAGCTTCTGGGTCGGGATACATTCCCGACCCGGCGATTTACCCAGATCATCATAAAACCGTAGATTTAATCACGGCAAATCTGTTTGATCTATGAATGTAATTGTGCAGATTTGATTCATGTTTTAATATTTATACCGAGTGATTAGTTATCGGTGGCACCAACGAAGGGTTCATTATCTATGAAAACACACAGAAGACTATTTCTCCTTCTGGTTTTGAGCAAATTTAATGCAAATAATACCCTGTGTTTTTGAAAACTTTGTCCTGAAGAAGATGAAAAAGATACATCTCACCGAAACGCTGTGTCAACTTTTAGTTTTGTTGGGATGTTTATCATTAACAATGTATTAAATATATGAAATGTTTTTAACCCAGGTGTAATTTTAATAAAATATTGTTTTATACCGGTCACTTTTAGTTTATCCCTTGTTTGTAAGGACTTTTCTTATTTGACTACTTGTAATGTCTATTGTATAACCATTGTTATAATACAAGGTTACGTGTGAAACTCATGATCTAAACATGTATATAATCTGCATAGGGACTTACTTTGTTTTCACTGTTGTATTACCCCGTCCCTTTTCTAAGTACTAGGGTTCCTCCCTCTTTTTCTTGAGTTACCAGGGTGTACCTTCATGTGCAATCATTGTCCCTACAAACAGCCATACTTCCATACGTGAGTGAACATAGTCATGACACATCTGTGTGATTTAGAATGTTTTATTCACATTCAGGTGATTGACGGAGCCGGAGCTGTACATGGCCATCGAAGCCCACCTTACATGGAAGCCCAGTGGTGGGCCAACCAGAGTCCTTTGGGTATTGAAAAGTGATGAGGAAGAGGGGGAGTGCAGTCCGCAGCAGGATTGCTGTGTAATTGTCCAGCAGTGAAGATATGGCAGTCCGTGTCGGGGTCCAGGTGAATGTTGCAGAGTGTTCCGGGGGTCAGTGGGAGGTATTGTCCCAGGGCATGATGCATAGGGCACAACCAGGCAGGGACAGGCCATTTGGCAGTGATGGATGCTACTGCCACCTTCCTCACACAGCAATTACCATCCCCATCTTACTCCCCTGATACGGGTTCCGTGTCCAATGTGTGTGGCGGAGTGTTGGCTGCATCACTGTGTGCCACTGACGCATCAGAAGGCGAAGGTGATGGGGCACTGACATGTCAGGTGTTGGAGATGTGTGTGTTGATGTTCCCGCTTCAGTCATCTGGGACAGGCTCAGTGTCAGCAATTGAAAGATGATAAACCGCAGGGCATTGAAGTTCCTAGCTACTACTCGCTGGTGTCTAGCCATGGCAGCCATGCTTCCAGCCAGCATGTGCTCCATGGTCTCCATTGACCTCCGCATCTGTGCCAACTCTGTGCTGTGATCGCTGGTGCCTGTCTGACCAGACAGTACTTGTATTCGATTAATGGCCCCAGCGAGGTCAGCCAAGGTCTGTGGTGGAGCATGGTGCGTACAGGGGCTGTCCGATAGGGACTGTACGTGGTCCCTGATGGGACTCAGACCCCATGTATGGCATCAAGTTTGGCTGCCACGAGCTCGAAACCCACCCGCAGCTGTTCAGCCAACTCCACCTGGCAAGACCACACACGCTGTTGGAACTCCATGTATTGGTTAGGAGGGTCCTGGGAGACAGCCGTGGTGGTGTGTGGTGCCTGCTGTGTGGTCTGTGCAGGTGGTGAGGTCACCTCGGGGCAGCTGGCCTGCCCTGCTCCTGAGGATAGGGTGCGGAGGCTGTCCATTATCCGTTGGAGGGTGTCTTGACATATATGCAGGTTGTCCTCTTCATCATCAATGATGGAAAGTGTGGTGTGCTCTGCAGGAGGTGTTATTTGTCCCTCTGCAATGTAAAGTGGAGATGCAAGTTAACAGAGTTACATATGTAGGTTGAAGATTTGCAGATGTTTACATTCAGACTGCATGCCAATCTACATTGTGACTGTTTTGGTGGAGCTGGTAGTGTGTTTTTTGACTACATGACGGATGTGTGGTAGTACCCGTACATTGTCATCACACAGTGTCAGGCAATGCCAGATGTGAGTGGACGGTTACTACGCACGTGCGGAACCTGTTGTGAGTCCTGTCCTGTGGTGTTGGTGTTGCACTTTGTGCCACATTGCCGTCATTGCTGATGTTCTGTGCTTGCTATGTGTGTGTGCTGCATTGTGGGGAGTTGCCTCTGCAGCTCTGATTTCGTGTAGCCTTCTCCCTTTGTCATCAGTGATGTCACTGACCATGTCATGAGTGATGTAATATGTGACGTCATCAGCAGTGCATTGCGGGGGCGCGAGTTATAGTTAGCTCAACTAACTATAACAGGCGAATTTCTCTGGTTTTATATGAGTCAAATGTCCAACTAACTATAACGTCCCTGAAACCTATGGTTTTTTCAGTGGATTTCTAAGGTTTTTTTAAATGCTAATTCCTAACTATAACGTCCCTGAAACCTATGTTTTTTTCAGTGAATTTCTAAGGTTTTTTAAATGCTAATTTCTAACTATAATGTGCCTGAAACCTATGGTTTTTTCAGTGAATTTCAAAGGTTTTTTAAATGCTAGTTTCTAACTATAACGTGCCTGAAACCTATGGTTTTTTCAGTGAATTTCAAAGGTATTTTTAAATGCTAATTTCTATTTATAACGTTCATTAAACCTAGCTTTTTTTCTGTGTTTTTTAATTATCATCCCATTCTCAACTTGGTGAAAACTGCAAATCTCACCACTCTTCCATCAATACCTTACACCAACAAAATCACCACAAACAAGAGCCACATATAACGCTAATGAAATGCACAGTAGGCATTTCCGTGCAAAAAAATACGAAAACACCACTTCCCCATATTTTCAACGACCAGCCAAATCTGCAATGCGATCCAAAAAGCAGGCGATAAGCCGATTTAGCGGTAACAAATTAACATCAACCTTTAACTGATGTAAGGAGGTTGACTATCTACTCCGTTATTTCGACCTAACTCACAGCCACATCTAAAGACCAACTCGTGATACAGCTACTGATCATGCAGCTCCGACACCCAACAAGGCCACACCACCCAGCCCAACCACCACCAGAACCGGACCACCCCCCTACTACCACCGAGGCAGCACAAAATTGAACAATGGACCTTCCCAAAACGCCATGCCCCTCAGCCACACAATAGCTGAATGTTGGGAGATGAGCAACCAACTATATATGAAGGAGGCAAGTCACCCATCACTGATAAAGCACACAATGCCAAGTGTAACGCTGATGTGTTGTACAGACCTCACTATGCAAAGCACAAACCTCTCCATGTGGAGATATACTATTGATACTTGTAGTGTAGTGCACAGTGGACGCAACCATGTTATCTCAGGCAGTGGGGAAGATCTCGGTCATGTAGCTGTGTTGTCCCCCCCCCGGAAGCAGAAGCGGAGTGGGCTGCTCCAACGTACGCCACTCCGGTGTAGGAGTATGAATAAATAGACCAGGCCCTAGGCGTGGTTCACTTGTGGGAAGACCAACGAGTCTGTCAGAATGGCAGCCCTCACCCTGGCACATGGCAGCCGCCGTAACCGCAGGCCTCCTAGACACAGGGCCCCTGCGAAACCAGCGGCACAGCACCGCAGACTTATGTCTGTACCGACTACTGCCTTCGATCTACACTACGGATAACACGACTCACAATTCAGCTGTAGGGGCGATTGCAGATATCGCAGTCCAGTTCGCAAGACACTTTGCTCCCAGTGCGGCCCACCCAGACCATGCATCATCGCAGGGTGCGCACCCACTGTGTGCTTCAGGTACTACTAGCTCACTGCACCATAAGTCATCGCCACGTGGCCTTATCAACGCACAATTCATTAGACAAAACACATTGCTCCCAGAGCGGCCCGCCGGGACCACGTCTCATCGCAGGGTGCGCACACGATGAGAACTCCAGGTGCCACTAACTGTGCAGCTCAACTCAACGCCACGTGGCTGTGCGCCCATCGTGACCGCTGCCTCCGCCCTACGCTGGAGTTACATGGTTCACAATTCAACATTAGTTGCGACGCAAATTGTGTAAGAGACTATAATGGGTTAAGAAGAACAAATGCTCCCAATATGTGCAGCTCAAGTCAACGTCACCTGCCTGTGGGCCTTTGCTGACCGCTGCCTCTGGCCTACACCGTGGAAGACTGGCGACACGTGGTGCCAACTAATCCTGTTCAACACAAGCCGATCCCACATGTGGAACTGTGTCCTGAGTCCTCAAAGGCAGCGACCACAGCACCAGACTCCCTTCGATCACCGAGGGGTATTTCCACATGGAAGACAGACGACACATGGTGCCACTGAACCTGTACTACGCAAGGTTTGTTTGGGTCACCAACGTATGCACGTGGCTGTGGACCCTAGCTCACCACTACCTTTGCCCTACAATGTGGGCGACCGGCGACAAATGTTACCACTGACCATCTTCAACACAAGCCGATCCCACATGTGGAACTGTGTCCTGAGTCCTGAATGGCAGTGACCCCAACTTGCCAGCGACCACAGCACCAGACTCCCTTCGATTAGTGTGGCGTATTTGCATATCGAAGTCATCAATGTGGAAAGTATTGCCGATGAAAAGATAACGCAAAAGATACATTTTACACAAACTGTCAATTTCCCTTTCCACATCCAGTAATTTCCAAAGGAAGAGTGAACAGTTTTATGTCAGCAATGAGACATACCATCACTTGAAAATCACCCAAAAATACTTATAATTTAAAAAGAACAGAAGCATCGAAGTACAATAATGATTACAATACAGAGATTTTGAGATGTGAAAGGCAAATATGAACATATAATATGATGCACATAACTCAATTGCTGTTTCTCACTATGTCATGTCATATATTACCAACTCTGAGAAGACAGAATTGAAAGAAATGTGGGAAGGAATTTCACAGGAGAAGACACTTAGGAAAAAAATGTACAGCTTCAGTTTGAAGATACTTTCACATCGAGAAATTGGATTCTACCACTGTTCGGATCGATAGTCATCTGCAAGCTTATATTCAAAGTTAACAGGAACCATCTGGATAAGTCTAGGTTTTCCTGCGGTACGAAATCGTGTTTTAATATAAATGCTATAAAACAAATTTGTGATAATATAGACTTACGTTTCTTTGCTAGTCAAGTGAACTGTACAGAAAATAACAGTTGGATATGTCTAGGTGTTGATCAACAAATGGAAGATAATACTGTTGTGAAGTTTGAAAAAGAAATAACAAAGTTTAAAGTAGTTTCTGGTGAAAATCCCAACTATGTTTATATTTATTGCCGACGTACTCATTATAAAATTCAAACTAGGAATGTAGATGTACTACCACTAACCCTGTTCAACACAAGTCGATCCCACATGTGTAACTGTGTCCTGAGTCCTGAATGGCAGTCACCCAAAATCCGTGGCAGCAACCACAGCACCACACTCCCTTCGATCACTGAGGTGTATTTCGATATGCAAGGCCAGCGACACGTAGTCCCACTTACCCTCTTTAACACAAGCCGATCCCACATGTGTAACTGTGTCCTGAATGGCAGTAACCCCAAGTCCGTGGCAGCAACCACAGCAGCATACTCTCTTTGATAAGTTAGACATATTTCCATATGCAACGGCGGCAACACGTGGTGCCAATTACTCTATTCAACACAAGCTGATCCCCCATGTGTAACTGTGTCCTGAATCCTGAATGGCAGTGACCCCAACCTTTGATCAATGAGGGGTATTTCCATATGCAACTACAGACTCCAGTAGGCAAGTAAGTATCACAGTCCTACACCCTACATATTATTCTTTTAGTATCCTTGCTTCAAGAACTTTTTTTTATATCAGTTATAGCTTTACTACAATGACCAAATTAATCTTCAAATGAAAACTAAAATGTAATAGCAGTCTACACTGCAGACAGTACAGCTCGCAATTCCATTTTTAAATGCTAATTTCTAACAACAAGATTGTACTCAGAAAATACAACACTTCGTCGGTGTATTCTATACTTATTTAATCTTTTCATCATACGCCTACACTGCACTCATTAGGGCACCCAATGGAAATTATTTCTTCATTCATTAACTACAGAGTCCACTAGGCAAGTAACTATTACAGGCCTCAAATCTACATAATATCCTTTTAGTATCCTTTTTTCTTGAACATTTTTTATATCAGTTATACCTTTATTACAATCACCAAATTCATTTTCAAGTACAAACGAACACTCAGCAGTCTACACTGCGGGCAGCAGACCTCGCAATTTGAATTTTGGACACGTGGTGCCAACTAACACTGTCCAACACAAGCTGATCCCACATGTGTAACTGTGTCCTGACTCCTGAATTGCAGTGACCCCAAGTCCATGGCAGCCACCACAGCAGCAAACTCTCTTTGATCAGTTAGACATATTTCCATATGCAGTGACCCAAAACTTCATGGCAGCGACCACACCACCACACTCCCTTCGATTAGTGAGGAGTATTTTCATATTGAAGGCTGGCGACATGTGGTGCCACTGAACCTGCACTACGCAGGCCGGTGAGGCCACCAACGTATGCATGTGGCTGTGGGCCCTTGCTCACCGCTACCTCTGACCTACACTACAATCAGCAGGCCTCACAATTCAGATAGTCGTGATTCCACATGACGCAGTCCTATAGCCAAGACACATTGCTCCCAGTGCCGCCCGTCCACACCAAGCATCATCACAGGCTCATACACTTTCAATACTGCTGGTGCCACTAACCCTCTTTAACAGAAGCCGATCCCACATGTGTATCTGTGTCCTGAGTCCTGAATGGCAGTCACCCCAAGTCCGAGTCAGCAACCACACAATCAACTCCCTTCGATTTGTGAGGCATATTTAGATATGCAAGGCCGGCGACACATAGTCCCACTAACCCTCTTTAACACAAACCGATCCCACAACTTCGTGGCAGCGACCACAGCACCAGACTCCCTTCAGTCTTATTTGTTGTTCTTTTCTTTAAATAACTTTATTTATATGTAAATCTATACATGTCTAAGACTCTTCTTTATCCAACCGCACAGGGACACTTCCAGGCCCAAGAAGGTTGTTGGGGGTATGATGGTAATGTGGGAAGAGGGTGCGTTACCTGCTGATGTGGGGAGAGGCAGCGTCAAAGGGGTATCTATCACAGAAAGAACTCTGATATGTTTTCACAAATACCTCGGACAAATGCCAGCTGACGGAGTGAATCACAAAATGACTTTTCAATACTTATGTAGTGTGAGTTATGAACAGTTCGCACCCAGACTCGCAGAGGGACAGCTGCGGCCCGTCCACTCCATTCACAGACGCAGTACTATGAGCCGTCTGCACCGTTGTAGCTATCCCTGCCCTGTTCTGTCAAACGCCACGCCACGCCACTCAGATTACGTTCCAATGATGGCCCCACATACCTACCTGTCGCAGGCGTGCTCACTGTTCCTGTGCAAGTCAGTGGTCTAGTTCTCCACATCTCCCGCCCACTCCCTGAGGGCAGCTTTACCCACACACCACACCCATCCGGCACATGTGTCACAGGCCATGTGACCACGCAAATATAATAGATCGACAACGTCACATCCTTTATTGACGGTGCTGACTAGATGCCGGACGCTCCACGTGTCTCAACCATAAAGAGTCTTTCAAAACTTGCACAGAAGGTTACTCGCACCCTAATCTGTATAGCCCTCAGGGGCCTACCACCCCCTTGGCGCGGACTTCAGATGCACAGGGTTAGTGCCAGCCGAAGTTCATATGGCCATCAGGGGCCTACCACCACGTGGCACGAACTTAACTTCCACAGGCTTATTGGCCCCAAAAGCTGATGTGGTCTCCACAATTGATGACTCAGGACGCAGTGACATGTGCGAGATCTGCCGGGTTGTGGAGAAGATGATGTGGTCTCTGCCATTCATGACTCAGGACTCAGCGACATCTGTGCGATCCGCCAAGCACCTGATGTGGTCTCCGCCATTCATTACTCAGGACTCAGAGACATATCTGGGATGAGTTTTGACGGGTACATGGAGTGCCCACTGCTGCACACTCCGGTGGCACCAGGCAATTATTTACTCATGAATGTGCAGTGTCTCTCTCTCTCTCTCTCCCCCCCCCTCTCTCTCTCTCTCCCTCTCTCTCTCTTCCTTCTTTTCCTTCTATCTCTCTAACTCTCTCTCTTCCTTCTCCCTTTCTCACTCCCTTTCTTTCCTTCCCTCTCTTTTTCTCTCTGGCTTTTTTTTCCTTCTCTTTTTCTCTATGTCTCTCTCCTTTGTTATGCGCATTACACACATCCTTATTTTGTGCTTTGTTTTCCAGGCTCTGTCGTCCACATCCATGGTCCCCACAGCAGTGTTCCACCTTGTTATTTTGTATTTTTTTTGATAAATCTTATTTATTACTTTATCGTTGATATATGATAATAAAAAAATAAAGTTTGAAAAAAAAATTAATACCGTTTCTTGTTGTTTTCTTAACTGCTGTGTAACTCTTTCTTGTTCTTATTACTGTTATTTGATGAAGACCACAATGGACTTACATTTTGGAGGACTTATCATGGGAATACTGATGATGTCTGCAGTTTCCACCAACTTCTGAATAGTGTGTTAGATTTATCTCAACTTTACTTCCATTAAAGTGCTGATAATGAAATGCAGACTAGCCGTTCCCGTGAAAAAAGACACGAGGTGCACCGTTGCGATTTATTCTAAATACTGAAATCCTGTATTGAATTGCACTGACGTAGTGGCTGCACTCACAGTGTACACACAAAATAATTTACGAAACCTCATTGTATTTATATTGATTGGGAATCGGGCGTCATGTGCTGAATCGTGACGAGATACGCTACCCAGTTCGTATATTGTCCTGCACACGCAAAAAATCACATCACAACTTTCACACCAACTGCAATTCGAAACAAATTCTGTCGATAAGCCACGGTAGCACCAGGGATTTAAAACCTGATTTCTGATGGTGTTAAGCAGGATGACTACCTGCACCATGAAAGAGAACACAGCCAAGAGCCACACCAGAACACCCACAGGTGCCATAGAAGAAATGAGAATGATACAGGGATACCCATGAGGGCCACAAGACTCTTAGGAACAACTCCTGGACCGCCAACGCCCCCCAAACCTGCATCTGAGCAAGTGTGTCCCTCTGGTCATTGTGTTAGCATGATAGCACACTGTGATGTTGCAAGGCTGGTGGCTATCAGTTCAGCGTAGGCAGTGAGCCTGGACATGTAGCTACGCACACATCCTCCTCCATGCACAACCGGCGTGTGCTGGTCTGGAGTATACAGGTCAGCACAGGGTTGTGCCTATCTGACAACGGGAACGGGGTGTCTCGGACATCTCCATGTACAGGAAGTGCGGTAAGTCTGTCTCTGTGTTCTGGTGTGGTCTGCCACAAGGGCCGCAGCAGTCGATGTTGTAAAGTGGCATGCACCACCTCCAAACGGCACTGTGATGGTGTAGTTGGAATGCAGCAGCACATGCGTAAATAGGCATCACATGCGTAAATAGGCATTACAATAGTGTGCTGTACGAGTGCACGAGATACAACAGCGCACCGTACAAAAGTGTGGGAGCTCTTGGGCTGGAGGAGCAGCTGTTTGCAACGTAACAGACAGTGAACTCACCCATGTGCCACATGCTGGGCATCTCATCCATGATGACCACAGTCGCAGACATCCCACAACATCCTCTATGAATGCAGAGTGGTTTTCACTTCTATGCTCATTCACTGGTGTGATGTTGGCGAGTTGTGTGACTTGTGCTCCTTGTTGGTGTGTTTCATTTTGGCCATTGTTTGTCTATACTTGTGCTATATTTAATTGTGCATGTCTGCCATTCTGCCCATTTCCCCCGTCCCCCCACTCCCTGCTTCTTCCTCTTCCTGGTGCAGTTCTGTCTATAATTTTGTTGCTCCACACATAAGTACATGTAATGAACAAATTAGAATAGTTCCTTGATTCTTTTAGGTTTCAAAACTTCTCTCTCTTGGTTTCTTTTTAATTTTCCATATAAACAGTTTTTTTAAATATTCAACAACACATAGAATTCAGAAGTGCAACGTATTCTATCAACACACTATCTAGAACATTCTACAACACGTGCAGGTTAAAAGTTCATCAATCTTTTTAAACTTAGCCATATTTTATTGCAACATTTTCTCGAACATTTAACGGCACGTGCAGGTTAAAAGTTCACGATTGTATTAAGTTCGAACAGTGCCTTCCAAATGCAAGTAGCAGGTGTGGTTGAGTTGACAACTTTTATCCTATGATATGTACTCCACGTTGAAACTGCTTTTTCTTAGCCAATCACAAAGATGCTTTTCCACAAAACGAATGTGCACCCTACTTTTAAAAAAGAGTGCTTTTTGTCTCCCAATCACGTATCGTTTTGTATGGCAATAAAAAGTAGTTTCCCATCTTTAAACATATCTCTTATTCTACCAAGGAACTGCATGAGCTACAGACATCTTTCCATACCTTCCAGCCATACCTTCAAAATGCTAGTGTGGACCATAGGACATAGCTATATTTTCTGGTGCAAAAGGTATGCAGAACAGAGACGTATTGACTTAGACCTAGGTTTACAAAATGTGGACATTAAATGGTTTGCACAGAGAGGATTGACGTGGCACCAATTGTTGCCTTTGGTTAAAACCTGTTTGCATCTCCAACACCCTGACCTCATGATTGTGCACTGTGGTGGAAACGACCTAGGCACATTGACTGGGGTAGGTTTGGAAATGCTTATGAAGGACACCTTTGGACAATTGATGTTACTTTTCCCTCAAACTGTCTTTGTATATTCCAATATATGCCAAAGAAAGAAGTGGAAATGGTCAAAACTATTTTGTCCTCAGATTTAAAAATCTAGGAGGAAACTCAACAAAGCTGTGTCTGCATACCTCAGAGACCACAAAATGGGGTCCATCTACAACAACAACATACGTTTTGATATGGCCGATATCTACAGAAGTGATAGAGTACTCTTCACAGATCACGGAAATCGAGTTTTCCTGAATAACTTGAGCATCCGCACTTATATGTAGCTCCAACTAATCAACACAAGGGCTCTTTTTAGAGCCACCCTATAACTGACAACTTAGGCCCGCTATTTTAGGGCCAGGTAACGGCAACTCCCGGACCCTTGCCAATATTTATTCTCCACACAGCTGTGACGCAGCGGCCAGACCATCTGACTTTGCAGCACAGAGCTCTCGCTTTGATCACCACCTCTACTCCCCCATAGGGGTGAGTAGTTTGCGCTTTACAAATACCGTATTGATTTACCTTTGCACTCCCTGTACAACACCTAAGCACCATATACAAGTTGGACAAGTGTGGCACAGCACCCAGAGCACATGACCTCACAGCATAGCAAACACAGGCTCACGGTTTCATACCCTAGTCCAGCAGCAGCCCAATTTAGCAACATGACACTCTACGCAATACCTCACTTAGGTGCACATGCATCAACCAAACCAAAAGCGAATCCTTAATAGCGAGAAATAAGGAATCGTTATTAAGGAATCGCTTTTGAGCATGCATCAACAGATTGGGTAAATTTCAGCGATTCCTTAAAAATCGCTATATTTACCGAATAATCAATAGCGGGGCATGCAAATTCCGATTAGCTATTTGCGAGTTCGGTAATACCGAATTAGCTATTAGCGAATTCAGTATTAGCGAAATCGCAATTGACCGCATAGCTCCGGGAACGTGCAGATGACATCACCAACCAGGAAATACTGCAGCCCCACCCTCATTGCCTCGACAGAGGAGCAAACAGGAGCTGTGAGTGAAGACTGCCTGTGCAGAGTGAAGCCACACCGACTGTGCAATTCGCAAAACCTATTCATCATGGAGAAGGAAGTGCCATCCAGCGCTGAGTCAGCACGCAAGCGCAAGCGCAAGTTCTCTGACAGGGAGCTGGAGTACCTTATAGAGGGAGTCAGCAGCAAGCACGATCCCTTTTCGGTAAGCTGTCCCTCAAGGTGCCTGAGCAGGAGAAGCGGCGCATATGGCTGCGCATCCGGGAGAGGGTGAATGCAGTTGGTGTAACGCCCCGCAGCATCGACGACCTCAAGAAAAGGTGGTACGACCTGCGGAAGCGTGCCAAGGAGAGGATTGCGGAGAGGCTCCGGGAGGCGAGCAGGAGCGGAGGCGGCCCTTCAACAGTACAATACAACACTGCCCTGGAGGACCTGGTGGAAGGGACGATTGAGCGGGAAGCCGTTGTGGGAGTGACCCAGATGGACACGTCCGGCGCAGCCACAAGTGCCCAAGGTAAGATGCATGCCTGTGCCCATACCCAGCATAGCGTAAATCCATTCCCATGCCCCCAGCAGGACCTGAGTGTGTATGCAGCTTTGGGCCACACAGTTTTACTCTTAACACTAGTGCATCATGGGAGTTGTAGTCTAGTCAGCCCAGTGTGCATGTACAGGCGTAAATACAATTACGGATCACCACATCAGTTGAACATGGATATAGACTGTTTATTTAGTGGATCACAGAGGGACATGTACGTGTACAACACTATGGAGGTGTAACTTTCCCACTAACCATGCACTGTTTCACACACAGATGCATCTCCTGGGGAATCGGACGACAGCGGCCAGCTGATCATATCTGAGACACCGGTAGATTCCGACATGGAGACAGCGCAGGATGCGCATCCATCACCTCCACCTGCCACCCCACCACCACCAGCACCAGCACCACCAGCACCAGCCACACCAGCACCTGCACCATCCACACCAGCTGCAGCAACAACAACAGCCACTAAAGCGCAGAGGCGCAGGTCCCAAGTAGCGCCCTTGCAGGTGATGGAAACACCCTCCACACAATTGGGACAAAGTCTGCGCACCATCACACCGCCTGCTGCACCACCTGGATGCGCCAGACTCCAACAGCGGCGCAGGGCTCGGCCAAGTTCTGTCTCCTCAGGCGACCTTGATCTCCCACACACTTCTGCCATCGAGGAGAGGATGCTACGTGTACAGCGCCTGCAGGGACGACACATGGCAACAATTAGCTCTAATATCGTGCGCCTTGCTCGGGAAATGCGTGCCATGAGTGCGGCGGTTAGGGACATGTCCACTGTGGTGGCAGAGGGCAATGGGCACCTCAGTGAGGACATCCAAGAGCTCACCTGTGCCATGAGGGAGGGCCATGAGTGCGAGAGGAGGAGGCACCGTCAGCAGTTGTTGCGGTCCGCGGCCTCTACAAAGGCCATCGCACGTCTCAGCAACAGCACCGCAGTGTTGGCATGCCGCTCTGTGTCCTTGCAGGTGGACCTTGGGCACTTTTGCGGGGATGTAGCAAAGGCACTAGGGCAGATGACCGCTGCTCTCGAACACCTACAGAGCGGCACATTGGGAGGGGAAGATGGCAGTGAGGCTGCCTCGAGTGTCAGCAGTGTGTCAGTGGCAGAGGCCAGCACCAGGCGCCGCAGTTCGTGGGCCTCCACGGGGACAGGGCGTGGTGAGGCGTCGGAGACACCTGAGCAGAGGCTTGGTGTACGTGGCAAGCGCCACTAGACAGAATTACAGGCCTACCTGACCGTGGTGGGGCAACCATGGTCCTCCCCTTCCTGAGTCTGCACAGCCTTGACTTAACGCACATTTGTTTTAACTTCTTACATGTGGTGCATTTTTTCCATTGCTTGTGTTGCTCCTGTGGGGTTGCTGGATTGATGTATGGGGTGAGTATAAAATCACGCAGGGCGTAAGCACTGTCACCTAGAAGATAGAAGCAAAGACTTAGCAATGGTGAAGTTCATACATGTGTGGTGTTCATGTTGGGAAGCGGTATTTGTACGTACCAAGCAGGAGTCCCTCTCCAAATTCTCCGTTGAGTAGACGCCTGTGGATTCCACTGTTGTGGAATATGTAGGAGTCGTGTGTGCTCCCTGGGAATTGTGCCACTAGGTCCGTTATGATGTGATTGGCATCGCACACAACCTGCACGTTGATTGAGTGGTATGACTTGCGGTTACGGAATATGTACTCATTTGCTGCCGGTGGACATATGGCGATATGCGTACAGTCGATGCATCCAATTACATGGGGGAATTTTGCCACCTGGTAGAATGCCTGTTTGTTGCGGTCCAACTGCTGTGGGGTTGTGGGGAAGCTGATGTGGGAGTGTAGCATTGTCAGCATGGCATCTAGGAATTTCTGGAAGAAGCGTGAGAGTGCGCTTTGCGATACGCCTCCGGCTACCGCAATTACCCCCTGGAAACTTCCTGAGGCCAGTAGGTGCAGGCTGCATAGGACCTGGACGTGCGCAGGGATTGCATTGGTCCGGTGTGTCTGGTGCTGCAGTAATGGTTCCAGGTCTGCAATGAGGCGCATGATCATGGCACGATTGAGTCGATACTTCTCGTACACCTCGTCCTCATTCTGGCCGAGCAAGGTGATGCGCAGTCTGAAAACTCTCTCCTGGACCCTTCTCCTGCGCTGTCCTGCCGCATTGATACGCATCCTCCTTGCAAGCACGTAGAGGGCTGCCATTTTGTGGTAGTCAACAGGGTCTCCTTGGCCACATTTAAGGGGTTGGTGATTACCACAATCAGTTGCACCTGTAGAATCATTTTTTTTTATTCACAATTTTTTTTTTTAACTTTACCTCCAGGTTCTGATTCCCCTTATTTAGCTCATGCTAAATAGCGATTTTTGAGATTTTCGGTATTTGCGACTGTTGTTGCATTGGGTAGCGATTCGTTATTAGCCATTGGCACTTGCCGGGAGCTATTAGTGATTTCGGTGATTGCTAATTCGGTATTTAGCGAATCGGTATTTTTGCATGTTGGTTAATTGCGAATCGGTATTTTACCGGATTTCATTTAGCGATTCGTTATTTGCTCACAGTTTTGGTTGATGCATTGGGATTCGTTTTTTTTTAATCGCTAACGGGTGTTATTAGCGATTCGGTATTTTACCGACTGGATTTTGGCTTGATGCATGAGGCTGTTAATTTCCATACCCAGCACTTTCAGACCAGTAGGGGTCAATAGTTCACGCGCTTTACCACGAGTCCGTCAGCAGCTCAGCTTATGCCTCCAGCGCCATCAGACCCGTAGGAGTGAGTAGTTTGCACTTTACAAATACCGAATTGATTTGATACGCGCTAATTTACCTTCGCACTCCCTGTATAACACCCCCTAAGCACCATACACAATTTATAATGTTCGAAACAAAAGTACCTCTGAGTAGGTATAACTGCATACTGACACTACTTGGACAGATGTGGCACAGCGGCCAGAGCACATGACTTCACAGCATATGACACACTGTTTGGACTCACGCTTTCATCCCCGAGTCCGGCAGCAACTCAGCCTAGCACCATGAGACTGTACACAATATCTCACATATTTTCCATGCCCCAGGACTTTCAGACCAGTACGGGTCAGTAGTTCATCCCAGTAGGTATAAACACATGCTGACACTACTTCCACAGGTGTAGTGCAGCGGCCACGGCCCATGACTTCACAGCATAAGACACACAATTTGGGCTCACGTTTTAATCCCTGACTCCCGCACCAGCTCACCTTAGCAGCATCAGACTCTAGACAATACCTCATTTAATTTCCATAGCCCAGCACTTTCACACCGCTCGGGGTGAATACTTCGCTTCACACCCCGTCTATAGCACACCCTAAACGTCCCACAGAGGTTACAGTGCTCCTACCCTCCTGCTTCCCACTTTTTTCACCCTTTTTACCCCTTACTCGCTTTGACGGAATCACAAAATGGCGGCCAACACTTCTTGCAGCGCTCACAACCAATAAGCAGCAAGCTCGTGCTCGTAACGCCTCAGCCAATCAGATGGCAGAATTCCCAAATATCGATATCTGTAAATTTTGATATTTCTCAAAAACTACTGAACGGATTTACACCAAATAAACAAAAGCGAGCTTTCCAGACCAAGACACTTTCCCCTGCCAAATTTGGGGTAATTCCGTTCACCCGTTCGACCTGTAGCCTTGTCTAAAGTTTCCTATAGAAATGGACATGGAGAAAACACGTTTTGGGACCCCCTTTTTTCTCGGCCCCCCCCTTGACGAATCACCCCCAAACTTCCCACATAGGAGCTGATATAAACAAAGAATTTGTTTTGAAAATTTCATGACGATTCATCAAACGACGCAAAAGTTATAAGCAAAACAAAAAATGCTCTTCCTATGGAAACTTGGTCCTAACTATAACTACTTACTGGCGACCGCCAGTAGGTAATATATGTATATGTATATATATATATATATATATATATATATATGGAGGGCACAATGCCTGATTATCTGGTGGCAATTTTTCATCAATAAATGTCTTCACTGCTTTCAAACTTCTTTTCGAAGTCTCCGTGATTTGCGCTGGGTGCGCTGAGGTCCGTGCCTGTGGTTTCCTGGAGTGACTGCCAGGTCAGGATTTGGAGTTTCATGTATATATATATTCACTGAAAAAACCATAGGTTTCAGGCACGTTATAGTTAGGAATTAGCATTTAAAAAACCTTAGAAATTCACTGAAAAAACCATAGGTTTCAGGGGCGTTATAGTTAGCTGGACATTTCACTGGTACAAAACCCTAGAAATTCCCCCGTTATAGTTAGTTCAGCTAACTATAACTCACATGCCCGCAATGCACTGCTGATGATGTCACATATTACATCACTCATGACATGGTCAGTGACATCACTGATGGCATCACTGATGACAATATCCAGTGAATGTGTGTTTTTCTGAAAACTAAATATGTTTTCTATATGTATACCTCAAGGTTGATGGAAGAATAAATGGGTATATAAGTGTCTAAATGGATGATTTTTTTATTTGTAAAATTGATTGTATAACAGACTGACTAAGTGTTTCTTAGTGAATACATGGATTAGTGAGTAATGTTTAAATATGTATCAGTCTTGTGTATAAGTGACTGCATGGGTTGGTGAGAAGCTACACGAGTGTCTATATGGGTTATTAATTGGTTTTTCGAGTATCAGTATGAGTGTCTGAGTGTCTGTTTGGTTCAGTGGGGTATTACTTAGTGCATAGATGCATGAACGAGTGAGTCACTGTTTGTATGTATTGAAGACAGTATGTGTGCAGGACTGTATAGGTGGTTGAGTATGTGTATGGGTGTGTTAGTGAGTGAATGACTGTCTCAATAGTGTCTTTATAAGTAACTACATATATTTTAAACTAGTATATGTGAGTATTGCTTTGTATAAGTGAGTATATGTGAGAGTGAGAGATTGAAAGACTTCCTGTACGAATAAGTATGTGTTTCTATAAGTGATTGTTTAAAAGAGTAACTATGTGTAAGTTTCTGTAGAAGTAAGTGTGGTGGTGTGTGTATAACTGTATATGCAAGTAAATGGATGTTTGATTCTTTGTTAGCATGAGTGACTATGTGTGTGAGTAACTCTATGGATGAGTGGCGGTGTGTAATAGGATGTATAGGTGTATGAATACATATGATGAGTGAGTACATGTGTGAGTGACTGTATAGGACTGTTGGTGAATGAGTGTATGTGTATATAGATCTTGGAATTACTGAATAGGTTGTTGTAAATGGTATTGGTATGTCCATTGTTTTAAAAATTTTAGTTTCTATTTTTGAATGTGTGTATCAAAGGTTATATTAGGGTGAGAGGAGGTCTGCCACTCTATCACAAGGTTGATGTCATCAGTGATGTCATCAGTGATGTCATTTGAGATGTCATCAGTGATGTCATGAGTGATGTCACTGACCATGTCATGAGTGATGTAATATGTGACATCATCAGCAGTGCATTGCGGGCGCGCGAGCTATAGTTAGCTGAACTAACTATAACATGGGAATTTCTAGGGTTTTGTACGAGTGAAATGTCGAGCTAACTATAACGCCCCTGAAACCTTTGTTTTTTTCAGTGAATTTCTAAGGTTTTTTAAATGCTAATTCCTAACTATAACGTGTCTGAAACCTATGGTTTTTTCAGTGAATTTCAAAGGTTTTTTCAATGCTAATTTCTAACTTTAACGTGACTGAAACCTATGATTATTTAATTGAATTTCTAAGGTTTTTTAAATGCTAGCTTCTAACTATGCCTATAGAGATAGGACATGTGAAGAAAGAAGAACAAACGCACAGACAGAAAAAAAAGAAATGCAGAAAGAAGCAACAGAAGTCCTCAAAGACGAAGAAAAGCTCAGAAAGAAGGAAGACGTGCAGAAAGAACAAACTGAGGAGCAGAAAGAAGCCTTGTTGCAAAATCATCCTGTACCCTCAACTTTTTCAGACAGGTACTGGTGGTAACTGAGTCTGACTAACCAGTCCTAGAGACAGTGCTATGTTAAAAGACACTTAGAATACAGTGAAAACACCTAAATACACTAGGGAACACTATGCGTTGCGGTACCCCTGTGATTACCATGGCCTCCTCTGTAAGACTCTAGTACATAATAGGGCAGGGGGATTAAAACTACCTCTTAAAACGCACCACAGGGCACGTTTGCACACTGGTGAAGGGAGGGGGAGGCCTGAGGTGACATGTGTGCAAACACGCCCTGTGGCCGTTTAAATTTGGTGGATAAAGTCCCCTTGAATCCTGAGAGTCCCTAGGGTCAAACTAGCCCACTAGGTACCTCCAGTAAGCGCTGTTGCAGAGATGTGTAAAAATGGGCATGGCCTGGACCACCTCTCTGCAATGCAGCACAATGGCGCTTACTGGAAGCGCCTGGTGGGCTAGTTGGCCCCCAGGGCCCTCAGGATTGAAGGGGAATTATTTACCCAACTTAAAATGCGCCATAGGGCGTGTTTGCACATGTCACCTCAGGCCCCGTCCCCTCCTTTCCTCACTGTGTAAACGCGACTTGTGGCAGCTTTAAGTTGGGCAATTAAGTCCCCTTGAATCCTGAGGGTCCCTAGGGTCAAACTAGCCCACTAGGTACCTCCAGTAAGCGCCACAGAGCTGCGTTGCAGAGAGGTTTAAAAATGGGCGTGGCCTCTGAACACCTCTCTGCAACACAGCTACCTGGTGCATACTGGAGGTACCTGGTGGGCTTTTTGGCCCTCAGGGACCCTCAGTATTGAAGGGGAATTAATTCCCCAACTTACAACTCACCAGGGGGCTTGTTTACACAATGGTGAAGGAAGGGGGCGGGGCCTGAGATGACATGTCTGCAAACACGCCCTGTGGCGTGTTTTAAATTGGGGAATTAATTTCTCTTCAATCCTGAGGGTCCCTGGGGGCCAACTAGCCCACCAGGTACCTCCGTTATGCGCCATAGAGCTGCGTTGCAGAGAGGTGTTCAGAGGCCACGCACCTTTTCACAACAATCTGCAACGCAGCTCCGTGGCGCTTACTGGAGGTACCTGGTGGACTATTTGGCCCCCAGGGACCCTCAGGATTGAAGAGAAATTAATTCCCCAACTTAAAACACGCCACAGGGTGTGTTTGCACACATGTCACCTCAAGCCCCGCCCCCTCCCTTCACCACTGTGCAAACGCACCCCCTGGCACGTTTTAAGTTGGGGGATTAATTCCCCTTGAATCCTGAGGGTCACTGGGGTGCAACTAGCCCGCCAGATACCTACATTAAGCGCCACAGAGCTGCGTTGCAGAGAGATGTAAAAAGGGGCGTGGCCTCAGAACACCTCTCTGCAACGCAGCTCCCTGGTGCATACTGGAGGTTCCTGGTGGGCTAGTTGGCCCCCAGGAACCCCCAGTATTCAAGGGGAATTAGTTCCCCATCTCCAAACGCGCCAGGGGGTGCGTTTGCAGAGTGCTGCAGGGAGGGGACTTGGCCTCCGATGCAATGCCGGTCTTTTTTTTCTTTAAAGGGGTGCTGTGTGGCCCCCTTCCTTTTCTATTTTATTGTCCCTGGGGACCCCATCCCCCAGGGCATGACCCCCATTTTAATAAAAAAAAAATATTATGGGAAGGGGGCCGCGTGTGCCCCCCTCCCCTGGCCAATTCCGGCCCGGGGACCCCATCCCCCAGGGCATGGCCAAATAATATTTAATATTTATTTATGAAGGGGGGCTGCGTGGCCCCCCTCCTAAGGCCTCTATTGGCCCCGGGGACCCCATCCCCCGGGGCCGGCCTCTATTTATTTATTTATTTATTTATTTGGGAGGGGGGCCACGTGGCCCCCCTCCCGGGCCACTTCTAGCCAAACCCCCCACGGTCCTGCCGGCTCCAAACGTCCTGCGGGAGCCGGCATTGCTTTTCCACATGGGGAGCTGCTAAGATGCAGATCCCCGTGTGGAAAAGCAATCGGCTTTGGTTTTTGGAAGAGAGAGCAGGTTTCCTGCTCTCTCTTCCAAAAACCAAAGCAGTTTGCTTTGACAGGGCGGGAGCCGCGAGACTCCCGCCCTGCTGTAGTAAACTGCAGTGTCCCGGGGATGGGCACCCAGGGACACTGCAGGAGCTGGCCCTGGGGGGTGGCGGTCCCCCGGGCAATCAAGGGCTCCAGGAGGGGGGCCGCGCGGCCCCCCTCCCAACATTTACAAAGCCCCAGGGGTCGGTGGTCCCCGGGGCTTGGGGGTCCGCCACGGACCCCCTAATTTTAATATTTAGTGCCCCGGGGAAGTGACGGTCGCCAGGGTATGTGGGGGATTCAAGCCCCCTACACAGGATTATTTATTAAAAACAAGACCTGGGGGTGGCGGTCCCCGTGGCAGCGGGGCGCCGTGTGCCCCTCGCTACGCAATTAATTAATTAAAGCCCCGGGGGTGGCGGTCCCCGGGGCTGCGGGGGGGCTGTGAGCCCCCGCAAATATTTGAGCAAAGCCCCGGGGAGAGGGCGGTCCCCATGGCAGTGTGGGGGGGATTGGGGCACCCCCACACTTTTTTTTCCCTGCCCCCGGGACCTGGCCCACCCGGGGGCTAAAGAATAACAAACATGTTTTGGGACATCCATTTTTTCTAGGCCCCCGCTTGACAAATCACCCTGAAACTTTCAAGATAGGAGCGGACCAGAGCGCCCCACGAGTTTTGAAAATTTCGCGAAGATTCTTCAACTGGCACCAAAATTATTGGGAACAGAATGTTGCGAATTTCCTATGGAAAATAGGTCCTAGCTATAACTACCTACTGGCGACCGCCAGCAGGTAATATATATATATATATGTATATAAATCTTACTGGCAGTAACCAGTAGGTAGTTATAGGACCTTGTTTCTATTCAAAAAGCGTTTTTTCGTTTGCCAATATCTTTGGCGCTGTTTGACAAATCTTCACGAAATTTTCTAAACTATTGGTTCACTCAGGTCAGCTCCTATACTGAAAGGTTCGGGTGATTTGTCAAGTGGGGGCTGAGAAAAAAGGGGAGTCCCAAAACGCATTTTCCCCATGGTAATTTCCATAGGAGTTTTGGAACAGGCTACAGCTTGAACTGCTGCTCGGAATTACACCAAATTTGGCAAAAATGTAGATCTTGGTTCAGAAAGCGACTTTTTTTTAAAAATGGTGTAAATCCATTCAGTAGTTCCTGAGAAATTAAAAAAATAAAAATATTGATATCTGAGCACCGAGCAGGAGTCGCGACTCCTCCTGAGCACGAGCTGACTTCTGATTGGCGGCCAACACTCCAAACCAGAATGTGTTGGCAGCCATCTTGTGAGTCGGTAACCAAGTCAAAAGAAAACAGTACAAAAAAGATAAAAAACAAGAAAAGAAAGCAGGGTAGAAACACCCCGACCCCCTAGGCCTGCTCAGGGCCATAAAAGAAATCAGCTGAATTCACGCTTGGTGCGTGAATCCGGCAGAGAAAATACAAAAAAGCAAAGTGTGGGCTCCTGTGCTTCATTTTCTATAAGCCCCCAGGTGGACCAGGTCCCGCGGGCAATGTGTAAATATATAGTGGGCTCACAGGGGGCCCGTAGCCCTGGGGACTGCCACCTCCCTGGGGCTTGTAAAAAAATGCATGGGGGTCCTGCCCCCCCACACCGCCCCGGGGACTGCCACCTCCCTGGTGCATTGTTCATTATATGCGTGGGGCCTCACGGGCCCCCCAAGCCCAGGGGACCACCACCTCCCCGGGGCACTAATTATTGAAATGCGGGGTCTGTTGTGGACCCCAGGGTCCTGGGACCCCAACCTCCCCAGGGCTTTGCATACATTGGGAGGTGGGCCACGTGGCCCCCTCCTGGAGCCCTCCTTGGCCCTGGGGACTGCCACCCCCCAGGGCCAGCTCCTGCAATGTCCCGGGTGACCACCCCCGGGACATTGCCATTTGCTATGGCAGGGCGGGAGCACGGCTCCCGCCCTGTCATACCAAACACTGCTTTGCTTCTTGGAAACAGGAGCAGGAAACCTGCTCTTGCCTCCAAGAAGCAAAGCAGAATTGCTTTTGGGCAAGTGAAGCTGCATGTTAGCAGCTCTCCTTGCCCAAAAGCAATGCCGGCTCCCGCAGGAGGCGGGGAGCCGGCAGGGACCATTGGAGCATTGGGGATCCCCCATGGTCCCCAACGCTGAGGGCCAGCCCCGGGAGATGGGGTCACTGGGGCCAGAAGTGGCCAGGGGAGGGGGGCCACGCGGCCCCCCTCCAAAATTAAAAACAAAAAACAAAAAAAAAAAAGATCGAGTCACAGCCCTGGGGAATGGGGTCCCCGGAGACAATAATGGGCAAAGGAGGGGGGCCGCACAGCCCCCCTCCTTAAATTTCTTCTTTTTAAAAGGAATAAATATGTGGCCATGCCCCAGGGAATGGGGTCCCCAGGGCCGAAATCAGCCCCCCCTCCCGTTTAAAAAAAAAAAAGGTTGAGCCCTAGGGGATGGGGTCCCCAGGGCCCAAAAATAATAAAGGGAAGGGGGCCACACAGCCTCCCTTCCAAAAACCAACATTTTAAAACAGCAGGCATATCGCTGAGGCCCCGCCCCCTCCCTGCACCACTCTGCAAACGCACACCCCTGACGCATTGGGGGATTTAGTCCCCTTCATGCTTGAGGGTCCCTGGGGGCCATCTAGCCCACCAGGTACCTCCAATTAGCACCACACAGTGGGTTTGCTGAGAGGTGGTCTGAGGCTTTTTATACCACTCTGCACAGGCTCCTCTTGGCGCACTGCTGGTGGGGTGATGAGGTCCTCTTGTGTCCTGAGGGCTTCAGGACACAAGTGGACTTCAACCCCCGAGCAGCAGCGCTGTAAAAGGGGGTGTGGCCTCGGACCACTCTCAGCAATCTAGCTGTGTGGGGCTTACCGGAGGTACCTGGTGGGCTAGTTGGCCCCCAGGGACCCTCATGAGGAAAGGGGACTTCATCCCCCAACCAAGAGCGCCCCAGGAGGGGCGTTTGCAGAGTGGTGGAGAAAGGGAGCGTGGCCTGTGTCCACCTCTCAGCAAGCCCACTGTGTGGGTCTTACTGGAGGTAAGACGTAGGGTAGTTGACCCCTAAGGACCCCCAGCAGTGAAGGGGACTTCAATCCCCATCCAAGAGCGTGCCACGGAGCGCGGTTACAAAGTGGTGGGCAAAGGTGGCATGGCCTGTTATGAGAACTAAGCAATCCTGCTGTGTGGTACTTACTGGAGGTAATAGGAGGGGTAGTTGACCCCAAGGAAGTCCTTGGGGGCCAACTACCCCTCTTGTTACCTCCAGTGACTCCCACACAGTAGGATTGCTAAGACGTCTTTGGAGGCCATGCCCCCTTTCTCCACCTCCTGGCAGACTACGGGATGGGGGATGAAGTCCACTTTACTCCTTAGGGACTTTGGGGGCCAAGAAGCCCTCCTGGTACCTCCTGTAAGTCCTACGCAGCAGAATTCTGACCACTAGTCGGAGGCCCAGCACCCCCCGACTACTAGTTAAAGAAGCATCTTTCTGAACCTCTGACTTAAAGGTAGTTTTAATCCCCCTGCCGTATTATGTATTAGGGCCTTACAGGGGAGGTCATGCTAATTACACACACCCTAGTGTATGTAGGTGTTTTCACTGTATTCTAAGTGTCTTTTAGCATAGCACTGGCTCTAGGCCTCGTTAGTCAGGCCATGTCATGAGTGATGTAATATGTGACACCATCAGCAGTGCATTGCGAGGGCGCGAGTCATAGTTACCTCAACTAACTATAACGGCCAAATTTCTCTGGTTTTGTACAAGTGAAATGTCCAACTATAATGTCCCTGAAACCTATGGTTTTTCCAGTGAATTTAAATGCTAATTTCTAACTATAACGTCCCTGAAACCTATTTTTTTCGGTGATTCAAAGGTTTTGTAAATGCTAATTTCTAACTATAATATTCCTGAAACCTATGCTTTTTTCAGTGAATTTTTAAGGTTTTTTAAATGCTAATCTCTAACTATAACGACCCTGAAACCTATGGTTTTTTCTGCAACCAGATACTTACCATCACACTGCATCATGGGACAAGTAGTTCTGGCACTTGGACTGTTGTGACGTGCTGCAGACTAAGGGGTTGCAGGTGAGCCCTTCATCATTAGATAGGAGGGGCCTATTTTATGTTTAAAACGTTTTTATTGAGACAAAACAAACCATGGGGGAGGGGGACAGGAGGCAGGATACATGGAATACAATCAAAGAAGAAGGGATGCATCTCCAGAGGGTTAGCAGTAAGTGAAGCGTTGGCTCAGAGGGAAGAACACAGTAAATGAACGCTGGAATTACAAGCTGTGGAATCCCACGCGCGTGTCCGACACCCAAAAGCGGAGCAATAAAACCCCCCCCAATCAACGCCTCAACGGAACACAATCCCCCCCCTCCCGTCCCCCATCCTCCCAGTAACAAAAACAACAACACTCCCCCCTCCCCCCGTCCTATGGTCCCGCAGCAAAGTAGCCCTAACCAGGAAGCCCCGCACCCCCCCCCCCCCCCCCGGGGGGTCCCCATCGCACATGGAAGCTAGTCCGCCGGGGTCACCGGCGGCCGCAGCCTGAGAAGCCTAAGATACCTCGGGCAGGTAAGCTCCCGGAATTCAGTGGACAGCAGCGCTAGAAAGGGTTGCCATAGCTCTTCAAATTGGCCTACCTCCCCCGCAACCGTAAGCGACAGCTTCTCCATCCCCAGCACATGCCAGAGTCTGTGCAACCAACCGGTGATGGAGGGGACGGTGGATGTGCGCCAGTGGATCAGAATGTTCTGAACCGCAGACCCCAGCGCTATCGCAATCTGCCTACCCCTGCGGGATTTCAGTGGGTACATTAGGTCATTGGGGAGGCCCAGCAGGACATACGCCGGGAGGCGCGGCAGCTCTATCCCAAAGTGCTCATCCACCTCGTCCAGGACTTCCTTCCAGTAGGCGGTCAGCACTGGGCAATCCCATAGGATGTGTGTAAGGGTACCTTCCTGCCCGCAGCTCCGCCAGCACCCCTTGTCAGTGTGTCTATGCATCTCATACAGTCTCTCCGGGGTGTAGTACCAGTATGTGGACACTTTAGTGAAGGTCTCCGTAAGGCCCGTGTGGTATGCAGAGTGCCGCGCCCGATACGCTATTTTGTCCCATTCCTTGTGGCTGAGTGTCCTACCCAATTCCCCATGCCAACGCTCCCTCCCCGGATTGTAGTAGTGAGACGGCGGGGGTTGTAGGTGTTTGTACAGATCAGTAATCAGTTTAGCGTCGGAGGTCCGAGTAGCCAACCACCGCTCATACGGTGTAATTGGACGGGCCGCGGTGGCACGCACCTGAGGCTGGAGGGCCCAATGCCGAACTTGCATGTAACGTAATCTGTCCAGCTCCGTCAGGCCGAACTCCTGGCGGAGTTGCTGAAAAGGAACCACTCCTTCCGGGCCATAAATCTGAAAGAGTGCCCTGCAGCCCGCCTGCACCCAGTGGGAGAAAACCCCCGGCTCCATCCCAGGGGAGAAGTCCGGGTTGCCCGCAATGGGCGTGAGCGGCGAAGGGAAGGTGGTAAAGCCCCTGGCCTCACAGACCGCGTCCCACACACGCAGGGGGACCCGCGTAACAAAGGAAGCGTAGAGATTAGCGGGGCGGTGCGCGCGGCGCAGGAATGGAACCTCTTGTAAGGTGCGGCCCGCCACTGCCTGGTCTTGGAAGAGCCAATGTTTGTCGGACTCCCACCTGCTCCACTCCACCAGATAGCGTAGCTGTGCCGCCTGGAAGTACTTACGGAGGTCTGGAATGCCAAGACCCCCCGCTTCCGGAGCAAGCGTGGAGAGGACCCTCTTCATGCGTGGCCTGCGGCCCTGCCAGACAAAGCGTGAGATGTCAGCCTGCATTTGCCGTAGCCAACCCACCGGGGGTTGGAGCGGAAGGGCTCGGAAAAGATATAGTATCTGGGGCAGCACCGTCATTTTGATCGCCGCGATTCGTCCCAGCCAGGACAGCAGGCCCTTGTTCCAGCGGCCAAGCTCGTCCCTGATCTTCCTGCTGAGGGAGGCATAATTGGCCGTAACCATCTCCGACAATGTAGGCGCCAGCAGAATCCCCAGATACGGCACTGTGGACGAGGACCACTGCATGGGGAAGAGCCGTTGAAGATCCCTCCTGGTGTCCGCAGCCAGGGACACGTCCAGCGCCATCGACTTGCTCATGTTCATTTTGAAGCCGGCCACCCCCGCGAAGGCGTCCAACTCTCGGAGGCAAGCAGGCAGCGACCTCCTAGGGTCGTCCAAGGTCAGCAGGACATCGTCCGCGTAGAGACTGACGGTGTGGACGTACTGGCCCATCCGGACCCCGACAGCATCCGGATTGTCACGAATCCTCTGAGCAAACGGCTCCATGTAGAGGGCAAACAGGAGCGGCGAGAGAGGGCAGCCCTGCCGCGTGCCGCGCTCGATGGCAAAGCCACCAGAGCTACACCCGTTTACCCGCACCGACGCTGAAGGATGCTTATAGCAATTAAATACCATGGTGCGGAACTTATCGCCGATTCCCAGTTTCCTGAGGACCCGCTCAAGATACGGCCAGTGAACCCTGTCGAAGGCCTTCTCTGCATCAACGGACAACAACATCCGCTCCCCCGAGATCCTTGAGGCCTTCTCCAGAACATGTGTCACCCTCTTGGTGTTGTCCACCGTCTGTCTACCGGGCACAAAACCAGCCTGGTCCGCCTCCACCAGGTCGGGGAGGTGTGGACCCAGCCTGGCTGCGAGAATCCCCGTGTACAACTTGAGGTCGACATTTAGGAGCGAGATGGGCCGGTATGAGCCGCAAAGGGCCCGGTCCTTCCCAGGCTTCGGGATTACCGCGACCGTCGCCCTCAGAAGATCCGGAGGGATGGCTCCCGGTTCGGAGAAAGAGTTGAACAGCCGCGTAAGGACAGGGGCCACGGCCGTGCAGAAAGTCTTGTAGAATAGCGACGTGTACCCGTCCGGGCCTGGGGCCTTGCCATGTTTCAGCCGCGCAATAGCTGAAATCACTTCCTCCACATGGATGTCCCGCTCCAGGTGGTCAGCCTGAGCCGGGTCCAGTACCGGGAGGGTCACCGACTCCAAATAGCTATCGGCCTCCCGTGGCGGGGAGGGCTCCTCAGCATACAGCGCCTCATAGAAGCCGCGGAAAGACTCCGCTACCTCCGCGTCACCGGAGACAACCCCCCCGTCCGCGCCCACCAATTCTTTCACGACGCTGCGCTGTTGCGCGACCCGGAGCCGATGTGCTAGGAGCTTGCCACATCTGTCCCCCCCAGTGTAGTAGGCATGTTTCAAACGTAAGGCGGCATACTCCGCCCTATCCAGATCCAGAGCCGAGAGGAGCTTCCTCGCTGCCTTCAGCTGCCTCCAGACCCTCGGCGCTCCCGTGCGGCGGTGGACCTGCTCAAGCTCCCGAACTTGAGCCGTCAACTCATCCCTCTTCAGTTGTCTCTCCTTATTCTCGGCCGCAGAGATAGAGATGAATTCCCCCCGTAGGACGGCCTTCAATGCCGCCCATTGTGTCGCCTGCGAGGTGTCAGTGTTGCTATTGTGGGTGAGATAGTCCTGTATGACCTCCCCGATGCGTTGCACCACCGATTTTTTGTGTAGAAGTGTGTCCCGGAGGCGCCACACCCCCCGAGAGGGGGGGGCCGCCGGCCACTGGAAAACGCCGACAACTGGAGAGTGGTCAGACAGGGTCAGGACCCCGATGTCCGCCGCCGTGGCAGCGGCGCGCATCGGCCCACTCACCAGGAGGTAGTCCAGCCGTGAGTAGGTGCGGTGTGCGTGCGAGAAGAAAGAGTAGTCCCTATCTGTGGGGTGCAAGGAGCGCCAGAGATCGTGCAAGTCCATGTCCGCAATCCGGGCCTTCCCAGCCTGGGACAGTTCCCCCGTCTGCGGGAAGCGCTGCGCCGATCTGTCCATCCCAGAGTCAAAGACAATGTTGAGGTCTCCGCCCAGGATAACGTGTCGGTCCGGGGAAGCAGTGACATCCACCAGCGCGGAGTCTAGGAAGCGCTCCTGGTGCTCGTTTGGGCTATAAACGGAGCCAACCGTAAATGCTATGCCGCCCAGGCGCATGCGATACGCAAGGAGCCTCCCCTTCTGTTCAGCACACTTATGCAACACCTCCCCCCGAAAGGAGCTTGCTAGGAGAATGGCTACCCCTGCCGTCTTGTTCGCTGCTGAGGAAAAGAACTGGGTGGGGAACTTAGCAGAGCGCATCCTATGGCAGTCTCGAGGCAATAGGTGTGTCTCCTGCAAAAGGCAAATGTCCGCCTGCGTCCCCTCCAGCAGCGACAGGATCGCTCTACGCTTCACCGGGTTATTCAGACCCTGAACATTAAGGGTCACTACCTTTAGACCCGGCATTCCTCGCAGGGATCGGGAGCGCCATGCAATGGGTAGGGAATCAGCGGGTGGGGCGCGCGGGGCCGCAGCGCGGGACCAGCCAAGACAAAGCGGGTAAAGACAACATCGGACGGGACCTCCCCAACCCCAAAACAACCCCCTCCCCCACCCAAAACACAACCTTGGCAACTAGCCATCCCCAAACTCAAACACCCCATTGTCTCAGTCAAGCCCCAAAAACGGGCAAGTCCGTAGAAAATAGCAAAGTGGACGTCCAGCCACTCACCTCCGCCCGCTCCCCCCCAACCCCCCCGCCCCGTGCCAAGCATGTTAAGAAGCTAAAGACATCTCCCCCCGGAGTGTGTGTTAGGCCGTCAAGGCCACGCTAGAGGAGCCGATCGAGTCCCCGGCTGCCGCCCTCAGGGCGTCGGCCCTGTCCGCCCTGATGGTAGGGGAGTCCGGGCGCCCCGCACTGGCCGCTGAGCGCCGCCTCGATGACCTCCGCCGATTCCGTCCCTCCGAGGACCTCCACGACGGCGTAGCTCCCTCCTCCTCCGCTGCCGTGAGCCCCAGGACACCACAAATGTCTTGCAAGGAGCGTAGCTGATGCAATACTCCGTTCCACCGAAAAATCAAGCGGAAGGGGTGACCCCAAGAGTACGGCGTCTCATGCTCGCGCAAAAAGTCAGTGGCAATCCTAAAGGACCTGCGTTTCTGTAGAGTGATAGCAGAGAGGTCCTGGTACAGCGCCACCGGCCGATCCCGAAAGGTCAGGGGCTGTTTCCTGCGGGCTTCAGCCATGATACGCTCCTTTAGTGGAAAGTCGGGCAGGAAGGCCAGAATGTCCGGTGGGGGTGCCGATGGCTGGCGCTGACGGCCAACCCTATGCGCCCTGTCGATGCTGATGGGAAAGTCCGCAGCCTCCCCCAGGATTTCTCGGAACAGGGCCCGCAGATAGCCCCCCAGATCGGACCCCTCATCCGCAGTCGGCACGCCACGCACTCGGATGTTGTTCCTCCGAGACCTGTTCTCGAGGTCCTCAGAGTGGGCCTGGAGCTCCACACACTGTTCCCGGAGGCGAAGAACGTCCTGCTGGAGGTGGACTATCTCCTCCGCTCGCTGTTGGCCCTCCGTCTCCACCGCCTCCACACGCTCACCTAGGCCCTCCACCTCTCTGCGCACTTCTCGGACCTCGCTGGCCACCTCCCGCTTCAGTGTCTGGAAGTCCTCCCGGAGGGAGCTAAACAGTTCCTCCATGAAGGCCCTCGTGACGGGTGGCTCCCCTCCAGTCACGTCCGCCGGAGCCCGGGATGGCCCCGGCGAGGGCTGTGTCCTGTCCCGCAAGTGCTGGGCCCTGCCAAGCATGTCCGGCAGGGTACGGTCCCCTTTCTTCGGGCCTCCTTTTCCAGCCATCGTCAGCTCCGCAGTCGGGCCCCGATCCAGGCGCCCCAGAGACGCTCAGCCGCCAACAAGCACTCGGGCCGGGGAATCCCCCACAAGTGAGGTCGCTGCGTCACAGGTGACAAAATGGCGGCCTAGCCCGGTCACCGTCCGCCGCAAGAGCTAGCGTGAGACAACCAAGGGGGCCGCAGCGAAGGGGTCCCAACAGCTCATCCCTCCGGTAGTCAAGACAGCAATATCGGGAGGTCGTGTGCAGCCAGCATCCAGGGCGCAGCGGAGGTCGCCACCTCTGCTCCTTCGGGGACAAAATGGCGGCCGGGCGGAGCAAGCCACCACGACTAGGCCCGGCGACACCCCCGGGGCCTCCGAGGCGCCCCGCAGTAGAATAAGTTCCACCACCGGCCCCCGTTAGTCACGCACAGGGGGCCAGATGGTCCGACCCCAACAAAGAGTCCGCCGTACCTCGGCTAGGGGTCAGGGCCTCCGCATTGCAAGGTGTCGCCGTCACCAGTCCGAGTGCCGGGGCATCCATCCCAAGCCCTCCACACCATCGGGCCCCTTCCCGCCAGGCTCCTTCAGTCACCGTCGAGCGGCGGGCCAGGTCCCCTCCAGACCTCAGCTTTCAGCACCAGGCCCAGCCGAGGCGCCCGGACAGCTCTCCAGTACGCTCCGCCCCTCGGGCTCACCGCCGTCGTCCCTTGGTCTCGGACGAACTTTTGGGGGGGTTCCCCCGGGGCGATCCGGACCAAAACAGCACCGATGTGTGCCCCTGATGTTCCGCCACGCTCCTCTCCCGCGCTGAGCCTCAGCGGGGGGAGAAAAGCTTAAGAAAAGGGCTTTAGCTTGGCCGGGCCGGAGGAGCTACGGGAGGAAGCGTCCGCTCACCCCGCCATCTTGGCCACGCCCCAGGGGCCTATTTTAGAAACCTTCAGGGAACTTGAATTTGGAACTGAGGCATTTGAGAAAGGCGTCCAGCCGAAACCAGTCATGCCGTCCAATTTTCTAATAAACATCCTTTGAATCCTCGCTGTGTCCTTTGCTCATCTCTGAAGGGAGGAGAGTTTGGTGCCATATGAAGCGCGCTGCTTGTGGCGCGCAACAAAGGACCCTTCCGCTAAGCGGTCTGGATCTCATGAGCAAATGAATCTGTTGTTGGGCGAGGAATCGGATGTTCGAGACCCGCTGCCTCAAATCAAGGGAACCGAGAGACTGCCGCCGAACGGCGGACCAAGATTGCTTGGGGGGACGCTGGCATTGTCCTTACGTTTCCAGCCTGGTTCTCAGTGGATGGGGTTAGCTGGAAGTTGGGGACTCGAGGCTGTTTATGCCCTGTAATTCTCTACGGGTTTTCCTGCTGCAACCAGATACTTACCATCACACTGCATCATGGGACAAGTAGTTCTGGCACTTGGACTGTTGTGACGTGCTGCAGACTAGGGGGTTGCAGGTGAGCCCAACCATCATTAGATAGGAGGGGCCTATTTTAGAAACCTTCAGGGAACTTGAATTTGGAACTGAGGCATTTGAGAAAGGCGTCCAGCCGAAACCGGTCATGCCGTCCAATTTTCTAATAAACAGCCTTTGAATCCTCGCTGTGTCCTTTGCTCATCTCTGAAGGGAGGAGAGTTTGGTGCCATATGAAGCGCGCTGCTTGTGGCGCGCAACAAAGGACCCTTCCGCTAAGCGGTCTCGATCTCATGAGCAAATTAATCTGTTGTTGGGCCGAGGAATCGGATGCTCGAGACCCGCTGCCTCAAATCAAGGGAACCGAGAGACTGCCGCCAAACGGCGGACCAAGATTGCTTGGGGGGACGCTGGCATTGTCCTTACGTTTCCAGCCTGGTTCTCAGTGGATGAGGTTAGCTGGAAGTTGGGGACTCGAGGCTGTTTATGCCCTGTAATTCTCTACGAGTTTTCCTGCTGCAACCAGATACTTACCATCACACTGCATCATGGGACAAGTAGTTCTGGCACTTGGACTGTTGTGACGTGCTGCAGACTAAGGGGTTGCAGGTGAGCCCTTCATCATTAGATAGGAGGGGCCTATTTTAGAAACCTTCAGGGAACTTGAATTTGGAACGGAGGCATTTGAGAAAGGCGTCCAGCCGAAACCGGTCATGACGTCCAATTTTCTAATAAACAGCCTTTGAATCCTCGCTGTGTCCTTTGCTCATCTCTGAAGGGAGGAGAGTTTGGTGCCATATATATATATATATATATATATATATATATTCAGTGAAAAAACCATAGGTTTCACACATGTTATAGTTAGCTGGAAATTTTACTGATAAAAAACCAATGAAATTCCCCCGTTATAGTTAGTGCAGGCAACTATAACTCACGCGACCGCAATCCTCTGCTGATGACATATGTGTCTTTATGAAAAAAAAATATTTGTAATATATGTATAGCTAAAATTTAATGGAAGAAGACATGGGCAAATAAGTGTCTAAATACAGTATTAGCATCAGCAGAAGATTGCGGTCGCGTGAGTTATAGTTGCCTGCACTAACTATAACGGGGGAATTTCATTGGTTTTTTATCAGTAAAATTTCCAGCTAACTATAACATGTGTGAAACCTATGGTTTTTTCACTGAATTTGCAAGGTTTTTTAAATGCTAATTCCTAACTATAACGTGTGTGAAACCTATGGTTTTTTCAGTGAATTTGTACGGTTTTTTAAATGCTAACTTTACGCCATTCGTGGCGTGCGCGCCCACTTAACGCAGTTCGTTCCGTGCGCGCACGGTGCGCTTCGCGCACCGTGCGCGCACAGTGAGCATGCGGTGCGCTTTGCGCACCGCGTTCCCACTTTACGCAGTTAGTGCCGTGCACGCACGGTGGGCACGCGGTGCGCTACGCGCACCGCGTGCCCACATTACGCTAGATGGGCCATGTACGCACGATGCGCTTCGCGCACCGTGCGCACATGGAGGACATATGATGCGCTTCGTTGTGAAAGGTAATATTTTAATTTTTCTCAGCTGTGATATGCCATGCACAAATGGTGCCCTTTGGGCACCATTTGTACATGGTGTGGGGAGAGTATGGATAATTTTTTTTTTTTTATTAATTTTTACCGTACGCGTACGGTAAGCGTAATCGGCGAAATTATCGAAAAAATTAAAATTCCGTTTTTGGCCTTGGGGGGTCTTTGAGGACTCCCTCAACATGGCTGGGTGCTTAGGAGCTGTCTAAACAGCCCCTTTACATGTTTTTGGCCTTTGTTTTTTAACCCCCTCTCAGACTGCGAGAGAGAAAATGGCGGCCGCCGCTTCCTGGTTTCGACCGATTCGAATGTTTACTAAGATCTAACAGCCAATCAGAATCGCGCTCGCGCACGGCCGCGTGCGCGTACGGTAAGCGCACCGTAAGCGCACCGTAAGCTGGCTCAGATATATATATTGATTTAAAGGCTATTTACTCAGAATCTACTGAACAGATTTACACCAAACCGACAAAAGGCACTTCCTTGACCTGTAGACTACCTCTCTGCCAAATTTCAAGGAACTCTGTTCAGCCGTTCGGGCTGTAGCTGTGTCTAAAGGTCCTATGGAAAAATGCATGGGAAAAACGCGTTTTGGGACCCCCCTTTTATCTCAGCCCCCGCTTGACGAATCCCCCCGAGACTTTCAGGGTAGGAGCGTAGCGTAGCGCCCCATTAGTTTTGAAAATTTCGCGAGGATTCGTCGACCGGCGCCAAAGTTATTCCAAATAGAATGTTGCGGTTTTCCTATGGAAACAGGGTCCTAACTATAACTACCTACTGGCGACTGCCAGTAGGTAATATATATATATATATATATTGTCCTCCGGTAAGTGCAACAATTTCAGTGTATCAATTCAAGAATTTTTATTTCATCCTCATTTTGCCACAATTCTCAGCCTTTCGGTATTGTGCCTGTAGGTGCCAGGCTGGTGACAGACACCTATCCATTATAGTAATGTTTCAGATCTGTGCCAGCGGATCACGTACCACTACTTGTGGTGGTTCTGGCAGCTTTAATACAATCACTCCACCAAAGCCACATAAACACTGCCGAACTCTTCAACGGGTGCCTCCGTTGTGAGATGTAGACTCATGCAAATATTTTTCCAGCAAATAGTCTCCCAAGGAACCAGCAAGAGCACTCACGGACTATAATCTTGAATTTATTACTCGGATGGCGCGTTTCGGCAATCAGCCTTGTTCATGTCAGTTCCTTTGACGCATAATATCCTGATTGACTCCACTAATAAAAATCGCCGAAGGTTTCGTCCAGAGGCTCCATTCCATGCCTCACGAACCCGCTACACTCTGCAGTGGTGCTGTCTCCCGGCTGGCGACCGTTTAATATTTATTTCACAACTCTGCAACTCTCTCAAAGCATCTTTTATTCCAATTCAATAGAAATTCAGGTACAAATCCCAAATGTACCTATTTGGGATTTGTATATGGATATTTGGATATTATGCGTATTGTTTGAGCACTATACATACCTAGTCAAGGATGATGAAATGATTAGCACACCGCAGACTCATGATCCAGAATGCATTATATAGGAAGTCACGATGGCTGCCAACACATTCTGGTTTGGAGTGTTGGCAGCCATCTTGTGACACAAGAAAACAGTACAAAAAAGGTGAAAAAAGAGAAAAGGGGGAAGGTAGAAACACCCTGATCCCCTAGGCCTGCTCAAGGGGTCCCACAAGGACCCCCAGGCCAAAAAAAGCATTATTTGTTTTTTAAATCAGCCAAATTTGCACTAGGTGCGCAAATCTGTCTGAGAAACTTAAAAAAAACGAAGTGCGGGCTCCCACGTTCCGTTTTCTATAAGCCCCCAGGTGGGCCGGGTCCCAGGGCAATGAGTAAATATATAGCAGGGCCCGTGGGGGCCCCACAGCCCCGGGGACTGCCGCCACCCTGGGGCTTGTAAAAAAATTCATAGGAGCCCCCACACTGCCCCGGGATTGCCACCTCCCCGGGGCATTGTTCATTATATGCGGGGGCCTCGTGGGCCACCCCAAGCCCTGGGAACCTCCACCTCCCAGGGGCTTAAATTTAAAAAATGAAGTGTGGGGGGACTACTGCCCCCCCACACTGCCCCAGGGACCACCACCTCCCCAGGCCACCAATTATTAAAATGCGGGGGTCCGTTGCGGACCCCTGGGATCACCAACTCCCTGGAGCTTTGCATACATTGGGAGGGGGGCTGTGCGGCCCCCCTCCTGGAGCCCTCCTTGGCCCTGGGGACCTCCACCCTCCAGGGCCGGCTCCTGCAATATCCCGGGGTGCCCACCCCCGGGACATTGCCGTTTGTTATGGCGGGGGGGGGAGCACAGCTCCCACCCTGTCATAGCAAACACTGCTTTGCTTCTTGGAAGCGAGAGCAGGAAACCTGCCCTCGCTTCCAAGAAGCAAAGCAGAATTGCTTTTGGGCAAGGGGAGCTTCATGTTAGCAGCTCCCTTTGGCCAAAAGCAATGCCGGCTCCTGCAGGAGGCGGGGAGCTGGCAGGGACTGTGGGGGCAGTGGGGCTCCCCATACGGTCCCCAATGCTGAGGGCCACCCCGGGGGATAGAGGTCCCTGGGGCCAGCAGTAGCCCAGGTGAGGGGGGCCATGTGGCCCACCTCCCTAATTAAAAATTAAAAGATTGAGGCACAGCCCCGGGGATGGGGGCCTTGGGGAAAATATTGGCCTCAGGAGGGGGGCCACGCAGCACCCCTCCTTAAATTCTTTTTTTGTAAAAGAATAAATATGTGGCCATGCTCTGGGGGATGGGGTCCCCGGGCCGAAATCAGCCATGGGAGGGGTCCGCGCGGCCCCCCTCCCGTTTAAAAAAAAGTTTTTAAAAAAACCAAAAATTGCTCAGGCCATGGGGGAAGGGGTCCCCAAGTCCCAAAAATAATAAAGGGAAGGGGGGGCCACACAGTCCCCCTTTCCAAAACCAAAATTTAAAAAAGTCGGGATATCGCCGAGGCTCCACCCCCTCCCTGCACCACTCTGCAAACACGCCCCCAGGCGCGTTCTAAGTTGGGGGATTAAGGCCAACTAGCCCACCAGGTACCTCCAGTAAGCCACACACAGTGGGATTGCTGAGAGATGGTCCGAAGCCATGCTCCTTTTTCCACCACTCTGCAAAAGCACCTCTTGGCGCTCTGCTGGTGGGGCGATAAGGTCTTCTTGTGTCCAGAGGACCACAGGACACAAATGGACTTCATCCCCCGAGCAGCAGTGCGCCAGGAGGCGTGTTTGCAGAGTGGTGTAAGAAGGGGGCGTGGCCTCAGACCACTCTCAGCAACCCAGCTGTGTGGGACTTACTGGAGGTACCTGGTGGGCTAGTTGGCCCCTGAGGACCCTCATGAGGAAAGGGGACTTCATCCCCCAACCAAGAGCACTCCGGGAGGCGTGTTTGCAGAGTGGTGGAGAAAGGGGGTGTTGCCTGTGTTTACTTCTCAGCAAACCCACTCTGTGGGGCGTACTGGAGGTAAGAGGTAGGCTAGTTGGCCCCTAAGGACCCCCAGCAGCGAAGGGGACTTCAATCCCCATCCAAGAGCGCACCAGGGAGCGTGTTTGCAGAGTGGTGGGTAAAGGGGGCGTGACCTGTTATGAGAACTTAACAATCCTCCTGTGTGGTACTTACTGTAGGTAATAGGAGGGGTAGTTGGCCCCAAGGATGTCCTTGAGGGCCAACTACCCCTCCAGTAAGTCCCACACAGTAGGATTACTAAAACGTCTTAGGAGGCCACACCCCCTTTCACCACTAAAGCCCATTTTCCTCCTGAAGCCCTCCTGGTACCACCTGTATTCCTATGCAGCGGAATTCCTGAGCGCTGGTCGGAGGCCCAGCACCCTTTCTCTACCACTCTGCAAACGCAACCACTAGTTAAAGAAGCATCTTTCTGCACCTCTCACTTAGAGGTAGTTTTAATCCCCCTGCCCTATTGTGTACTAGGGCCTTACAGTGGAGGTCATGCCAATCACAGGTGTACCCTAACCTATAGTGTACCCTACTGTATGTAGGTATTTTCACTGTATTCTAAGTGTCTTTTAGCATAGCACTGGCACTAGGCCTGGTTAGTCCGAGTCAGTTACCACCAGTACCCATAAGCAAAAATGTGGGGGCACAGGATGACTGTGCAGCAAGACCTCTGTTGGTTCTTTCTCAATGTCTCTTGCTTCTTTCTGCACCTTTCTTTGTCTTTCTGGACTTCTGTTGCCTCTTTCTGCATATATCCTACCTATAGTTAGAAATTAATATTTAAAAAACCTTTAAAATTCACTGAAAACACCATAGGTTTCAGGGTCCTTATAGTTAGAAATTAGCATTAAAAAAACCTTTGAAATTCACTGAAGAAACCATAGGTTTCAGGGTTGTTATAGTTAGAAATTAGTATTTAAAAAGCCTTTGAAATTCACTGAAAAAACCATAGGTTTCAGGGATAGTATAGTTAGAAATTAACATTTAAAAAAAAACTTTTAAATTCACTGAAAAAATTATAGGTTTCAGGGACATTATAGTTAGAAATTAGCATTTAAAAAACCTTAGAATTCACTGAAAAAAACATAGGTTTCAGGGACGTTATAGTTAGTTGGACATTTCACTGATGACATCTCAAATGACGTCACTGATGACATCATCCAGTGACTATGTGTTTTTGTAAAGTTTAAATATGCTTTATTTATATATATATATGCCACAGTGAATTGAAGAATGAGTGGGTGTATGAGTGTCTGTATGGATGATTTAGTAGGTGTGTGACTCACTGGATAAGTGAGTGATTAAACATGTCTTACTGAATGCATGGGTTAGTGACTAAACTGTGTGAATGTCTGTATCAGTCTGTCTGTTGGTGTGTAAGCGGCTGCATGGGTTGCTGAGTAGCTACATGAGTGTCTATATCGGTCATTGATTGGTTGTCTGAGTATCTGTATGGTGCCTGAGTCTCTGTGTGGGTGGGAGGGTGTGTGACTCTGTGCATAGATGTGATGGTGAGATCGAGAGAGAAGAAGTGCTGGGTTGGTAAAGAAAGAGGGAGGAGGTGGAAACAGATCCAGGCAGCCTTGGTATTCAATTACCTAATACCCAGCAGTGTTTGCACTGGGCTCCTAAGAAAACTTTGCCCCCCTTAACTGTACAAAATTATAAAGGTATGTGGGAACATGGAACTTAACAGGTTATACAGCAATTTGTGGAAACATAACCCCTCTATCTGCGCTGTAAAGGATGTGGGCACCAGCACTTTTCGGGATTCCACACCGATAACGTGTGAGGAAATGGGTTGGTTAGCTGGTAAACTAATGGAGTCTAAAAGGTATTCTCCGATCTACAAGAGTAATAGTCTAATACACTTTACATGCTGGAGTAGACTTAATGAAAGCCACAACTCAAAGAACTTTAATTTTTAATGGTGCAGCAGTGTGGATGTTTTGTTCTGAACATGAGAGCTGTTTCAGCCGTGAGAAGCTTGCAGATGCATGTGGGGGCCATCTCTGGATCTCTTTAAAAGCCCCACGAGTACATCTCTCCACCCTTCTGGAATGTTTGGCCTTCTGGTGGCAATATGGTGATTTTTTTTACGCTGAAAAAAACTTAATTTCTAACTTTATATAAATAAAATCATTGCAGCAGGGTAACTTAAATTGATATGGCCCCCCTGCAGAATATGATAAGGGGCTCCTGAGCCTCCCATATCTCATAGATATCAATTGGCTCGGGGCCTTATGGGAGCCCCAATTGAGGGTTAGCGCTCCACGCAGAGTTGGAGGCCCCCCTGCACCGCAGGGGCCTGCGTTACGCTTATGGATTTTTACAATAGGATCTCTTTTTAATAATTTACACCAGCAAAATAGATGGAATGGATATGCAATAAACCCGGCCACACAAATCCGCAAATCTAGTGCCATGAGCGGTTGGGCAAAGATTTGAGACACAAACTATGCCCCAGGTGGCATCACAGGCACTGGTATTACAAGAAGGTGTGCCGGGGAAATAGTGTCATGGGAACTTTCTGAGAAAATCATATTTGAAATATGTGGAAACTAACACACTAGCTACCATCATACTATTAACTACAATTAGAACCCCATACTTTTTTTAGTTGATCACATACACTGCTCTCGCACTGCTGAGATGCTACTGGTATCAGCTCCATTGAAATAGTATCTCAAGGGACTGGTGTACCACTGCAAAGTTAACACCTAGCTAGGGGTATCAAGCTACACCTCACACAACAGATTTGGACTACCAGACATAAAGATTGCTGCACCCAGTATGTTATTAAGTTATTTACACAAGCACAGTACACCATAGAGTTTCATGGTGCAAGACGTTGACATTTTCAGAACTTCCTCAGACTATGGACCAGTTGGAGAGAGGATGGGCGTTCCAAATGGTGAGGCCCCAACAATGAAAACCTTCCCCTGGCCTGTTACGTTAGATATGGGTTTTTTCAGTACAGCTAAACTAGCAAACCTGAGGAATACAGAGGTAGGTGCCTAGGTAGGCAAGAGTTAACAGAGAGAGGAGCAGTGCCACAAATACATGGACTTTGCATATGTCCTAAAGCCTTTCGTGGACTTAAGAGGAAGCCACTGAAATGCTTTAAGCAAGGATGTAGCGTGACTGAAAGATGCGGCAGGCAGTTTGGGAAGGTCCTGCTTCCAACCACAAGTAATGCTGAATTTCATTGCTTAACCTACATCTGTGATATCTCATATTTAGGAAGCCCAAGACAAAGGGCATTTCTTTAGTCAACATGCAAGCAAATCCAGACTGAAACTGCCATACGTCTTCCCTTGAAAGTAAGGAAGGTTGTGATTTTGTGAAAAGAGTGCAGATCAATCGATCAATCAAGGATTTATATAGCGCTGCAAATCACCCTTCATGGTCTCAATAGGCTGGAGTTGCCAACTGCTTCCTGGTGATCTGTTCATTCAAACAGCCAGGTTTGGAGTCCTTTCATAAATTCATGGAGCAATAAGGTGGTCCTGAGGTGCAGGGAAAGTCATTCCAAGCTTTGGCTGCCTGGTACGAAAAGGAACATCCTCTGCTGTTGCCTCAGAGGATTGGGGGTGTCTGGGAGGAAGAAGGAGGTGGATCATTGGTGTCTGGTCAGTTGGTGGAAGGTCATCCGTTTGTTGATGTATGCTGGTCTATCACATCTATTGATGAACTATAAGCATAGAATGCAAATGGAGACCTCTAGTTTTTCTTGAAAGAATCCTTTTTAAACGGACGGAATCCCATCACTCACCGAAGTGACATGGGTCATCATCTGGGATCCACTCTTGGTTGCAAAACCTAGTGCAACCAAGGGCTACAACCCCCTCACTGTGAGGGAGGAGCTTAGGGATGTTTTGAAGGGTAAGGTAGGATTGCCTAAAATCCGTCAGATTTGAATAATAAAGTTTGTAGAAGTGATGGGCGCAGTGCAAATTAAGTCAACAGTGATATGAAAGTTAAAATGGGCTATCAGGAGAAAAAAGTTTTATTCAATATCTACTGATGTCCAAATTAAAAACAGTGCAAATGCAGTTTTGAAATAATAACTGCATATGTCCAAAAGCATGGTCTACATGTTTCGGCCATTGTGATTCAAATAGAATCGTGGCCTTCCTCAAGCCCTCTATAGTTGTTAATGCTACTGCGTGACTGAGAAAGTAACTTCATTATGTACAACAAGGAATCAACATTTTCAAAATCTCCCTAAAAATGAGCAACATGCTTTACAGACTTTGACGAAGGATGACACTATAACAATCAAACCAGCGGACAAGGGCAGTGCCATAGTCATTTTGGATACAACAACTTACTCTGAAGAATGTCTTCGGCAACTGAATGACAATAGGTTTTACCGGGCCCTTAAATGTGATCCCACAGAAAGTATCAAACAAGAGATTCTCAATCTTGTTGAAGAAGCCACCACCGAAGGATGGATTACGACCCAAGAAGCCGGCTTCCAAACAACATCTCATCCAGTCATGCCGTACTTCTATGCATTACCTAAAATTCATAAGCCGCAAAGGCCACCATCGGGATGCCCGATAATATCAGGAATGGGCTCCCTTCTTGAACCCTTATTCACTTTTGTGGACTATTTTTTAAGACCTATGGTGAAGGAGGTGCCCATGTATCTACAAGATACAAAAGACATTCTAAGGCTGCAACCGGCTATGGAATTTAATGCAGACACAGATTTCTTAGTGTCGTTCGACGTTGAGTCTCTATACACCTGCATCCCGCAAGATGAGACACTGGATGCAATTAGGCTACTCTTGGACAATCGAGACGTGGACACTATTACCCCTGTGCATTTTATCATGGAAATGGCCAGAATAGCCATGGAAGAAAACATTTTTAGATTCAAAGATACCACATACCTACAACCATCTGGTACCAGCATGGGCAGTATTTTTGCGCCAAGTTTGGCAAATCTATATGTCCATCTCTTCGAACAGGAGCATGTGCTTAGCGATATCAACCCCTTTCACAACTGTATCAAGTTGTGGAAGCGTTATATTGAAGATATTGTTGTCATATGGCGAGGAGATTCTGAGACCATCACTTTGTTTCAGACATGGCTCAACTCAAGGAATGAATATCTCAAAATTCACCGTTGAATATAGCAAGAACAGCCTGCCTTTTCTTGATCTTTGCATTTTTGCCACACGCATAGGATTGGAGAGCGAATTATATAAAAAAACCTATGGCAAGAAACTCCCTTCTGTGTTACAACAGTTATCATCCGAAATCACTACGTGACAATTTACGATATGGGCAATTCCTTCGTCTTCGGAGGAATTGCTCCATGAAAGATAAATTTGAAGATCACGCCAAGTCACTCTCCAAACAGTTCCAGGAGAGGAAGTATCCCAAACAATTGATTCGATGCTCTTGGAAACGTGCATCCAAAAACAACCGGGATGCACTTTTGGGACTACAAACGCCTAAACCATCAATGATGAGACTGATGTGTGTGAACACGTTCAGTACCCTATCGAACGGAATTCAAAAAAGCGTGCGCAAACATTGGCGGATACTATAACATCGGTAAAGAAGAGATTCCTCTACCTTTATCTCTTTCAAAAGGAGTTCCAACCTGCGTGATAACTTGGTCCACACTAGACCCAAAAGGCAACCAGCACGAGTGCACAAAACCCTGTGGAATCTCCCATTTGTAAAAGGGCAATTTCCATGAGGATCCTGTGTGGCATGCCCACAGACCAAACATACCACTACAGTGGATATAGGGACGGAAAGACCTTGGGCACAGGTAAAACACACTAACTGTAATAGTTAAAAACTGATCTATCTGATCACATGCCCCTGAGAATATCGCTATGTAGGCATGACTACCCGTAAGGTAAAACTCAGGATGCTAGAGCACAAAAGCCCGATACGATGCAAGAAACAAGTCACAAGACTTAATAAACATTTTCTTGATGCCAAACATAATGCAGATTAATTTAAAAGGACAGTGTTGGAACAACCGTTCATTCCGGCTCATGTCACGGATGTCGAAATTCCTATTTTCTAAAGAACAGAGATGGGTGTTTAAACTTAAGAGCGACAGTATACGTCTGAACGATGAGATCCCTTGGACCTTACTGTAGCTCTATCCGTAGCATCCTCTTTACATATATGATGTCATTATGCATCTTTTGATGGTAACCAGTCCCCATTCCTTGGAGCTGTTTTGGGAGCCTACTGAGCAATACATTACACTTGGCTCCATGGCAGTTAGAACTTGCCTATAATGACCTTTTGACCATACCTTCTAATAAAGTCCAATATGGCTGGACTTAAGGAGAGAACTAACTTAGTGGACACACAACTATATCACATTGTGGTTATTCCATAACTAGTAGAGACTCGCGTAGTGTGTGCAGTTTGCTAGTGCACTAGGCAATACTTCTATTATAGGTACATATAGGGACTTGCATTAATCATCACACACTTATAAAACTTTCAAGTGTGGTCTTGCCAAAACTACTGTCCATATATCATCATTATGGTATAAAGTACACACTAAACAACAGTCAAGGGCTTGACCCCATAGATACTTTCGCGCCAAGATCAAATGCCCATTTACAACAAATGGGCTAATTTAATGAATTGGAGATTTTCAAGTTGATTATATGAATATCAGACTTGCATTGATCATGTCTCGGCATATAGAGTCCTGACGTTTGCATGGGTATTATGCCAGATCAGTTACAATGCGCCAATGGCTGTATTATAGCTCACTCGCAGTATAGTTGCCAGACTTCAATTCCCATGATGCCTGGCTTCTTTTTGTAGTCCGGCCATCACTGACGTAATTTTTATGCGTCCAGCTAAAGTAATTGGTAACACCGGCGTGGGTTTCTCCAGGTTTTAAGCAAGAGCAGATCCTGCTGTCAGTTACCTCTCGATGCGGCTCAACGAAGGCTGGAGGTACCGACGGACAGGTGAGTCACAGACTAGCACTTCTTCACCGTGAGGGACTCTGTACCTATCTAGCTTGTTGTTCGACATTATTTGCCACGATTGTTTTCTCTCTTCCGTTATCGCACAACCATCACTTGTGTATCGGTAGTGAGACATTTAGATGCTTTTATACGACCTTACTTTGTATATAGTACACGGAGAGCGCCATAGTTCATCATCCGTAGTTGTTTTTCGACACGCCACACAACATTTCGTAAGTTGAGAGAGTTACAGTAGGATTAGCTTTTAAAGCTTGTTGTCTACGACTGCCTTTGTTAACCTACACACTATTTTTTCCAAATACTCTCCATTGGATAAAGCTAAATAGAGATGTATGAACAGCTTTCATCTTTAAAGCTGACCTTAATATCTTCCCATAAAGACAGATGTAGGTTTGTCACAACAGTTTTTAGCCCAGAGATGGTCATAGATATGTGTCCGTTTAACATGCACACGTGTCAACCACAAGAGGGTTCCATGAGATTTTCTTCTTGCTTATAGCCAGTTCTATTTATGTTTATTTTAATAATTTTTTTGCTTTTTGCTCTTTATAAAATCTAGGAGTACAGAGGACTACGTTCATATCCTCTTGGTTTATTTTTAGACTGCACTGATTTTATTTTGTCTCAGAAATGATATTAAGAGCATAGGTATCACAGACTTTATGACTTGTTTCATGTCTGATTACATGTATGCTTTTTCTTTCATAGAGCGTGGCCTGACGTCCTGAGCCGTAGCCAGGTGAGGTGAGGCTGCTTTCTCGTTAATTATGGCTAAGCTATAATTAGTACACATTGTTTCTGGTACACCAGTTTGGTGTTAGCAACGATGGGTCACTAAGGATCCACGTATTTTATAAGCATGCAGCATTCAATTGCCTGTTTTCCTGATTTCACTTTTGTTTTCTCGAGGTGCCTTCAGTACTCTATAATTCACTGTGAACCTAGACATCAGGTTATGGGGTTGTATTTGTTTCAACCAATTGATTTTCAGTATTGTGCACCTTCTGCCTATTACACAGTAGCATTAACAACTATAGAGGTCCTGAGGAAGGCCACAATTCTATTTGAATCACAATGGCTGAAACAGGTAGACCATGCTTTTGAACATATTCAGTTATTATTTCAAAACTGCATTTGCACTGTTTTTAATTTGGACATCAGTATATATTGAATACAACTTTTTTCTCCATTTTAACTTTCATATCACTGTTCACTTATTTTGCACTGTGCCCATCACTTCTACAAACTTTATTATTCACATCTGACGGATTTTAGGCAATCCTAACTTACCCTTCAAAACATCCCTGAGCTCCTCCCTCACAGTGAGGAGGTTGTAGCCCTTGGTAGCACTAGGTTTTTCAACCAAGAGTTGATCCCAGATGATGACGCATGTCAATTCGGTGAGTGATGGGATTCCATCCTTTTAAAAAGGATTTTTTCAGGAAAACTAGAGGTCTCCATTTGCATGCTATGCTTATAGTTCATCAATAGATGAGAGAGACCCGCAGATATTTTGTTTTGTGGTAAACATAAAGCCCCAGGCGATGCAGTCCCGGGACTGGAAGGCCCAAGAGGCCCCCCCATTTTGAAATTAATAAGCTCCAGGGAGGTGATGGTCTACGGGGCAGCGGGGAGGCAGTACGGTCCTCCCCACATTTCTAATTACAGAAGTCTTGGGGAGGTGGATGTCCACGGGTCATTTATAAGCTCCATGAGGGGGGCCCATGAACGCCCTCCTTCTTTTCTCCTGCCCCCGGGAACTGGCCCATTTGGGTTCCAATTACAAACTAAGCACAGGAGACACTGCTTCATTTTTCAAAAACATTTTGGTGGGAGTCACGGATCCTGCATGACTCCCGTCGAGAATTGTTTTTTTAAATACTTTTTTGGCCTGTGGGGTCCCAGGAGCACATCTAGTGGGTCAGAGTATTCCTACCCTGCCCCCTTTGCTTTTTTGTAATGTTTTTTTCTGGGACTCGGCTTTAAGCCGAGTCATAAAATGGCACCCAACACTTCCTGGCTGAAGTGTTGACAGCCAATCACATTTCATCACAGGGACTGTTGGATCCTCGGAGGATCCGTGTCCCTATATATCTATATTTGGAGTTTTTATAATATTTTGAAAACTACTGAACGGATTTACACCAAATCACAAAAAGGCACTTCTCTGGATCAACACCTACCTTCCTGCCAAATTTGGTGTAATTCCATTCCACAGTTCAGACTGTAGCCGTGTCTAAAGGTCCTGTGGGAACTAACATGGGGAAAATGTATTTTAAAGCCCCCCCCTTGTTCACGGCCCCCGCTTGACGGATCACCCTGAAACTGTCAAGACAGCAGTTGAAATGAGTGGCAAAGTACTTTGGAAACTTTTGTGCAGATTCGTCCAACTGTGCCAGCTTTCTTGGCAAAACAAAAAATGCTTTTCATATGGAAACTAGGTCCTAACTATAGTTACCTAATGGGGACCACCAGCAGGTTTTATATATATATATATAATATATATTTAAATTTTTTTCTTTCTTTCACTGAAAAAACCATAGGTTTCAGGGATGTTATAGCTAGAAATTAGCATTTAAAAAACCTTAGAAATTCACTGAAAAAAAAACAGGTTTCAGGGACCAGTGATGTCATTTCAGATGTCATCAGTGATGTCATCAGTGATGTCACTGACCATGTCATGAATTATGTAATATGTGACGTAATCAGCAGTGCATTGTGGGGGCGCGAGTTATAGCTAGCCCAACTAGCTATAACGGCTGAATTTCTCTGGTTTTGTACGAGTGAAATGTCCAACTAGCTATAACATGAATTTCAAAGGTTTTTTTAAATGCTAATTTCTAACTATAATGTTTCTGAAACCTATGGGTTTTGCAGTGAATTTCTAAGGTTTTAAAATGAAAATTTCTAACTATGCCTACAGAGGTAGGACATGTGCATAAAGAGGAAGAAAGGTGCAGAAAGAAGCAAGAGGAATGCAGAAAGAGGTGACAGAAGTCCAGAAAGAAGCAAGAAAGAGTCTTTGTTGCAAAGTCATCCTGTGCCCTGGGCACCCCCCAACTTTTTGCTGATTGGTACTGGTGGTAACTGACTTTGACTGATCCTGGGCTCTGTCTAACCAGACTCGGAGCCAGTGCTACGCGGAAAGACACTTAGAATACAGTGAAAACACCTACAGAAAGAAGCAAAGGAGATGCAGAAAGAGGCTAGAGGGGTGCACAAAGAGGCAAGGGAGGTGCACAAAGAGTGAATAAGGGTGTCAAGTGGGGCGCAGAAAGAAGCAAGAGAGATGTAGAAAGAACCAACAGAGGTGCAGAAAGAAGCAAGAGGGGTACAGAAACATTCAAGAGAAGTGCATAAAGAAGCAAAAGAGGTGCAGAAAGAGGCAAGAGAAGTTCAGAACGAGGTTGAGAGGTGCAGAAAGAGGGAACAGGGCCGCAGAAAGAGAGAAGAGTGGAGCTGAAAGAGGAAAGTGGGGTACAGAATTTTGCAAGAGAGATGCAGAAAGAAACAACAGAGGCCCCCAATACATCTTGCAGGGGCTACAGAGAGTCCAGTCAGCTGCCGCCAAGCTGGCACTCGGTCGCAAGCTTGATTCATCTTCTACCCAGGCACTCAGGGAGTTGCACTGGCTGCCAGTCAAAGAGAGGGTCCTCTTTAAGTCCTTATGTCTGGTCCATAAGGCACTTCACGGAACAGGGCCGGTCCCACTGCAGGAAAGATTCTCAAGGTATTCCCCCGTGAGGCAGTTGCGGTCATCCACGGCCAACCTGCTGGCACAGCCTAGGTTCAAACGGGCAAGGCTGTGAGGGAGGGCCTTTAGTGTAGTTGGGGCCCAAAGCTGGAACGCGCTTCCAGTGGAACTTAGGCAGACGCAGCCATTAATGGAATTCAGAAGGAACCTCAAGACCTGGCTCTTTCCAGTAGTTTGATGTTTTCATCCGCCGTATCAGCATTAATTTAACCATCCGGTCAGAGCGCCTGGATACCCGTTGGGTCGCAACTGCAACTGTGCGCTATACAAATCTTCATACAATACAATACAATACAAGAGGTACAGAAAGAGGTAAGAGGGGTGTAGAAAGAGGGAAGAGAGGTGTAGAAAGAGGCAAGAGAGTTGAACAAAGAGAGAAGAGGGGTGCAGAAAGAGGCAAGAGTGGTGCAGAAAGAAGCAAGTGGGTGCCGAAAGAGGCAAGAGAGGTACTGAAACAGGCAAGAGAAGTGCAGAAAGAGGCAAATGAATTGCTGAAAGAAGCAACAGAGATGTAGAAAGAAGCAAGAGAAGTGCAGAAAGAGGGAAGACGAGTGCAGAAAGAGACAACAGGGGTACAGAAAGAAGCAAGACAGGTGCAGAAAAAAGCATGGGAAGTGCAGAATGAAGCAACAGGGGTACAGAAAGAGGCAAGAGAAGTGCAGAAAGAAGCAACAGAGGTACAGAAGGAGGCAAGAGAACTGCAGAAAGAGGCAAGAGAGTTGCAGAAACAGGCAAAAGAGAATCAGAAAGAGGAAAAGGGGTGCAGAAAGAAGGAAGAGAACTGCAGAAAGAAGTAACAGAGGTGCTCAAGGAGGCACGCAGGGTGCAGAAAGAGACAAGAGAGGTGCAGAAAGAAGCAACAGAGGTGTAGAAAGAGGCAAGGAAGTTGCACAAAGAGGGAAGAGGGTTGCAGAAACAGGCAAAAAGGGTGCAGAAAGAAGCAAGTGAGGTGCAGAAAGAGGCAAGAGAGGTGTAGAAATAAGCAAGAGAAGTGTAGAAAGAAACAACAGAGGTGCAGAACGAAGCGAGAGCAATGCAGAAAGAAGCAACAGAGGAGCAGAAAGAGGCAAGAGGGGTGCAGAAAGAGGCAAGAGAAATGCAGAAAGAAGCAAAAGAGGTTCAGAAAGGGCCACAAGAGGTACATAAAGAGGTAATAGGTATACAGAAAGAGGCAGCAGGGGTGCAGAAGGAAGGAAGAGAACTGCAGAAAGAAGTAACAGAAGTGCTGAAAGAGGCACGAAGGTTGCAGAAAAAGACAAGAAAGGTGCAGAAAGAAGCAACAGAGGTACAGAAAGAGGCAAGAGTGGTGTAGAAAGAGAGAATAGAGGTGTAGAAAGAGGCAAGAGAGTTGAACCAAGAGAGAAGAGGGGTGCAGAAAGAGGCAAGAGGGGTGCGGAAAGGAGCAAGTGAGGTGCAGAAAGGGGCAAGAGAGGTACAGAAAGAGGCAAGAGAATTGCTGAAAGAAGCAACAGAGGTGTAGAAAGAAGCAAGAGAAGTGCAGAAAGAGGCAGCAGAGGTGCAGAAACAGGCAGAAGAGGTACAGAAAGAGGCAACAGGGGTGCAGAAAGAGAGAAGAGGGGTGCTGAAAGAGGCAAGAGGGATGCAGAAATTTGCAAGAGGGGTGCAGAAAGAAGCAAGAGCAGTGCAGTAAGAAACAACAGAGGCACAGAGGGCGGCATGAGGGGTGCAGAAAGAGGCAAGGGCAGTGCAAAAAGAACCAAGAGATGTGCAGTAAAAGGGAAGAAGGGTGCTGAAAGAGGAACAAAGGGTGCAGAAAGAGACTATAGAAGTGCGGAAAGAAGCAACAGAGGTACAGAAAGAGGCAAGAGTGGTGTAGAAAGAGGGAAGAGAGGTGTAGAAAGAGGCAAGAGAGTTGCACAAAGAGGGAAGAGGGGTGCTGAAAGAGACAAGAGGGGTGCAGAAAGAAGCAAGTGAAGTGCAGAAAGAAGCAAGAGCAGTGCAGTCAGACACAACAGAGGTACAGAAGGAGGCAAGAGGGGTACAAAAAGCGGCAAGAGCAGTGCAAAAAGAACCAAGAGATGTGCAGGAAAAGGGAAGAAGGGTGCAGAAAGAGGCCCAATGGGTGCAGAAAGAAGGAAGAGAAGTGCAGAAAGAAGCAACAGAGGTGCTGAAAGAGGCAAGAAGGGTGCAAAAAGAGGCAAGAGAAGTGTAGAAAGAAACAACAGAGGTGCAGAAGAAGAGCAATGCATAAAGAACCAACAGAGGAGCAGAAAGAGGCAAAAGGGTACAGAAAGAGGAAATAGAAGTGCACAAAGAAGCAAAAGAGGTGCAGAAAGGGTCACGAGAGGTACATAAAGAGGCAAGAGGTGTACCGAAAGAGGCAGGAGGGGTGCAGAAAGAAGGAAGAGAACTGAGAAAGAAGTAACAGAGGTGCTGAAAGAGGCACAAAGGGTGCACAAAGAGACAAGAGAGGTGCAGAAAGCAGCAATGGAGTTGCACAAAGAGGGAATAGGGTTGCAGAAACAGGCAAAAGGGATGCAGAAAGAAGCAAGTGAGGTACAGAAAGAGGCAAGAGAGGTGTAGAAATAAGCATGAGAAGTGCAGAAAGAAACAACTGAGGTGCAGAAAGAGACAAGAGGGGTGCGGAAAGAGGCAAGAGAAGTGCAGAAAGAAGCAAAAGAGGTGCAGAAAGAGGCAAGAGAAGTTCAGAAGAGGCAGCAGAGGTGCAGATACAGGCAGAAGAGGTACAGAAAGAGGCAACAGGGATAACGAAAGAGAGAAGAGGGGTGCTGAAAGAGGCAAGAGGGATGCAGACATTTGCAAGAGGGGTGCAGAAAGAAGCAAGAGCAGTGCAGTAAGAAACAACAGAGGTACAGAAGGAGGCATGAGGTGTGCAGAAAGAGACAAGAGCAGTGCAAAAAGAACCAAGAAACATGCAGGAAAAGGGAAGAAGGGTGCTGAAAGAGGAACAAAGGGTGCAGAAAGAGGCTATAGAAGTGCAGAAAGAAGCAACAGAGATACAGAAAGAGGCGAGAGTGGTGTAGAAAGAGGGAAGAGAGGTGTAGAAAGAGGCAAGAGAGTTGTACAAATAGGGAAGAGGAGTGCTGAAAGAGACCAGAGGGGTGCAGAAAGAAGCAAGTGAGGTACAGAAAGAAGCAAGAGCAGTGCGGTAAGACACAACAGAGGTACAGAAGGAGGCAAGAGGGGTGCAGAAAAAGGCAGGAGCACTGCAAAAAGAACCAAGTGCAGGAAAAGGGAAGAAGGGTGCAGAAAGAGGCACGAGGGGTGCAGAAAGAAGCAACAGAGGTGCTGAAAGAGGCAAGAGTGGTGTAGAAAGAGGGAAGAGAGGTGTAGAAAGAAGCAAGAGAGTTGCACAAAGAGGGAAGAGGGGTGCTGAAAGAGACAAGAGGGGTGCAGAAAGAAGCAAGTGAGGTGCAGAAAGAAGCAAGAGCAGTGCAGTAAGACACAACAGAGGTACAGAAGGAGGCAAGAGGGGTACAAAAAGAGACAAGAGCAGTGCAGAAAGAACCAAGAGATGTGCAGGAAAAGGGAAGAAGGGTGCAGAAAGAGGCCCAAGGGGTGCAGAAAGAAGGAAGAGAAGTGCAGAAAGAAGCAAAAGAGGTGCTGAAAGAGGCAAGAAGGGTGCAGAAAGAGGCAAGAGAATTGTAGAAAGAAACAACAGAGGTGCAGAAGAAGAGCAATGCAGAAAGAACCAACAGAGGAGCAGAAAGAGGCAAAAGGGGTACAGAAAGAGGAAATAGAAGTGCAGAAAGAAGCAAAAGAGGTGCAGAAAGGGTCACAAGAGGTACATAAAGAGGCAAGAGGTGTACCGAAAGAGGCAGGAGGGGTGCAGAAAGAAGGAAGAGAACTGAGAAAGAAGTAACAGAGGTGCTGAAAGAGGCACGAAGGGTGCACAAAGAGACAAGAGAGGTGCAGAAAGAAGCAATGGAGTTGCACAAAGAGGGAATAGGGTTGCAGAAACAGGCAAAAGGGATGCAGAAAGAAGCAAGTGAGGTACAGAAAGAGGCAAGAGAGGTGTAGAAATAAGCATGAGAAGTGCAGAAAGAAACAACTGAGGTGCAGAAAGAAGCAAGAACAGTGCAGAAAGAACCAACAGAGGAGCAGAAAGAGACAAGAGGGGTGCGGAAAGAGGCAAGAGAAGTGCAGAAAGAAGCAAAAGAGGTGCAGAAAGAGGCAAGAGAAGTTCAGAAGAGGCAGCAGAGGTGCAGATACAGGCAGAAGAGGTACAGAAAGAGGCAACAGGGATAAAGAAAGAGAGAAGAGGGGTGCTGAAATAGGCAAGAGGGATGCAGAAATTTGCAAGAGGGGTGCAGAAAGAAGCAAGAGCAGTGCAGTAAGAAACAACAGAGGTACAGAAGGAGGCATGAGGGGTGCAGAAAGAGACAAGAGCAGAGCAAAAAGAACCAAGAAACAAGCAGGAAAAGGGAAGAAGGGTGCTGAAAGAGGAACAAAGGGTGCAGAAAGAGGCTAAAGAAGTGCAGAAAGAAGCAACAGAGATACAGAAAGAGGCAAGAGTGGTGTAGAAAGAGGGAAGAGAGGTGTAGAAAGAGGCAAGAGAGTTGTACAAATAGGGAAGAGGAGTGCTGAAAGAGACAAGAGGGGTGCAGAAAGAAGCAAGTGAGGTACAGAAAGAAGCAAGAGCAGTGCAGTAAGACACAACAGAGGTACAGAAGGAGGCAAGAGGGGTGCAGAAAGAGGCAGGAGCACTGCAAAAAGAACCAAGTGCAGGAAAAGGGAAGAAGGGTGCAGAAAGAGGCACGAGGGGTGCAGAAAGAAGCAACAGAGGTGCTGAAAGAGGCAAGAAAGGTGCAGAAAGAGGCAAGCAATGTGCAGAAAGAAGCAACAGAGGTACAGAAAGAGGCAAGAGTGGTATAGAAAGAGGGAAAAGAGGAGTAGAAAGAGGCAAGAGAGTTGAACGAAGAGAGAAGAGGGGTGCAGAAAGAGGCAAGAGGGGTACAGAAAGAAGCAAGTGAGGTGCAGAAAGGGGCAAGAGAGGTACAGAAAGAGGCAAGTGAGATGCAGAAAGAGGCAAGAGAGGTGCAGAAAGAGGAATGACGAGTGCAGAAAGCGATAACAGGGGTGCAGAAAGAAGCAAGGGAGGTGCAGAAAGAAGCATGGGAAGTTCAGAATGAAGCAACAGGGGTGCAGATAGAAGCAGGAGAAGTGCAGAAAGAAGCAACAGAGGTGCAGAAAAAGGCAAGAGAACTGCAGAAAGAGGCAAGAAAGTTGCAGAAACAGGCAAAAGTTATACAGAAAGAGGAAAAGGGGTGCAGACAGAGGCAAGAGAGGTGCAGAAACAGGCAAAAGGGGTGCAGAAAGAGGGAACAGGTGGGCAGACTGAGGCAAGAGAAGTGCAGAAAGGGAAAGAGGGGTGCAGAAAAAGGCAAGTGGGATGCAGACATTTGGAACAGATGTGCAGAAAGAAGCAAGAGCAGTGCAGAAAGAACCAACAGTTGCAGAAAGAGGCAAGAGGGGTACAGAAAGAGGCAAGTGAAGTGCAGAACAAAGCAACAGAGGTACAGAAAGAACCAACAGAGGTGCAAAAAGAGGCAAGAGGGTTACAGACAGGGTCAGGAGAGTTGCTTAAAGAGGCAAGAGGGGTACAGAAAGAGGCAGGAGGGGTGCAGAAGGAAGGAAGAGAACTGCAGAAAGAAGTAACAGAGGTGCTGAAAGAGGCACACATGGTGCAGAAAGAGACAAGAGAGGTGCAGAAAGAAGCCACAGAGGTACAGAAAGAGGCAAGAGTGGTGCACATAGAGGGAAGAGAGGTGTGGCAAGAGGCAAGTGAGTTGCACAAGGAGGAAAGAGGGGTGCAGAAACAGGCAAAAGGGGTGTAAAAAGAAGCAAGTGAGGTGCAGAAAGAGGCAAGAGAGGTGTAGAAAGAAGCAAGAGAAGTGCAAAAAGAAACAAAAGAGGTGCAGAAAAAAGCAAGAGCAGTGCAGAAAGAACCAACAGAGGAGCAGAAAGAGGCAAGAGGGGTGAAGAAAGAGACAAGAGCGGTACAGAAAGAAGCAAAAGAGGTGCAGAAAGAGGCAAGGGAAGTTCAGAAAGAGGCAGCAGGGGTGCAGAAACAGGCAAAAGAGGTGCATAAAGAGGGAACAGGGGTGCAGAAAGAGAGAAGAGGGGTACTGAAAGAGGCAAGAGCAGTGCAGTAAGAAATAACAGAGGTACGGAAGGAGGCAAGAGGGCTGCAGAAAGAGGCAAGAGCAGTGCAAAATGAACGTGCAGGAAAAGGGAAGAAGGGTGCTAAAAGAGGCACAAAGGGTGCATAAGGAGGAAATAGAAGTGCAGAAAGAAGCAACAGAGGTACAGAAAGAGGCAAGAAAGAGGCAAGAGTGGTGTAGAAAGAGGGAAGAGAGGTATAGAAAGAGGCAAGAGAGTTGCACAAAGAGGGAAGAGAGGTGCGGAAAGAGACAAGAGGGGTACAGAAAGAAGCAAGTGAGGTGCAGAAAGAAGCAAGAGAGGTGCAGAAAGAGGCAAGAGAGGTGCAGAAAGAGGCAAGAGAATTGCTGAAAGAAGCAACAGAGGTGTAGAAAGAAGCAAGAGAAGTGCAGACAGATGCAAGTGAGATGCAGAAATAGGCAAGAGACGTGCAGAAAGAGGGAAGACGAGTGCAGAAAGAGACAACAGGGGTGCAGAAAGAAGCAAGACGGGTGCAGAAAGAAGCATGGGAAGTGCGGAATGAAGCAACAGTGGTGCAGCAAGAGGCAAGAGAAGTGCAGAAAGAAGCAACAGAGGTGCAGAAGGAGGCAAGAGAACTGCAGACAGTGGCAAGAGAGTTGTGCAGAAACAGGTAAGAGGGATGCAGAAAGAGGTAAGAGGGATACAGAAATGTGCAAGAGAGGTGCAGAAAGAAGCAAGAGCATTGCAAAAGAACCAACAGAGGTGCAAAAAGAGGCAAGTGAGGTGCAGAAGGAGGCAAGAGAACTGCAGAAAGAGGCAAGAGAGTTGCAGAAAGAGGGAAGAAGGGTACAAAAAAAGGCATGAGGGATGCAGAAATTTGGAACAGAGGTGCAGAAAGAAGCAAGAGCAGTGCAGAAAGAGCCAGTAGAGGTGTAGAAAGAGGCAAGAGGTAAATGAAGTGCAGAGCGAAGCAGAAGAGGTGCATAGAAAACAACAGAGGTGCAAAAAAGAGGCAAGAGGTGTGCAGAAAGGGTTAGGAGAGGTACATAAAGAGGCAAGAGGGGTACAGAAAGAGACAGAGGGGTGCAGAAAGAAGGAAGAGAACTGCAGGAAGAAGCAACAGAGGTGCTGAAGGAGGCACGAAGGGCACAGAAGGAGACAGGAGAGGTATATAAAGACGCAACAGAGGTACAGAAGAGGCAAGAGTGGTGCAGAAAGAGGGAAGAGAGGTATATAAAGAGGCAAGAGAGTTGCTTAAAGAGGGAAGAGGGGGCAGAAACAGGTAAAGGGGTACAGAAAGAAGCAAGTGAGGTGCAGAAAGAGGCAAGGGAGGTGCAGAAAGACGCAAGAGGTGCAGAAACAGGCAAGAAAAGTGTTGAAAGAGGCAAGACCGATGCAGAAGGAGACAAGAGAACTGCAGAAAAAGGCAAGAGAGTTGCAGAAAGAGGGTAGTGAGGTGCAGAAAGAGGCAAGAGAACTGCAGAAAGAGGCAAGAGAGTTGCACAGAAAGAGGCAAGAGAGTTGCAGAAACAGGCAAAAAGGGTGCAGAAACAGGGAACAGATGGGCAGACTGAGGCAAAAGATGTGCAGAAAGAGGAAAGAGGGATGCAGAAAGAGGCAAGGGGGTGCAGAAAGAAGCAACAGTGGTGCAGAAAGAAGCAAGAGAAGTGCAGAGGGAAGCAACAGGTACAGAAAGAGGCAAGAAGGGTGCAGAAAGAGGCAAGAGAAGTACAGAAAGAAACAACAGAGGTGCAGAAAGAGGCAGGAGAAGAGTAGAAAGAGGCACGAGAGGTACAGAAACAGGCAGGAGGGCTGCAGAAAGAGGGAACAGGGGTGCAGAAAGAGGGAAAAGGGGTACAGGAAGAAGCAAGTGAGGTGCAGAAAGAGGCAAGAGAGGTGCAGAAAGAGGCAAGAGAGGTGCAGTAAGAGACAAGAGAGGTACAAAAAGTAGAATAGATGAGAAAAAAGAGGCAAAAGAAGTGCAGAAAAAAAGAAAGCTGCAGAAAGAAGCAACAGAAATGCAGAAAGTGGCAAGAGAGGCGCAGAAAGAAGCAAGAGTGGTTTGCACACCATTAGTACCAATTTAACACCCACATTTAGCAATAAGTAACAGGTGACCATTCTAGGTTTGCAAAAGGCCTCCGCCACGCTGTAACACTTGTTGCTGCATTTTTGGTAGTGTTTGAACCGTTTGAGCTAGAAACAAGGCTTTTTTTGTTCAAATCTGCAGATTAGGCAGTAGATGATGGATTATGTGGCTAATTTGAAAAATGTTTAATTGTGCGAAAGTCGGTGCAGCCAAAAAGTTGCATAATTCCAGTGGCCCTGCTCGTACCTCTGACTAGGTCAAGAAGTGCTCCTCAGTGAGTCCTTCTTATTTTTGTCTCATTGAGTTCATAATTTAGCTTCTATGGAAACGAGGAAGTCTAAACCTGAGGTTACCACTTCACAACACAGACTACCATACCATATCATTTCTCTCCATGACACATAATCCCACTCTACATAATTCCTATATGCTAAATACCACATACTTTCTATCCACATAATTTCACTGCACAACATACCACATAATTCCACTACACACAAAGTACATCCGCTCCACTCCAAAAAACATTAGTAAAAAACTTTTAGATTTACAATGCCAATAGCTCTAACTCTTGCAAATGCGAGACCTATTACATTACAAATGCTTCTTTAACTGGTAGTCACGTTTGCAGAGTGGTGGAGAAAGGGGGCCGGGCCTCCAACCAGCGCTCAGGAAGTCCGCTGCGTAGCACTTATAGGAGGTACCAGGAGGGCTACTTGGCCGCCAATGTCCCTTAGGAGTAAAGTGGACTTCATGCCCCAACCAGTACTGTGCCAGGAGGTGCATTTGCAGAGTGGTGGAGAAAGGTGAGCATGGCCTCCGAAGACCTCTCAGCAATCCCACTGTGTGGGACTCACTGGAAGTAACAGATGATTTGGTTGTTATTTGGAAGGGCACACATCAGGAAGCACAGGAGTTCATCAATTCAATCAATTTGAACACACTAAACTTACACTTTACTGCCACAATAAGTGAAACCACAGTCAACTTTTTAGACACTAAGGTGTACATTCAAAACAACCATATAGAGACTAAACTGTATCAAAAAGAAACAGCGGGCAATTAAGCTTTACATGCCAGCAGCGCCCACCCAAGACATTTAATAAACAGCATCCCCTATGGGGAAATGCTGAGGCTGAGGAGGATGAATATAAACCAAAAATCTCTCAAAGAGGCACAAGAAGAAAGCAAAGCTAGGTTTCTAGAAAGGGGATATTCACTTAAAACTATCGAAGGGTCCATAGTTAAATCAATGATTCCAGACAGATTAGAGCTGATTAACAACAAATCAGGGAAACAAACAAGTCAGCAAGAACAACAAGCATCACAGGCCACTCAAGTTAAATCTAAAACTGATGAATTCAGGATAGTTATGGAATACAGCAGACAACACAAAGAATTACGAAGCATTATCACACGGAATTGGCCACTAGTATTGGGAGATCCAGTGATAGGACATACTTTGTCACAAAAGGTTGCTATCACGCACAGAAAGGCACCCTCTATGAGGGACAAATTGGTAAAAACAAGCCCTGAATTAATTCAAAGTTGCAGCTGGCTGAAGTCTCATAAGGGTTTTTTTAGATGCAAGACATGCAAAGCATGCCAACAAGGGATAAATAAGACTACATACACAACCCATTTTAGCCCCAAGAAGAATGAAATCAGCAAACTCCTAACTTGCAAAACTGAGTATGTTATTTATGTATTAGAGTGTCCTTGTGGGATACAATACATTGGAAGTACAAAACTTCAAGCTCACAAATGGATACTTCAGCACATTAGAACGATTACAAACCAGGTGGCAAGACATTTTAAGAATCACCACAAGTCAAGGAGTCAAGAATTAAAATACTTCCTTGTAGACTCTGTCCCTTCCAGTAGAAGAGTAGGAAATAGGGAGGCTAAGTTTCGCAGACTTGATACCAGGTATATCCTTGAAATGGATTCTAAACACCCAGGGGGGCTGAACACAATAGAAGATATGTACACCTGCCTCTAGAAATTTAAGAATAACTATTTGCACTGGTATATACAAGTCCCCAATAGACCGGAAGGGTATTCCGGCATTTGCCACTTGGCATGCTATTACTAAGTGTGGGTGCAAGCATTTGCAATGCAATAGATTTCGCATTACTGAAAGTTTGAGGTATTGGCGTTGCATTATTATTAGCAACACCAATAGCTCAAACTTTAGGTACTGCGAGACCTATTGCATTGAAAATGCTTGTTTTATAAAGGTCACTATTAAATATTTAATATTCTTTGACCCATTTTGAGAAAATGTATTCATGTTACATATTATCTGACCTATGTTGAAAAAATAAATTTCCTCTATGGTTCTTCATCTCATGTATCAAGGATTATTATGTTCTTTATTATTTGGCCTATGTTAAAAAAAATTTACTTACATCTATGGTGCTCCATCCTCTGTATCAAGGATCAGTGTGATCTTTAAAAGCACTGCTCTCAGTTACTTAAGTCTGTACTGTAACATTATTATGCGATTCTCATATGACAAATATTTGAGGTATGAAAGTATGTGAACTAAAACTACACAGAATGCTGTCTCACTAAATGTAAATATAGATAACCTATAGCACAAGGGACTCAGGGACGATATATGTATTGTCACTCGCACCAGATAGGAGCTTATTTAATTTTTCCATCTTCTAGAACAGTGAACAGTTAATGTGCTCCCCTTGACTGAGTATTAGGTATAATTAGGAGCATAACATGGCATTTGATTTGCCAGATAACACGCAGGGTGGTACTTGTTGTAATATTCTCAAATGGCGACCTTATTTTTGGTGATTGCACTTACACCTATCAGCTAGATGGTTGTACCTGAACCACTAGGTAGTAACTTGCATAGTACGTTTTTATTTTCAGCATATATGCACTTCATTGGCTTATTAAAGTTATTGTTTCATTTTTTTATCCAAACTAGTTATAGCTGCTATATTTAGAGTTAAACAGTGTGTGCAATATGCACAAGAGGACACATGCTCTTTTTGTACCCGTTTATGTGTGATATTTTTCCTTCTTTAAATGCATGACTTTCAGATTATGCTAAACGATTGTACCATCGGATACAGTTTTGATTACTTGCACACAATATTATGTCTGATGCGCATGAGAGGGCGCCCTTTTTTCGCACTCTATTCGTACCATTGGCGGTGCTTAGATGGGTAACTCTGTCTTACATTTTGAATGCACGCCTCTGGGAGAGCATTCAACCGATATTAATACCTGTAAGAGCAGACTGCTCGGGCAAGACATCAACACTTTCACATCACTTAGATAGCGACTTTGCTGATCTTGCCAGATTTATCATCTTTGTGGCTCCTATTAGAACAAGAGCTGCCTGTCTAATGGATTCACATCACTTTAGATCTGTGGTCACAAATGTGTTTCTTGTGGTGATTTATCAATTTTACAAGCATCATGTTTTCAATATTCTTTACATAAATATTCTTAGTTTAATACAATTGTTTTCTGATCTTCTTTACAGATTTATATATCTTAACACTCCTGATATGGAGTAGTTGTTTGTTCTCTTGTCAAAACACTAAGGTATGCTGGACTACGAGCATTGAGTAGATTTCTGTTTGCACACTGATGCAGTTGTGTCTATGTTTAACTAAAAAAATATTTTTATTTAGCTGCTTTTTTTCTTAAATATGTTTATTTCAGACTTCCGCTATACAAATATTCTGCACTGTCACAATAACCTTGATGTGAAATATCCATGGGAGATATATAATTATAACAGGTACGCTAGGTCAATTACAAACTCATGTTCACAATATAAGAATGCCGATAAGTGAATTAATAAAAGGTCAATGTATTTGAGTCTCAATTGACGGGTATACAATAATAAGGATATTAATGACAGGCTTGTCCATACACAATGATTATGACTCTTTGATCTCGTGTACAGGCATGCCTTTTCTTTGTACTCATTTCAACTGCCATTTACATTACAACTCAATGGGCGTGATTTATGAGTAACAATATCTGTTTCTGTTATCGTTTATCCATTTTTCAGCAATGTTCTCCCTGTTCGATTTACTGAACCATACAAGATGTATACTTGAGGTGCCTTCCCATTAGTGCATTAGAGATGATTTGAATAACCCTTTCTGAGTTTATTCTTTTTCTACCAGTATTCATCTGATGAATAGATAATAAGTCTGGTTCAATTTGCTTGTTAATATCTTGTATATATGGTTTTTAACTTTGTATAATACACATGTTAATGTTTGTCTTGTGTACACTTTTTATAGCCTTGAAGAAGTCCCGTTGGGACGAAATGAGTCGCGTCGGCTATGAATTCAGTGCTGTGGTTTTTAACAAAAGAAACATGAATAAAAGGATAAAAGAATAAAAGAAGAATGTGTTTTTTCACTAATTTGATTGTCAATTTGTCTAATTTGTAAGGCGCCTTCTCAATGCACAATTGTTTTCTCTTCATGTACGGTTAACATTTTTGGATAAAGTATTCTTTTAAATGATTAAGTATGACTATACCTGTGTGCTGAGGCAGCTTGGTTCTTCATTATTAATTATTAAATTAAAAATTAATTATGGAAAATGAGTAATTAATTTTAGGTGCGGGTGTGGGGTTTATAGGGGTAAAGGGTGGGAAGTAAATTATGTTTAATTAATTAATAATTAGTTGTTCATTTATATTAAATAATTCATTGATAATTATGGTAATTGTGTGATTTGTTTTAGGTGTGGGTTGTGGAGTATATGGGGTAAAGGGTGGTGTTTAATTAATTAATAATTAGTTGTCCATTAATGTTAATTAATTAATTGAAAATTATATATGGATTTTCAATCATTAATCAGGCGTTTGTTAAGCGCGACTACTCACCCGTAAGGGTCTCAAGGTGCTGGGGGCGGGGGGTGTGCAGGTTCCAGTCCATCAAGGAGGGAGTCATTCGAGTTTGTGTAATTAATTTTAGGTGTGGGTTTTGGGGTTTATAGGGGTACAGGGTGGGAAGTAATTTATGTTTAATTAATTAAAAATTAGTTGAGCATTAATCTTAATTATTTAATTTCGCTTTAATTAGGGTATATGTTTATATTTTTGTGTGTGGGTTGTATTGTTATAGTGATACAGTGTGGGTCGTTATAGTACATTAATTTTACTTACTTTATAATTAGTTGTTAAATACTAATATTTTTTAATTGAAAATAAGTTTTAATTGTGTAATTATTTTTTTACATTTTAATTTTAGCTGTGAGTTGTGGACATTATAGTGGTAAAGTGTGAGAAGTAAATAATTTTTCTGAGTTTTAATTTGTTTTTTTAATTAATAATATTTCTTTAATTGGTAATTAATTATGTTAATTAAAGACGTAAATTTTGTTTTAAATTTAGATGTGGGTTGTGAATTGTGTGGCGTTATAGGGTAGGAAATAAAAAAAGTAAATTTATATGATAATGTTTTTGTTTTTAAGTAATTTCTAATTAAAAATATTTTTTGTTTGGAAATTATTTTTTATTTTATTTAATATAATATTTGTAGGTATTTGTCATATGTAGTTAACATTATAATATGTTTTTCAATTTTTTTAGATATATTTCTATTGAAATATTTAACATATTTACATATTTTTAAATTTATTTTGTTTTTTAAATATTTTTGTTGTTAAAATGTTGTTTGTTTTTAATTTTGAACTGACTGGAGTGAGAATATTAATTTAATTGGTACTGATTTTTACCCCTCCTCTATCCAACACTTTCCCTACTTTTACAATTAGTGGAGTGGGAATAGTAATTTTTACGCCTCCACTATCCAACACTTTACCTACTGTTGCACTGACTGGTGTGGGAATATACATTTTTACCCCTCCGCTATCCAACACTTTCCCTACTATTGTACTCACTGGAGTGGAAATATTAATTTTTACCCATCCGCAATGCAGCATTTTCCCTACTGTTGCACTCACTTGAGTGGGAATATAAAATTTTGCCCCTCTGCCATCCAACACTTTCTCTACTGTTGCACTCACTTGAGTGGGAATAGTAATTTTTACCCCTCCGTTATCCAACACTTTCCCAACTGTTGCACTCACTGGACTAGGAAAGTTAGGTTTGAAGATTTTTAAATAGTTTAATGTTTTAATCTATAATATACTATTTTTTAATGAGATTTTATGTTATTGGTACACACATACACACGCAAACACACACATATATGTACATTTTTATATACTTTGAAAATAATTAAAATTAAGTCTATTTATTATTTTAAAGTAAATATATATGAATTATTATGTATGTGCTTAACTTTTTTTTAATTATGATTACTTATTATATTTTTGAAAATGTATATCAAATCTGCATTTTTTTTATATTAATTTTATTATTTATCATATTTCATATTTATTATTTTATCTTCTATGGATATAAAATTCGATATTTTGTACAACTATATTTTTTACATTGATATTGTTTTGGGGATATTTTTGTACTTACCTGTTTAAGTATAGAGAGTCGATTTTTTGCATTCTATAGTTTTTCATCAATATTTTTTACTTCTATATTATTTACATTGATATTTTGTCAGTTAAGCTTGGAATTGTTTTTCATTATTTTCCTAATTCATGTTTGTCCGCAAAATTGTTTATATGCTTAGCATAAAGCTGCGCTATCCCCGGAAAGGATTTCACTTTATTATTGCTTTTTGTACCAGAACTTTCCATCCTGCTTTAAAAAGGCTGCTTTTAGGTTTGATGTCCTTCCGAAACATATTTTTCTGAATTGGAAACTCTCAATCTGGATGGTATTGTACCGCCAAATGAATAGTAGTAAACAAACTTATATCTTCAAACAGTGCTAAGATTGCTTTAATTTTTGGGAAGGAAAGTCTATCAGTGAATATATTATTGTTCAAATCTCTAAGAGCCATACACAATTTATCCTTGTTATTGACCCACCTCACTGTTACCAATGGGCCCAACCATGTCAAAGATTGTTGGCTCAAATATACCTGCCGCCATACGCTTTTTAAACTCTCTAACTACTTCTTTCCTCACCAAAATGGGAAAGGTTCTTTTATGTATTTTGAGAACAGTGTCATCATTAATCTTAATATGGTAAATAAAGCCCTTCAATTTGCCATTTGTTCCACTTAAGACCATGGGAAGATTCTTTAATATCTTATCTCCCTCTTGCTCACCCTGTCCCCCAACTAACATCTGATCTCCTCTAATCTGGTTGAGATTTTTCTTTGGTCTCTTTGACCAAACACTGGAGGTCCTTTGTTCACAACAAACACAAAATCAGTAGGTTGCCTGTATAAATATAATAAGCAAGGAAACTGTGGTTGGATATGGAAATAAAATCCTGTAAGTAGTGTGTGGTCTAAAAAGGTCTAGGAGGCCATCATTAGTGGAAGAGGATGCCTCACACACAATATTGTGTCATGCTTTATCATAGGCATCCTCTCTCCACCCTGGGAAGATGGTGCTACCAGGGCGGGCTCAACCTCCGCGAAGACTTGACGAAAGGAGGGAGTTCTTACATAAAACTTACAGGACAGATGAGGGATCCAGTTAAATTAAAAATACCTTCAGGTATCTTGGTTAGCACCTTTAATAGTGAGGACCTGAGGTATGTTAAAAAGAAAAGCAACGATGGAACTTAAAGAGAGTAATGTCTCTAATCCATCTTGCATCATACACTACTTACAGCATTTAGTTTTCCATATCCAACCACGGTTTCCTTGCGTATTATATTGATATAGGCAACCTACTTCTTTTGTGTTTGTTGAATTGTGCTTGGGGACAGTAGGGTTACCTTGACTTACCCTGAATCTCTCTCTAGTGGTTTAGGCCCTTTGTTCTCCACATACAATTTTCTGGTGAATGTCCTATTTTTATACCTGGATGTTAGTGTGTGAAATCCTAAAATCTGAATTGTTTCTCAGCTAAATACAAATGATTTGACCTCTGTGGGAATTAACAAATAACCCACATTTCCTTCAAACTTATTCTCCACAATTCTTTATCTGTGATCTTATTTGGTGAACCCGAATCAGGAACAAATGTCATGCCATCTACTCCTATGGTCCCAAAACATATATTTCTTATTTTCCTAATTTCCAAATATTTTTAACAATATATTTTCTTTTCATTAAATACAGAAGGTTTCTTCCCACCTTCATTTGTACTATGTCTCTTTGATTACTACCGCTCTTCGTGATCTACTTATTTTCTTCTTCTAACACACTCTGGCAAAATAACCAGCAATTACACATTTCATACATTTTTGTTTAATGACAGGATATCACTTATGGTGTGCCATGTGATTGCTACTATAGCAACTATAATATTTGTTAGCCTCATTGTCTCCTGTCTTTCTTTCCTCTCCACTTTGTTTTTTATTTTTGTTCATCAAATTTCTTTCAGTTTATTTTGAATAACATTCCCAACAATTTAGTTTAAGTTTTCGCAATTTTCTGTCTTGCCTTCTTTGGCACCTCTTCCTGGCAGGTATGCCTTTCTCACTAATGTCATAAAATTGCGGAGGGGGTAGCCTTCAGCTGGTATAACTTGCTTGAATAACTATTTGCTCTCTAATCATATCTTCACATAGGGCCAATTCACAAAGGTATTTTTATGTATGCGAAGCAGTAATAGAGGAATACTTCTTCTCCTACTCATAAATGCCTGTGTGAATTGGCCCACAGTTTGGAATAGAGTCAAGCATAAAAATTGTTTTCATGTGCATCAAACGAGTGAGCGTTTAAAAATGAAGACAAGAAAACATAAATGTTGGGTAAGCTTAAAGATTGGGTGTGGCAGTTCCCAAAGGCATATATGATTATCTGAAATAGCACTCTTGCAGCACTTCTTCATATACTCATGAATGACTTTGTGAATTGGATCCAATGTGTTCCAAAATTCACATGTCAAAGAGACCTTTCTCAAATATGCAACATCCTCCTCTATAGATTGATTCTTGCTGTATTTTCTTTAGAAATTAATATCTATTTATGGACACACACACTTTCTGCACATCATTCGTGCCCATATCTACAATAGCCTTTAAGTAAATGATGCTTTTTCCCGCCCCTCTTTCCTGTTCAGGGATTTGATTACACACTCTTAATCCTTCTAGCCCTAAAAAATGTAAGAAAATATTATGAATTATCAATTATTTCACATTATATGCTCTTTGATCTGCCCAGGAGACCAGGAGATAATTTGTTTACCTGGTGAGAGGTAGACACACTTGTGGAGGAGATTTGTTTTTTTTTACAGAGTTTTATATAGCACGAACTTGACCCGAATCGGGTATCAGAGCGCTTTACATAGCACCAGTTGCATTACATGAGGACACATTCATTTTTTGTTAGGCACGGGGAGATTAAGTGATTTGCCCAGAATCACAGGATGTTCAGCGTCATTGCCGAGACTCGGACCCAGTTCCCCAGATTCGAGGTTGACCGCCCTAGCCATTAGGCCAACTCCTCTCCCCAGATAATGACAGATTTTCTTCATTGTGTGGCATCTGACTTTATGGTGTTTTGGGAACACGTGCCCCTCCAGCCAAAAGTGTTTTATTGGGGCCAGTCTCCTAAGACTATTGTAGTGTTGCATCCTATCAATGGGATTGATCTGGGTTTTTCTGTTCACACATTTGTTTAAGGGTTATGTGTCACCCCGCTTGTAAACTGTGAATAAGTTGCTTCAGGCCTAGGTCGCAGGGCCTTCCTGACCACATATTTCTGACTCAGGGTTGATGGGGAGGTCATATTGGAGGGATTCAACAACAGAGATGCAAGTTTGTTGTTATAGGTACAGATATCATGCAGTACATCGACATTGTATTTATCAATAGTAACATTCCCCCCTCTAGTTAAATTTTCGACTACATCAATTGCCCCACACTTCATGACAGTCGATTTTTGGAGGTTTGGTGTGTTTCTGTTGTGTCTGTTACTAACTTCTCTTTTACTTGCATTCTACCTAATTTGAGGACTGCAGCAGGAAACCCCCACTTGTAAGAAACAATACAAATACAGCACAAAAATGGTGATCGGTAGCAGTGGTGTGCACAGTCTGGTCATCCACCGGGGGTGCCAAGAAAACAAATCAATTAGACAGTCCTGCTCAGGGGCACCTCCCTCCTTCTTAAAGTCAGAGTTAGCGTCCCATTATCCATATCATTTCAAGGGATAAAAGCACAGCAGGACGCACCGATCTTGGCACATACCCCACCCACTTGCCAGTCCCTAAGCCTTCCCTTTTCTACATATTAGTCACCCCTAAGGTAGGCCCAAGAGCAGGGTGCATTGTATGTAAAAGGTAGGACATGCCCTGATGTGTGTGACATGTCCTGATAGTGAATTACAGCCAATTTCGTGTTTCACTATCGCAAGGCTACCTGTTCCCATAGGCCAGAATGGACAGTTTGATTATAACGTCTGATAATCCTAACTGACTCAGGGAACCGGGTAGAAATTCGAGTTTAGTATGCCTGGACTCAGAATGATAAAATACATCTTTTAGTGAAGTTGGTTTTAACATTTTGGGGTCGATTCCGATCCTGGATTTTTTTTCCCGTACAACTCGTATCCGTATTTTTTTACGTACGAATCGTACAAGTCCCGTACAAACGATTTGTACGTGGAAAATACATACGAATCGCCTCGGGAAAAGTCTACGAAACGTCCCCGGACAGGTTTACTTACAACTCGTAAAACTGAAGTCCGAGCGCGCAAGTACGATCCGTACCGCCCGTCCGAAAACACAAGTGCATGGAAAAGGCCCTGTACGGAGCGAACTTTGTACGACCCCTACCCCGAGTAATCTTGTGCCCGGGGTACGAGTCGTATGGCCCCCCCAGCCACCCACCCCTCCCACGTACGTCCACACCGTACCCCCCACCCCCGTATGTACGGACCGTACCCCCCACCCCCCGTATGTACGGACCGTACCCCAGGCATACCCACCACCCGCATATGTCCACACCGTACCCCAGGCGTACCCAATCCTCGCATATGTACAGACCGTACATACGCGAGGATTGGGGTACACCTGGGGTACGGTGCGGACATACGTGGGTGGGCAGTACGCGTGGGGTACGGTGCTGACATACGCGGGTGGGGGGTACGCCTGGGGTACGGTCCGTCCATACAGGGGTGGGGGGTATGGTCCGTACATAGGGGGGTGGGGTGTACGGTCCGTACATACGGGGGGTGGGGGATACGGTCCGTACATACGGGGGTGGGGGGTACGGTCCGTACATATGCAATGTTGGGGTACACACCGTACATGATGACACATACGATGTGAAGGATGGCGTGTACGTCGCGTAGCGGGCCCCCTTTTCCTCGTGCATCGCAGCATACTTAGCTTTTCCGGCACTTTTTGGCTCCCGTAAAAATATAGCCGTGTGGAGTGCTGTAGGTACGAATCGTACTTGCTGGTCCGTAAAATGCTGCCTGACTCCGTGCGGACGTCGCGTACGCGCTGTCCAGGATCGGAATAGTATGTATTTTTTAACCGTACGGTGTTTTTTACGATTCGTACGGAAATGGTATTTCTGTACGAATCGTACTTGCTGGTTTGTACGGTGGAATTCCCGGGTACGAGTCGTACGGAAAAAACGCTCCGTACAACCATTTGTACCCGGGTTTTGCAGGATCGTAATCGGCACCTCTATGTTTAAAAATACCACTTTTAGAAAGTAGGTATTTTCTTGCCTAACTGTCCAAGCCTGCCTCTGCTAGGTTGTGTATTCCATGTCTGGTTTGTGAGTGACAGCGGCTGGGGGATTCCAGGAGACAGGGTGAGTCGGCACAGGGCTGAATAGACCTATCTGCATGTAGAGTGGTGGGAGGTGCTGCACCTGGGTCTGAATAGGGCTGTGCCTGCCTTCCACAATGCTTGCTCCACCCCCCTGTGGTGCGTCTGATGTCCCTGGCCCACACTGTCAAAGGAAAGAAGGAGTCCTGTAAACAAAGTGCTCCACAACTGCACAGAACTGGTTTGGACTAGGTACAGTCTCTGCCATCAGAGACAATGGATTTTGGTGTATAAATACTGGGCCCAGACCCCAAGGCTTTAGATCACTTCTGGGAAACAAGAAGAACCTTTGCTGAGGAGAGGAACCAGAGAGAAACTGAAGGAGGAGACTATCCCTATGCTGTGTGCTGTTTGAGGGATTGGACTGCAGTGGTTGCCTGATTGCCAAAGAAAGGAGAAAGGAACTTTGTGCTACTTTCATCATCTTCTAGAAGATCTCCAAAGGCTTGAACTAGAGCTTGCCTCCTGCCTGAAGTCTCAGGGATACAAGACTTCACCAACCAGCCCCCCCCTGAATTCCCTTGTTGGGAATTGAGGTGCCTGCTGTTGTGCTGGGCCTTCCGAGAGACTGCGTGTAGCCGGGAGCTGGAAGCACGACTCAACTAAGAAGCGTGTCGCCGCCGCAGCAGTTGCCGTCGAATCACTGAGAAAGGGTGCCGCCGCTGTCACCATCGCATCGCCATAGCGCCTCGCATCACCTGAGAAGAGTGTCGCCGTCGCAGCAGATGCCGTCGCATCACCGAAGAAGCGTGACGCAGGGCCTGTCATGGCTCAGAAGATTCACCGAGATGCCGCACGGCCGTCAGGCGTGCACGCATTGCCCCTTTGTTGTCGCATCAAGAAGAAGACACCATTTTGTTTCATTGCACCAGGTCGTCATCGCATCGAGGCGCTGCTGATCACATTGCTGCAGAAGCGCAGTAAGAAACCGACGGATCACCTCCCCACGCCGTAAAGACCCGACGCATCACCTCCTCTCCGGAAAGGAACCGACGCATCACTGTCCCCTACACAGCAGAAGGGAACCGACGCATCACCTCCCCGAAGCAAGGAACCGACGCCTCCCCGTTCTTGCGTGTAAGGAACCGATGCATGACCTTTCCTGCAACTCTTTTGTTTGTATCGCGTTACGCATCCAAAGGTACATTGAACGTAAAGTGTCGCATTGATCAAATATCTTCAACTAAGCTATTTTCTACCATTTTGACAGTCATATTTTTATTGTATTGTGGATTCTTTTTGCCGTTCTGGTCTTGCGATAAGTCTAAATAAAAATACCTATTATTATAATTCAACCTGTGTGGTGCCCATCTGTAGTGTTGTCACTATATTGCTGTATGTGTTCACAAATGCTTTACACACTGCCTCTGCGATAAGCCTTTTTTTCACAGGAGAGAGTGAGAGAAGCAGCACAGTTGCAATCTCCCAAAGGTTATGCTATCACTAGAAGCAACTGCTGTTTTACTGTTTTTCCGAAAGGTATACAGTACTATAAAATCAGTTAATTACCGGGTGATCCTACAAACGACTGGTATGCCCCGTAACCTTTTTATATACTGGAATATCCAAAGATATTGGAGAAGACGCCTCACTCACTGGGCGGACTCAACCTAAGATGTTCTGGGAGTTCTTATATAAAGTTACACTGGTTAAGCAGGGAACCAGATAGGTGATATATATAAAAAGACCTCCAGGTATACCCAAAATTCCATGTTTTTTTCGTAGGTTACCTGTGGCATAAAATAAAACCGTGAAATCAGTGGGGTTTATTTGAAAATAAATGTACCCTCTCTATACTGCCAACATGTTTCGGCCCTCTGTAAAAGCCCTACCGGGTCTGGGGCCTTCTTCAGGGCTAGAATGTCTACTCTTAAAAATCCCTGACTACTGTTAAGCAATAATTAATGTGCATAACATAAATGAGGCCTATTGCACTCACCTAAGTTTCTTATTTTTATCCAGTAGTATTTCTAGACGACAAAAAAGAGACAGGGATATACAAAAACTTGGTCAGTGTTAAGGATCAGAACATACTCAAGTGAACATCTATTAGTCACTTAGTGATATTTCAAAAAGACCCCAAACGGGGTGATTTTTAGGCTAATACTATTGTGAGATTCCACAACACCACCCGTGTTCCTACCTCAGAAAATCATTATATTTTCTACTAAACATTTCCGTGGATACGCTATGTGAGGTTAACATCAAACAAGGTAAGATGTAGTGCTCACTATTCTCTCCCCTTGGTGCCACATCATTCTTCACAGTGTTTCTTGAACATTCGTGTCAGTCTTTTGCAGAGCGTACGCCGTTGTGTAATCACTCGTGTTCCAAAGCACATCCTGCACACATGGTTATGATCTTGATCCCATATCATGCAAAAGTGGGTGTCGTGTGTACTTGTATTGAGATAAATATTCTCACCTACTGTATGATGCTATTAAGCACCATGCGGGTCTCATGTGTTAAGGTGCCGTCTTGTAGTCACACACTGGAGGTAAGACAAGAAAGGCTCTCTTGGTAGAAAAAAATCTTTTTTTTTCGCAGCTTTAATTATTCAACAAGGACGCTATCAAATTTAGTTTATTGCATCTTAGATTGTGAATGTTTTGAAGCAACCAACCAGTTGATTTCTTTATATCGTGAAGCTAAGCGTCTATTCTAAATGTTGCTTGAGTTGCAACTATCGTTACCTAAACTTTTTTTGTATTTTATTGACGTTCTTTTATTTCACCCGTTCTTAATTAATCAAAGCTTATTCAAAAAGGTAGTTAATCGTGAGGTTATCGCGGTAGGTTACAGCGCTATATTTTTAAGAAAACCTCATGTATTGTGAAGATTCATGCAGAATGTACAGTTTTTCTTTTGTTATTATAGACTAACCAGAAGACCCAGTTCTGGCAGATTGTAGCTTGTTCGCTGTTGTTGTAACATGCCTTAGTTCTCATGTGCCCTAATCGAATTTCTTTCAAAACCAGGCGTGTTCACTGTCAAACCCGGCTTATAAAGATATCTCTATGGTGTTTCGTTATCTCCTATAAGGCCACACCAAACAAAATTTGCACTCATGACTGTAGTGTCTTTGCCCCTTTCAGTCATCTCATATGCAAAACTTACTTCGCCAAAGATCAAGCACCGTTTTTTTTACCTATTCATTGCACACCGCCCGCCGCCGTGTATTCATCATGGCGCAGCGGCGTTTTAAATATTGTCTTCGTTTCCTCCAGTTTGACGTGCGGGAGGGCGTAAACCAGATGTAACTCCATGATAGGTTCTTTTTTTTTTTTTTTTTTGCGTCAGTCCCTTTTCCGTGTCTGTTGGGGGCGTTTGCTCATGGGAAACATAGTGTTGGTTACGTTTGTATATTGAACCCGGAACGCCGTGTAATCTACATAGTTGAAGCAAATCACATTTTGTTATGAATCACGGCACAGTAGCGTCAGATCTTGATTGCTTAACTATAATTATCTTAACCAGGCCCTTGTTCTAAAACGGACCTCATGATGTCCTATCTTAATAAGTGACCGACTAAAGTTAATTTTGATCTCGGAAAAACAGACATGTCAATAAGTACATGTCAATTCCCATTGCTTTTATATTTGTTTGTTGGCTCTATACTTCCGCATGACATTTGGAGGGCGGGTTCAGGGACAAGATCAGATAGATCATTTGCTTAGTTGAGAAAGTCGGATTTTTTAGAAGACCGGACACAGTAGCTTAAAATACTGGTTTATGTGACCGTATTCAGTTTAATTCGGCCTTTGTTCTAGAACAGACCCCGTAGTCTTGATATATTAATAAATGACTGATGAGGTTTTGTTTAAATACGGGGAAAACCGGACATGTCGATGGGTCCATGTTAAATCCCACTTCTTTGATGCTGGTTTATTGGCTGTATACTGCCACGTAAGATGTGGAGGACGGGTTCAAGGGCGAGGTCAGGTGTTTAAACCTTTTGTGTAAACTGGACCCCTCGAGGGAAAAAAACGGTATTCGGGTCCGTACACGACGGTATAGCACCAAAGTGTAAACGTCCTATAAGATAACTTTAAGATATATGCATCAAGTTAATATCTTAATTTCATAATCAATTAGGCCTAGAATTGATCATGGTATTGTTTGATCGTATTACCTCAGCATTGTCCATGGGATTTCCTCATTCAACCCATATGTTACGCTAGACAACCGATAAATCCATCTTTGTTCGAGTTTCAAGAGTTGCTTTTCACTGCAGGTATTAGGTAATCTTTCAATCACTGTCCATGTAAAGTCACTTTCCATGGGCCCTTTCGTTTGGAAGTGACGCATCATTTTTGTGATTGTCTTTCCACATCTGAACGTGCTGCGATGTTCATTTAGTCGTATTTTCACTTTTCGAGTGGTCATATCAATGTAGTTTAGGTGGCATGTACAGGTCATAATGTACACAACATTCTGGCTGTTGCAGTTTGAAAAATTCCTCTGTTCCCAAGGAGCATTTAGGCCCAGATCAATGTTTTTACTAGCTTTTGTGAGGCAACATACGTACCATAAAATCAGTTAATTACCGGGTGATCCTACAAACGACTGGTATGTCCCGTAACCTCTTTATATAATGGAATATCCAAAGATATTCGAGAAGACGCCTCACTTACTGGATAGTGACATGCTTCATCATAGGCGTCTTGAGATAAGCTTGCCTGCTCGTGCCAAGCTACCAAGGGGGTGAGCAGGGGTTATTTTAGTAGTGTACCCCCTTACCCTGACTAGACGCAAGGGTCCCTATTTGGTCAAAGGTACCTACCTCTGCCAACTCGAGACCCCCAAATCTAATATTGGTCATCAGCGGCGAGGATTCTGGACTTGCATTTGTGACTTATATACAGTGATTGGTGTACACTACTAGTGAGTGCAGACCAAATGCAGCCACATACATTTTGATAGATTGTTTTTCCTGGAATTTCTAGTTTTGACAAGAACTGCCAAGTTTAGCCACCATGAGCAGTCCAGCATCCATCGCATCTGTGGATTTTGATTTTGAGGAGGAGAAATTGGAAAGTTACAATGAGAAACTGCTGAAGCACTTCTGCAGGAGATTTAAAGTTGTTACCACAGGATTCACCAAAAAGAATGAGTACCAAAAGCCGCTGAGGGCCTGGGTGAAAGCAAGAAGCACCCCTGAGCATGTGGAGGAGGCTGAAGATGCAGATGGGCAGCTAGAGGGGCCATTGGGGCCAGAGGGGAGGAGAGCACCTTCCCCAGCAGGCAGCAGTGTCTCTTCCAAGGGCCTGTCCCCAGGAGAGCTGGAGGACAGGGAGAAAAGTAGGGTGCACGAAATGGAGCTGACCAAGCACAAGATGGGTGGGCAGTTGGAGTTAGAAAAGATGAAATTGGCCCTAGAGGAAAAGAAAATGCATTGGGAGCATGAGAGAATGATGAGGAAATTGGAGTTGAAAGCCAGGAGCCTAGGGATTCCTCCCCCTGTTGGCAGCAAATTTGTATTATTGAGTGCTGAGGGAGTAGTGCACACACCCAGAGATGTGGCGCCTGACTTGGAGGGAGTTGATTTACGCCAGGTGTTTCAAGGACGTGAGGTAGCTCTGGCGGTGCACAGTGTCCCTGAGATAGATTGGGAAGCTGGCCAAGGGGTCCATGGTCCTAGATGTGGGAGGGACACTCCATGGAGTCTAGATGAGAGGAGCAGGGAGGGGGTTCCCCCATGGTTGAAGTCTTGGTTTGTGAATGTGGAAACCGCCCAGAAGAGTGTGGGTTGAGTGACAGAGACAGTCAGATACTGTCTTGCCAATCTCAGGAGAGTGGTGTGGAGTACATATATGAGGCACTGGATGGTAAGGTGAAGGATAGTTTGGTTAACCCCTGTGGAGGGCTGTGTGATTCAATTGTGGGAGAGCATATTGTAAGTCCCTGTTTTCCAGAGCTATGCCAACACCTGTTGGAGAGTGACTTCTCTGACCCCAGTGAGCTCACCAGGGAGGCAGACCTCTGTCTGCGTGCAAGAGGGTTCGAAGAGGCATTTGGGGGTGATCCTACAAGGAGTGGCTCAGGTATCTTCTGGACCTTTGTGGTGGAAGAGGATCAGAGTAGCCCAGCTAGGTCCCGGTGTAGTGGGAGGGATGTAGGGGCTCACATCCTGTCTCAGTGGTGACGGAGTGAGTGTGGGGCTGCGTGTCCCAAGCTGCCCGAAACCAAGTCTCAAGGCCTGGATGGTTCTTTAAAGGAGCACCAGGTAGGGGCCCTACTCAGTCCTGATGGACCGCCCGTTGAGGGGGATCCCCTAGTGTCTGGGGAACTGGGAGTGTCTGTAAGCAGGCCTCCATCAGTTCTGGTGTCTGGCAGTGCCACTCCTAAGTGGAGGGAGCAGAAGTCCAGATTGAGGGGTGAGAGGGGGTAAGAGTCCCCAGTGGAAGAACCAGTGGGTCAGGGGCCAGCCAGAAGGGCTGAGTCACTAATGAATGACCATGGTGACACCACTTCTGTCCTGGGGGATCTTCACACACTGTCAGAGGGACAGGGGGCGGAAGATCTGCGCCAGGCAGACTGTCACATGACACATGAGTTGTGTGTCTCCCTTGGGGGGCATATGTGCTTCCAATGAAGTCCTGGTGCGCCAGGCAAGTGTTCAATCGCAGGGGTTGGTCCCTGGGTTGGGAAGCCAGGTTCAGGTATTGTCTGACCTGGAGGGAGGGACAACTGTAAACAGTGTCTTGCCAGGTTGGTCTTCTAGGGGTCCCACTCCAGGTGGGAGGGTACCACACTCTGGAAGGGGGTACAAAGGGAGGGAGTCCTCGCCTCTGACCCCGGTTCAACTGGAGGGTTTAAATCCTATGTTGGAGGGCCAGGTTCAGGGTGTCCCCCCTGAACTGGAAGCCCAGTTGCAGGATAGAACCCCTGAACTGGTGGGCGAATTGCGCAGGACACCTGCCAGAGGTGCCCTGGTAATTCTGGAAGGAGGTACCGCTCCAGGTGGGAGGGTGCAGAGCCCTGAGGAGGAGGAGGACAGGGTGTGGGAAAGCCAACCCCAGTCTCCAGGCCAGCCGCCGGATATAGGCCCGGGGCTGCTGGGTCAGTGCCAGGATGACATACCTGACCTGACAGGAGGGAGAGTGGACAAAAGGTGCCAAGCACCTGGGCAAATGCCCCCGCTCTCTGACACCACAGAGGTTTGAGAGCCCTGAGAGGCATAAGGCCTGGGTCTCATCCCTGACCACTATCAGTGGCCACTGTGTCCTGCTGTCCATTTGTTGGGAAACACCTGTGAGCAAGCTAAGGTTAGGTGCTGCACAGATGGTGTCCACAGGTGAGGAGAAGGGTTCCACATTGGTTAGCTTGGTGGGCCCTGAGAGTATGGACAGAGGGATTCAAATAGGTTCAGATTGGCGTAGAACTGGAGTATGCCCTTGCAGTTGCGGGCCAAGTCCATGTTCCATCGCCCAAACCAGGGTAGCCCATCAAGGCAGTGATTGGTCTACCCTGCGTTTTGGCTGGAAGGGGGTTGTGTTGGACTCGGCCCTTTTTGCAGGGTCATCCCTGACATATTTTCCTTCCTCCTGTATTTTTTCTGACCTGTTTTTGTTGGTTTTAGGACTCTGGGCATTTTACCACTGCTGATCAGTGCTAAAGTGCATATGCTCTCCCTATTGTAAAGTGATGTATGGGTTAGTGACTCCATGATTGGTTTATTTGATTTGCTTGTCAGACCCTAGTACAGTGCACCATGTGTGCCCAGGGTATGTAAATCAAATGCTGCTGGTGAGATTGCAGCACTGGTTGTGCCACCCACAGATGCAGCTTTTAAAGTGTGTCTCAGCCCTGCCATTGCAGAGCCTGTGTGCAGTCTGCGACTGCCATGTCGACTTGGCAAGTGCACCCACTTGCCAGTCCCTAAACCGTCCCTTTTCTACATATTAGTCACCCCTAAGGTAGGCCCAAGGGCAGGGTGCATTGTATGTAAAAGGTAGGACATGCCCTGATGTGTGTGACATGTCCTGATAGTGAATTACAGCCAATTTAGTTTTTCACTATTGCAAGGCTACCTGTTCGCATAGGCCAGAATGGGCAGTTTGATTATAACATTTTATAATCCTAACTGACTCAGGGAACTAAGTAGAAATTCGAGTTTAGTATGCCTGAACTCAGAATGATAAAATACATCTTTTAGTGAAGTTGGTTTTAACATACAGGTGCCGATTAGGATCCTGGAAAAAAATTCCCCGTACGACTCGTACCCGGTCTTTTTACAGTACGAATCGTACAAGTGCCGTACAAACTGCCAACTACGATTCGCATGGGAAAAAGTTCATACAAATCGCATTGGGAATAATTCCCCAAACGTCCTCGGGTCGGAAAATGTGCCCGACACGTCCCCGGACGATTTACCGTACAAATGTGAAAAGTGAAGTCCTACCGCGCAAGTACGATCCATCCCGTGCGTCCGATGTTACAACCGGATGGAAAAAACACCGTCCGCACCGAACTCCTATAGCAACCATGGAGACATGTGCCCGCATACGCGCCCAACACCCCCCAGCCCCCGTATGTACGTGCCCAACCACCCCCCAGCCCTCGTATGTACGAGTCGAACCCCCACCCGTGTATGTACACCCGTGTACATACGAGTCGAACCCCCACCCGTGTATGTACACCTGTGTACGTACGAGTCGAACCCCTACCCGTGTATGTACACCCGTGTACGTACGAGTTGAACCCCCACCCGTGTATGAACACCCATGTACGTACGAGTCGAACCCCCACCCGTGTATGCACACCCCCGTACGTACGGCCCGTACCCCCACCCGCGTATGTATGGAGCGTACCCCCACCCCAACAGTGTATGTACAGCCCATACCCACACCCGCGTATGTATGGAGCGTACCCCCAACCCACCAGTGTATGTACAGCCCGTACCCTCACCCGCGTATGTATGGAGCGTACCCCTACCCCAACAGTGTATGTACGGCCCGTACCCACACCCACGTATATATGGAGCATACCCCTACCCCACCAGTGTATGTACGGCCCGTACCCTCACCCGCGTATGTATGGAGCGTACCCCACCCCACCAGTGTATGTACGGCCCGTACCCTCACCCGCGTATGTATGGAGCATACCCCCACCCCAGCAGTGTATGTACGGCCCGTACCCACACCTGCGTATGTATGGAGCGTACCCCCACCCCACCAGTGTATGTACAGCCCGTACCCTCACCCGCGTATGTATGGAGTGTACCCCCACTCCAACAGTGTATGTACGGCCCGTACCCACACCCGTGTATGTATGGAGCATACCCCCACCCCACCAGTGTATGTACGGCCCGTACCCTCACCCGCGTATGTATGGAGCGTACCCCCACCCCACCAGTGTATGTACAGCCTGTACCCTCACCCGCGTATGTATGGAGCATACCCCCACCCCAACAGTGTATGTACGGCCCGTACCCTCACCCGCGTATGTATGGAGCATACCCCTACCCCAACAGTCTAAGTACGGAGCGCACCCCAGGCTCCAACACCAGCACCCTCACCCAACATCGCGCATGTACGAGTCGTACCAAGCCAGAGACAAGGACAGCACTGTACAACAAAATGGCCGATGTACGCACCGCACAGACGCTAAAAACACACGTACACAACCAGGACAAAGCAAAACAACACAAGAAGACTCCATTCGAATCGCACAAAGCCACAAAACATGTCCAACAAGCACAAATACAACCTATTCACTGACCTGCAACTGCCAAACTCCCAAACAGAGGCCCAAAACACAACCACTCCTTATAACACACCCACCCAAAGTTCAAACACAGCCACACCCACCAATGGACCAATAAAAAGGCCCAACACACACAAACCATGATCCTTTGCAACAGACCCACTGCTGCCAGACCACACAGAGAAACAACTGCACCATACTACAACCTCCACTACACCTTACACCTGCACACCTTCACACATCCACCTTCACAAACACCCCCTCATCACATTCACACACACACCTGCACAACCACACCTACACACCCACAACCACCCACACCCACACCCCCCACAACCATCCACACCCACACCCCTCACCATGCCCACTAACAAGAATCCAAAGTTCACTAGCCAAGAGTTGGAGGTCCTTGTCGACGAAATCCTCAGAGTCGAGCCACACCTCTTTGGAACATTGGTCAGACAGACCAGCGTTTCCAAAAAAACAGCCATGTGGCAGACGATTGTCGATTCTGTGAATGCTGTTGCGTCCACCAGAAGGACCAGGCATGAATGCCAAGCCAGGTGGTACGATCTGCGGAGGACGGTCCGCCGCAAAATGACCGACGACCACAACCAGGCCAACATCACTGGAGGAGGGCCGGCCCGCAGACGCGTACAATACCATCCCTGGGAGGAGAAGATGATGGCCATACTGCCGGTGGTGGCAGTAGAGGGAGTAGAAGGACTCAGAGAGCCTGGTGAGTACACAAACAACTCACCTCACATGGGGGGAACGTCATCCACAACCAAACTCACAATCATGCACGCAACCACCCCAAAGCTATCGCATGACTCAACCACACTCCATAAACACGCACATGCCACTAGCGCCACCATGCCCCATGCACCCAGCTGGACAATGCCAAGTCACAGGCCACAGAAAACACCAACACAAGACACGGTAACCCGGATGGCGGGAGTGTGGGCCTCAAAAATCACATAGTGCAACTCAGAAGCAGACAACAATGCCCTCTGCCCATATGGCCTAGGTCACAGCCAGACAAACAGTGTGTCCCCACACAGGAAAGACTTGCCTGCAAATGGCGGACGCCTTGCATGAAGACATGGGGGTGAAGGCACTTTTTGCACATGACAGCAGCCAATGAACAGCCAACACTGTGAAAGAGTGGCAGCACACACCAGCACAGCAGCAGCGCAGACACAGACACTACACCCAATGGGTGCCTGGAGATCAGAAACAAACTCACATGAACAAGCCAAGGGCCATTCAAAGATCTGCAAAAAGTGTGTGCCTAGGAAGCTGGGCTGAGGTGACAGAGGGTGACACACAGAGGGAGGGAGAGGGGGAGAGAGAGGGAGGGAGACACAGGGAGACAGACAGAGGGAGGAGGCTGACACAGGGAGGGAGGGAGAGGGGGACAGAGAGGGAGTGAGAAAGGGATACACAGGGAGACCAATTCAGCCTTGGGTGGCGTGGGAATGTCTGCTCGTCAGCAGGTGGACTGCGTGCATGTAGACAAGGGTGGCCAGTGCCTGAATCACCCTCTCTTCTCCATGGCAAAACACTGGGCCATGTCTCAACCTGTGCATGAGCACAACGCCAGCTACCTGCATTATATAAGTGTGTGGAACAACTCCATGTGCCCACGTACAGTGCAACACGGAAGGCGCCAATGCATGGCTCGCCACACCTGCTCACTCCACTGCTAACTGCAGTCACAATTGACGCAGCAATTAAGACTGTGTCACACATAGGTAAAGTCTCAAAAGCTGGGGCCAAGGGACATACCCATGCACAAGTGCACTGTGAGTGGAATACAAGACATATCCAAATACCCAGAGGAAATGTGCCAACTTTGAAACGAATGAAACATGGATGTTGCATGGAACAAAAATAACATTGTCTCTCTCACACACAGGTCAACGTCGTGGATCACAGTCCACAGTCTTAATTGGCGCCCGAATAGGGACACCTCTCACACCCCACGCGCCGGAGGTGCGTTGCAGACCCGGTCTCCTGCCACAGCCGGACGGACAATTACGCGTACCCGCAGGATTTCCTGTATCTCCCTCAGGCCAACGGGGGCAACTGAGGCTGCGATCAACACCCAGACGAGGCGGTGAGGAGTGCGGAGAACCCCGACCAGAGCCTAGCTGAGAGAGCAAGATCCGAGGTATACAGAGGCCCACCAGATTCCGAAGTTCCGAAGTACCTAAGTCACGAGTCAAGTCCAGTCCAGTTTGGTCTAGTCCAGTCCAGACTTCCGAGGCCTTCCGTTCCGTGCTTCCCGGTGAGTACCGTTGCTGGGGACGCATCTAGACGTGCACATTAGTTTGTGCCGGTCAAGACGGGTCTGGGTACACAGATCTGGTCTGCACTGTTTTAGCAGTGTATCTGTACTGTTTAGCAGTACATACAGTATATTTAGTATTATGCAGTTAACTAGTTTTATTCTAATTATTATTGTTCGTTCTAGAATGTTTTGATATGTTTTAAATGTCGTGGTATGAGTGATTGTTCGATCTTCATTATTGTGTTTATTGTATAAATTGTGTTCAGGTCCGAGTAAAGGTAAGAATTAAGTAACAAGGTTCAAGATGCCGTTATTTTCAAAATTAAGACAGATAAAAACTAGAAAAGGGATACTCGAGGAAGCTGTTCCTATCCCACCTAGGGACACTCCAGGGTACTTTATGTACCATAAACATGGCCTAGATGCCGTATTATATCTCGATCTATGGGTGGACTACACCAAGGATTTGGCAGAGAGTCAGAGATGGCCCGCTGCTGGAACATGGGATGCAGATTGCATCATGAGAATAGAAGAAGCGTTATGGAAAAAGAAAGCCAGACAGTCACAGAAAGATGCCATTGAATTATGGCGTAAAGAATCGCATAGGCGCACAGAAAAAGCGCTCAGAAAGGAAGAGAAAAGTAGGGAAGATTCAGAAAAAGCCCGAGAAAACATATTAATTGATGAAGGTACACGAATAAAAACAGAACAAGTAGACAGACAACGAAACACTCTTATGAATGGTATGTATCCTCTTCTGGCCGAGGGTTTGCCTAAGGCCACTTTGGAGGTACCAAAAGATCTGCCATCTCCGTTACTCCCGATTAAAGTACATCCCAAGACCGCAAAAGACATTTTTCTTTCTTCCTATTTAGACGATGCAGCTCCCGAATATGCTAATGGTGTGCAACAACGCACACCACCCGTTAACGACACTCAACCCCAAAATCAGCTGCACTCAACTCCGCAACAACAAACTCCCCCTCACATTCCAACAGTTTCATCTGTTTCTACCACTTTTCCTACATCTACTGTCTCTACCTTACATTCAACGAATCCTTTCGCGCCTAGCACCTCAGAAGGTGCAACAGGAGGTGCGACAGCGATTTTTTCCACGCCACCGCAAGGAAATAAATTGTCCTTTAGAGATTTAGCATATCAACATACACCTCAAACAGTAAGATCCGGTATGTTTAAGGAACATCTTGTGGATTGCAGATATGATCCAGTGCCCGGTAAAAATGACAGAATGCTGCTGTCATCACTACGTATACGACGAGCGTCCACATATTTAATGACACTACCAGGAATGGTTGCTCATCTGGACAATATATATCACTTTGTCCAATCAGGGCAAGGCCCTGAAAGTATTGACAAGGCCATGGAATACCAGAAAGTAGATATACAGAAACTACTGTTAAGCTTCCTCATAAACTGCTTGATCAGAAACAGAGATAGGCCTGAGGTAGATCAGGATGAAATGCAAGTGCTTACCAGATGGGGTCAGAATATATCAGAAGGGAAACATGATAAACAGAAGTGTATAGTAGCTATGTGCCGAAAGATCAGAAAAGAAATAGAACGAATACATGAAAGCAGATTAGAGGCAGACAAAACTGAATCAGAGGGAGAGGAGGAGGAAGAATCAGAAATGCCCACGGGACAATTAGAAACGATAGCTTATGTAGGTAGGGGAAGATCTTGTAACAATACCAGACACTTCAATGACCCAATACGTCCGATACGTCCAGAATGTAGCAGACATTTTCAAGCCCCTATGTTAAATACAAGGTCCCCATAACACCTATTCCAGGTTACTGATAAATTACTCCGAGACCGAAGGGGGTATCATATGCTCGATTCTATGGATGAACAAGAATTAGCCAGGTCAGCAGTACAATGGGCTGACAGCCCTGAAAAATATAGTGATGATGCGCTAGCACACACGTTTCTGAACCTTACCCCAGACGAACAGCGTTTAGCTAGTATATATATGATACAACACCTCCTTATATTGTATAGAAGCCAACACTCCGATCCTGGTCCCCTACCTGATATACTGATAGAATTACTCACGAATAAATGGAGAGGTTCAGGTACTGATTTAATTAAAGAAATTCTAGAATATCGACATCAGTACATTGTCTTCGTATGCCCAGAACATGATTCAGCTCCTTCCATGGAGAGAAAAACGTATCACATAGACAGACAGAATCCCTTACGCGAAGTACACCCAGTCAGAAATGATGACAATACGTTTAGACGCGTGTTTGTGTACACGCCCATAACCAAAATAGAACTATTGGAAATGAAAAAATTAGTGCCTAGCCATGACAAAGATCCAGCAGGTTTTCACCGTGAATTAAAAGACATGTTACTCATGGGTGATTATACCTATCCTGACATTATGAAAATATTGAAAGTATTATTGCCTGCCGGTATTTATGAGAAACTCAAGGAAAAAGAATGGGAGGTGGGAGACCAAAAGATTGATTGGACCGCATTAGAAAATGAAGAAAATAACAGAACTGCAGGCGTAGGGCTTGGGGACAAAACAAAAGCATTACCAGGTCTATTAGTACAAGTATTGCCACGTTTATTAACTACGAAAAAGGAAGATTGGGGAGCAATCTCAGCATGTAAACAGAAATCCGAGGAAGACACCAGTGATTTTTATTCCCGATTTGAAAAATGTTTTGGTATTAATAGCGGCCTGAAAGCAAATAGCGAGTCATATCCACATCTTTTTGTAACAAAACTAGTCGAGAATTCTCTGCCGCAGGTTAAAAACAGAGTATTGAAAGTTGAGAGCACTTGGCAAGCTAACACTCCTTCACAAATGTTACAAATGTTACAGTATCACCAGAATAGAATTAGAGAAGAACAAGAACACGAAACAAGGCGTATGAAAGACACGAAAATGAAAATGCTTGTCGCTCAGTCAGTTCCAGCTGACGGTCATAAAAAGGGTGCAACACAGTCCAGTAATTCAGCGGTTCCCGTTAAAGGGACATGCAACTATTGTAAACAGCCAGGTCATTATATAAACGATTGTGCAGTTCTGAAACATAATATCTCCACGGGTAAAACTAAGGAGAGACCACGTCCGCCTAGACAGGATCAGATCCAACAACAAGTGCCTCAGAATATACAGCCTATGCAAGCTGCACAACAGACCGTACCGCAACAACAGCCACAGCCTATTGCTGCAACACAGAACACGACACAACAGATGTACCAGTATGCACAAAATGAGTATCCAGAGTATCAACGCTACACATGAAATAGCCTAGAGAGGGAAGTTGGCTTACCCCTTATTGAGGTTCCTGTAGATCAAGAGGGTCCTTATGTACAGAGTCAAGTATTAGGGAAAGACAGAAAGTTTCTACTCGATACAGGGGCAAGCAGAACAACTATAAGTCATGATGAAGTTCCAGGGGCACCCCTCTCAGGCTCACAAAATATTTCCCTTGGTTTTTCAGGAAAGCCCACTATTAACGAAGTATCACAACCGCTTGCATTTACAGTCGGTCCATTAACACGGACTACAGATCTATTGCTTACGAAATCATGCCCCGAAAATTTGTTAGGTATTAAAACATTGAAAGCTCTAGGAGCTATAATATGCTGTTCTCCGGACGGAGTACGACTATTTTTGCGTGACTTTAAAGGTCACTACGTGTCTAGAGACATGGATCACCGGTTACAGAATCTACCTGCACATTTATGGGCACAAGGCCCCACTGATGTAGGTTGTATGCACATTACACCGTATCGAGTCACAGTCAAAACAGGAGTGGTATTACCACGAATGCGACAATACAAGTTACCTCCAGATGCTGTAGTGGCTTTACTGCAAATCATTGACGAGCTCATCTCACAAGGAGTGGTTGTAGAAACCGACTCCAATATATGTAATTCTCCGATTATTCCGATTCTTAAATGAACCGACCCAAAAGCACCCCCAGTATATCGATTAGTTATTGATCTACGCGAATTAAATAAATGCATTGTACCACAATATCCCGTGGTCCCGGATATTTCTTCATTACTGACAGCTATTGATTCAGAAGCAACGTTCTTTACTGTAATTGACCTCAAGAACGCCTTCTTCAGCGTCCCAATCGATCTGGAAAGCCAATATTTGTTCGGATTCAGTTTAAATGGACGAAGTTTTAAATTCGCACGCGCACCTCAAGGATTTACAGAAAGTCCTAGCATCTACAGCCAAGCACTGAAAAGACAACTTGACAGTATCCACATGCCTGTTAACACTGCACTGCTTCAGTATGTCGATGATCTGCTGATCACCGCCCGAAGCGAATCCGAATGTGAAAAAGCATCACTGACGGTTTTACATTTCTTAGCCGACAAGGGGCACAAGGTGTCCCCTTCAAAGCTGCAATTTTGTGCCCAGCAAGTTGTGTACCTAGGGCACTTGCTGTCCAAATGGGGGAGACAGCTCACACCTGATCGCATCCAGTTAATTGTAAACATGCCACCACCCAAGACACAAAAGGAGGTACGGGCCTTCATAGGCCTCACTTCGTACTGTAGGCAGTGGATCCCCCAATATGCATTTTTAGCAAAACCACTCATTCAGTTGACAACACAGGAGGCAGCGACATCGACTGTCCTCCCTTGGACTCCAGAACATACACAAGCTTTTGAAGACTTAAAGAAAGCTTTATGCCAAGCACCTGTCTTAGCGACACCATGTTACAGTAAGCCTTTTACACTCTTTGTTACAGAACGTGAAGGTACTGCTTTGTCAGTACTCACGCAGGAACAAGCAGGATCACACAAGCCATGCGCTTACTTTTCTAGCACATTAGATCCCGTAGCTCAGGCTCTTCCTGCGTGTCTGAAATCAGTTGCAGCGACAGCTCTAGCGATTAGACAAAGTGATTCCATAGTATTAGGACATCAATTGACAGTACAAGTACCACACGCAGTAGAGGTTCTCTTGAACCGGACACAGACACAACACTTGACTATAGCACGACTGACTGGTTACGAACTTACATTGTTTCAGCCACACATAGAAATCAGACGATGTAGTACATTAAATCCTGCCACACTTTTGCCATTAAGTGGAACAGACCCACTGACACATGATTGTATTGAAGTCATTACTATTACGACCAAACCCAGACAAGATTTGACAGATGTCCCATTACCAGATCCAGACCTGACACTTTATGTAGATGGTTCATGTATGAGAACAAGTGCAGGAAAGTTAGTGGCCGCCTATGCAGTCACGACAGACACCGAAGTCATTGAAACAAATTGTATCGACACATTATCAGCTCAAGCAGCAGAGCTTATCGCTCTGACACAGGCCTGTATTCAAGCCAAAAATAAGAAAGTCAACATATACACAGATTCACGTTATGCATTCGGAGTCGTACATGACTTCGGAGTCCTTTGGTGAGAGAGAGGTTATTTGACTTCTCACGGTGCCAACATTCAACACGGTTCCCTCATTCAAGCTCTATTAGATGCAATACATCTACCTACTTCAATATCTATCATGAAGTGCAAAGCCCATACGAAAGTGACTGACATTATTTCTCAGGGTAACGACCTAGCTGACAGAACAGCTAAACAGACTGCTCAGAATCAGACTCATGCAACTGACTTGACAAAGACAATAGTTCCGACGCCGACACACTGCATGACAGTTAAGGATCCCGCTCTTGATGTAATTGACATACAGACACATGCTACACCAGAGGAAATAAAGAAATGGACCGAATTAGGAGGGATCCAGACAGATCAGGGATGGATGACGAAGGGAAAATCTATATGGTTTCTCCCCGACTCAATGGTTCAAGTTATCATTAACACAATACATAGTCCAGCACATCTAGGAGAAAAAGCCATGTTAGACAGTATTCAACACATTTGGTTCAACAAACACTTACGAGCGGCAGCCAAACAGAAAGTCCGAACCTGTATGATTTGTTGTCAGTTCAATCCAGGTAAAGGAGTACCTGTAGAGCAGGGTGGATTCCAACCTCCCGATCACCCTTTTGAAGTCCTCCAGATGGATTATATCCAGATGGAACGATGTCGAGGATTCAAATATGTCCTCGTAGTTGTATGCGCTCTTTCCCGTTGGACAGAGGCGTATCCCGTCTCAGATTACACTGCCCCGACTACTGCCAAACAGTTAGTTCGAGAATTCTTCCCACGGTATGGTTTTCCCCGTATCGTGTACTCAGATAATGGCCAGCCATTCTCATCCGAGCTAATGAAACATGTTTCACTTCTGTTAGGCTATCAATGGAAATTCCACTGTGTCCGACATCCCGAGGCAGCAGGTCTCGTGGAACGCCATAATCAAACTCTGAAAATTAGACTGTCCAAAATCTGTAGAGAAAAAGGTGTCGACTGGATAGTAGCCTTACCAGTTGCGCTCTTTTACATGAGAATGGTAGCACATTCTCGAACAGGGCTATCCCCGTATGAGGTGGTCTTCGGTAGGCCACCAAATATGTGGGGGACGCCTATACCTCGTAAGATCACTGATGTTGATTGTAATATGCTGACAGATTACCTGGCTTCCTTGATGTCTGCACTACAATCTTGTCGTTCACAGGTAACTGCAGCTTTTCCCGATAACACTGAGGTGAAGCCTCATGAAGTGGTTCCAGGTGACCTGGTACTTGTAAGAAATTTCGACAGGAGGAGTCCATTGGAGCCTCGCTGGCAACAACCGAAACTCGTTGTACTGACCACGAGGACAGCCGTGAAGATAGAGGGCCGCAAAGGGTGGTTACACTCGAGTCATATCAAGAAATTTCATGGACTACCATCGGATTTAAACGTTCAGCCCTGCATTCCCTCACAGACTGACTCAAAACTCCCCCTGGTTGAAAAGACAGAAAAAGAGAACTATAAACTGAAACTAAGGTCTAGCAAGTCAGACAATTCGATTGTTTAAGTCCTCTCCAAGGTGAATCGGTTGAATTAAGTCTTTGACATGTATCCTCTAGACCGAATGAGAGAGAAAAATAGACAGAAGCAGCTCAAGAAACATGCATACTGTAAATCACTTCATAGTCACTGTATAGTGACATTGTTGATTATGTTTTTTCTAAGTCTTATTATTATTGCTGCAAGTGTGCTGTTACATATGTACTATCCTATTTTCAAGCGTGCTTACAATGTTACTGCCGAACATTCTTTTAGTGAACTACCTCCACATGAGTTGTCCTATAGATTTGCGCTGCGCAACAATACATTCATTAATATGTTACACCATTCCCATCAGACCAGCAATGCTACAAATTGTTGGATATGTGGCCGACTCCCTCCCTATCAGAAATACAAAGGAGTTCTGCCTCTCTTTCCATATCCGTTCACACACAATGGTTCCTGTGGAGCATGGTTTAGTTTGATTAACTCTTTAGATTCAAACACTGTAGTTTACCAGAGCAACTGGGTATGGGGAAACCTGAACTTAGTTTTGCTTAAAGCCTGTTATCCTAACAAGGAGGGACTTCCCAAAAGAACAGGAACTGATCTAGAAAATGAAGTATATGGATTAGGTAATTTTACACTTAACCTCATGATTCTAAATGTTGAATCTGACGCTACACTAGTCTTGCCTGCTATGTCAGTATTACCAGTCAAAGGTGAATTCTGTGTAAGAAAGAATGGTTCAGTACACCTGGGTCATAGTAAATGTACTACTGTGATCGAATTCAGTGATAAAGGCAAGTCTACATTTAGAGCTTCCCGTCACTCCTACTTCATATGTGGGCATACCGCATATATACGTCTACCTCCAGACTGGGATGGTACCTGTTACATTGCATTCCTTTTGCCACCTGTTTTTCTAGCCCCTCCTGATTATCATAGAAATACCAATCTAGTACACCATAGACCCCAGAGAGATATCCCGATTGTTGACTACACCGAAACAGCATGGGAACAATATACCGACTTCAATAAAGGTCTCTTTCCTTACATAGGTGTTGTCTCAAACAGTAAATTGATACGCAGATTAACTAGAACCCTTGAAGCAGTAGTGAATGAAACTACTTCTGCCCTAGGCAACTTAACAGAGGAGCAGTCTGCGATGCGGATTGTTGTTCTTCAAAATCGTCTTGTCCTTGACGTCATCCTAGCAGATAGGGGCGGAGCTTGTAGGGTCATTGGATCAAGTTGCTGTGTTTTCATCCCAGAAAACGCGCCATCCGTATATAAAGCCATAACTCGTCTTCACAAGATTGCAAATCAGATACATCAGAATGCAGGCACCTGGACATGGTCCGGTTGGTTCTGGAGCGTGTTGTCAGCCTGGGGATGGAAAGTCCTATCCTTCCTAGGTATTGGCCTTCTCATAGTATTTAGTTGTTGCCTATGTCTACAATGTGGACCAGCGATTTGCGGCCTGTGTGCCACATCGTGTATTCCACGTTCAAGTTTTTATTCAAGATCCCGGAAGAAGAAAGAAGAGCAAATGATGTTACATGAACAGATTGATGGATTCCTGAAGATCGATATTTCATGAGGGTCCGTAGGGGACAAGGAGGGAATGAGGAAATATGAATTTTTTATGGTCAATTGTGTCCCCTATCTAGACCCCAACGGCTCCATGTACATGCTACAAGTACATGTATGTTCCCTCCACTTCAAGCTATGAAGACGCAAATACAATTGTGTCCAACGTTAATATGTACTCTTTCATATCTGCCATGAATGGGCCAGATATTCCGTTCCTAAGTATGCCTTGCCACCGTCTTTATATGGTACACTTTTCACGTTTTACAGTTCAGGCGAGTAGGCCCTGAATTCTGCCATCGAGCCTTTTCTTGCTTCTGCCTCTGAATGCTCCAGCCTGGACCTGCATCTGTATCCATGAACTTTGTCTTACTTCCTGCGCGGCTAACGGTGCCTAAGCCCGGCCTGTTGCCTGCCAAAACTAAATTCGGCCTTCAAGTTATCTGTTCCGCTCCTCAAGAAATGCATTCCTGTCTAAGTAGCTTAGGTAAACATCCCTCTAGCTGCAGAGCAAAGGGCCCGGCCTTACTATCTCTGTGCAAGTAATTCATGACTCTCGTTACCATGGTAGGCCCATGCCCCCCTCGCATCTCATGTAGACACTTAGACCCTTGTACACGCACTAACAGTCAGTATAGAATAGGATCTGTCCGAGAAGACCTTTCCTTCCAGATAAAATAGTTCCTTAAACACAAGATATTAGATATGATTTAGGACTAGGTTGTCCTGACACCCCAGACTTCTGTCTCCACATGTAGGGCTAAATGTCAAGTTCCCTTCACCCTTTAGTTACACGTCAATCACACGTCATGCGGCTGCGCGCGCATCTCTGCCATGTATTTTCGCTGACTTTGCAGGATTCTCTTATGGATCCACCCATTTGTGTCACCATCATAATGACGTTTTTAGTATACGCCTCTATGCACGCCTATTATTATGCCTTTTTTATTACGTATGTATATTCTTATCTGTATTATCAAGCTGTTACGCCTCCTGCATCTATCTTAATGTAATGCCTTTCTTATATATACTGATACTTGTCAATAATCTATTGCTGATCCCTTCCTGAACCTTCGTGGTGACGGAACTCGATTGCCTGGTTCGAACCATCATTCCTTTGTAAGGAATAAATACCCTATTATACCCTCGAATACCACGGATTCTGCCTCTTATTTTACTGAGTTATTCTTATTGTATTTTACCGCATAAAAAATAGTACAGGTAATTTAAATATTTACCACAGGGGGAAGACTCACAGGACCCGGCTCTGCGGGATGACGATCCCACCGGCAGCGACGACTCTCACCACTCTGTGGACGACCCCGACCAACCTGGCACCTCTGGTGTCCAACCACCTGCAGCACCTGCGTCAGGAACAACTGGGCCAACCACCACCCCCACTCCTGCCACATCCCAGGAGACACCCAGGATCCCTGTCCCACCACCACAACGCAGCCAGGCTGACCAGGAGGGACGAGGGCTCCCGGGCACCCAGGAGGAGGCAGGCGACAACGCAAATGCCACCCCTCAGGGGTCCCGGAGACCCGATGTGCCCACAAGGGCAGGCCAGGTGCAAGTGGGCAGGGGTGGTGGGAGTGGAGGAGGGCGGAGGCGCGAGCCTGAACAGTTGGCTGCGGAACCAGTATATTCCCATGTAAGAAACATCCTGGACACATACCGGCAGGACACCACGGGCATGAGCCAGGTTGTGTCCACCCTCAACGAGATGACGGGGACCCTCGAGGAGATCAAGACCCAGTAGGCCCAGCAACATGCGGAGCAACATGCCTGTCAACTGCGACACCAAGGACGGATGGAAGACAGACAGGCTGAGCTCGTGACGGTGCGCACGGGAATTAACCGTTCACTCCGTCAGATAGCCGACAACATGGGCAACCCTCCCTGTGCCACCAGGCGAAGAACATCACCACCCACAGGGAGGGATCAGGAGAAGGAGGATACATCCGACGGAGCATCCCAAACATCGTCACGGCCTGCTTCTGAGGGTTCCCGCAGGAGGGCGGGTCGTCCACGGAAAAGACCGTGAGGGTCGGCGCAACAGCACCATCTCCCAGGACACCTGGCCTGGCACCTGGCCCACTGGACCAACAGCAGCACATCAGCAAATGACATTCTCTGCCACATGGACTTGCTGGTCACTGTCTGACCAATGTTGACAAAGACTGTGGCATGGACTCTGATGATTTCCAATGGCAAGGACACCAACTCCCCCAGTGAACTTTGGATTCCACACACCCGGAAAGCCCCTCTTGTCATACCCCCCCCAACATGTACCCCAACACAAATAAAAACTTACACGATCAAGAGATGATGCCTACATTTTGCATTATTACCTTACATGTGTCTTGTAAAGTCTAACCATGCCTGAGTTCTCATATGACTTCAACCATCCATACCCTGGGGCCTGAGTCTGGCACAGGACACACATGGGTCACAATGTATTAGGCAAGACAGACATGGAGCACCATACACACCCGTGATGGGCCCAACCAGCTGAGGGGGTGGCCGCACAACCGTGCCGACAGGCATATTGAGTACAGCAACAGTCATGCGCAGAGGTCAGGGATCATGTGGAGTGTCCTGGGGGGCACCCAGGTATGTGTAGACAGGTGGCAGAACCATGTCCTGCAAGCTTGAGTCAGGTGGATGCAGAGAATGGTGGCCTGGCCAACGTTGGATGCATGGGGATGGCACATGTCACAATACCCACACAGTCATGGACATCATGCACAATACAGAGTCTAATCCCAGACAAACAGCTTGCATCTTGCTACTCTACACATAGACACATAGCCACTATCACTGAAAACCATGCCAGACATGCCGTATGCACCGTGGCAACACACCAGCATTGACTGAGAAGAGGCACCTTGGAGGCATAGGGACACCTTTATTAGTCATGTATTCCGGAATGCAGAGGCAACTCGGAGTACACATACACAGGTCATGTGGGGTAACATGTGGGTCCAACACTGGCACCCCCCTTCTGCACCACAAATGCGTGATAGCCATGGAACTGGCACACAAGTGTCGGGTAACAGCTAAACACCCCCTGCTGCTCACGGAGAGGCTGCCATACACCATTGATCCTCTGATGTGGATGTCCCACACCATGTCAAGCCAATGCAAACCGTATGTGTCCGAGGGCAGTGTTACACACATTGATGCCATCATCACAATCCACTATCCCATTACAGATGACTGTCAACAAGTCTGACCATCTATTCAGGTGTATCCAGCTACATGTAATGTGTCCCATGGTGATGCGACATGTCTGCAGAGGAACCAAACATCGACAGGGGCAGTGTGCACACATCGTAAACAACTGCCACACCCAATACACCCCTGATGCATCCCTTACCCTAAGGAGACTTCCAAACTTGTCCGTGCGTGTAACGCTGAGTCAGCACACGATGACGTGTCCATGAGGAATAGCAGTGCCACAACAATGCAACCAGCAGACGGCATGCACAAGTACCTGGGGATGAGAGACACACAAGAAGTCAGCCACAAAAAGCACAGCCACTTGCATGTGCATGTACTCGACACATGTAAGGATGACAACATGCTAAGTCACAATTATGACTGTGGAAATACACTCATCACTGGCACCATCACTCGAGTGACACATCCACACACACCTCTGACTCACGTGGCATACATGCCGATGGACACACACATCGCAACACATGCCACACGGGGACCAATGCGTGCACACTCAGACACTGGTACTCACCACTAAGCAAAGAAGTCGCGTATGAGCCGACTCCGGATGTCCTCTTTCGGAACCACATCCTCCACATCACTAGCCCCACTGCCAAGCCCTTCGTCCTCCACGGGTGGATGGTCCTGATCATCTTAAACCAGGATGAGTGGCACAGCTTTCTCAACTGCCATGTTGTGCAGCATGCAGCAGACCATGAAGATTTTGCAGACCTTCGCCGGGGCATATGGGAGGGCGCCGCCGGTCTTGTGTAGGCACCTGAATCGGCTCTTCAGGAGGCCAAATGTCCTCTCTATCACTCGCCTTGTCCGGCCATGGGCGGTGTTGTAGCGGAGCTGGGCCGGCGTGCTGGGGTTGCGGAGAGGTGTGATCAGCCATGGCATGTTGGGATAGCCAGCGTCCCCTACATGGAAACCACGTGGACATAAGTAGGACAGGAGAAGCGGTCCGGCTGGAAGTCTACGCAAAATACAGGACAGACAGAGTGTACCCACCAACAACACATGCTCGTTCGTTGCGCAGCTGCGTTATCATTTCAGGCACCCTGCTACGCCTCATGATGTAGGCATCGTGTGCTGATCCTGGAAAACGAGCACAGACATGTGAAATCACCATGTTGGACAGACACACCACAAGGGCATTGATGGAGTGGTAGTGCTTGCGATTCCTGTACGCTACCTCCTGTGCCTGTGGTGGTACCTAAGCCACATGTGTCCCATCTATGGACCCAATGACATGGGGCATCCCTCCCAGGGCATAGAATCCACGCTTGACACCAGTCAACTGTTCAGGAGTTGGGAAATGGATGAACTCATCCAGGTGAAGCAACATGGCCTCTAAAAAATCATGCAGCACACGGCTGAACATGCTCTGGGACATGCCACCAACATGAGCTATGGTATATTGAAAGGTACCCGTGGCAAGAAAATGTAGGGCTGCCATTACCTTCAGCTTGGGTGTCAGTGCCGTAGGATACCTGTGCAGTGGTTGCAGGTGTGGTGCCAGCCTTGCCGTCAACTCCTCAATTAACGTTTGGGGGAAGCGGTAGCAGCGTATACAGTCATTCTCCCGCATGTCAGCCAAGTCCGGAATTGGTCGGGGAAGAGGCGGCGCTCTGCAGTAATTTGGAAGTGACAAGGAAGAGTGAGTGCACTACAACAACAATTTATATGTACTGAGCACATGTTAATCTGTCAATACACATATGCTACATAGGGAGTCAGGTATGTGCTACATGCCCTGGACACGTATGGCTGCCAGGTGACACTCCTACCAAGACCCAGCTACACACGGAGATTGTGAACCTCCACATCCCATGGCATGGGACTAGCTGTGTCCCAGTGTAAGTGAACAGCCAGACGCAATACAGGAGTGACATACATCAACATATCAGCAGAAGTAGGATGTTGATTGCAGAGACAGGTAGCGGAACACTAGAGCCACAGGTCACATGACATTACACTAGGACAGCCCACACACCTTGCCATGAAGGTGTACATGTCATGACTGACCACACATACATTGAGAGGATGCAGACAGGTCCTTGTTACGCTACTCCGTGTCCCATGCATACATACACACCTTACATCCGATACCACATGTGGCCTGGTGTGCGTAACAGTGTGCCATGGCCATCTACACACAGACACATGTTGGTTGCAGCAACAGCAGATGCTTTTGAGGGAACACCAACATCAAGCTAATGTGAACACACCACACATACATGACATAGTCACATCGTGCACCGTGGGTAGTCACATGTCTGGTGTGGTAACCCCTGTAGCGGGCATCAGGGGACACTTGCGTGTGTTGTTGACTGTGCCATTCCAGTGACGCTCATCTCAAGTGTGCTGTACGACATGCACACATGTCAAAGGAGTGAAGGGCATGTCTGGCACATATTGCACCGTCACACATAACATCTGTACACATCTCATCCTACATCTATTGCCTTCACAACTCAGGAGTAATGTGCCACATCACAGCATTTCACACCTGTGCCCCACACATGTAGTACTGCACAGACAATGCCTTGATGTCCATCCATGGACAAGTATGTCAGCTCTATTCCTTTCTGTGTGCTGCCTGTCACCACTGTTATGTGTGTAAGGCACCGTACATTCGCTCTGAGGGTGTGTGTACATTCCCTATCACTATGGGAGTGCTGCCGTAGGCCTACCCATAGTGATAGTGAGCGTACACGCGTGTGTACGGTCCGTATCACTATGGGTACGCATACGCGAGCACTCCCATAGTGATAGTGAGCGTACAGGCGTGTGTACGGTCCGTATCACTATGGGTACGCATACGCGAGCACTCCCATAGTGATAGTGAGCGTACAGGCGTGTGTACGGTCCGTATCACTATGGGTACGCATACGCGAGCAGTCCCATAGTGATAGTGAGCGTACAGGCGTGTGTACGGTCCGTATCACTATGGGTACGCATACGCGAGCACTCCCATAGTGATAGTGAGCGTACACACGTGTGTACGGTCCGTATCACTATGGGTTTGCTCGCGTATGCGTACCCATAGTGATACAGAGCGTACACACGCCTGTACGGGCCGTTGCTATGGATTTGGGGTGCCCTAGGGCCCCGAAACGCACCGTACCTGTGTGTGAATCTCCAAATTACATAGGGGACACATGAGGGACAAGTAGAAAGGCCTACATGCATGCTGGTTGTCATGGAGACCAAGTTTAAAGTTTGATTTCTTTTTCAGCAGGTGCCCAGCAAAATTCAGTTTGAATGAATCTACTTTGTTGCAAAGTGGTTGTGGAGTTTACATCATGCTCAAGAAAAAAAAATAGCAAAGCCACTGACTGTGCTAGGTTTAAAGGGATTGGAGGAAACATAGGATGCAAATGTGAGTGACCAATCACTCTGTACTCCTGTGCATGAAACAGGCCAGCAAGGCAGATATAAGGCAGCCAGGTCCCATGAGAGAGCAGTTGCCTGCACATCTTTTGATTCTACAACACTGCTGCTGCTCGTGATTCCCTGGCACCATGTCAAGGTCTGTGGAGAGGGCCCAGCCTTTCACCCTGGAGGAGAATCTGGCATTGCTGGATGTGATCCTCCCACAGTACCCCCTGCTGTATGGGCGACCAGGGTTTCAGGTGAGTGCAGAGTCCACTAGCACAGACTGTGTCCCTTTTTTGTGACTGGGACTTCTGGCATTGTGTCCAGGTGTGACACACATGCATTGTACTGTAGAGTGGGTCCCAGGGGGGGAATGCCTGATGTCTCCCAGCCAGAGCATGCTGTGGTGCATGTCTGCCGTCCTCACTTGCATTGTGTTTACTGTGACAATCACTGCATGGTGCATGCCACATTCTGCCTGTCTTATCCTCCTGGGAATGTTGCTTCTACAGTCCTCATGTGATTATGTGGTCAGCCCAGTGTGACAGGTGACTGTACCCACAGATGTGTGTTAGTTCAGCGTACCTGTGCTGAGAGTGTCCACATGATGTGTTCGTACCCTGGACATCGGTGTGTGTGTAAGTCCCCTGTCATGTGGGTGGGTGCATATGTGGAGTGTAGCACCCAAGCTGCATGAGGGATGGATATACCCTGCCCATCTGATGCGAGCAGGGAGCAGTGCTGTGTGTCTGACGTGCAGAGCCAGCCCCACACCTGTGGGCCCCCCCAGTCTAGTCGCACATGTGCAGAGTGAGGTTTGTAGCTGCATTTGGCAATGGCAGGTGAATGTCCTGTGCCTGTGTGTGTCTGTGTACTCTGCTGAGGTAGCGTCAGTGGCCTGTGGCATGTGACTGCTTTGAGGTGCTGCACATAATCCTGGTGTACCTTCTGATGCACAGTGTGAGTCTGGATCATTTATTGTGTCGTACCCCTCATGCCACCTGTGTACTTTCAATGGCACGTGGTGCATTTGCCATTACACAGAGAAAAATGTCCCTATGACAAAGGTGCAATGCTTTGGCTGCATACTATGCCTTGTTGAAACCAGCAAAAATTGTTCTAATGTGTGTCTCTGTGACATGTGGCAGGTGTATTGATGTAGTCTCACTTTTTCAACCCCACAGGTAGGCGCCGCTGCCAAGGAGCAGATCTGGAGGGACGCCGTCAGTGCCGTGAGGAGGACGGATGGTCGCAACCAGCGCCTGGCTCAGGTGAGAAAACGCTGGCAGGATATCCGGTGCTGGACGCGGAGGATCGCACGGGTCCTGCTGGGGGACTCACCTATGGGCCCTAAGAACCATGGGCGTCGCCGTCTGACCCACATCCACAAGCGTGTGCTGGCGGTGGTCTTTCCAGACATGGACAGGCACTTACGGGAGAAGCAGCAGCAGGAAGGGGGTAGGTACATGTGTGTTTGTTGTGTGTCACCAGCATTTGCAAGTGCGCAGTTGCATGGATACACTGCCAGTGTTTAAATGTGCGGTGCAGGTCCTGTCACCCACAGTATAGCGGTGCTGTCCTTCCTCCCTTCCCCTCCTTGCCATGTGTTCCCTGGTCTGTGTGTAGTCACTCTTTCACAAGGTCATCTGGGCTGGCAGTTAATCCACGTGACCAATGCTTGCAGCATCATGTGTGGGGGTGGTGTGTAACAGGTTTTGGGACCTTGCCTGTGCCCTGTCCAGTACAGTACTTGTGGGGTCCATGTCAATTGGCACTGATGCTGAGTCCAGACATAGGAGTGTAATGCCTTACAGCAAGCATGTCCTATGTTGTGGCCTGTGACATGATATGCATGAGTGTGCGATACGCAGAGTGCAGGGATGGTGGCCTGTGTTGCAGTCATTACCATTCAGGACCATGGAATATTGTGGCCACTACTGTCCCCTGGGGCATATTTTGCTAGGTATCATGTGTGTCATCACAATATGTGGACACTCTCAGTGTCTACAGCATAGGATGTGCTCTGTGCCATTGTCCCCTGGCACCATGTATATTTACGTAACGTGTTCTACAAGTGTGCACTGTACAGCCTGACCTAATTTTCCTCGTTCATACTCACGGTGGCCAGTGCCTGTGTGTCTTGTTACAATTACTGATGATGGCCATTTGTAAATGAGATCGTTGTACAGGCGCACATGGGGTATTTTGGGTCCAATATGGGTTTCTGGCAGCCCATGTGTATTTCTCCCAGACTAAGAGATGCAAGTGCTTCCTGTGTCTCATCACATTGTCTCATGTAGGGGGTGGTTGGTGCGGGCAAGGCCTACATGTCGACACCTGAAATCTCATTGCTCGGTCTGGCCAGTGTGTGATGTTTGTCTGGACATACACTCAAGGTGCAGTGTCCCATTCATGTTGGGCATGTCTTTAAGTATTACCTTTGCAGCATGTGCCTCAAGTTCATGGAGATGGTCCCTGCTCATCCCTAGTTACGGCAACGCTGTGTGGTGCAGATGCAGTGCTGAATTGGCCCCAGAGCCTGGCTCCTCTGTCCAATTCCATATCATGTCATTTGCAAATGTGTCATGCTCTCCATAGTTTCTCAGTGGCATGGTGGGTGAACCAACTGTGTGTTGCAGGGCCTATATATGTACCTTGTATTGTAGATGTTACTCATCTTTCATTTCAGGCTATGCACTGTAACCTATGTTGATTTGACTCATGTGACATAGGTATACAGGTGTCTGATTAATTCCTGTTTATTCACCTTGCCCACAGCATCGTCGGGGGACACGGATGGAGACACCGGCACGGACCGTGCGGAGGGACCGGGCACCAGTGCCAGCAGTGACACCTTAGCTGGCACATCGAGTGGAACTGAGGCCGAGGGGAGTGAGCCGGAGGACCTGTCCACTGCCACCACAGATTATGAAGCTGACGGGTCCGAGGCTGAGCACTCCGAGGGGGTGGAGGCTGCTCCAAAAGCTGACAGCAGCACAACATCTCTCCCCGCCCCCTCCATTGCCATCACCGGCCTCCCACTTGCTCGTGTCCCTTCCTGGCGTGCTAGGTCACCACGTGTCTCCTTCCTGCCAGGCACCGCACCCCCTGCCCCTGTATCCACTGCTGCCGCCAATGCCGAGTCTGTGGACATCCTGCGGCAGTTGCAGGTTGGTCAGGCTGCGATGCTTAATGTCCTCCATGGCCACAGCCAAGTGCTCACCAACATGGAGGCATACTTAGAGGGCATTTCAGCATCGCAGGCTGACCAACGCAACTTGCTGCGGTCTATTGACTCGACACTGTCTGCAGCAGTGGGTCTCCTGCAGCACTTCGTCCCACCCCCTACCCATGCCCCATCCACACTTCCCACTCCCATGCCTGTCCCACGTACACCAAGACGTCAGCATGCACACACCCCACCAGACACATGCACCACACCAGCAGGGAAGGCAAAGCGCACACCTCCTGGCACGCACACACAGGGTGAAGTAGGCACACCCACTGGGTCGGGGGGAAACGGAAGACACGCAGCCAGAGTGGGAGTCCACATTCCTCATGACCACCACCCTCCAAATCCACTCCCCTCAGCTCTCCTGGCCAAGAGTCGGACACAGGGTCAGTCCTGCCCAGTCTGTCCATCAGCCCCTGTGTGGCACCACCCCGCAAGCGGTGGAGGCAGGACACCGGCAGGGGAGTTGAGTCCCCCCCTCTGTCCACCTCCCCCCAGTAGCGCTGCGAACCATCCCTGTGACCCCCCCCCTCCTTGGGGCCTGTGGTTCCTTCGGGTGCAGGGGAGACACTGAGCGGCCTGGCAGTAGTGTGCAGCGCCGTGCTCGAATCCACCTTTGGCGCTGCCCCACCCCCTGTGTTGGAGTCATCCGTCCCTGCACCCACAACACCTCCCCTTGCCCCTCCTGTCCCTGCGGTGCCTGGTCCTTCCCCCCAACATGATGCCCCCCCCCGTGGAAGACAAAGGAGTCTGACTGTGCAGGCAAGCTAGGGGACACACGTACCACTGTGTCCCCCATCCGGATTGGAGTCATGGACTGCCCTATGGGCCTTGTATATATTGACATTTATGATGATTTTTACTTACATCCTGCTGAATAAAGCAATTTATTTTTTTCCTTTGAACACTACTGTTTATCTGGTGTTGCTGTTGGTGGACCTGCTCCATGATTTTGGGTGGTGATAATGTGTTGGGTGTGTGGGAAATGTAGTCTTGTGCTGGTCATAGGGTGGACCCTGGTATCTGTGTGCCATCACAAGCTGTTGGCTAAATTACTTTGTTCATGTAAGCAGTTACTGCATGGTGACATCGTCCCAAGGTGTGTTCCTTCCTCTGTGTAACCTGACATCTTCCCTGCAGGGTGTTTCCACTATGTGGTGCTGAGCTGTGTCTACATCAGCTGGGGGTGTGACGGACTCCTTCAACTTTGCACATGCATGCTGAGCGATGTCTCCACCTGCATCATTCGTGGCATCCTTGGTGGTCACTGCACTTGTGTATGTAGACTGTTGACAAGACTTCATGTGGACATGTTCTCTTTTAGGCGCTATGCATGTGTGTACTCCCAGCCTCGCACACATGTGGTACATGTACTGCAGGGTCTTTGTGCACCTGACTGACATTTGTGGGCATTGTATCTGTGGGTACTCCACCCTTTGCGTTCCATGGGCACTGCTGGGAGGACTCTGCACCCACCCCTCCTGTGTCTGGGCACTGCTGGGGCGACTCTGCACACACCCCTCCTGTGTCTGGGCACTGCTGGGGGGACTCTGCACACACCCCTCCTGTGTCTGTGCACTGCTGGGAGTGATAGGCACCCACCCCTCCTGTGTCTGGGCACTGCTGGGAGGACTCTGCACCCACCCCTCCTGCGTCTGGGCACTGCTGGGAGGACTCTGCACCCACCCCTCCTGTGTCTGGGCACTGCTGGGAGGACTCTGCACCCACCCCTCCTGTGTCTGGGCACTGCTGGGAGGACTCTGCACCCACCCCTCCTGTGTCTGGGCACTGCTGGGAGGACTCTACACCCACCCCTCCTACGTCTGGCCATGTACGCTCCATACTTACACTGCTGGGGTGGGGGTACGCTCCATACATACGTGGGTGTGGGTACGGTCCGTACATACACGGTTGGGGTGGGGGTACGCTCCATACATACGCGGGTGTGGGTACGGTCCATTCATACACAGGTGTGGGTACGGTCCGTACATACACGGTTGGGGTGGGGGTACGCTCCATACATACGCGGGTGTGGGTACGGTCCATTCATACACGGGTGGGGGTACGGTCCGTACATACACTGTGCGGGTGTGGGTACGGTCCATTCATACACAGGTGGGGGTACGGTCCGTACATACACTGTTGGGGTGGGGGTACGCTCCATACATACGCGGGTGTGGGTACGGTCCATTCATACACGGGTGGGGTTACGGTCCGTACATGCACTGTTGGGGTGGGGGTACGCTCCATACATTCGCGGGTGAGGGTACGGTCCGTACATACACTGTTGGGGTGGGGGTACGCTCCATACATACGTGGGTTTGGGTACGGTCCGTACATACACTGTTGGGGTGGGGGTACGCTCCATACATACGCGGGTGAGGGTACGGTCCGTACATACACTGTTGGGGTGGGGGTACGCTCCATACATACGCGGGTGTGGGTACGGTCCATTCATACACGGGTGGGGGTACGGTCCGTACATACACTGTTGGGGTGGGGGTATGCTCCATACATACGCGGGTGTGGGTACGGTCCATTCATACACGGGTGGGGGTATGGTCCGTACATACACTGTTGGGGTGGGGGTACGCTCCATACATACGCGGGTGTGGGTACGGTCCATTCATACACAGGTGGGGGTACGGTCCGTACGTACCCGTGCCCACGCTGTGGAGTGCTTGTGCGGCCCGTACCCAGGCCTTTGGCACATGGGTACGGGCCGTACCGCCATTGTTGGGGTGACGTGGGTGTGGGCGTGGTACGACTCGTACCCACGCTCTTAAGGCGTGGGTACGGTACGTACCTGTATTGTTGTGTTGCCGGTTCGCGTCGTCGCCCACTTCCGTTGTGGTGGACGCTGGCGTTGCTGGACACGCCCCCACCCCCTCGAAGTGACCAGGGCCTGGAGGTCAGGTATATCCAGGGCATGTGAGCTGTGTGACTTGGGTGGGGGTTTTGTGTCCTGCCCCTGCCCCCCTTCCCTTTGCCCCTGGGTGTTGTTCTGACCTTCTGCGGCGTCTGCGTCGGTACCTGTAGAGGAGGTCGACTGCTATGAGGGCCGGGATGAAACGTAGGTTCGGGTCCATGTCTGTCCGTCGCGTACAGGTGCTCCTTGTGCGCGTCGTCCTGATTTCCCGGCAGTTTTTGGCTGCCGGAAAATATTCTCCGCGCGGGGTGACGTCGGTGTGAATCGTACTTCCTGGTTCGTGGAACGCAGGCTGCATGCTTCACATCGGCGCTTTTCCGGATGTCATTTGTGTGTTTATTTTCGTCGGTTGGTGTTTTGTACGATTCATACGGAAATAGTGTTTCCGTGCGCATCGTAATTGCATGTTTGTACAGTTTTGCAACCGGGTACGAGTCGGAAGAAGAATACGCTCCGACCGACGGTTCGTACCCGGTTTCTCCAGGATCCTAATCGGCACCACAGTGTTTGAAAATACCTCTTTTAGAAAGTAGGTATTTTCTTGCCTAACTGTCCAAGCCTGCCTCTGCTAGGTTGTGTATTCCGTGTCTGGTTTGTGAGTTAAAGGGGATGGGGATTCCAGGAGACAGGGTGAGTCAGCACAGGGCTGAATAGACCTATCTGCATGTAGAGTGGTGGGAAGAGCTGCACCTGGGTCTGAATAGGGCTGTGCCTGCCTTCCACAATGCTGGCTCCACCCCCTGTGGAGCGTCTGATGTCCCTGGCCCGCACTGTTAAAGGAAAGAAGGAGTCCTGTAAACAAAGTGCTCCAGGACTGCACAGAACTGGTTTGGACTAGGTACAGACAACCTCTGCCTTCAGAGACAAAGGATTTTTGTGTATAACTACTGGGGCCCAGACCCCAAGACTTTAGATCACTTCTGGCAAACAAGAAGAACCTTTGCTGAGGAGAGGAACCAGAGAGAAACTGAAGGAGGAGACTATCCCTATGCTGTGTGCTGTTTGAGGGATTGGCCTGCAGTGGTCGCCTGATTGCCAAAGAAAGGAGAAAGGAACTTTGTGCTACTTTCATCATCTTGTAGAAGATCTCCAAGGGCTTGAACTAGAGCTTGCCTCCTGCCTGAAGTCTCAGGGATACAAGACTTCACCAACCAGCCCCCCCTGAATTCCCTTGTTGGGAATTGAAGTGCCTGCTGTTGTGCTGGGCCTTCTGAGAGACTGCGTGTCGCTGGGAGCTGGAAGCGCGACTCAATGAAGAAGAAGCGTGTCGCTGCCGCAGCAGTTGCTGTTGCATCGCCGAGAAAGCGTGTCGCTGCTGCCGCTGTCTCCATCGCATCGCCGAAGCACCTCGCATCACTGGAGAAGAGTGTCGCCATCGCAGCAGACGCGTCACATCACCGAAGAAGGGCCTGTTGCGGCTCAGAAGATTCACAGAGTCACCACACGGCCGTCGGGCACGCACGCATCGCCCCTTTGTTGATGCATCAAGAAGAAGATGCCATTTTGTTTCATTGCACCAGGTCGTCATCGCATCGAGGCGCTGCTAGTTGCACCAACGCAGAAGTGCAGTAAGAAACCGAGGCATCACCTCCCCACGCGATAAAGAACCGACGCACCACCTCCTCTCCGGTAAGAAACCGACGCATCACCGTCCCCTACGCAGCAGTAGGGAACCGACGCATCACCTCCCCCGAAGCAAGGAACCAACGCATCCCTGTTCTTGCGTGTAAGGAACCGACTCATCACCTTCCCTGCAACTCTTTTGTTTGTATTGCGTTACGCATCCAAAGGTACATTGAATGTAAAGTGTTGCATTGACCAACTATCTTCAACTGAGCTATTTTCTACCATTTTGACATTCATATCTTTATTATATTTTGGATTCTTTTTGCCTGTTCTGGTCTTGTGATAAGTCTATATAAAAATACCTATTTTTACAATACAACCTGTGTGGTGTCCATTTGTAGTGTTGTCACTATATTACTGTATGTGTTCACAAATGCTTTACACACTGCCTCTGAGATAAGCCTGCCTGCTCGTGCCAAGCTACCAAGGGGGTGAGCTGGGATTATTTTAGGAGTGTACCCCCTTACCCAGACTAGACACAAGGGTCCCTATTTGGTCAAAGGTTCCTACCGCTGCCAACTAGAGACCCCCAAATCTAACAGTCACCATTTACGTATTTCTAGCATGCTTTAATGAAATATAATACTTTGTCAATTAGTAAATGACAGTCTATACAAATGATATAATCTAGGCTACATCTTTTCTGCATGCTTTTACCATGCAGTAACTAAAAATTCTCTTGTCTTTCCGTGTTTTCTTGAACGTGCAGTTGGTGCATGTTTATTATTTTCTCTCAGAAGTGTCATACTTGTTTTTTGATGTCATTAAAAGTTTAAATGTGATTCCCTCTCCAACACTCTTCATTCTGATAGAGTAGAGAACAGCTTCTTGAAGGGACAAGAAAGCTCAGAGAGTGGATGTTATGGATAGCATGGGCCAAGCATTATTCTTTCTTTTTTTTTTTACATTTGGTACATAGCGGGGGCAATGTTATGTATAGCTTCGCCATTACTCCTTTGCCTCTGGGTAGCGATTGAAAGCAGGGGCAGATGATTTTACCGATCATTGGTGTATGGATACAATGAGAATTAAAGGGATGTTTTCAGTTCCAGCATCTGAGTGACATCATAAACAGCTGAAGCTTTTCTATTTGATATCACTCAGAAACCCTCTATAAAAACATCCCCATTATTCACTGTTACTCATGTATAATTCTATAGGTAATGCTTCCTGATAGCGAATCTGCCTTTTGTGTCAATAATTGCATGGACTTCAATGTGTTAAGCACATGCCTCTAAGATGCTTCATCATTGGCTGCCTGCTGTCATTAAGTGAGGGCAGAGATTGAAGTGCGCAGGTGAACCGAGGAACGATGTGCCCAAGCTTTATCAGTTTGATCAAAACATTTTTCATATTTTTATTTTAAAAAACAACTATTTCTGAATGGGTGAGTTGCCACAGCTTCAAAGGGGGGAGGTGTCTCCTGTCCCGCGAAGTGAGAGAATGGAGAGGCAGCTAAAGAAAGAAAGAAGGCTTCTCTGTAGGGCGCCTGCTACCTTAAAGAAATGTAATTGTGTGAAATTAGTTAATTTTTAACCTAGAAACTGCTTGGCGGTCCAGTATAATTTATAATTGATTGGTACAATCTGGAATTTGTCCTATTAAAGCAAACCTATAAAAAAAAGGTTCTGATTAGCTACATTCAACGCATTATTGAAATAACTTTTGAAACAACTTTAAAATTTGAACAAAATCTTTTTGCACATTTTGTGTCCGCCTATATGCAGCCTATCTTATAATGTCTTTAATACGTTTTTAAACTGCCGGACTACTTAGTTGACTGTGCTTTCTGTCACAGGCTTGGACCGCTTAGCACTATAAATACACCTCACTATTTTCCCAGGGCACGGGCTAGGATTTAAATCAGTGACCATCCTGGCACACTCAAAGATATCTGAAATGATTCCTCTCACCAGCTGAATTTCCCACAGATGAACTTAAGTTGAATTTATTTTTCGTTTGCATTGAGTGCATTATATTTTCCATGTAGGTCAAAGGCCAACAATATATTTATATAATATTTTGATCTTTTAGCCACATCTCTGACCCCGTGTCACACTCGCTGGCCACACCCCCGTCATGCTCAGGACAGGAGGATCACAGTTCCCATACCTTTCTTTATGCACTTTTTACGCGCTGGTTCAGGGGTAGCTGTGCCACCAACAGCCAGTTTAATTGGCACAGACCTTGCTGCAGTCCCCATCCACACATCTATATATAACGGATGCCCCAGCCCTTATGCCTCCCTCTGCGCTCCCATTTACAGACGAATGGTTCCCGCTTCGCCGTGAGAGGCTTTGGAGTGTTGAACGACGCTGTGGCATTTGGAGGAGCCGCGTGAGGAACCGGGTGTTGCCGCTGGTGAAGTTGGGCTGCTGCACGGGACTCCATTGACCAGGAGTCCGTGCGTGGCCTCAGGTGCGCTGCTGCCCGCCCACCCGCCCACAATCCTTCAAAACAGCTCGCGGAACCAGCTGGCGCGGGTCCCGCTTCGCCGTGAGAGGCTTTGGAGTGTTGAACGACGCTGTGGCATTTGGAGGAGCCGCGGGAGGAACCGGGTGTTGCCGCTGGTGAAGTTGGGCTGCTGCACGGGACTCCATTGACCAGGAGTCTGTGCGTGGCCTCAGGTGCGCTGCTGCCCGCCCACCCGCCCACAATCCTTGAAAACAGCTCGCGGAACCCGCTGGCGCGGGTCCCGCTTCGCCGTGAGAGGCTTTGGAGTGTTGAACGACGCTGTGGCATTTGGAGGAGCCGCGGGAGGAACCGGGTGTTGCCGCTGGTGAAGTTGGGCTGATGCACGGGACTCCATTGACCAGGAGTCCGTGCGTGGCCTCAGGTGCGCTGCTGCCCGCCCACCCGCCCACAATCCTTGAAAACAGCTTGCGGAACCCGCTGGCGCGGGTCCCGCTTCGCCGTGAGAGGCTTTGGAGTGTTGAACGACGCTGTGGCATTTGGAGGAGCCGCGGGAGGAACCGGGTGTTGCCGCTGGTGAAGTTGGGCTGCTGCACGGGACTCCATTGACCAGGAGTCCGTGCGTGGGCTCAGGTGCGCTGCTGCCCGCCCACCCGCCTATTGAACCACGCCTATTTATTCCCCTTCCTTCGCCGCTGCGCGGGACGCGAGCGGGACGCCCAGGACGAAGCCCGGACAAAGGGCGGACAGTCTGTGACAGTCCGGGACAGGAGGGGGTTGGCGGGGGCCGTGGACTTCTCGATACATTTAGAGGTACCAGCTGGGTTGATTATATATTGTTGTGGTGTTGTGAGAATATAGCACGACATTGGAGAATACGAGAGGGTTGGCAGGGTTGGTAATCGCTTGTTATTTATGCTCTAACTGCTGTAGGACTGTATCAGTTTAACTCATGTCAAAAGCTAAATCTACTTCGGGAAAATCAACCATGGATAATTATCTTGTGAAAATGGTTGATAAGATAAATCAGGAGCGGAGAAAGTCATTGGGGCGACTAGAAGCCGTTGACCCTATTCTTTCTAATAGCAACCCCACTACTCCTTTACCTGTTGTAGATCATGTAAGTGATGAGATTAATGACCCGATTCATGATACGGATGGCCCCATAGTGGTTGCCTCCGTAGAAGGAAACAGCCCCGCTGACTCCTCCCTCGAGGACTTAATACCTATACCAGACCCATCGACTGCTACTTTGACGGCTACAACATCACAGAGAATACTACGCTCTAGCCGGACCCATAATAAGATTGTACATTCTAAAAGGGGGGGGGGGGCGATCATCTAAGAGAGCCGATCCTTTACCCATTAATTCTGCCCGCGACCCTACTGTATTGCAGGATAGCCACCCGGTCACCATAGATTGTAGGCAGCTGGACCTTTTAATCAGCATGATTGATGCCAAGTTTGATCTACTAATTAAACCATTATTGAACAAACTTGATATGGTAGCTACCGAAGTGGCCAGACTAGGAGGCTTGTTAGAATCACACCTCAATGCAAGCACTGGTACCAAAGTAAATGTTGAGGTCTTAGAAAATAGTCATGTTCCTCGACAGGCTTCTGAGACAGTTAAACCAACGGTCAAGATTAATCCCCCTAAGACTCCATACGGAGAACACTGTGATGAGAGAAGGAATGTACCAGACTCCCTGCAGACCCCAGGCCAACAAAGATTGTTATGTACCCCTGCCGCCGTGAATCAGCTTGGACCTGGTGTAAAAAACCCTGGTACTCCCAGGCCCGATCTGCCCCCAGCTTGTGCCCCGTTTGTGGCAGTACTTACCAATGTTCCACAAGTTAATGAAACTGGCCGCAATTATAGTGAATCCCATGCTTCTCTGAAAAACAAAACTGTGGATTGGCTGCATCGGGAATGCGGCTTCCCAGTTGTCTTGGCAAAGGATATATTAAGCACAAGAAGAGTTAATTGGATTGGGAGCTTGCGCAAGACCTGTGGGGGTGACTGTATTATAGTCAACTTCCGAAGCCCCCATCTTGCATCAACAGCCTTGTTAAGAGCACAATCATCACCTCCACGGGATCAAGGGATATCTCTTCGGCCTCTAGGGTATTTCTATAGGCATCTTAATACCCGTCCTAATGTTGTACATACTGGGACGAGAGAAGGAGATATGAATGTTTTCCCTGGTCCTACCATTACTACGTCAAACCGATTTGAAGTACTGAGCGGACTGGATTGCAATGATTGACTGGCGCCAGTCTCGTCTAAACCAATGGATGTTGTTGACACCGTTGGAGGCAAGGGAGGGAATGTTATTGTGAGGGTGCTAGACATAGTAGATGCCAGTAGGAATGATATTACCAGCAGGATGACCAGATGTTGTGAAAGAGAGAATTGTGTTCCCCTGGCTGGGGACCAGCCTTGTAGTTTTGTCCCCTCTGTCCTTACTAGCCCCATACCCCCATCCAGACCCCGTAGACAGAGTGCTTGTTTGATTGCTAGTTGGAATATTGCGGGACTCTCATCTAAGGACACTTGTCTGGGATGGTTAGAATTCATTAATACTTTTAACATTGTATGTCTTCAGGAAACCTGGTGTGTTGACCCAAACAATTATAATGGTTTTGTTTCTTTCAATTTACCTGCTGTGGCCTCATCGTCGGGCAGGGCAAAGGGTGGGTTATTGGTTCTGATTTCTGTAGAAATACCCATCAAAGTTAAGAAACATGTTTTGGTTGGTGCACACTCCCAGATTTTATGGCTTCAACAGGAGCAGGATAGAACTATCCTTTTAATTAACTTTTACAATAATATTTTTGACTGTTCAAGGTATCAGGTTGTACTTGCATTGGAATCTGCTATGGAAGACATTATAACCAAATTTGATATTGTTTTTGATATCATTTGGGTAGGAGATTTTAATACAGTGGTGTGTCCCCTTGCCGCTCAAAGGGTATGTGGCTTTACTGACCATTGGGGGGATGGTGTTCGCCATTTCCCTCATAATTCTTATGGTAATTCTTTGAACAAAATTTTAACTACTTATGACATGGAAATACTGGTTAACCAGGTTAATTCCTCAGGCGAAATTATTCCCACTTACACGGGAAGGAATGCTAATACAGTAATTGACTTTATCTGTATATCATCTGGTATTGGCCCATGGTGTTCAACCCCTGTAGTTTGGATAACCTAATTAGTGATCATAACTGTATCACTGCTGAGGTAACCTTATGGAAGGACCGACAGGTGTTTATCCCATGCACTATTACCAATATCGAGCCACATCGACCTAATGGTATTCGTATCAGATGGAAAGGTAATAAAGCGGACATTCAATCCAATGCCATCGTTACAAAATGTCTTACGGAAATTGTTACAATTTTAGAAAGTGAGGAAGGAAATGTTGGAATTGTGCATCATTTTATTAATATTAATTTAATTATAGATAGCAACTTCACCATACTCCACAAGGGCAGGAAACGCCAGCATAAGGGATGGTTTGACCATACATGCATTACTGCACTTAAGAGGCTAAAAATAGCACTGGCAGCAGAGAGGAGACATATTGGAACGATTAGGGAACTGCGAGGGATCTATCAGACCGCTATTAAGTCTAGGAAAACAGAACTAAGACAAGAGGCATGGGATAAACTAGACCAGGCAGCCTCCAACGCGGATTCCTCTTTGTTTTGGGCAACTGTTAATAGCCCCTTTTTAAAGGACGATAAGATGCCCGAACTATCAGCTAATGTCAGTGCGGAGAGCTGGGTCACCCATTTCTCTTTGATCTTTGACTCGGCTAGAGATGGGGGACCTTATGATGACAGGTGGCCTGTCATCCCCTTGGATATCACCACCGCCGAAGTGTGGGACAGTATTAAATCTAGTAGGGGTGGGAAGGCCCAGGGACCTGATGGGGTACCCATTGATGTATACAAAACAGCACCCGAGATATGGGGTCCGCTGCTTACAATGGTATTTAACACTGCCGTTTGCAACGGGGTTCCCCACACTTGGGAGGAATCCATAATTGTACCAATCTACAAGAAAGGAGACAGGGGGGATGCGAAGAACTACCGCCCAATTTCCCTCCTGGACTCCTCGGTGAAAATTATGATCCGGGTACTTATGGTTAGGCTGGAAGAATGGGCGGAGTCCAATAATATCCTGGCTGATTCCCAATATGGTTTCAGGAAGGGCAGAGGAACATTAGAACAATGCCTCAACCTCGACTTAATAATCGGGAAATACACCAAGGCAAAAAAAGGATCCCTCTATCTCTGCTTCGCAAACTTGAGCAGCGCCTTTGATATGGTGAACCATAATATTTTATGGGCCACATTATTGGAATTGGGGGCACCGGAGTCTATTGTTTATTTTTTAGCGAGACTCTATGTTAAATTAAACTCTAGCGTCCGTTATGGTCAGGCTGGGGAGTGTACCCCCAAGTTTAGGGTTAGGCGGGGAATTAGACAATGGTGTGTGCTTGCTCCTTTACTTTTTATTCTTTTTATTAATAAAGTGGATCTAGTTTTAAAGGAGGTTGCGGCTGATGCACCAAAAATTAATGATTTCAGCGTCCCCGTACTTCTTTATGCGGACGACGCCGTAATCTTGTCCAGGACCCCTATTGGCCTACAGCGCTTGATGGACAGGTTCTCACTGTTCATTAAGGACAGGAAGCTGTTGATCAACAAATCAAAAACCTTTATTATGGAATGTGGTGCGGTATGTAAAAAACCCCATGCCTTTTTCATAGAAGGACACAAGGTGTTAACAGTGGAGTCTTTTAATTATCTCGGCATCACCTTTTCTAAAACGGGCAGTTGGACCAGCGAGATCAACCGTGTGCAGGCTAAGATGGCGAAAAGCTCTCATGGGGTGTTTAAATTTGCTACCAATATCGGAGACAAAAGGATTAAAGATATGCTAACGATTTTTCAAATGAGATGTCTCTCGGTGGCCCTTTATGGAGCCGGGGTGTGGGGGCATATCAAGGCAGGGAACCTGCAAGTGGAGGAAAACCTTTTCCTTAAAAGGCTTCTGTGTTTGCCCAAATCAGCTACCAACGATTTGGCTCACAGAGAGCTAGGTATTTTCCATCTCTCCGACCTATTAGCAATAAGGCCTTTAATGTTGTGGCGCTCTGTTTGGTCAAAGGAAGAGACCTCCTTAAGCAGAGCAATTATCGGAGATTGTCTCTCCACTGACGGCCACCTAAAAATTCCCTGGATCAAATTTGTCTTAAATTGTTATCTAGAGATTTATGGTATTAAACTTAAAGATGATTGTAACGCCCCTTCTAGTTTGCCCAAAGAAGTGATGAAGTCGGTTTTTATGAATTTTAAGTTAGAGAAGCGGGAAAGGATCAGTAGTAACTTAAGTACATGTATGTTTTACGGCAGATTCTGTGAAAACGAGGGATTTCAGCCGTATTTAAGTCTAGTTACTCGACCCTCCCACCGGTATGTTATTACCAGATTAAGGTTTGGGATTGTGCACCATTTGGTGGCCTACCCGTGTATCAAAAAACATCCGGTAGGCCCATGCCCATGTGATAACGTATCAGCTCAAAGCACCATGCACTTTCTTTTACTGTGTAACCTATATGGTAACTATCGTCAAGCCTACCTTAAGCCTATCCTGTTAAAATATGGAGTTAGGAGTATACAAGATGCTATAAAGTTGCTTTTTAAACCTTACTCTGATGTTTGCTTTTTTACTGCCACCTTCCTCCTATTAGCTATCAAAGCAAGGCCTAGTATGCTTTTTTAACTATTTAAATGTTTTAACTATGCAATCTGTTTTGCAATTTTTTAATATGATTATGTTTACTGTATTTGTTGTGTATTCGTTTTGCTTTTATGGACTTGTGTTTTAAGCTCCGAATAAAGCCTTATGAAATGAAATGAAAATGACTAATGCAGGAGGAGAAGGCCCGCTTGTACGTTGTCCCCTGCGAAAAATATTATTACGAAAATAAATCGTGAAACTGCGCCTTACTGGACGAAAGGGGGCACTTTCTGCGAGGAGAAAGTTTTGCTCATCTCTATTCATTTATTTGCAGTCTACGTAGCAGGTGCCTGTGCATAAAAGCGAGCTTCGCCGCCCTCCACTCTCGCGTTCCTGTCTTTACTTGGCACCTCTTGATTTCAAAGGGAGCCGCTAATCTGGAAGCGTCCAAGAGGCCCCCGCAGTCTTTTTTCGTTCCTGTGATGTAGAATACACATCCAGCTAAATGAAAGAGTGCCCGCAGTCTGTTTTTATTTCATTGTAGGGAAGGGCTGAATTTGCAGCGTGTAAAATGTATGGAAAGTGCTGATATTTGTTTCTATAAATACCTTGGCTTCCGAGAGCCGGGGTTTCAATGGTGCCCGTTCCCTGGCAGCGTTTGGCTTCTTATCGCCCCCAGACAGGGCGCAGAATACAAATGAGCCTCTCCGCTCGCTGTACACAGCAACCCACAGAGAAGCCATTTGCATCTTTTGTTTGTTTGAGCAAGAGTGATGGCAAAGGAGAAAAGTATGATTGGAAAAAAACAGAAAGTGTAAGGTGTATAAAAAAATGTATGCTTGCGCAAATCCTCTGAAATGTTTATTCCTTTCTTCCTACTTTCCTCATTTCTGTTTTCCCCCATGTTTCCCCCCACTATCCACAAACAAGTCGGTGTGAGATGAATTAAAAAGAGAAACTTTAATAAACATTGGAAATCTTAAGTGTTCTGCTTAGTTCCAGACTGGCACTAAAAGCAGCACTGGCAAAAATGTTCAAACTAGGGTCGCAATAATATTCAAATCAGCCCTGCTCCCTTTCTGCCTCTTTCTTTTCTGTCACTTTCTTTCACCTCTCTCTCTCTCTCTTTCTCTCTCTCTCTCTCTCTCTCTCTCTGTTTGCCTGCTGCGCTTTCTGGAGACAGAGAATAGACATTAACCTTAAAATTCCAGCCTTCTGCGGCTCCAGCTCCCCCAGGAAAATGCCCAGAGGCATAAATGGCTAATCCGGCCCTGATTCTGAGGTGCAGCATAGGGCAAACTGAACATCGTGTAGTTGCATAATGCAGATGCAAATTGTTCCTGCTCGTTGTTTGAGCGGCAGTGTTTCCCAAGGGGGGACTCGCTGCCCCACAGTTTGAGCAGCATTACCTCGCTGCCCAAGTCCAATGGATAGCGAGGTGGCTAGCGGGTCTACATCTGTATGCCACAGCAGCGATTTCACATGGTTGGACTTTGCCCGCTCTACTGCACTTATTTCATTCACCCTTGCACAAGAACGAGGATGCCCGATTTACCGTTTCTGGGGGTTGCTACTCGCTGCTTTCGCAGATGCCTCATATCACTAAATATAGCTCCCCTGTGCATGTGGGTTGGCACTATCGGACACACCAAGGCGTGGGGGCCCACATCGGTAGCTGAATTGGCAATCTGGCATGAGGTGGGCATACATACCTTCTGGGACCTTTACAGAGATGGCATGCTGGTGACATTCGAGGTGTTGGTGGAGAAGGATGGCTCCCTCCAGTACACATCTGCTCCACAACGCACTGCTTGCAATGATAGGGCGCCACTGGGGGATGTGACCTCCGAACTGACCATGCATTTCACAGTAAAGTACCTACACGTGATGGGCAGGGGCAGACACCTCGTACGCTGGTTCGCTGATTCCCTCCGCTCCCACACTGCTCCTCAGCTACTACCTTTGCGCCACCGTTGGGCGATGGATTTAGCACGCCCATGCACTGTGAAGGAATGGGCCACTGGAGAGCCCGAGACATGTACAGTGCCACACTTGGCCACCATTGGGCGACGGATTTAGCACGCCAATGCGCTGTGAAGGAATGGGCCACTGGAGAGCCCGAGACATGTACAGTGCCACACCTAGCCACCATTGGGCGACGGACTTAGCGCGCCCATGCGCTGTGAAGGAATGGGCCACTGGAGAGCCCAAGACATGTACAGTGCCACACCTGGCCACCATTGGGTGACGGATTTAGCACGCCCATGCGCTGTGAAGGAATGGGCCACTGGAGAGCCCGAGACATGTACAGTGCCACACTTGGCCACCATTGGGCGACGGATTTAGCACGCCAATGCACTGTGAAGGAATGGGCCACTGGTGAGCCCGAGACTTGTACAGTGCCACACCTGGCCACCATTGGGCGACGGATTTAGCACGCCAATGCACTGTGAAGGAATGGGCCACTGGAGAGCCCGAGACTTGTACAGTGCCACACCTGGCCACCATTGGGCGACGGATTTAGCACGCACATGCGCTGTGAAGGATTGGGCCACTGGAGAGCCCGAGACATGTACAGTGCCACACCTGGCCACCATTGGGCGACGGATTTAGCACACACATGCGCTGTGAAGGAATGGGCCACTGGAGAGCCCGAGACATGTACAGTGCCACACCTGGCCACCATTGGGCGACGGATTTAGCACGCACATGCGCTGTGAAGGAATGGGCCACTGGAGAGCCCGAGACATGTACAGTGCCACACCTGGCCACCATTGGGCGACGGATTTAGCACGCACATGCGCTGTGAAGGAATGGGCCACTGGAGAGCCCGAGACATGTACAGTGCCACACCTGGCCACCATTGGGCGACGGATTTAGCACGCACATGCGCTGTGAAGGAATGGGCCACTGGAGAGCCTGAGACATGTACACTGCCACACTTGGCCACCATTGGGCGACGGATTTAGCACGCACATGCGCTGTGAAGGAATGGGCCACTGGAGAGCCCGAGACATGTACAGTGCCACACCTGGCTACCATTTGGCGACGGATTTAGCGCGCCCATGCGCTGTGCAGGAATGGGCCACTGGAGAGCCCGAGACATGTACAGTGCCACACATGATTCAGGCTTATTCAGCTCTACATTGGGAATCAATATAATATTCCGTTTGGATTTAACACTATATTTAAATATATGTCTCTGTTTTTGCTGTCTGATATGACTCCACCGGTGCCCTGCCGTCCCGTAGTGTCTCGAGGGGTTACCATGACGGAGTCCCTGTGCTTTCGCAAGTACATACGGTTAGTTTGCATGTTTTGTTGTGGAACTCGGCCGAATCTCTCACCCCACATGGGCGTACTGGTGCAACTCATTGGTAAGTTACAACTGTATAATTGGCAATATGACCATATTACACTGTGTTGTCCTTGTATGTAATGCTGACTGCTATTGCCCTGCTATTGTATTGTATGGAAATGTGTAAGATGTACAAAAAAATTAAATGCAACTGCAATAAAAAGATTCAAACAAAAAAATAAGAGCAGCAGTGTTCCTTTTGAGAGATGAGGTGCTCTCGTAATGTTTGGTAGGCGTCCTCGTATTTTTACCTTATTCAAACTGTTTTCCAACATCAGATTAGCGAGAGGTTAATGCAAGAACGTACATTACTCTCTCCCTATTTGTATCAGGCCTGAAGAAAGTACTACATAGATACACAATTCTCAAAACCAAAGTGTTGCGCCCAATACGTTTTATATTCAAATCTAATTATATATATATATATATATATATATATATATATTTTTTTTTTTAAATAAGGATGCAAAATCTATTCCTGCACTAGGTTATAGGTTGCTCCTTCACTTGCAATGTTTGTTGGCAGGTGTGCTCACCTTGAGCTCTTTGTAAGTACTTTTTGTGAGGTGGTGAGCAATGTGGGGGTTGAAATGTGGAGTTCAATTGTGACCATAGCTAGGCAAATGCTTTTAATGGTGTCCATATGGTCACAAGAGCAAAACAGATGAATGCAGATAATGATTGTAGCGAAAATGGTATATGTGTTTCAGCCCTTTCCTAACACCTCTATTGGTCTTAATGACATAATCAGTGCTGTGTCATGTACCACACCTCATTGGTTAAACTAACCCATTTAGTCTGATTCCCTACATCACTGTGGAATCAGTCAGTCGGTCAAATATTCTTTATTCGGTTCTTTTTACAACCATAAAAGAAGACATCAAAAAGTTAAAACAAATAACAGGCAATATATAATAACATTCATAATAATAGAAATTCATAGTCACATAGCACCAAATCACTGATTTCCAAAAAGAGGCAAATATTACAATTTTGTGACAGTAATCATGAGTCAGTGCACAGACAATACAGATAAAAATGCTTAAAACGATGCTGTATACCCAAGAAACCATGATATTCAGAGACAATTCACTAGGAGTAAAATAAAACCCAAAAACCATAAGACGTGTGACCAGAACATGGTGTAGTGGTAGCAATAAAATCAGTAATAAAATTCCATTTACAAATAGGTAAAGTCATTTCCCAACTAAATTCCATAAACGGACTGCAGTAGAAATGTATCTATACACCATTAAACATGTGTATTCGTCGTTCAAAAGCTGGAGGTGATACAAAGCCGGCCTACACTTCCTAATAAATGAGAATCTTAATAGAGGGATAACAAAATCTTCCTTGGTTTAGTGTAGAGTCGACAGAAGAACAAAAAATGCAACATGTTCTGAGTTGATTTAGAGTCACACGGGCATGGTTTGAGTTCAGCATCGCAATAGACTTTACGAGGATAAGAAACCAGGAAATATGCAATGCTGAACCTAAATCCAATAAGATAAAACATTTTTATTTGACAAAAGAGAGATAGGGCTCTACACATGGGGAACATACTAAAGGCAAATATTCCAAAACTCTCTTTTTCCCAGTCTCCAGATGGTCACTGGTCGTCTTGGTATGGAGTGGATGGGGATCTTACCTCTCCCATTAAAATGAATGTGGGGTAAGCCAAGGGTGCATGCGTGCCCCTTTCTTATTCTGTCTTTACATCAATGACTTGGAAAGTTATATTAACCAAGGCCATGTTGATGTTTCCAAGATAGGCTCCAGAAATCTTCCGGCGCTACTCTACGCCGATGATTGTGTGTTGATGTCTAGAACTGGTGTGGGCCTGCAAACGCTTGTCACTAGATTTAATGATTTTATGTAAAGTCTTACACCATGGTGGTAGGTAACTCCCACCCCCTCCTTTTAAAATCATGTTTTATCAATAATGAGAGGATGTTTTATGTTCCAACTTTTTCATACTTCGGCATCCCCTTTGACCAGAAAGGCACTCGGCATACTTTAGTTGAAACTAGGGTTAGTAGTTTCAACCAAAACTTGGAGGCATTGTTTAGGTTTACAAAAAAATTAGGATCCAGGCCTATTGACTTAATTATTAACATCTATAAGGCTCGCTCGTGCTCTGTAACCTTGTATGGAGCCGGAGTTAGGTCCTCTGAATTAAATGCTACTAGTGGGCCTGAACCACTGATTGTGCCACCCACTCAAGAAGCCCTCTTAAACATCTCTCAGCCCTGCCATTGCAGTCTGTATGTGCAGTTTCCAACTGCCATTTCAAACTGTCAAAATAAACCTTTTGCAGGCCTAAACCTTCCTTTTTAATACAAATAAGACACCCCTCGGGTAGGCCCTAAACATCCCATAAGGTAGGGTACTGTGCATTTAAAAAGTTGGACATGTACTTTTCAGTTTTACATGTCTTGGTAGTCAAAACCTTCTAAATTCATTTTATACTATAGCAGGGGCTACCTCACCCATAGGATAACTGTTAGAAAGGGGGGTCTCTAGTTGGCAGAGGTAGGTAGCTTTGTCCAAATAGGGACCCTTGCTTCTAGTCAGGGAAAATGGGATACACTTCTAAAATAACCCCTCCTCACCCCCTTGGTAGCTTGGCACGAGCAGAGATGCTTATCTCAGAGGCAGTGTGTAAAGCATTTGTAAACACACACAGTAATACAGTGAAAACACTACAAATGGACACCACACTAGTTTAGAAAAAGAAGTAATATTTATCTAAACCAAACAAGACCAAAGGACAAAAAATCCAGAATACAGTAATAAAAATATGACTTTCAAATGGTAGCAATAGTTCAGTTCAAAGCCAATTGCCGGTGCACACAAACAAAAAGGCCACAGAGAAGGTGATGCATCGGTTCCTTACACTCAGGGAAGGTTATGCGTCGGTTCCTTGCCCCGGGGAAGGTGATGCGTAGGTTCCTTACTGCTGCGCAGGGGAGGTGATGCCTTGGTTCCTTACCGGAGAGGAGGTTGGTTTCTTACTGCTTGGGAAGGTGATGCATTGGTTTCTTACTGCGTCACCCAACGATGCAACAGACTTGGCAACTCGATGCGATGCGAGGATGCAGGATGATGCTTGGGTTCTTGCAGCCGCACAGCGGTGATCTCGGACTTCGGGGATCGGTGCACTCGATGCGGCGTGCAGCAATTTCTCAAGCCGCGGGCAGACGCTGCGATGATTTCTTGAGCGATGCGTCGTTAACAGGTGCAAGTGCGTCACGCTTCTTGTTGTACAGTTGCTTTTCCAGCTCCCAACAGCCAGAACAGCCTCCAGAGGCCTCTTGGCAGGTCAGAACCCCCAGCAAGGAAGTTTCGGGGGAGCTGGGAATGAAGTCTTTGTGGCCCAGAGACTTCAGAACAGGAGGCAAGCTCTTCTTAAAACCCTTGGAGATATTCCTCAAGCAGGGGACACATGGATTGGTGTTTCCATAATTGGATTATTTGATTTACTAGTCAGACCCTAGTTCAGTGCACTGTGTGTGCCCAGGGCTTGTAAATCAAATGCTGCTATTGGGCCTGTAGCACTGGTTGTGCCACCCACATGAGCAGCCTGCAAATGCAACTTAGGCCTGCCATTGCAGTGCCTGTGGGCAATCTAATACTGCCATGTTGACTTGGCCAGTGCACCCACTTGCCAGACCCTAACCTTCTCTTTTCTTACATGTTAATCACCCCTAAGGTAGGCCCAAGTTACCCCTGTGGGCAGGGTGCTGTGTCTGTGAAAGGTAGGACATGCCGTGGTGTGTGTGGCATGTCCTGATAGTGAAATACTGCCAATTTCGTTTATCACTGTTGCAAGGCTATCTGTTCCCAACGGATAGAATGGGGAGTTTGCTTATTACATCTTATAAGCCTAATGACCCATAGGAACAAGATAGGAGCATAAAGTTTAGTATAACTGAACTCAGAATGTTAAAATGCATCTTTTAGTGATGGTGATATTTACACTCTGTGTTTGAAAATACCACTTCCCCCGGAGCAAGGAACCGATGCATCACCTTCCCTGAGTGTAAGGAACTGACGCATCACCTTCCCTGCTGTCATTTTGTTTGTTTTGCGTGACGCATCTAAGGTAGTTTTGAGAAAAGGGTCACATTTACACTTTGCATTGAACTGAACTATTTCTACCATTTGAAAGCCTTATTTTTAACACTGTATTGTGGATTTTTGTCGTTTTGGTCTAGATAAAGATTACTTATATGGTGTGGTGTCCATTTGTAGTGTTTTCACTGTATTACTGTATGTGTTCACAAATGCTTTACACACTGACTCTGAGATAAGCCTGTCTGCTCGTGCCAAGCTACCAAGGGGGTGAGCAGGGGTTATTTTAGAAGTGTATCCCCCTTATCCCGACAAGAAGCAAGGGTCCCTATTTGGACAAAGGTACCTACCACTACCAACTAGAGACCACCCTTTCTAACATTGTTGGTCAGCGGTGAGGAACTGGACTTGCATTTGTGTCTTACAGACAGTGATTGGTGCACACTACTAGTAGAGTGCAGACCATTATGCAACCACATACTATTTTTCCCTGTTTCCCTTTAGAATTTGGTTGTTGGAACTCTGGTTAGTTTTTGCACCTGTTGGGCCTTGTCAAAATGGAAGTCAACTTTTTGCACCTGCACATCTACAAGATGAGGGAACTAAAACTCTTTTGCAAGGAGAGGGGGCTACCTGAGAAGAGGAGATCCATAAGGCAGGATCTTGAGGCAGCCCTGCATAGCTATGAGGTGCTACACTGGGAAACAACACTAGCAGATGACTCTGAGGAGTAATCTGAGGGGGAGGCTCTCCAGCCAGAATACCAAGAGGGCAGTGGCCCCAAGGAGGAAGCATTTTGGGAAAGATTGGCTCGTGAAGAGAGGAAACGGATTCATGATCGTGACCGGAGGCTAAGGCAGCTAGACCAGGAGTGTGAGGAGATAGAGCGAGCCTTAGCTGAAAAAGAAATGTGTGTAATTCAGGAAGTGAGCTTGGCTGGGCTGGAGGTGGAGTCCAGCTCAGATGGTGGCAACAAAAAGGTGTTATCTAGTGCTGAGGAAGAAGTGCACACACCCAGAGATGTGGTGCCTGACTTGAAGGAGGGGGTAGCATGGTTAGCAAAAGAACGATGGATTTAACCCAGATCTCTTGACGTGGGGTGAATGTATGATTTATTCAGCATTCCATCCATCATTTGTTTGCGTAGCACTTTTCACCCTAAGTGGGATGGGTATGCTCAGACGTGGGTCCCTAGCTCACTGTGCCACTGGATTCAAGTTAGCCTGGCTGATGAAGGGTAATACCCAGAAACTGGTCCCAGGATGCTTGTTTCTGGTCCAGGGAGGACCTGGGTTGGCAGTTCGGTCTGGACTGTGCCCATGAGGCAGAGAGTCATGACTGATTTGCATATGGCTGAATCTAAACCGGGGTGGCATGGTGAGCAAAAGAACGATGGATTTAACCCAGATCTCCTGACTGAGAGTGAATGTATGATTTATTCAGCATTCCGTCCATCATTTGTTTGCGTAGCACTTTTCACCATAAGTGGGATGGGTATGCCCAGATGTGGGTCCCTTGCTCACTGTGCAACTGGATTCAAGCTAGCCTGGCTGATGAAGGGGAATGCCCAGAAACCGGTCCCAGGATGCTTGTTTCTGGTCCAGGGAGGACCTGGCTTGGCAGTTCGGTCTGGACTGTTTCTATGAGGCACAGGGTCATGACTGATTTGCATATGGCTGGGTCTAAACTGGGGTGGCATGGTGAGCAAAACAACAGTTGATTTAACCCAGATCTGTGTGTGAATGTATGATGTATTCAGCATTTCGTCCATCATTTGTTTGCGTAGCGCTTTTAGAAAGTTGGCATCTTCTTGCACTAGCCTTTTGGTGCCTGTTCCTAGGTCACATGACCCTCTATTTTGAGGCAGCTGGCCTCATAATAGAGGGTTTGGGTGTTGGCAGGACAGACCATTCTGACTTGATGGGGAAAGGGGCTGTCACCTACTTCACGTGCACTTCAAAGTTACGAGTGCAGCTCACACACAAATGACTTCACACTATCCTATTGTGCCCCCAGACAGCCTGGGACATCCTGGAACCAGGACAGAGAGGCAAAAAATTCCTGACACTTCTGTAGGGGAAGAATTCCAGAAGTCTCTTCCACTTCAAAGTGGGCACCAGGTTTAAAAAGAGGACCCTAGGACCCAATCTTTAGCACACTCCTGGACCTGTGGATTATGCAGAACGACTGCCCGGCTGACCTGTTGCAGTTGACCCGACTGACGCCTGCCCTGCTGTTAGAGAAGGAAGACTGGACCTGAACCCTTCATCCCAGGCTCAGCTGACTGACCTACTGTCCAGAACTACATGGACACAATAATCTCCAGAGGCCTCCCTGCAACTGCTCAGTTGAACCTGCTGCACTGGACCTGCCTGGACCTGCCTGAGCCCTACCGACCTTTGCTGGAGTAAGTTCCTGGTCCCCAAGAGAGTCCTGGACCCTTAGTGGGACATTTGTTGAGCTCCCCATTAAACAAAAGGAGGAACTTGAAGTTTTGGTCTCAGTGACCACAAACAGGCCTGTTCATGGCAAGCTCTTGCTGCCTGCGCTGACCGCCAATGCAAAGCTCTGGTGAACATGACTGTTAACACTACAGCAACCACTAACAACAACAGGGAACGCAAAATCTGCATTTCACGCAACAGCTTTGACAGCCCACCGTGACTGACAACGTGAATGTTTAGCAATGACTGTATGCAACATCTGACAAGATCTTCGCGTCACAGCGACGATCACCCATGACATATGGCCTGCTCTTTGCAGTACAGCAACGACCATTCACAACGCTCCACGGCTCCTCGAGGTCTCCTGCACCGTGAACGAAACTCTTAGCACTGGACTTTAGAAGGTAACTTTTTCAATAGGGCTAACCTGGTCCCTGTATCCGGCCCATGCTCTATCGCAGTCGGCCTAAACTTTATTCGGTCTCACACGACCAGATAACAGCGAGTGGAACTTTGTGCTTTAAGGTGCTATATTTACCTTAAATCGTCAAACTTACATATCTCCAGGTCTATTGATTGGATTTGTTGTCTTGGTGTCATATAATTTATTAAATGTTACTCTAGCTTTCTAAACTGGTGTTGGATTGTCATTGTGTTATATTTTCACTATATTTCTGTTTGAGTGCTGCATAAATACTTTGCACATTGCCTTTAAGTTAAGACTGACTGCTTTTAGACCAATCTACTAGAGGGTTAAGCACATGTTAATGTAATTACTTTTTGTGGTTCACCCTGACAAGGATTGTGGCTGCTGCTGGGGAAGGTTTTCACCCCCTCTTAACCAACAATGCAGTCCCCCACACTGCTGCTCTCGGAGGCCACATACTGGCCCATCCATACAAAGCCAGTAGCCTCAGCAGCTGACTGTGTGACTGAGCAGCATTTCTTCATTCATCCAGTGGTAGCATCTGAGATGGACTGCCTGTGACACAGGGCACATGTAACCAATGGAGGTTCCTCCGCTATGGCAGATGATAATTTTATTTTTCATCCTGTTTTAGAGTCTTGGAGGGTGTGGAAACAGTACTGCGGGAGGGGGAGGAGGAGTGGTAGCACTAGTGTCAGTTCGCATGACCGTTTGGCCCGCCGTCTTAGGATGGCCAAACTGTCATGCGTACTGACATCTCTCTAACCCAGCTGTGTTGCTGGGTGAAGAGACCAACAGGCAGAGGCTTCCAGCCCCCGATGGATCACAAAACAAGCTTGCTCCACCAAATGCCGAAATGCTCACAGGGATAGGAGAGCAGCATCTGGATTGGCGTATGGGAGTCTGGGAGGTTCAGCCAGTGCCCAGAGGAGCAGAAGAGCGGCAAGCAAAAGTTTTTTTTTAAATTGTTAGTTTTGTTACAGGCTCCCCCTTCCCGTACTGTCTCACCACCCACCACATTTCCCTGCACCAGCCGCTACTGCATGTAACACAGACACAGTTCTTCAGACACTCAGTGAGGGGCATTGCAACAGTGTATTTGTTACATTGAATGGAATTCTTGGTAAGGGACCTATTGAACACTGTGACGGGGCGGAGAATGTAGCCGACGAAGTAACGATTCCCTGGAGACTCTGTTCACTCGGAGACCTTATGCCCCCTTCTCGCCCCTTACAGACACCCGGCGTACCCCGTACAGCAGATGAATGGTATCAATACCCTTCCTTAACTGGGACACAAGAAATGGAACGCGGTACCTTTAACACAGCATATCTGGACCACGAGACCCCGCCCCCTGCTGACGTCACGAAGGGAAGGATTACGAATCCAGAGGAATCCCGGAAGAGGACGGACGGCGTTTCCCAGGAGGCAGAGGACGAGTTGGAGTGGAGACGGGAGGAGAAGCGTGAGTGGGAGCGGAGAAGAAGAGAGAGCGTAGCTGTAGACGAGGAGACGAGAGGAGAGGAGATCATCAAGCCAGGAGGCCAACGACACCTCGAGCCGCCCCGCCACGTTCCCTCGGGAGGAGCGTGGCTAGAACAGGTACGGGGCCGGGTAGCGGGCTGGGTGGGGAGGAGGACACCGCCTACGCTCTGAGCACCCGAGTCAGTGTAAATAGAGTGTGTACCGATCATCCCCCTCCCTTCACTGAGCACTACCCCTTCGTACACGCGTTGGAGCTAAAAAGCACTCACGCACTTGGTTTCCCTCACCCCCGGTCCCTTTTGCCTACCAAAACGGACTATTGTCCTAACCCTTGGTTTTCTTCCCCTTCCTTTCTGGGTAACCCGCTGAGGACGCCCGATACCTCCAGATCCGGAACCCCTGAGGGACGACCTTCTCGGCAAGCAGAGGGTGGTGACGAAACCAGCCCCGTAGTCTCAGCCTGGAGTCTTACAGAAGAAGCAAGACAGCCTCCCCCTCTTCAACAAACTCTCGTTGGGCGGCCCGCCAAAAGAAAGTGTTGCATAAAATAAAACCGCATCCTGGTCTGGTAGTCGACTCTGTCCCTGACACCACGCCACAACTGGTGTCAGAAGTGGGATTGTCATCCCAGTCCGTCTGTATTACCGAGATGGACGCGCTCATTCAACATCTTATTAAAGGTCAAGAGAAACTAGAATGGGCAATACAGAGACAGATGACGTCGGCTCAGGCCGACCGGGATCAATTCCAGAACACTATCACGGCCCACTTAGAGAGTCTGCAGAAACCAGGCCCGGTCACCCCCCTTCCAATGCCCGTGGAACCCCGACCGCTTGCCGTTCCAAACCCATCTGGAATAGCGCTGCAGAAGTACGTACCAGGGGAAGATCCTAACGTCTTCTTAATGAACTTTGAGAGGGCAGCACGAGCCTTGGGTTGGCCGGAGGAGAAGTGGCCATTCTTTTTAGCCCCACTGCTGGTAGGGGAATCCCAGTTCGCATACCAGGTGGCAAACCCTACAGGTAACACGCCCTATGGGACTATTAAAGAGGTCATGTTGGATCACCTGGGACTGGACGGTGAAGCCTATCGCCTCAGGTTTAGAAGGGAGCGGGGAGTACCAGGCGAGAACCCTAAGACCCTCTTCTTTCGCCTCAAGATGGCCGCGGACAAATGGTTACGGCCGGCCACCAGCACCAAGGAGGAGGTAATGACGAAGATCTACGTGGAACAATTCATGGAAGCCCTACCGTATGCCTCCCAGCGATGGTTGAAACAGCACCCGGGACTCTCCTTGGAACAAGCTATCGAAATGGCAGCGAATTACGCCCGAGCCCAACCCAAGACATCGGGCTGGGAGGGGGAAAAAGGCACGAAGGGGCAACTATCCCTCAAAGCAGACAGAAAAACGAAACCCCTGGTCGAGCTTCCCCGCCCCAGACCAGTGAAGCTAGAGGGGCCTCCGGTACGGGGGCCTCAGTGCTTTGAGTGTGGAGACTGGGGCCACATTGCAAGACTTTTTCCCAGGAAAAGACCCACTGAAGAGCCGATGGAGGTCGGGTACCTCCCCAGGGCTGTCCTATACTCAGCGGAAATGGGAACATCCTTTTACGTGAGTCTAAGAATGAACGGTTTAACAGTCCAGGCCCTCTTAGATTCGGGTTGCAGACAATCCGTAGTGCAAAGGCGTCTGGTACTTCCCAGTCAGTATGTACCCGGAGCCATGGTCCACATCAGATGTGTACACGGGGATGTTAGGCCCTACCCCCTCGCCCAGGTGCCCCTGACGCCCTTAGGAAAGGAGACATGTACTGTGAGGGTGGGGGTGGTGGATTCCCTGCCAGAGGACGTCATCTTGGGGGTGGATAATCCAGGATTTTTGTCATTGTTCAAGCAGTCCATGTCTCTTCCCCCGTCCACCGACGCCAAGGCCGTGACTGCACTTTTGTCTTCCGAGCCTTGGGTGTTGGACCGTAGTTTTCGCTTTGCGCAGGCCAATGACGCAACCCTGTTCAACGCCTGGGAGAGCGCCCATGTCTCGCAACAGCAAGAGCCAAAAACTTACCCCCGGTTCACAATTACTAAAGAGCTACTGTACAGGGTGGGAGTAGAGGGAGGGGACGCACAATTATTGGTACCCGTACCCTTCCGTGACCAAGTGCTTTTCTTTGCCCACACACATCTCACCGCCGGTCATAGCGGAAAGGAGAAGACAACCGATAGCATCCTGAGACATTTTTACTGGCCAGGGATTTATAGAGAGGTTCAGGAGTATTGCGCAAAGTGCGACATATGCCAGAGACAGAACGTACACCGACCCCCTGCAGCACCCCTTCAACCCATGCCCACGGTCGGACGACCATTTGAAAGAGTGGGTATGGACTTGATTGGACCGCTCCCCAAATCCTCAAGAGGCCACCTGTATGCCCTCGTGATAGTGGACTACGCCACCAGGTTCATTGAGGCCTTCCCACTACGGACCACGACGACGGCTCACATCGCCGAGAAATTTATAGAACTGTGTTCCCGGGTTGGCTTTCCTAAAGATGTCCTCACGGACCAAGGTACCCCCTTCACATCCAAACTAATGAAGGAAGTATGTAAAACGCTGAATATCCATCACCTACGTACCTCAGTGTACCATCCCCAAACTGATGGCCTCGTCGAGAGGTACAACCAGACACTAAAGACCACTCTAACGAAGATGCTCTCTACGGAAGGAGCTGAATGGGACCGACTGTTGCCGCTGGCTTTATACGTGTTGAGAGCACAGAAACAGAGTAGCTTGGGGTATTCACCATTCGAACTATTGTATGGCCGTCTCCCGAGGTCATTACTCGAAATCACCAGAGACGCATGGGAGAGCGAAGAGGCTCAAGAGCAAAGGTCGTTTCTGGACTACACCCAGCAACTGCGTTCCAAACTGGGAAAACTGCGACTACTGGCGGCCTCCAATTTGGAACAGAAGAAAGAAGTGCAGAAGAAATATTATGACCGCGGGACTAAGCTCCGACGATTGGAAAAAGGGGACTGGGCCCTACTCCTACTTCCTCCCAGCAATAACAAAGGCAAGACAGAGTGGAAGGGTCCCTACGAGGTCATTGATACAGTGGGAGACACAACGTACAAACTGAGGATAACAGCCAATAGGGTACAAACGTACCATATAAATCTCTTAAAGAAATGGATAGGGCCCCCTCCCAGGGGCTTGAACCTACTCCTGCCTACCATTAAGGAGGAGAGGTCTACGTTACATGAATTGGTCGTCCATGAAGACCTCTCGGAGCAGCAAAAAAAGGAACTAGGAGAGGTACTACTTAGGTTCGGGGCGCTATTCTCGAACCTCCCCGGGAAGACCACATTGGTAGAGCACACCATCGAAACCCTTCCTGGGAAATGGATAAAACAAAAACCATACCGCATCCCAGCAGCACGCCGCGACGCCATTAGAAAGGAAGTACACGAGATGCTGCGACTCGGCGTCATTCGACCCTCAAGCAGTGATTGGGCTTCACCCATAGTGATGGTCCCCAAGCCCGATGGGTCAAGAAGGTTTTGTATGGATTTCAGAGCCCTTAATGCCATCTCCTCTTTCGACGCCTACCCCATACCGAGGGTAGACGAGTTAATAGAGAAACTGGGCGAAGCAACCTTTATAACGACATTCGACCTCACAAAAGGGTACTGGCAGGTGCCCCTCCGAGAAAGCGATAGAAAGAAAACAGCCTTTATAACGGACGAGGGACTGTTCAAATTCACGGTCCTGCCCTTCGGGCTTCATGGGGCACCTGCCACATTCCAGCGGCTCATGAATACCATACTACGACCCTACCCCACGTTCAGTTCGGCTTACCTGGATGACATCGTCATATACAGCAAAACGTGGGAAGAGCATTTAGAGCATCTACAAACCATCCTGACTGCCTTGCAACGAGCAGGCCTGCACATTAATGCAAAAAAATCTCGAGCGGCGTTCCACAGGGTGAATTACTTGGGGTTCGTGTTAGGAGATGGCACCATCTCTCCACAAAACACCAAGGTACGAGCCATAGCAGAGGCTTCTTTTCCTGGGTCAAAAAGGGACTTGAGAGCGTTTCTGGGGCTGATAGGATATTACCGTCGGTTCATCCCCAGATTCGCCGACATAGCAGCCCTCCTGACGGACCTCCTCCGTAAGGGAGCGAAACCCAGGGACATCCTACAGCCCAGTCCCGAGGCTGTAAAAGCGTTTGAGGAACTAAAAACGGTTATCACTAGTCATCCTGTCTTGTTGTCCCCTGACTTTTCCAAACCCTTTATACTCGCCACAGACGCCTCTAATCTGGGCATCGGGGCCGTACTGTCACAGGAGGGGGAGGACGGATTAGAACACCCCGGGTTGTACATTAGCCGGAAATTATTTCCACGGGAGGCCAAGTACCCCACAATAGAACGGGAGTGCCTGGCCATCAAATGGGCGGTGGACAAGCCACAATACTATCTAGAGGGCAAACCGTTCATTCTATATACAGACCACGCGCCCCTTAGGTGGATGTATAACAATAGAGGGCAGAACCCTCGGATTCTACGGTGGTTCCTCTCGCTCCAACCCTATGCATTCTCGGTACTACATAGAAAAGGGATAGACAACGGGAACGCAGACTACCTGTCCCGGGTCTTTCCTCTCCCCGATCGGGAGAATCCACGGGGGGAGGAGTGTGACGGGGCGGAGAATGTAGCCGACGAAGTAACGATTCCCCGGAGACTCTGTTCACTCGGAGACCTTATGCCTCCTTCTCGCCCCTTACAGACACCCGGCGTACCCCGTACAGCAGATGAATGGTATAAATACCCTTCCTTAACTGGGACACAAGAAATGGAACGCGGTACCTTTAGCACAGCATATCTGGACGACGAGACCCCGCCCCCTGCTGACGTCACGAAGGGAAGGACTACGAATCCAGAGGAATCCCGGAAGAGGACGGACGGCGTTTCCCAGGAGGCAGAGGACGAGTTGGAGTGGAGACGGGAGGAGAAGCGTGAGTGGGAGTGGAGAAGAAGAGAGAACGTAGCTGTAGACGAGGAGATGAGAGGAGAGGAGATCAGCAAGCCAGGAGGCCAACGACACCTCGAGCCGCCCCGCCACGTTCCCTCTGGAGGAGCGTGGCTAGAACAGGTACGGGGCCGGGTAGCGGGCTGGGTGGGGAGGAGGACACCGCCTACGCTCTGAGCACCCGAGTCAGTGTAAATAGAGTGTGTACCGATCATCCCCCTCCCTTCACTGAGCACTACCCCTTCGTACACGCGTTGGAGCTAAAAAGCACTCGCGCACTTGGTTTCCCTCTCCCCCGGTCCCTTTTGCCTACCAAAACGGACTATTGTCCTAACCCTTGGTTTTCTTCCCCTTCCTTTCTGGGTAACCCGCTGAGGACGCCCGATACCTCCAGATCCGGAACCCCTGAGGGACGACCTTCTCGGCAAGCAGAGGGTGGTGACGAAACCAGCCCCGTAGTCTCAGCCTGGAGTCTTACAGAAGAAGCAAGACAGCCTCCCCCTCTTCAACAAACTCTCGTTGGGCGGCCCGCCAAAAGAAAGTGTTGCATAAAATAAAACCCGCTTTACCGCATCCTGGTCTGGTAGTCGACTCTGTCCCTGATACCCCGCCACAAACACCTTGCACCAAAAGTTATATTTATACGTCAAATAAATAGTAGTGTCGAAATGAATTGCCTCCTTGATCCACGCCGTTTACATTCTTAATTGCAAAGAGAGACAGAAGCTCAAAATGAATAGCTTTGGCCAACGTTTGTAATGAAGGCAAAGACGAACGAACAAGGGAAAGAGTGAAAGTAGAATACAGAGAGGCAGAGGGACAAGAAATAAGGTGGGTGGAGAATGGTCAGCTTGGAAACAAGAAAGCGAGATACAAATGGAGCAGGGGAGTGAGGAGAGACAACAGCAATACAGTGAGGGGAGGCAAAGAAAAGGGGGTAGAAATGAGTCAGATAGGTGAGAGTAGAAGAAAGAGACAAGAGGAGGAGTGCAGTGGGTGAAGAGAGAGCGAGAGAGAGACACAAAGGAAAACAGGGACAGGCAAACAGAAGGCATGAGAGAAGAGGGAGAGATAGGGCAATGAAAGAGAAAGACAGCAGAGAGAAAAAGAAAGCTAAAGAAGCAGATGATGGAAAATAGAAGAGAACGAAGATAGAAAGGAGAAGAAACAAGGGAGAAGCTGGACGAGGGCAAGATACAGTGAAGATGTGGGAGAGAATGAGAGATAGGGAGAGAGAGAAGGGACAATGGTGAGAAACAAATGTGGAGAAGAGAGACAAAGTAAAAGATGGCAGTGAAAAGCAAAGGACGTAGACAGTGTGTGAAGAGTTTCCTGGTCTGTAAGGACAAGCAAAGAATATATAGTCCCCCACCACAACCCCGATACCATCTTATTTCCTTGCAATCCTGCCATCTAGACACCTGTTCTAGACGTGGGTGGCAGTGGACCTCCATTCTCAACCTGGAGGAAGTGCTTAATCTGGAAGGGAATCCACAGATGGAATATCTTTCACCATGGAGGTAGCAGGGTGAACAAAATACAAGAGGTGGATTCTACTCCCGCTTTAGCACTTCCTCCTGAAACAGGAGGAGTTCCCATTACCACACAACTAAAAGCAGGCTCTTGGCCTGCTACCCACCAGAGGCAAATAAAAATAAGGCACTTCACTGCTCTGGCTCAGATTTGGAAGCGCCTGGGGCACAAAGCGCTCTCAACACAAGGACACAGCGCCATTAAAACCTATGGCGATGGTTCACATCTGCAAATGTCGGGGTCCCCTACAGGAAGCACTGACTGCTGCTGTGCATGCTTATTTGAGACATTCACAATCCATCCTTTCATCATCACAGGGCTCAGAGGTACACAGTGGTAAAGAACATTAGATACCAAAGCTGCCAAGTAGCCCTTATCATGCTAGAAAAGAGTTAGATTGGTGACATAGCACAAATATTTAAAGAGTTGTGCAGAGTACTTAATTAAGTGTCTATGCTATTTCACATAAGGGGACATTTCCGATGTTTATCTCATTACATGAACATATTTTTTAAATTATGCATTAGGGAGTGAAATATCACAGATTAGTACTGAAAACATGGAAATGTCACACATAGAAGATTGAAAACTGGGTAGCTATGTAAATAAGCCCTACAAAGGAACATTCCCATGATATAGTGCTATCCAATTGTGGAATGTGTGTGCATGTGGGGAAGTAGAGTAATCTGTTGACCTGATACCAAAAGTTCAGGATCCCAGATGGTCTTTTGGAAATAAGGGGATCATGGACAGGTAGGAGTACAGAGTCAGGAGGTATTTCCTCTTCTCTCGCAGTTTCCTAGAATAAATTTCCCTTTGCTACCTATCCAGTGAGGAAGGGGAAACCTAATGATAAAAAATGCCTCTCAATGTGGGCGAGGAGTTTACGTCCTTTGTTAGGAAAACCACCATAAATATAAATAGACTTTAATCAGACTGTGACCAAGAGTATCCCTTGTTGGAATTCCAGTTAACCCGTTATGAATGCCTTCTCCTGCGTGTTTAACCATCTAAAATGCTCCCTCTGTCACTGCTGGGAATTACACCTCCGACACTCTGGCAGCTCCAAAGTCACCAGATTTTGTACATTCCAACAACGCATCATAAAAGTGGCACTTTTTACAACATTATTTTCTCTAGTCTAGTGAATTAAATTCTGCAGGTGGAACGTCCACTTGTGTATGTGAAAGGACAACAAATATATGAAGCGGTACGTTGTCTAAACTCACCTTCCGCATCCCATTAATGTGATTAGGAATTTACCCTGCATCATAAGGAGCATGTGCCACTTGTCTGTGTGGAAGTTATTTCTTGATTAGACTCATATATGCATATTAATATTAACCTTGTTGGAAATGGGGGTCTCTAGTTGGCAGAGGTAAGTACCTTTGTCCAAATAGGGACCCTTGCTTCTAGTCAGGGTAAGGGGGATGATACTCACTTTAGATAACCCCTGCTTACCCCCTTGGTAGCTTGGCATGAGCAGACAGGCTTATCCCAAAGGCAATGTGTAAAGTATTTGTACCAGCACACACAGTAACACAGTGAAAACACCACAAAAGGACACCACACCAGTTTAGAAAAAGTAGCTTTATCTAAACTAAACTAGACCCAAAACGACAAAACTCCAACATACACAGTTACAAAAATATGACTTTCAAAAGGTTTCAAGAACTTGTACCATAGAAAACTATGGATGCGTGACTTTTCACCAAAGTAGCTGTAGATGCGGCAAAGTTCCAAAAGCCAAAGAGCCGCAGAGTCGGAAAACAAAGAGATGCAACACTCCTGAGACCTTGGGGAGGCGATACGACAGTTCTGCGACACGCAGAGGACGAATTGCGTCGAATCCGGTCTGTATGGGGAATGATGCATCAATTTTTCGTGGCGGTTCCAGTTCCCAGGTGATGCGTCGGAAAGCGTGCTGCACAGGTACGATGCGTGGAAATCCGGGATGCGTCGGCGATCGATGCAGCGGAGTTGAGCGGCGCTGCATCAGTCCTCTTCAGCCGTGATCCCTCGATGCCTTGATCTTAGCAGTTCTTCACGTTTCCTCAATCTTCCAGCTCCCAAACAGCAGTAACAACCTCTAGCGGCCCAAAACTGGCACAGGCTGGGAGGCTAGAACTCACAGCAGCAGAGTTCAGGGGAGCTGGGGGTGAAGTCTTTGTGTCCCTGAGACTTCAGAACAGGAGGCCAGCTCACTTCAGGCCCTTTGAGATCTCCTTCAAGCCGGGGACATGGCACACAAAAAAGTCCATCTCCATTCCTTGGCAGAAACAGCAACTGCAGGCCAACCCCAGACACACAGCAAGGGCAGTACTTCTCCTCAGTCTCTCCAGCTCTCCTCCTTGGCAAAGGTTCCTCTTGAATTCTAGGAATGATCTAAAGTCTGGGGTTTAGGTCTAATACTTATACCCCAAAATGGCTTTGTTCGCTTTGTGCAAGGGGCTCTGAGCTCAGTTCAAACCAGTTCTGGGGTCACTCTGCAAATGCATAACAACATCCATTGTCAGTGTGAGCCTTGGTTCCAGATACACCACAGGTATATTAAAGACTTTTTATAACCGACGAGCCAGGTATTTTTTAACCTCACCCACCCATCTACTCCTGACCCTCGCACTCACTCCCCTACAAAACACATAGTTGTTTTCACAACCAAAAGGTGCTCCCACGTACTCGTAGATTGTAGCACGCCCCGTCTCGTAGAGGGGCGGGAGGACCCCTATGATGAAGCATGACACCAAGGACCCTTTTGGTGTGTGAGGGTATTTTAATAACACTGTGTGTTTTTTCCCACCATTGTAGGAAACACACATTACCTGGGAGGCCATGAAGATATTCTTTTTAAACCTGTTCTGAGGGTGGATCTTTATGGTTTGTAAGTTATTGAAGGAGGACGTATCCACCTCCACTAATTTTGATAAGTATTACCTCTCCACTCCCCCCTTGTTTTTTTTCATTCTTCCCCAACCCCTGTCATGCCAAAGCCAGACAGTTCAATCCACAAACAGGCAGAGGCACACATGATGGTTGAATAAGAAAACAGCCACTTTCTAAAAGTGGTATTTTCAAACACACAATTGAAAAACAATCTTTTCTAAAAGATGTGTTATTAAATCATGAGTTCAGGGATACCAAACTCCATTTTTCCATCTTATCCCTATGGGAAGATATCCTTGTATAATGTTACAAAGCATTCCCCATTCTGTCCTATGGGGCAAGATCGCCTTTCAATATTGAAAAACAAAATTGGCAGTATTTCACTATCAGGACATGTTACACACTCCAGTACATGTCCTACCTTTCACATACACTGCACCCTGCCCAGGGGGTACCTTGGGCCTACCATAGGGGTGTCCTAGCTGTAAGAAAAGGGAAGGTTAGGGCCTGGCAAGTGGGTGCACTTGCCAAGTCGACATGGGAGTTAACAAACTGCGCACAGGCACCGCAGTGGCAGGCCTGAGACATCTTTTCAGGGTTACTCATTTGGGTGGCACAATCAGTGCTGCAGGCCCGCTAGTGACATTTGATTTACCAGCCCTGGCACACTCAGTGCACTTTACTAGGGACCTACTGGAAAAACAAATATGCCAATCATGGATAACCAATCACAAAAACAATTTACACAGAGAGCATATGCACTTTAGCGCTGATCAGCAGTGGTAAAGTGCCCAGAGTCCTATAGCCAACAAATACAGATCAGGAAAAAAATTGAAGAAGCAAAAGGTCTGGGGATAACCCTGCAAAAAGGGCCATTTCCAACAAACCTATTGAAATTGAAATGGAAATTCTGTGATGTATAGGACAGTGGGGGATATTTACAATGAAATGTTGGGGCGCAGTGTTACTCCAAAATTTCTAACGCCGTGTGGCAACTTTATTTACACGCAGGGTTTAGCCGTATTAACAAAAATACGGCGCACCCCTGCGTTTCCCCTAACGCTGGCATAAAAAAGCTGCCTAGCGCTAGCGCAGGCACCCTTGCACCATGTTGGCTTAACACCCCTTTGTAAATATGGGGTTGAGGACAACGCCACCGGAGCGTCGCTCCTGTGGCTTTATGGGACATGCCTGTGGGTTTATGACCGATTCTCAACTAGGCCTCGATACAATTTTGAAAAAACATGGCTGCTAGTTCATATTATTCGTTTGGTATTTATATTTCTCATTTGACACACCATGCAGCAAATTGTTTGTTTTGTAATGATATGACGTTCTTGAACACATCATATCATTAGGCTTTATATACTTTCCAAGGCTCTTCCTGCTCAAACTCTGTAGATAGTTGATCTATGAGTCTTTCCATTGTTTATGTAACTAGATTGTTCTGACACCTCCAATGACATTAGGACAAGAAGAATTTAATAATATTCAACCAATCATTTGCGTACTCTCTCTCATATTATTTGGCAGGGGTCGGATGAGGTGGATGCCGAAAGGCTTTTGTCTGTGTCAATTGGGGTTACCTCTTTCGGTCCATGGAGAGGATGGGCATAGGTCATGACTTTCTCACACTAACCAGGGGCATGCACTGTGCTCTCACAGCTTCTGTCACATGTGGGGATTTCTCCTCCCTGAATTTTGACACCCACCCTGGCACCAAACAGGGGTGTTCCTTGTATCCGTTGTTGTTCCTGTTGGCTCTGGAACCTCTGGCGATTGCAATTCGATCTAATGACAACATTAAGGGTATTCACATGCCAGTAGGAGAGGTTAAGGCACAGGTCTTCAAACTGTGGGGCGCGCCCCCCTGGGGGGGGCGTGGATGGGTTCCCAGGGGGGGCGAAGGCCTCTGCAAGCACATGTAAATGAAGACGCCTGGAAGTGCAGCAATGTTTATTTGCTGCATTTCCAGGCTGTCTTCATTTACTCTGAAGCCCTCAGAGTGCCGTGGGGCCAGAGGTCAGTTGGTGTGCTGCTTGGGGCTCAGCTGGGCAGTGTCTGGAGTCTTATTAAGACTCCAGCACGCCCCGGTTTTTCACAGGTCTTTAAAGACCATTTGCATACCTTTGGAAACTGGTTATGGAGGCTGTTTTTTTTCTTTTTCCAGTACCCCCTGGTCCCCGACTCTGCCTATTCCTCCTTACATTTGTATTTTAAATATACTGCTGTAGTGTGAAAATGCATTTCATGAAAAGGAATATAAAAAAGGGTTGCCAATAGAAAAAAATGCCAGCCATGTATGCTTAAAGAGCCTGCAAAGACCTTGCTTTGACACTAAATAGGGTCTTAAATAAAAAAGTATGTATTCATTTCTAATTTGACTTTCTGTCTGTTACTTTTATTTTCAGTCATGAAACATTCAGGCAGCCCTAGAACACATTTAAAAGTGCTTTATATTTGCTTTTTGAAGTACGCACAGATAAGTGCTGAAAATAGGGCTTTAGGTGACTGTTTATTTTTGTACTGTCTGCAACATCAAAATAATGAGATGGCAACCCTAATCATAAGACTGGAAGTTTGTTGCAGAATTAGCACATTATTTATTTCCTTCACTCTTGATTCCCTGATTTAATGCCATAATAGCAAATGTTTAACTTATATCTGAAACCGTGCGCCCCGTCAATAACATGCTGATTAACTTCAAGTGTCTGGGAATGCACCTTGCATTCAGACAACTCACTCCTCATTCTCATCCTTCACTTTCACACTCACCCTGCACTCACAGCGCAGAGTTATGGCTTTCCCGCATTTGCCACAAAATCCATTGTCTGCTGTATAATTTGCAGATTGAAAAATGCAGCAACAAATGTTACCCCACAGTGGAAGGCCCTTTCTAAAGGTTGACTGGTCACCTTTCTGTTGCTTATTGCTATATGTGGGTGTTAATGTGGTACTTATGAGGGGCAATAAAGCCCAGGACAATGTTAACAAGTGTAAAGATAGCAAAATAGCATTACTGCACTATCACAAAATATGCAGCATAATTTGCCTTTGCTTGCTGCAGAATTTAGTCAACCATGCTGCATAATTTGGTCTTCTCCTGCCGCATAATTCCAATGGCCCTGTTTATAGTGCTATGAGGTCCCAGCCTGTGGCAGAAAGCACTGTGAATATGCAAGTCATTATTTTAAAACAGTATTAACATACTCTAAGCTAGGCTGCTGCAACATGATGCAGTGATTGAGATAAAACAAGTTCTTACAAAACATACTTTTTAGTAATAAGTAATCAAACTGTATCAAATGCAGACTTTTTTTTAAGTGTCTCCACTAGTCCAGATCCCAGCTGATAACTCCTTTACATTACATCTTAAAAAGAATAGATCTTTGCCACCATAAAGCTTTAAGCAGATCCACTGGAATTATTCAGCAGAAAAGGACAACATTATGCAGAAGGTTTGACTAAATTATGCAGCAAGAAAAGGTAAATTATGCGGCACAATGTGCCACATTTTGTGGTCAGCATTACTTCATAATTTTGTCATTTTAACTCACGGTAACACTGTCAGGGGAAATATTTCACCTCATTAGTACCAGTGTAGCACCCAAATACAGCAGTAAGCAACTACAAGATTACCAGTCAATCTTTGCAAAGGGCCGTCCACTGCTCCGGAACACTTTGTCACGCTTTAAGTAACTTTTGTTCCGTTTGAGCTACAATCAAGTTTTTTTTGTTGAAATCTGCAGATTATGTAAAAAATGCAGTACACTGATAATTATGTGGAAAAACGCTGCTGCAGAAACTCATAATTCTATGGTTTCTTTTTTAACTTTCTGCACTACCACCCACACTTCAATTTCAGGCAGAGGCATCTCAAAGTCAGTATTAACCATTTAGGGGCAGTTTTTTTGTGAAAGCTGAGTCCATTGGGTGGCAGGTAGAAGGCCAGCAGGGTTGCATTCAGATGCAGAGCCCTAATCCTCTCGATCCCTGGGGCCTCACAGTACTGGTCTAGGAGACAGAGGAAGGACCGATATTCATAGATATTGTCAAAGGGAAGGCCCAGAATAGGGAGCACTGTATGGGAACTAATTTTTATGTTTACAAATGGCCAGAGACCGCTTCTTCAGCGAGATTCCCCAAAGAAGGGGACAATACAAGTGTTTTTGTTTTTTTAAAAGGGACATTCATTAGTGAAGCTGGTACTGCTGCCAAGTGTGTAAGTGGCCACTGCTGGTTATCATAAAGGAGCAGATGCAGCAGGACTGGGGCCCAGGGATTTGGGGGGCCCGCTGCATCACAATTATGACTGTCTACCTTTAAAACAAGCATTTGCAATGCAATAGGTCTCGCATTTGCGAGAGTTTAAGCTATTGGCATTGTAAATGACAATGCCTTTTATTTATGTTTTAAAAATAAAAGTAATTGTCATTTACAATGCCAATTGCTCAAATTCTGGCTAATGTGAGACATATTGCATTGCAAATGCTTGAGCTTTCATTGGCTGGGGAAGTCGCTGAATGATGGGGGCAGAGGAGGGGAAACGCTTTTTACTTGAGTTGAGGGAAGCTTTTTCGTGCTCCTTGGCAGTCAACTGCATTAGACTCCCGGGTTGGTTTATCAGATCCAGAATTTGCAGATTCGATAATTCTGGGACCAGAGAAACCCTAAACCTTGGGTGTATTTCTCTCTTGGCAACTCGTCACAAGGGCCAAAGTAAACTACTCTACGCAAGACATCACAGGGAGTGAAACATTTCTAGCACACGACTCAAGGATGGTTAATGCACCCGCTGTGCAGAAACTGAACATCAAAAACTTATTTAGGAGCAATGGCTTAAAATCCCCTTCTTTTGTAGTGCAACTGCCAGCGAGTGGCGTTACCATGCTATAGTTCTGTAACAGGTAAAGCTTCCCACCGCCTGAATGTCGTAGTCAATAATGTAAGTTAGCGCCATGTTTTCGTTTCTGTCTAAAAGAAACACTCGGGATACAAATATCTGATGAATGAAAAAACTAAAAACTGGCGAGCAAAATCGTGAGGAGTAAATTGTTTAAAGGAACAATGACAATGCTGGAGGTAACTAATAAAGTAAGGAAAGGGTTAAATTTAAAAGGTAAATGAAGAGGGTTTGTTTAAATGAAAAGGCTGTAGGAATCCTCCCGGGTAAATTTAAAAACAAATACTCACTTTGCATTTTAAATAAAAATAATTTGTAACACACGGACAACACAGAGAGGACGTGAGAGCAAATCAAAGGAGTAGCCTGATAAGACTTATGGGCTGATGAGGGAGATAAACTATGCGGTCTGGGGATATTGTGAGGTCTGGCAGGGAGGGGCCCAGAAGAAAGACTCCGGAGGGAAGCTCTGCATAATTTAAATGAATACGCTTGTCCTTTGCTGGCGCAGTGCTCAGGGAAACGGAGATAAACCCCTATAAACATATTTGATAAATATGGAGAGACGATGTGGCATAGCATGCAAAGCTGGGGACTTTGGAATTGTGGCTCGAGTCTCCAGGCACTCTGCGTCTTCCAAAAATAAAATGCAGACATGTCGAGTATTAAAAGTTTTGTAATCACAGGGAGTGAAACATTTCTAGCACACTACTCAAGGATGGTTAATGCACCCGCTGTGCAGAAACTGAACATCAACAACTTATTTAGGAGCAATGGCTTAAAATCCCCTTCTTTTGTAGTGCAACTGCCAGCGTTACCATGCTATAGTTCTGTAATAGGTAAAGCTTCCCACCGCCTGAATGTCGTAGTCAATAATGTAGGTTAGCGCCATGTTTTCATTTCTGACTAAAAGAAATACTCGGGATACAAATATCTCATGAATGAAAAAACGAAAAACTGGCGAGCAAAATCGTGAGGAGTAAATTGTTTAAAGGAACAATGACAATGTTGGAGGTAACTAATAAAGTAAGGAAAGGGTTAAATTTAAAAGGTAAATGAAGAGGGTTTGTTTAAATGAAAAGGCTGTGGAATCCTCCCGGGTAAATTTTAAAACAAATACTCACTTTGCATTTTAAATAAAAATAATTTGTAACACACGGACAACACAGAGAGGACGTGAGAGCAAATCAAATGAGTAGCCTGATAAGACTTATGGGCTGATGAGGGAGATAAACTATGCGGTCTGGGGATATTGTGAGGTCTGGCAGGGAGGGGTCCAGAAGAAAGACTCCGGAGGGAAGCTCTGCATAATTTAAATGAATACGCTTGTCCTGTGCTGGCGCAGTGCTCAGGGAAACGGAGATAACCATCTATAAACATATTTGATAAATATGGAGAGACGATGTGGCATAGCATGCAAAGCTGGGGACTTTGGAATTGTGGCTCGAGTCTCCAGGCACTCTGCGTCTTCCAAAAATAAAATGCAGACATGTCGAGTATTAAAAGTTTTGTAAAACAATAGCGAAACCCTGCTATTTATTGTTGCTTTTGTATGATTTAAAAGGGGACAGCAAGTGGATGCAATGGTGCGTGAATACTTACGACAAATCAAAACAAGTGGCTGTGTTTTCAGGCGATCCTCGGGAGAAACAAAAGAAAGAGGTATACGGGGAGCAAAGGGCAAGTGACGCGGCCGCGAAAGTGAAAGTGATCGTGATTAAGATCGCTATGGAGGAAAGACACATGGCGCTGCGCGCGTGCACGTTCACGTGCACTGTAGCTTTAGGCCACGGCAGCATACAAAATGTCTCAGCCAGATCAGCGCAAGCGCTGGATCAGGCGAGACCTAAAAAGGGGCATCAGAGTTTATTGTCCTTTCAAGCATGAGGACAGAGGTGATGATCCATCATGGAGGGGAAGAGGTAAAAAAGGCAAAGGAGATAGCCTGCTACTCAGGACTGCAGTTATCATTAGTGCAGCAGGCATAGTTGCATTGGGGTCAAGAGTATGAGGGGCTCATAACACCCCAATTATGGGGAGCAGTTTGTTTGGGATATCTGTTTTTGTTTGATGCATTTTCTGTTTTATAAGTCTCATATTTGGTGCAGTTCATAAGCTATAGAAAAAGTATTCCTGAAATCATCTCATAAGCCCCACTCCCTGCACGCAGCTCTGGCCCTCCCGCTCCCCCAATCCTTGTCATGAAGTTTTGGACGGGGGCCGGACCTCAAAACATTTTGCTTAGGGGGGGCTCAGAGTAAAAAAGTTTGAAGACCTCTGGGTTAAGGCCTTTTTTTCTATGCGGACGACTTCTCTTGACATTATCAAACCCCTCTGCATTTGCAGCTGCTCTGATTTCTCATCTGGACTCTTTTTCCCAGTTTTCTGGCTATAAGATAAACTGGTCGAAATGAGAGACACTGCCCTTTATTCCATCCACCATGAGAGCCTCTCTGGGTAGCCTACTATTCAAGTGGCTTCAGACCCATTTAAAACACCTCGGGTGCATATTAATCAGGGTTTGGAAGACATGGTTCTGGACAATGTGCAACTCATTGTTCTTCGTATGGAACAGGATTTTAAAAGGTGGTTGGCCCTGAATCTGTCCCTGTGGGGTAGGGTTCAGATCATCAAGATGAATGTCCTCCCGAAAGTTAAATACATCTTGGGAATTCTTCCCCTCATTATATCGGCCTCCTGCCAGAGGAGCATCCAGAGCTCCATCTCTCAATTCATTTGGGGATCAGATAGACTTAGAATAAAGGGGGCTTACGTCTCGCGCAGCTGGAGGGATAATAATTGGCACAATACCTGGCCCACTCTGTGCACTGGTTTCTGACTTCCAGGTCCGTACCCTTATGGGTGTTGCTGGAGTGTTACATATTGCAGACGTCTGGGGACCTTGCCATTTATTACACTTTGAAGCTTTTGGTTACTTCTCTCCTCAACCCGCTCATTCATACTTCCCAGTATGCATGCCATAGAGCTCATAAGCTGGTGCCAGCCCTGAGCCGTGTTCACTCTAAGTCCCACAATGCGGTCATCACCTTCAGTGGGGGGGAAATTCACTGGTATTCACCACATTGAAGACTTGGTCTCTAATGGCTTCATCAAATCGTTCTCCGACTTGAGACCGTAATTTGTGATGCCATCCTCGCAGCTATGGAGATACAATCAATTGTCCCATGACTTATCATATATCCTGGGGAAGGCGCATAGTGATCTCCCTAGGTTGCCCATTAATCAATATATCCACACTTGGAAAAACTTAGGAGGGACTATTGCGGGAATGTATGCCACAATGCTGGACTCCTGTTTTTCCTCTCCCACATCCACAGCACTGCATGCCTGATGGGAAACTCGTCTTAAAATGCCATTATTGGATGACTGGGATACTCTACAGGTGGACTATCATAAAGGATTTAGGAAAACATACCTTAAGTATAGCTTTTTCCAGATCCTCCACCATTGACACTGGTCATCCGCAAGGTTACACAATTCCCGTCTTAGTATGGATTCACGATGTTGGGGATGTGGTTTAACGGACTGCGATGTAGTCTATATTTTATGGGAATGTGACTAGCTGAGAGCCTTCTGGCTGCAGATTTGGGACCGTATGGGGAAAGATCTTGGAGGTAGAAAGGTCTTTGACTGCCCGGATAGTGCTCCTGCGCCATATTTCTGGCCTCCCTCCTGTGACTCAGCATGTTAATAGAGGGCTCTCGACTGCCCTGGGGGTCGCTAAATTGGCAACTCTGGAAATCGACTCTAACTTCCACATTACAGGGAGGCAGAGCTTGCCAGGCTCTAAGATGGCTCCGCAAGCCGTCTACTAATATCCGCCATAATCCGAATTTCACCCGGGCCCGCCGACCGAAAAGCTGCCAATGCAACACATGGAGGGCTGCGCTACCTAATGACTCCAAGATCGTGACTCGTGCTCTGAGCCCCAAAACACACTGCTGCTTGGTTGCCCCTTATGGTGCCATGGAGGTGAGGTGCTGGATCGTGGCCTCCTTAGAGATGCAAGTACGCTGCTGGTCCTGCTCCTGGCCTGTGGGGGTCGAGCCTGGGCTCTGCTTGTCACCCCTGTCACTGGTACCGATGTGGCCTCCCACCAGCTGGACGTCCGGCCCCATGATCGCGCCTGGAGCTCTGTGGTGAGCTGTGGTGCTGCGGGGGCCGCCCGGTGCTGTGACTTCTTGACCCCGGAGACACGGCCTGTCGTGGGCCTTTCAATTACTGCCACCGTAGCGGCTACCGGAGTTCCCTGGACCTGGTCATCGTCGGCGGTGAGTGGCGTGTTGGCGGACCCCGCACCCAACCCAGAGCCTGTTTATGTCCTTGTGCCCTGCCTGATCTGCCCAATTGTGGCCCCCTCACCTGTGCGGAGGTGCGGGAGGCCACCGGACTCTGCTGACTGCCTGGTGGTCTCTGCTCCTATGGGCCCTCGCATGGTGGGGTGGCGTGTGGGGTGTGCTGCTGTCTGCCCGAGGTGACTGATCCAGGGGGGGCTTTTACTTGGAGATAGGCCCCCCTCAGGATGCACTTTCTGTTGTGCATGGCTGTACCCTGGCACTAGGGCGGTGGGCACCGTGCTAGATGCTTGTGCCGGGATGTATCCTTGTCACTGGATCGCACATGTCTGTCCCTGATGGGCTTTGTGTGCACAGAGCGTGACTATTGCTGGGGCTATCTGTGGTGTGGGGTGCAGCTGCTTAACGCCTTTGGCCCGAGCACAGTGTCTGGGGCACTGTTATCCATTCCAGTAGCAGAGCTTACCCCCCGGTTGCACCACCTTTCATCTTGGGACCGCACGGCTGGGGGCTCGCTGGGGCCTACATCAAGTGTCACAGTTCCAATTGCGTGGGCAATATTACCACTATGGGCAAACCGGACAAATCCCAACCGAAGTTAAACTTCGACCAATGGAAATCCAGACACAGGGAGGAGGCCTCTGAGACGTCGGCAGCTGGGTCGAGTGAGGAATCTGAGGTCACGAGTGGAGACATTAAACAGATCTTGGCCACTATACAAAAAAGTCTATCCACCATCGACGGAAAAATTGACTCCCTATCATATAGAATGGACCGAATGTCTGAAAGACTGGACAAGCAAGCGGAATGCCTGGAAATGTCGCAGCAGCGTATTTCGGAGGTCGAGGAGGGGCAAACTAAGGAGGCGCAAACTGAAGCGTACAACACCCAAAAGCAGAGGAAAAAATTCTTGAAGGCGCTACAGGATAAAGCTGAGGATTTGGAGACCAGGTCTCGGCGTAGTAACTTGCGCATTACTGGTGTTCCGGAATCCACCGCTACTGGGGTCATGGAAGTCTTTGTGAAAACACTACTTACCTCTTTGCTGGGTGCTGAAACGTTTCATCCATGTTCGTGGTGGAGCATGCGCACCGGTCTTTGGGACCCAGTCCTCCCCCAGGCGCGCCTCCACGCCCTCTCATCGCTAAGCTACTCATCTACAGGGACAGAGACACTGCTCTCAAAAAGGCCAGAGAACTGAGAGAATTGAGATATGAAGGTTCCTGAATTTAGCTGTTTCTTGATTTTACCCTTAAGTTCCAAGAGGCCCGAAGGCAATTTGTCCCTATGAAACGTAAACTGAGAGAACAGCACATAGAATATGCCATGCTGTACCCTGCGAGGTTGAAAGTTGTAGTTAATGGCACAGTAAGGATATTCTCAGACCCTAAGTCACTTCAAGAGACCCTTAAAGAGTGGAAGGTGGCAGATTCGAATAAAAAGGCCTCATGTACTGGAGAGGGGTCTGCTGGCCCGAATGGAAATTTAGATGATAATGATTAGCTTTGGATTAATGCTTATATTTTATCTGGATTTGTTTTTCTATTTTTGTTAGATAGCCACATATACATAGATGGTCAGTTTGTTACTCCCATTATTTGGTTTGCAGTTTAAGTCCATCATGCTCCCTCTAGACCAAGCGGTTGGGACCAATCAGTGATTAGCACGGAGCCACGGACGGGTTGTATATAAACTCTCTCCACATTTGGCCTATTCTGTTATTAGTTTTGAATAGGCGCCCCCCCGGGCTGTTAAATCAGTCCTTACTAGGCGGTGGGGCTATGTTTGTTATAAGATGCTATGTCTGGCAATATCCGCCTCCGCGGGTTACCCCCTGGATGGTCTGATGACTTTCTTGTTTTGTGTTTAATCCCTTGTATCATAGCAAATGTTCAGGATTGCTTTGGGGGGGTGGGAGACAGTTCGCATATGCTTAGTTGGGGAAGGCACTGCGTGGGTGGAGGGGTGGAGTCTTAGTTTTGTATTCACAGCCTGTGTACACGCTAATGATGTGATAATATCAGCAGAGAACTTTACGTATAATGGTTTGCAGTTGATAGAATGTGAAAGCAGCAATAGATGCTAGGAGACACACCGCGTAGCCAACCGGGCAAAGTCCGGGTTCATTATTTGGAATGTCAGGGGATTGAGCGAATTCAGAAAGCTATGCAGAATACTCGCCTATCTTACACATCATGAGGTAGATGTTGCCTTACTGCAGGAGACACACTTAGCCCCTAACAATAGCATGCTCAATAATAGGAGGCTTCAAGGCACATTCCAAGCAGCGGGGTTCTCCTCTCATGCCAGGGGGGTATTGACTTGGATTAACCCTAGATCGGGGATTTCTCTAGTCGTGCTAAAGACGGATCCCAATGGTCGATACGCTATTTCTAGATGTCATGGGAACGGGCTGGACATCCAGGTTGTTAATATTTATGGGCTGAAGTATGACAATCCTCTTTTTTATAAGTCCCTATTGGCTCAGACTTCAGACTATCCTACGTTACCTCAATTATGGGGTGGCGACCTAAACTGTGTACTGTACCCCCTCTTGAATAGATCCAGGGGCCCTGCGCGACGCCCCTCGGCGGCGGCCAAATCTATTTCTAACATTGTGGTGCAGTTGGGCTGACCCTCATGATATACACACTAGAATTGACTACATGCTGCTGGCTGGATCACTTCTCCCTCATATTCGTGAGTGCACAGTACTGCCTCACTCTTTTTCAGATCACTCTCCAATCATCCAGGAGGTTGAAGTCCCTCCGTGCATTGCTGCCCCGTTCACATGGAGGTCCCCCCCCCCGTATTTGCTACTTGACTCGGTGTTTAAGGCCGAGCTAGACACGGCTATCACTTACTTTTTTTGGTTGAGCACTTCCCCACAGTTTGGGAGGCATGCAAAGTGTACATTGGGGTGTCTCTATCAGTAAGCATGCAGGTGTCCTCCATTCTATTAGGGGTAGACTCTCAACCTTGGGAAAAAAACTGGGTGAACTGGAGTTGGAGGCTCTCAGGTGTAGTGATCCTCAGGTAGCTGATACCTTTAAAAAAACATTGGAAGAGTACAGCGAGGAGGCTGACAATGAAGTTAAACATATGGGGACGTATGCAGTTGCTAAATCTTATGAGGAGGGAGACAGACCAGGAGCGGTGATGGCGGCGCTTGCGCGACGCCAAAGGTAGACAAAGGGGGTTTCAGAGCTGATTGAGGATGATGGTAATATACTCAGTGACCCTTCTGATAATGCAATTAAATTCAGCAAGTATTATGAAGATCTTTACAGCTCACAGATCGCAGTGAATGAATCAGCTGTGTTAGATTGCCTGGAACATGTGCAGCTGCCAAAGCTATCTAACTCGCATAGGGAATACCTGATGAGGCCGCTGGACTCTACAGAGATCCGGATCGCCCTGAATTCAATGCGAAATGGCAGCGCTCTGGGCATAGACGGACTCACTGTTCCCTTTGATAAGGCCTACATGGATCTGTTGGTGCCCCACCTCAGTAGGTTGTTTGAGGAAATAGGTGACACAGGTATTATGCCGCAAACAATGAGGGGAGCGCTCATAGTCACTCTGCTAAAGCCAGGTAAATCTCCCCAGGTTTGCTCATCCTACCCAACGCTTTCACTTCTCAATGTGGACACAAAACCTTTCACCATAATTTTAGCTAACAGGCTTGCTCCCCTCCTCCTGACCCTCATAGGTCCAGAACAAGCAGGATTAGTGTCTGGACACACACTAATTCAAAATCTAAGAACTGTGTTTGGGGCTATACAACATGTCAGACCAGAAGTCAAGGCCGCTGCCGTCTTTCTAGATGCAGAAAAGGCATTTGACTCAGTCGAGTGGTCTTTCATGATAGCAGTTTTACGTAGAATGGGTTTGGAAGAGATTTCCCTTAGACTGGTCTCTGTTCAATACAACCAGCCGATAGCTAGGGTGAGATCTGGAAATCATGTTACATCTCTGTTTCCGATATCTCGGGTACCAGACAGGGCTGCCCCTATCCCCATTATTGTACGCTATTGTGGCGGAGCCCTTGGCGCGTTCCCTCAGGGAGTATCACGGGCATCCGGGAATTCGCATTCCAAATTACAACCTGATAATGTTGGCCTACGCTGATGATATGCTGCTGTACACACGGAACCCAGCTATCAACCATGCCCCTCTGATTCGAGAGGTGATCCGATTTGGTGGTGTCTCGGGGTTAAAAATAAATTGGAATAAATCTATTATTTTCCCACTGACTCCTACTATGGTTCCTTTTGACTTAGAATTCCCGTTGCAGTGTACCATGGACTCCGTGAGATTCAATGGGTGGGCTGGATGCCCCGGATCTCGAACTATACTATAGACCAGCGCAGAGCTCACATTCTTGCTCCTGGTGCCATGGCCCACACACTCTTCCCCACCTCCACATCGAGAGACTAGCAGTCGACCCCTCCCCGCTCCCTAGGCGACTCACGCAACCTCCCAATAGACACCACGGAGTACTAGATGGATTCTATTAATTCGACCGTCCATGCGTGGCGTGAGTTATTAAAAAGACAAGTAGGTTCTCTACTATACTTCTCCCTGCTCCCATTGGACTGGTGTCAATGGTTCCCGATGAGTGTGGAGGTTGCAGTGTTTCTATCGCTTAAGGACGTTTGGATCCATGAAATGGAGGATTTCTTTTCCGAGGGCAGAGTCCGCACTTGGGATGAGGTCGTGGCCAGGTGGTAATGAGCTAATATTCTCACACAATTTCACTATTTCAGGGCATGACACACTATGAAGGCATTGTTGGGTGACGAGTATCTGGAGCCCCTGTTCTCCCCTCTTTCACCTACCTCCTTCATGCTAAATATCCATAAAAGTTGGTGTCTAATATATGCAATATGTCGCAGGAGTTCAGTCGCACAAATTATTCTCCGTCTAGAACACAGTGGCAGCTCGACTTAGGCATCCTATAGATGACAGCAAATGGAGGTACTGCTGTGAGGTCACCCAAAAAGTGTCACTAAACGGCAGACACAGATTGATCCACTTCAAGTATCTTAATAGGGTATATTATACTCCGGAGCGACTGCACAGGTACGGTTTGAGATATTCGGACTCCTATGAGTGCTGTGGCATAGGCGGCGCAGATTTTTTTCCATGTGGCACGGTCTTGCCCCCAGATTGCTGCCTTCTGGAACCAAATATTTCAGGAACTGGGGGGAATAATAGGAACTCCACTCTCCCATGACCCTTTGATAGCCCTATTGGGATATACGAAGCCCCTGAATAAAGATGTAAGGAAACTCATTGGTTTGGGTTTGCTCCTAGCAAAGCGTCAAGTTGTGTTGCGCTGGGCATGCGCCCGCCCCCCCTTCCCCAAAGTCTGAATGGGAAAAAGACATGATATTCTGGAACTCACAGTCTGAAATATACAGTGAGCTAATGTCCCCGCAGAGTCACCCGTAAAGGTTCTGGGGCTTGTATAAACAATATCTTATGGCAAGAGATGTGGGCGAGAATAACGATGTTTGGGGTCCAAATTATACTCTCATGTATGGGCACAACAAGATGGGCCGTCTAGGTGCACAATGCCAAATCAGCCTATTCCAAACTTGTAATGTAGATCTGTCTGTTAGGTTGTGCAGCTTGACATGAGGTTGTGTTTTTTGTTTTGCATCTAAGCTGACGACAATGATGTAACATTTTCTTGCTGGTCATTTATTTACTCTGTCTGCTGTAATCTGAAATGGAGTTGAACCATGGTACACTGCCGTGAACTGTTAAATAAAATTCAATAAATAAAAAAATAAGAAACTCCCAAATTACAGTACAGACTGGCTGGACAACATGTACGATATGGCATGCTTAGAGCACTTTATTTATAAGATAATTGACAAATTGCAGATATTTGAAGAGATCAGGGGCTCTTTTCCTAAAGATTGAAGAGCCACATTGTGTCTTGGCTTGGAAAGATGGCTATTCACTTCCCTAGGGGTGGCTAAATTGTCAACTCTGCGCCTCTGGAAGTCAACTCTAATTCCCACATTACACACCTGGTCGGACAACATGTACGACATGGCAAGGTTTGTGCCCCTTATTTATAAACTAAATGACAAATTGCCGAAATTTGAAGAGGTTTGGGACTCTTTTCTTCAAGGTTGAAGAGCTAAACACAACCATACACTTAAGGTATCTACTGTCTACTTTGCCCTGCTTCATGTTTCATGCAGACATCTATGTTCAGTTCCCAGACCCTTTCTCCAGAGGTTTTCCAGACTTCTATCCCTATTGTTGTTTGCTTTCATTATTGGGGGTTCAGGGAGGGTTCATTGTGACTTGGCATGATAGGCGCTGGTGACCGAAAGTCATCCTATTTTATTTCTTCCCATATGGGTGTTCCCCTCCGGTCCTTCCCCCTATTGCAGGATGTTTTTCCTTTTTGTCTTTCCCATCTTGATGGTTGTGTTCTTCCTTTTCCCCCATTTAAGTTGTTAATTAGTATGTGTTGCCTGCTTTGCCCATATCCTGTATCTATTCTTGGAGATTTATACTCAGCTGTTCTTGGTATTTCGCCTCATTTTCTGCGGGTCATCTGTTGAGGGCTGGTCTGCAGATGGATTATTGGTTTGTATTCTACCTTGCTGGTTTACTCGCCCTGCATGGCAATTTGACTGTGTATTTTTTGATGTACCACTCCTGAGTCAATAATGGAAAAACTCAATAAAGACTTGAGACCAAAAACATAGATTAAATAAATATATATTCACAATAGGGGATGGTGCTAACACAGTGAGATTATATCACTTTTTAGAATACTGAGCTGTGATTTGTCACTGAAGTGCCACATTTGTTCACCCGATGCTGACTGTGTATTTTTCAATGCTTTCTATGGTAGAATTAACTATAAAAGACCCTGAAATTAAGGTTGAACCATTCTTCTTACCGGAGCCTCTAGGCCCACTTTCTTGTAGATTTGCTGCACATTTAGGGCTTTGTCTATTTTTCAAATTTTGCAATTTTATATGCTTAAAGCCTTATGGTGATTGATTTCCATGCCTTACAACTAATTTATTGAGACTGAATATATATTTTGCACTCTATAGTTAATCAACCTTCCTGGTTTTCCTTAATGTATTGATCTTCAACTCCCTTTTGGAGTGAACCCTTACTTATTGATTGTATATTGAAATGCTGTTTCGAATCTTATCATAAGCGACGCATTAGATCCTCTATTCATGAGGACAACACTGTTCCCGACCCCATCTCATTGGTGCAGATTATCTAGGAGACAGTGCACACCCATACTTGCCTCTTCATTCATGCGTAGCAACTGCCAAATTAGTTTTAGTAGATAAAGTGCTGATATTTGGACCAGGAAAGTTATGTTTTAATCCCACCTTCAATACAAGTTAATTTGATCATTGTCACATTTTCTCCCTATGCCTTAAAATCTACTGTGTGGAAAATTAGAATATTTAAAACTGAACACCCTTGTCCGACCTATCCATACCACATTCTGGTTCTTTTATTCCAGTTTTATTAAATTACACATACCATACTGTGCTACTGTGCTACATACCACACCTCATACCCTCCTGAAATTGAATTGTTCTTTAGACACTGCTCCAAGTGTTGGTGCTAAGTCCTTCCACTGTGCACATTTAGAGATGAATAAATGCTGTTCTCACCTTTTTCATCCACACTACAGGGGGTTAGACTGGGTTTTCGTCGCTCATGCTCAGTGTGAAATTATTTTTGCTGTTCTCTGCCTTCTCAGTTGTGAAGGAAAGTTCCACTCCAAAGAAACAACATATGTATCCCCATTAGCAAAATTAAATGTACCACTAAGGACTCCATAGCATGTTCAATATTTTTAAGACAAAGACAACAAATGCTAGCCTCTTTCTATCCCCATATGTCTTCAGTGACAGACCTAGCAAAAAGATGAAATAGATTTTTCAACATTTTCAATGAGACTTGTTGCATATATGCCACATTTTTGTAATGTACATTTTTGGCACAAAATCAGCCAGCTTCCCATGCACATTTCAATTTTAATATCTCCAGTTATGCAGCAAATATACTGCTTGGTGTTGGTGGCAAATCAAGTACAGTTTGTCCAGTATAGTTTCCTCTGAATTTGAGAACTTTAAATCAATGTATATTGCTCAAACACTGTAACATAAGTTACATTAAGATTTCGTGAAATCATCTTCAGGATCGAGGTGTACACTAACCACATTCAAGTATATCTCTGTAGCGCTGGCAGCCTAGGATCATGCTTTTAGTTCATCTATTATTTGCCATTAACAAATTACTTCCATTTAATTCTCTCATAAATCTTGATTTGTACTACTCAACGGTGCTAATCGAAATTTACTCTTCACCAAACTTCTGCACATCCACGTCAATTAAAACCTCCATCAGCATTCAGATTACCAACATTTAGCCTTGCTAGAAAAAGCAAGTCTTTACTTGTTTTCTTCAATTTTAAAACCACAGTACAAGCCATTGGATTAGCCAGCGTGGATGGCTGCAGTACCCTTCTGACAGGCCTCTCAATCTTGACAATAACCCTACTGAAGCAACTCTTCATGCGCTCATGTGACTATGAAAAGTTCTTTGAGAGTATGACTGCATAACCCCTACTGTGGTAGATATGCACCATCTCCCAGAAAATATGATATTCAAAATACTCGGAATCCTCTGTGTTACCTGACTACCTTGCAGAAAGACTTGCAATCTCTGGAAGATGATGCTATCCTTCAGAGTCTGAACCTTTCCATACTGGAGATAGAAACATGTTCTAAGGAGAAAATCTAGTCAAGCTATCTCTTTCTAATACATACATTGTTTTAAACTCTTAAACCAAACTTGTTCTATAACTCTTGCCCTTTGGACTGAACTAAAATTGTTGTTGTTCAGACCTTACCTCCTATATTCCCATGAGTACCTCACAAACCTTGCCATCTGACCAGCAGCAAAATCCAGCTCCCTCACCATTGGCCAATGCTTGAGGTCTAAATCTCTGTCCGTCTACTCTCCAGCGTAACCTGAACTCCAGATCTTACTTACCAGTCTCTGGCTCGGCCTATATGCCTGCTCCCCGATCACATCCTCCATTTCATCACTCTGAATCATTCCAAATAATGTAAATTCTGTAATCTAAATATAATAATTGATATGAGCCATTTTTCTCTGTAACAACCTGGTGCTTCTTCAGGCTAGGTCTGCAATTTAGAAAAAATCTGAAATACATTAAAATATTTTATGAGACATGTCCTTACAAAATGCTGCTGATGACAATAACCATTCCAGTTGTCTGTGAAATAAGGAGATGGAGTGATATATACTCTCAATGGAAGATATCTGTGAGCATCCAGTTAAGGATGACTTCTCATTTCTAATGTCACGGAAATGCTATCTGTACACCACGTTTCCATGTTCTGACCTGGGCCCTGTCGTTTTAGTTCAGACATGTAAAATCATTTGTTCTATTAGGGGCTACCCAGTCTCCAAAGGGAAGCTTCTGGAATAAACAATATTGGAGTCACAAGTTTGTATTGTTGAGTGGCCCAGCCAGGTATTCATTAAAAACAATCTTCCGCCCCAAGGTAGATGAATAAGAGGACTTACAGTGCATCAATGTGCAACCAATTCAACATGCAGGGCTGACAGCCGCATTGCTGGCTTCTCATTCACAATGCAAGGGAACTGGCCAGGTCTCTGGGAATGGTTACTTCTACGCCCTGTGCAGAGCTTGATGGAGACAAGTTGTTGGACGTCAGTCCCAACAGGGTTATTTAAGGAGTAGTAGCACTAAGTGACACTGAAATCTCCATAGATCCAGAGAGCTGGACCCCTGTTTTTGTGACTTGTAAGAAAGTTAAAAGATTTGTCTACACAAGAGCCCTGTGTAAAAGTCCCTTTTTATGATTCAGAGAATATATGATGTGACAGAAAGTTTATGTAATGGATGCAGCAAGACCTGGTTAAGTCAGGGTCTGGGTTTTGGTGGATAGTTTAAATTGAAATTTGGAATTTCCATTGACCCATCCACCCTGACTTGAGGTTAATGCCCAATTCTACCTATCAATATTTTTTTTGGCAGGTATAATTAAAAATCACTAGTGTTAGATTTGGGGGTCTCTAGTTGGCATAGGTAGGTACCTGTGAGAAATAGGGACCCTTCCGTCTAGTCAGGGTAAGGGGCTAAACTCCTAAAATAACCCCGGCTCACCCCCTTGGTAGCTTGGCACGAGCAGGCACGCTTATCTCAGAGGCAGTGTGTAAAGCATTTGTGAACACATACAGAAATACAGTGGCAGCACTAAAAATGGACACCATACAGGTTGCATTATAAAAATAAGTATTTTTATGTAGACTTAACACAAGACCAAACAAAAAAAATCCACAATACTGTGCTCAAAAATAGTCTCTCAAATGTTATAAAATAGCTCAGTTCTCTCAAGTTGTAAATGCGACACTTTACTCTCAATGTACCTTACATGTGTAGCGCAAAGAAAACAAAAGGGTTGCAGGGAAGGTGATGCGTCGGTTCTTTACACGCAGGAGTGGATGCATTGATTCCTTACTGCTGCGCAGGGGAGTTGATGCTCGCTTCCTTGCTGTGTGGGGAGTTGATGCGTCAGTTTCTTCTGCTCTCCGGTGCGATGTGACACGCTGGCACCTCGATGCGATATTCTTCTCTGGTGCGATGCGACAGAATGCCGTCTTGGTTGCGATGCAACAACGTTGGTGTGATGCGTGTACGCCCGACGGCCATGCAGCGACTTCGATGATCTTTGGAGCCTCGACAGGCCCTGCGCCGCTCTTCTCCGGTGATGCGACGATGACCTCTGTGGCAGCGTCCTGCTTCTCCGGCGATGCGCTGCGCTTTGGCGATGCGATGATGACAGTGGCAGCGGCGGCTCGCTTCCTCGGCGATGCGATGACAGCGGCTGCAGCAGCGACACGCTTCTCGTTGTTGCGTCGCGCTTCCAGCTCCCAGTGACACGCAGTCTCTCAGAAGGCCCAGCACAACAGCAGGCACTTCAATTCCCAACAAAGGGAATTCAGGGGGGAGCTGGTTGGTGAAGTCTTGTATCCCTGAGACAGGCAGGAGGCAAACTCTAGTTCAAGCCCTTGGAGATTCTTCTTCAAGTTGATAGAAAGCACATTCAATCATTTTCTCCTCTCTTTGGCAATGAAGCAACCACTGCAGGCCAACCCCCAAACACACAGCACAGGGGTAGCCTCCTCGTTCAGTCCTGGTTCTTCTCTTCAGCAAAGGTTTGTCTTTATTCCCAGAAGTGATCTAAAGTTCTTGGGTCTGGGTCCCAATATTTATACTCCTTTTCCCTTTGTTCTCTGAAGGCAGAGAGGCCTCTGCTTAGTCCAAACCAGTTCTGGTCAGTCCTGGAGCACTTTGTTGACATGTCTACTACTTTCCTTTCACAGTGCAGGGCAGGGACATCAGACACACCACAGGAGGTGGAGCCAGCATTGTGGAGGGAAGGCCCAGCCCTATTCAGGTCCCAGGTGCAACCCCTCCCACACCATCTAGATGCATATCTCTCTATTCAGCCTTGTGCTGACTCACCCTGTCTCCTGGAATCCCCCAGCCCCTGTCACTCAAACTCTAAACAAGGAATACACAGCCTAGCAGAGGCAGGTTTGGATGGTTAGACAGGAAAATGCTTACTTTCTAAAAGTGGCATTTTCAAACACAGAATGTTAAAACCAACTTCACTAAAAGATGTATTTTATCATTCTGAGTTCAGGCATACTAAACTCGAATTTCTATCATGTTCCCTGAGTCAGTTAGGATTATAAAATGTAATAATCAAACTGCCCATTCTGGCCTATGGAGAACAGGTAGCCTTGCAACAGTGAAAAACGAAAATGGCTGTAATTCACTATTAGGACATGCCACACACTCCAGAGCATGTCCTACCTTTTACCTACAATGCACCCTGCCCTTGGGTCTACCATAGGGGTGACTAATATGTATAAAAGGGAAGGTTTAGGGACTGGCAAGTGGGTGCACTTGCCCAGTTAGCATGGCAGTACCAGACTGCACACAGGCCCTGCAATGGCAGACCTGAGACACACTTTACAAGCTGCTCCGGTGGGTGGCACAATTAGTGCTGTAAGCCCACCAGCAGCATTGGTTACCAGCCCTGGGCACACGCAGTGCACTGTACTAGGGTCTGACAAGTAAACAAATCAAGCCAATCATGGAGTCACTAATCCATACATCAATTTACCATAGGGAGCACTTGCACTGTGGCACTGAATAGCAGTCGCACAGTGCCCAAAGCATCTATAACCAGCAAAAACACATGAGGCAACAGCAAAAAATGGAAGGGAGACCCACGCCAATGGTGCCAGGTCTAACAACTAGATGTTTGATTGTATATATGTAAGCATTTGGTATTTCTATAGCGCAGACCTGACAAAAGGCAGCAGAGGTCTATACATGATCAAAGGCAAGCTTAAAGTGGGAAACAGCATTTACAGCATGGATGTTACCACGGAGAGCCTTAACCACGCATGTGTTGCAACGCATGCACTGTTACCACGCATCGCCTTTACCACTCATTTTGTTTACAAAGCACATGCCTTTACAACGAATTAATGTTATAAAGGGATGAATGGTACCGGCATATGCGTGGTACTGGTGGTAAGGGCATATGCCTGGTGGTAAAGGCTATCGGCGTCATTAGAGGAAAAGGAGAGACATGGTAAAGGAGATTGGGCCTCGGGTGGGGGTGAAAAAAAGGTCTGGAAGCCAGGAGGGGCGGGGTCCCGCAGGGTTCCAGTTTTAGGACTCAGGGCAGGGGATGATTTTTTTTTATGAAGGCCTGGGGACTAGAGGAGAGTCGTGCTGGGGGTCTAGTTTAAGGGCTCAGGGCAGGGGTCGTATATTTTTAACAAGGGCTGTAGGCCTGTGGAGGGTCGTGCTGGTGTCTAGTTTTAGGGCTCCGGGCAGGGGTTGGGTATTTTTAACAAGGGCTTGGGTCATGGGGGGTCATGCTGTGGTCTTGTTTTAGGGCTCAAGGCAGGGGTCGGGTATTTTCAACAAGAGCTGGGGTTCAGGCAGTGGAGAGGGTCATGCTGAGGTTTAGTTTTAGGGCTCAGGGCAGGGTTCAGGTATTTTTAAAAAGGCATGCGTGGTAAAGGCATGTTCATTGTAGAAAGATGTGATGCAACGGAATGCGTTGTTCCTACATACATCTGCTTAAAGTCAGCGAGTAATTGGAGAGGAAGATGAGTTGTGGGTGATTAATGCATTGTGATATAATGTTCTTTAAAGAGTTGAGTCTTCAACTCTTTCCTAAATTGGAGCGGTATTAGGGAGGTCAAGATTGATGCTGGACCATTGTTTCAGATCCTGGGTGTATAGATGGAAAAAGCATGTTGCCTTGTTTTTTCTTTGTTGCACTTCTAAGTCTGCAGTCTGTTGGTGTTCTAGCTGCGGGTGTGCTGTAAACTACCAGAGACTGTGAGCTTGTCCGCAAGATGAGCAGGGCTGCAGTGTTGCGATAGCTTTAAAAATGATGCAGCTAATTTTGAAGATGGTGTGGGCTGGCAGGGCGAGCCAATGAAGTTCCATAAACGTTTTTCAGGCTCTGGATGAGACATGCTGCAGTGTGCAGGATGCCCCAAAGGGGTGCCAGGGTGGAGTCCTGGAGGCCGTAGAGTAGGTAATTAGATGCCACAGTACAAGAGCTTGAACAGCAGTTCTGAAGTCACTTTCTGTAAAAAACGGTTTGATTTTCTTTTCAAGAGAGAGCTGGTACAAGGCAGCATTTTTTCTTTTTGGCAATGTATTGCTTGAGGTAGAGGTTGGTGTGCAGGTTGAATAAAAGTGATTTGGTGAAATTTTTGATGTTAGAAACTGTCAAGGTTCATGTCATTGAACCAGGTTTGTACTGTATCTTGTTTGTTGTTCTTAGCAAATATTAGGGATTCTGTCTTGGTTGGGTTGAGCTTCAGGTAAGCGCTGGACATCCAGGTCTGGCTGATGAGTAAGCAATGTTGGAGGCACAGGATGTCTGAAGCAGAGGAGTACTTTCAAGTAGAGTTGTGTATCATCGGCATATAGGTGAATATTAATGCTGGTATCTTTGAGTGGATCATCAAGCAGCTACATGTAAACGTTGAAGATGATAGGACACAATATGGAACTCTGGGAGACTCCATGTATGAAATTGATCTTTTGTGGCCTGGAGGTGCCATGTGAACAAACTAGTGTTGGTTGGAAAGATAAGAGGAGAACCCATGAAGGACATCACAGGTGAATCCCATTTGTGACTCGATGGTGCATATGAGGGTGGGATGGTTGAGTTGCTGCAGTATCAAAGAGTAGAGCTATGATCTGCCTTTTGAACAGCAAATGAAAACTTCCTGTCGTTGTGTTTGGCAACCGTGACTGGGTCCTTTATACTTGTGCCAAAATGGGGTTCTAATAGCTCACTTTGAAATAACAGGAGCGGTAAGGCAGGGAAGGTTCCGAAGGCAGGAGGAAGAGCCGACATGGAAGGAAATAAGAGAGGCGATGTGAGGTGATGGGAGGTGCCAGAAGAAGAGGAGGAGTTAAGGCAGGACAGATGGCACCCAGTGTGGATACAAGAAAAGAAATAAACACATAGGGTAAAGAAGGAAATAAGAGGACCAAGCCAAGGGAGATCCAATACTGGAGCAAAGCCTGGAGAAGAAACGGCCCCTGTGGAGTAGGTGCCTGACAACAATGGGGACATGAACGGTGTCAGTGACAGGTGTTTTCCTGGATCCTTAGAGGTTAGAATGATTCTGTTTGCCCCATGTGATACTCCCTCAGACTGCACATAGTAAGAAGCGATTATAAGCAAATGAGCAGTGTGCACCATGGGCTAGGCAAGGAATATTGCCTCTGAAAGAATAAAGAGGGTGAATTATACAGAGGACTTCTGCCAGAGAGAAATGGAGCTACCAGAAAGAAAGAGAGAAAAAGATAGAAAGAAAGATAAAGAGGAAAACAGAAATATCTTTACTTGAAGCATGAACGAGACAAAGATTATTATTATTATTATTGTTATTGATGATATTATTATTGTTGTTATTATTATTATTGTAATTATTATTATTATACAGAATTACAAAGTGCATGGCTACCAAAATAGGTCTTCCCCGTTCTGGAACAACAGGAAGGGCTAAAGTAAGTATTTAAAAAAGCACATCTTCAGCAGTTTTTTAAACTTATCCAAAGAATTGCAGAGCCTAAGTGAGGCAGGCAGGGAATTCCAAAGTTTTGGGCCCAGGTAAGAAAAGGAGCAACCACCTTGTCTCACCTTGTGATTCCAAGGAACAGCTGCATAATTCAGATTACTAGATCAAAGAGACCGATTGAGACAATGTGGCAGCACCAATGAACTAAGACAAAAAGGTCCAGAATTAGACAAGGCTTTGTACACATAGTACAATGCCTTGAACTGGACATGCTTGCCAATAGGGAGCCAATGCAGGTCCTGAAGAAGGTGATAGACTGATGAGTGTTTAGATGGTATTAGCTGCCACATTCTGGACAACTTGTAATCTCTTGATTACAGTTTCTGTGATAGTTAAAAGAAATGTATACAAAGGAGCAAAGAATTAAGAGTTAGAGAAAGAAAAAATAACATAAATATACTGTTTGCAGACTTAGCAGTCTTCCCTTTGTGCATGTTTTCCTGAGGTGCCAGAGGAATTGCCACAATGGGATCACCAGATCCAGTCTGGAAACAGGCTGAAGAATCTACAGAGAAGGAGAAGAGCAGAAATGTTGTGAGAAGTCATAAGATAACTTACTATAAAATCAGTGATATGGAAATCAAAATAACAAACAAATGAGCTGGTGACAATCTCATCAAGAATGCTGGTATCTTCTGTGCACCTCAGCAGGATATGGATTAGTAGTTGGTCATTTTTCCATAGGCAGGTTGGCGACACCAGCGACTGTGGCACAGGCAGTGGTGTTACACCTGTGCAGATACAGGAAACCCCCGAGCCTGCAGTCATAGAAGTCTAGTTGCTCAACACTGCAGATTTGTTAGCCAGAAATAAGGAAGAGTTCTCCAGAGGAATCATGTTCCATATAAGCAATGAACCTGATAACCTTTTATTTGACTCTTCTCAGCACCCAAGATATTAGTGAAACAGAGTCTAAAGGGAGTGGTAGGTTTAAACCTTGAAGGATAAGTAAAGAAAACTAAACTACCACTCAAACATATCGTGAAGAGGAATGAAGGCCTCGCTTGTGTGGTTTCATACAGAAGGTTTAATGAAGATAAGTATATGGTGGCTAGAGTAACATGTTTAATAAACTGTCTTTTAGCTGTGCTGCCACCCCACTTAACAAACTGCACCTACAGCTCACGTTCCACCCATGCATTCTGTTCACGCACCAACCTTCCATTCCTTATGCTATATATCACTAAAATCACATGCCTCACTATCTGGCTCCATATACAGTATACATGCATAACAAACACCTCCCTCCTTATACATAAAACATACATCTTTCAACATTCACACAACCAGCTATTCACCTTCTAATGTTTACACACCCACACTCAAGCGCTAAACAGTACCCACAAAACAATTGCAGCAACTAGTTACTACAATTCAGCTAACCTATAGCCTATAACAAAGTCATCAAACCAAATTGGAAACTATCTCTGTCTTGATGAAATACTCCCCCTTTTTTGTTCAGTAATCAATTCGATTGATCAAACAGGGAAAGTTCCAGAATCTTGGAACTCTGCTAAAATAGTTTTTTTCCTTAAAAAAAAAAAGCCAGCTGAGGAATGTAGCTCATACCGGCCCATTTCTTTAATTAATGTTGACGCCAAAATCTTTTCTAAAATACTTGCACTTCGATTGGCCCCTTATATGCCTGAATTAGTTAGCCCACAACAACATGGATTTATCACAGGACGGGACACTACGGCCCATGTCAATAGGGCAATTACTGCTTTTGATATAGCAGCGGTTAATTCCACCCAACTCGGTATGATACTTTTAGATGCTGAAAAGGCATTCGACCGAGTTGGGTGGGATTATCTCTGGACCGTAATGAGGGCTTATGGCTTTAACGGCAGATATCTAAAATGGATACAGGCCCTATATGACTCGCCAACCGCCAAAATTAGCTATGCAGGTATGATTTCCCCAAGCTTTAAAATACTTAGGGGTACGAGGCAGGGGTGCCCGCTTTCACCCTTATTATTTGCACTCTCCATGGAACCTTTTATAAATTCATTATCAATTCAATCACATATTATTCCATTACAACTCGGCTCTAATTCCCTGAAAATCAGTGCTTACGCAGATGATATCGCTATATACTCTACTGATGTAGAAAAAGCTCTTACCATGATAATAGAAGAATCTAATGTTTTTGGAACAATCTCAGGATACAAATTAAATTTAAGTAAAACACAAGTTATATTAAACTATAAACCATTGACCCCAGTTCAAGGTACTTGCCGGGTGGCGACGTATCTAGGCATTAAAATTTCTGCTAAAGTAAGTGACATAAAAAACCTGAATTATGACGCTTTATTGAAAGAAACAGCTTGTGTACTCAAAAAATGGCATAAAATACCTCTAAGCCTTATAGGCCGGATTAATTTAATTAAAATGAAGATTTTGCCCAAATTTATGTATTTATTTAGGTCTATAGCCTTATGTTTAAATAATTCTTTTTTTAAGAAACTAGACGGGATCTTAAGCAGCTATATTTGGGGATATAAGAAAGCTAGAAGATCGCTTGCCCTGCTTAAATTACCAACTAATAAGGGTGGCTTAAACTTCCCCGATTTTAAATTATATTTTTTGGCAACTTTTTTCGGCCGCTTGCGTAGTTTATTTTTTACTAATAATCAATACTACTACCACCAACTCATGCTAGGTAATGACTCTAATTGCTTCCTTGCAAGAGTTAACGACCCTAATTATTTCAAAAGGGTTAAATTTAAGACTGCGAGAGAAATAGTTGCGGTTTGGAAAACTTTATTAACCACATGTAAGACCTCTTTTTTTCATTCTAAGCTTGATTTGTGGGGTAATCCTGGGCTACCGGACATATTCAATGACGGACGTGGGACTGTCTGGGCTAATTTAGGAATTACTTTGTTGGGTGATCTATATGGTAACCAGGGATTTTTAGATTTCACAACACTTAAACTTCTCTTTAATTTAACGGATGGTATGCGATTTAAATATATGCAAATTAGAGATTTTTTGGTTGGTAAAATGAAAATCAATCAAATCTCAGACACAGATTTATGGACATGTTTCTACTCAAAAAATCAGAAGTCATTAATTAGTAGTGGCTATAAATGCTTAATTAATTTTAAAGAGGATAATTGTCCAAAAATTGCTCTGAAATGGGCTTCTAGATTAGGGACTAATATTACCCCCACTAAGATTTTGGCGTCACTTTGTAATATTAACAAAGTAGTACAATCTTCAAGTCTGAGGATTCAGTTGTATAAAACCATCTGTTTTCTATATTATACACCGTTTAGAATTTCTAATTGGTCTTTAAATCTTACATCAAGCTCTCGCTCCAAGTGACCCAAATGTGATCTTGTGGCGGCTGATATCATTCATATATTTTTTTCATGTCCAGCTTTGTCTGAGTTCTGGTCCGGATTTGAAAATATTTTATTGCAAAAACAAATTGTTCTTGGCCCTCTTTCGTCATTGTCTATACTATTAGACATACAATCTGAGAATTGCCCACAAAAAGATCTATTAACTGTATTAGTTTCCTGTGCTCGACTGACAATTGCCAGGGTATGGATATCTCAGAAACCCCCACATATCATGGAATGGTGGTTTTTAGTTAATGAAATTTATACTATGGAGCGTGCTATTGCCAAAACGAGGGGATTGAAATCTATGAAAAAATTTGATAAAATTTGGGGAACTTTTCTTTAATTTTATTGTTTGCTATTACGTCTCTATTGTGTATTTATTTGTATGGCCTATTGGATATCAAATGTACATGCTATCAGCTAATCTTTGCTTTTTTTTTTTTTTCTGTGTTGTCAATAAAAAAATAATAATAAAAAAAAAAGGAAACTATCTCTGTCTGTCTCCTAGTCTCACCGAAGTCTGAGCTTCTACCTCAGTTGACAGGCTCACCCTACTACTAGTGCAGTCACTTGCACCACCACTGATCAAACTCACATCTTCATTCCCTCTTCTGGTGCTACACAATTCCTACTCCTGACTCTCCCTTACACTTCTCGTTCATCCAGATCCAAAAACAAATGAGTATCCTTATAACATGGTTTACTCTCCCTCTTCATACATAAAATATGTTCGTAACTTGGGATCTGTGCCAGTTTCAATGCCTTCCTCTACTAACACTTTGTTCCAAACAATTAGCCCTTTATTCCCTCCAGAAATTGTCATGTTTATATGCACTAAAGGACCAACTCTTAATTCAACTGCTACAGTTTTTCTTCTTCTATGATGTATGTAACTCATCATTTTATTTTGGTCTCCCCATTGGGCATCACCTTCCCACACCTCTCTCCTTTAACCACTATGTCACTAACTTAGTTTCTGGGTTACACCCTCTTGACAACTCAAATGGTGATATCCCTGTGACAAAATATGGCATCAGTGAGTAAAGTTGCTTGCTCTGATTTCCCACAACAGATTCCTTCCTCATCTGTCAATTGAATTGAGTCCTTAATGATCCAATTGAACCTCTCCACTCACCCACTGGATTCATGGTGGTATAGCATGACTTTTTGTGCTAAATACCACAACTGTCAAAATATTTTTCAAGTTCCTCTCCAGTAAACTGAGGACCATTATCAGACACAAAACCCTCTGACAATCCTTACCTAAAAAATACCTAATAATTATATGACAGGATCTGTTGTAACCTTACCAACCATATGTACATCCAGCTACTTTAAAAATATTCTGCAAAGAATATAGCAACCTTGTCACTGCTATGTGCAACCACAAATGACCATAAAATGTTGATTGATATTTTAAACCATGACCCTTGGGAAATATTCTGCAAAACGCGCTTTAGCAGACATTTTGGTGATTTGGTATTACGACAATCCCTAACCTAGCCATCAACCATGACTTTGATGCATGTCCACCTTAAAATCTGTGGTATTCTCATATTCGCAAAAAAAATCCGACATCTGGGATCAGAGAACCTAGCTAGATGGGAAGGGAGGGGTCTACTTAGTGAGTAAGATGCACCTTAAATAGAGAAAAGAAAATATTTCTCTTGAGTCCCCTCACTTACCAAAGGTTTCCCCTAGGTGACATGCTTCATCATTGGGGCCATCCCAAGCATCTACTGCTTGGGGCGTGCTGCGACTTGCGACAGTTACGTAGGAGCACTATTTAGTGAAGACTATGGTGCCGATTAGGATCCTGGAAAAAATTTCCCCAACTGAATTGAATCTGGACTTTTTTCCGTACAAATGGTAAAAGCGCCGTACAAACTGCCAAGTATGATTCGTATGGGAAAAAGTCCATACAAATCGCATTGGGAAAATTCCCCCACACGTCCTCGGGTCGGGAAAAGTTTCCGACACGTCCCCGGACATTTTTACGTACAAATGGGAAAACTGAAGTCCAAATGCGCAAGTACGATCCGTACCATCCGTCCGATTGTACAACTGTATGGAAAAAAGACCGTCCGGAGCGAACTCCCATAGCAACCATGGAGATGTCCAAACAAGTGCCCGGTACGCCCCGTACCCCCCCCCGCCCCCCGTATGTTTGCGCCGTACCCCCAGCCCCCCCGCGGATGGGCGCGCCGTACCCCCCAGCCCCCGTATGTTCGCGCCATACCCCCAGCCCCCCCGCAGCTGGGCGCGCCGTACCCCCAGCCCCCCTGTGGATGGGCGTGCCGTACCCCCCAGCCCCCCGTATGTACGGAGCTTACCCCCGTACCCCCCAACCCCCCGTATGTACGTAGCGTACCCCCTAGCCCCCCGTATGTACGGAGCGTACCCCCGTACCCCCCAGCCCCCCGTATGTACGGAGCATACCCCCCAGCCCCCCGTATGTACGGAGCGCACCCCCCAGCCCCCCGTATGTACGGAGCGTACCCCCACCCCCGTATGTACGGTGCGGACCCCCAGCGCGTAGCGCGTACATACGGGGGGCTGGGGGGTACGGGGGTATGCTCCGTACATACGGGGGGCTGGGGGGTACGGGGGTATGCTCTGTACATACGGGGGGCTGGGGGGTACGCTCCGTACATACGGGGGGCTGGGGGGTACGCTCCGTACATACGGGGGGCGGGGGGGGTACGGCGCGTACCGGGCCCCCTAATCAGCTCGCAACGGGCACATTAGTGTCAGCGTAAGTCAATTACATACGGTTAGATTGAACGCGTAGTATTTAGTAGTTAATTAAAATTTGCCTCATGGTCTGCCGGGGTGGAGGAGCCTAAATAACCTTGACTCGGCTTGCCTCCGTCAAATTGACCTATTGGATCCCATCGGCGGACCGCATCAAGATGACACTAATGTGCGCGTTTATTTTTCCTTTTTACTTTATCACCTTATTATAGGTCTTTGCACGGAGTGGTACACATGGGGCTGGTCCCCATGCGGTCCTGAAGAAGAGGTTTAGGGGATAACCTTGAAATATGTTGGCTTTCAATATTAGGGACTATTAGCACATTATTACCTAATTCCTCCCTTTTATTAACCCCCCTTTTTATCCTTTACCAACTAGGAGCACAAATAAACTCATTTACGCTCACTAGCTAGGTAATTTTTTATTTAAACCCACACCACTCCCCTCTCACTGCACTACACATAGTCTTCACTAAATAGTGCTCCTACTTAACTGTCACATGTCGCAGCACGCCCCAAGCAGTAGATGCTTGGGATGGCCCCAATGATGAAACATGTCACCTAGGGAAAACCTTTGGTGAGTGAAGGGACTCAAGAAAAGTATTTTCTTTTCTCTATTTGAGGTGCGTCTTACTCACTAAGTAGACGCCTCCCTTCCCATCTAGCTAGGTTCTCTGATCCCAGATGTCGGATCTTTTTTTGCGTTATTAGTTCCTAGGAGGACGAACCTAGTCATATCCTCCTCTCCCCTCTCCTTATTTCGGTATTCTCATATTCATCACAGACAACCTCAGATACCCTGCATTACTCCGCTGTTTAATTTTTCTCTTTGATCGAAAATACGGCATAATCATGCCATCTCGCTCTAACTCCCCACTGCCCAGCACAAACTCATCCTGAATAAACACCAACAAAGCATCATCCATCATCTCTAATTTTCATACTTCTTTAGAGTCTCTTCATCACCAACAACATAAAATACATTCCTTTCTGTATATGCCACTTCATATTCAATCTCCTCCTCAGCTGTCTTATCAGCTTTTACAAGGAAACAATGAAACAATTATTAGATATCAATCAATCAAAAGAATGTTAATTTAGACCACAGGTCCTTAAACACATGAAAACATCTCAGCTTTTCATAAATTCAATCCTTTAATGAAGCTATACAAAAAGGATAAAACGTTACATAAAATTCCTTAAAATGCAAAATTCATTGATCACGACGCTTTTCTATGCAGAATAAAAAAAAATTGATAATCAATTTTTTATTTTCATTTTGGAAAAAAAAGCAAACATGACAGAATCCATCTTACACAGTAAAGCCAATTCCATCTCCAACAGGCAGAAAAAAACCCACTGTTAGGGTAGGAGTATTTTTGCAAGTCACCGAAGCTGGAAAAAAGCACCCCGCTACATGGGGGAGCCAAAGCCGACAATTTAAAACAGTAGGTTTAGCCATTTGCCCCAAACCCTATGGAACTTTGTGGGACAACCATGTACCTCAAAGAGGGGCTCCTCCTGGGCCGCGCACCAATCCACTCCCCGGCGCCACTTTTGAAGGGTAGGGGGGTTGGGCTGAGCCCAGGCCGCTGCAATATCTTGTTTAGTCACTGCGACCGCCAGAAAATGCTTGTCCGCTCTTGAGCCATCCAAACCATCAAATACACCCAAGAGAAGACGTAAGGGATCATGTGGAACCTGCCAACCCAAGGTCTGTGTGAGTTCAGATTCCACAGCGGTCCAGAATGGGTCAAGGCCTGGGCAAAGCCAGACCATGTGTTAGAAGTTGGCCGGAGCTCGCCCACATCTTGTGCAGTCCGGGGAGGGGCACAGCCCCGCCCTGTGTAGGCACTCGGGAGTAAGATAGGCCGTGTGGAGATAATAGAGTTGCATGAGGCGGAGTTTAGAGGAGGTCGTAAGGGTTTTGGGGGTCATAAGGGCATTGCGCCAGTTTGCATCTTCTAGGGGGCCCCTAGTGGGCCTGGAGTGAGACCAAAGAGGTTATGCAGAATAAAGTTAGTCGTAAAAAGTCTAAAAGCTACAATTCTGCATACTTTTTAAAACATTTTTAACTTTGATCATGAACCTCCTGATGGCGCATGCTATAAGTAAAAAGCGCATTTCAATGAACAGATACAGCTTGTGCATGATTTTCAGTACCATGTTTTAAGAAAATTGGAGGTAAAAACATTTTTCGTACAGCAAGGACCTTTAGACAATATCATAATCTATGCAAAGTATCACATTTTGGGCCTCATGTAGGTCGCCAAATACCGGTCGGTAACGGCCGATTTTCGGTAATTATACCGTTACCGACCGGTATTTTGGCTTTTGGTATGTAGGGGGATCATTTTTGAATTCGGTAATTTACCGAATCGGTAAAATTACCGAATCGGTAATTTTACCGATTCGGTAAATTCCGAATACAAAAATGAGATGTAGGGGGAGTGTGTGGGTGATGTTTTGAGTCGGTATTTACCACCAACTAATAGTTGGTGGTAAATAATGTATGGTTGTGTAAACGCATGTGATAGCGCTTAGGAGTGTGCAATGTGGCAGACATACATGCCCTTAGGGCATGTATGTGTGCCACATGTGCACACATGGCCGAATCAGGGGTGCAACAGGGTGTCAATGTGACACCCTGCCACCCTTGCAAGTGTTCCCCCCATTACCGAATCGGTATTTACCGATTCGGTAATGAGGCATACCTTCCCATCAATGGGAAGGTATGCCTCATTACCGAATCGGTAAATACCGATTCGGTAATTACCGAATTTTACCGATTCGGTAATATTTTCCGAAGGATTACCTACATACAAGTTACCACTTCTTAAATACCGATTCGGTAACGTTCGGTATTTAAGAAGTGGTAACTTGTATGCTACCTACATGAGGCCCTTTGTGCCTAAATTACAGGTACATTTGCCTTCAGAGTCAATCATAGCCCCCTTTATCCCGTCGTGGGCCTCGCAGGGACTGATTCCAATCCTTAACCTTAGTAGTTTGTTTCTAAGCCAACGATTGGGTAGTACATCTATATATCTCTGGGAACTGTTGTTCATTTTGAAAAGAGTTAATCACAGAATACACAGAACTTTTCCCCTCAAGATACTGTCGATCTTTTCCTAATACCCTGAGTTCCCTCTTAGCAATCTCAATTTGCAGATTCTGTGGGCACAACTTAACTTTCATGTCCCTACAAGCATTTACTACTGTTTTCCTAACCCCCTGTGCCCTACTTCAATTCACTCTGCTGTATCTCACTTTTGCAACAGTGCGATATTTTCTGCCCCCCCCCCCACAACCCAGGCGCTGCCAGAATCTTATTAACTCCAGACGTGCCATTATATCCCATGATATCATTTCGGTCTACATTTTTACAGCCAGGATCATAGAAGACATGGGTAGGAACAAAAGGTTTTTTAAACATTTCCCCTGTTGGACGTCCCACCCACTTTTACCACTTACTTGTAACAGTTCAGCTCCATATTGGAACTGAGGTGCTATCATGGCCGCATAAGCTTTCAAAATAGGTCTATCTGACATGTCTTCATAATTTTTATTAAAACTTTTCAGGCCACTATCTTAAGCAAGGGCTTTGCTCTCACTGTGTCCAAATTATCGCGGCATATAGGGCATATACCACAATCTAATATTGGATTAGACCAGCTATTTGTAGGAGATGTTAGAGGAAGAGTGCCCAGCCTGAGTTGTATGTACAGTTTCCTGGAAATCGGGGTTTGCAAATAATCCAAAAATTCCTCAAATTTATAGGCAAACTTTATGTTTAAAAAATAAGCTGTTAATTTCCTGCCAGAGGAGGGGTTCGCTCTTTTTACTTGGGCCTGGCACCAAAAGCTCTTCTTTACTAAGAGAGATGCGTTGGTGGGAATACAAGCTGTGTTACACCAAAATTCTCTCAGCCCTAGGTTGGCAAGAGACTCTTTAATGTGCTATGTCCTTTAGGATAGTCTAATCGACGTATACCCCATTTTACATACATTATCCCATCCACACAACTATAACAATTCTAAGCATGTGACCTTTTACCTAATAGCTTGCTCCTGTCTCTTCGACACCAGGCTCACAATCTTCTATCTCAATACCTGTACCTGACGTACATAAAACATGTCCCCAGGCACAGCAGATTTATTCTGTTAATGGGTCACCACTTTTTTCATCATTGGCCAACAGCCAGCTGTGCATGATCACAATTGTTTAGAAAAGCATTGGTGATTGTTTTCAAAACATTTATGATTGTTTTAAAAACATATTGATTCTAGAAAAAATCCTCCTACAACCTAGAGGAGAATTCCTTCCAAGCTGAGATGGGCTCCTGCATGCCGAATCTCTGACAAGCAGCAGGTTGTCATCCTCGATACAGAGACGGGGTCCTTCATTCCTAACCATCAGGTGAGGGGACTGTTTCATCCCTTGGTGTTTCTCAGCTACAGATACACATAGCGATACACACCTACACATCCAGGTTATGCTAGGTACATTTTAGCAAAATTACTCATAACGCACATTTTGGGAATATGCAAGTGCTACTGTTATTTTCGGAACTGTTTCTGTTCATCTGATTAGCACTGTGGTAGAAATGTATCTACTATTCACTATATTGGTACTAGCAATCTCTTTTGTATGCTTTTGTCTCCTGATTGTCGCAGCACATATGTTTTACACAAGGCTGTCTCTGGACCAATAAATACTTATTGAAACGTCCTAATCGCCATCCTGTGTATTTTCTGAGAGAAAGCAAGCACGAGTGTCTGGGCAAAACATACTGTACTGTTTTCCACAATCCCTGAGGAATCAGGGTTGTCATGTTCAGTGGTTGCTAGAGACTACCTACACCACTGTAGAATACAGGGGGTGGTAGGTGCACTATAGAGCTAGCTGTTCTAACGGCTGATATATTCTGTGGGGGTGACCGGAAGTGGTTGGGTCACCAAGCCCTCAGTTTAGGTCATCCAAAACGCGCAGGTCCTGGGGGGACTCCAGGAACTACATGACAAATCTACCTTATCCATGGGATATTTAGCGCTTGGGGGCAGCTGATGTCTTCACGCAGGCCTGCTCTAATGTAGGTTAACTCTTTAGTAGACTAGACACTGACACAAAATAGGATGGGGTTCAAGCTAAAATGCTTGCTTATTTGGTGCAAGCCTAAATCTAGGAACTGGGGTAATAGGGGAGTGCTCTGTGGCAACCTCAGTAGTGATCTTACAAAATAATTATCGGGTGCAAGATCTTTGACTTCACTATGATTCCAGAGTTCTGCTCCATATGTTGCAGCGCTAATAGCCAGCACTCTATATACCTCAAGTGCAGGAGAGACTGGGTAGTTAGTAAAGCCCCTTAATATTTCAATTATGGTGTAGTTGCTCAATTAAAGAAACACAGACAAATTGTTAAATCTCATAGGTGGCTTTTATACATGAATTCATGAGGGCACACTCAAAAATAGCAGCATGCCCACAATACAGAGGTCTACCAGGTCTTTTATGCAAAAAAACCCTCAAAAAGGCATGTTAAACATGTGTCCAATATCCAATCATCTTACAGTAAAAGGTAATTTCTTCACTATTATGGACAAACACATGGTATGTTGCTGATCGGAAGATGCAGTAATTTACACAAGCATTACGTGTCTAGCCAATGATGGTGAAATAGCACCTCATAGTACATGCATGATGCAGAAAGTGACAGCTGATGGAATCTACATATCCTGTTAACTGGGATGATCATAAGTTTCCAGACAGGGGCTTACAGAATACCTGTGCAATCAACTTTTGACATTTGGTCTTTGCTATATATGGACATAGACTGACACATTTCTTGCTTGGAAAATATGGCAGGAACTTGTTATGGGATTTGTACATCTTGTGACATTGCTTTGTGTAAGCTAAAAGGACACAAGTACTTGTGGCATAGTACTTGTCCTGGACGTTCCACAGTCCTTATCATCATTGAGTATCATAGGACAAGACTACATGAACAGAATGGACTCCACACAAACTAAAACAGGATTCCACATTCCCTGATAATCAATGATGGCAAGCCATGCTATTATATCAGTTCAAGCAGCTAACCCCGGGAGCAGATCCAACAGACGGTCCGCCCGCAATGTCAGCCCTGCACACGCAGTCACAGACCCTACCCAACCAATCTTTCGAAATAACGACCGCATGAACTCCTCACAAACACCAGCATCAAGTGTGCTATAGTGGCTTTAGGTCGAATCGAATATGATAGGCAACCGTGAGTCACAGTGGTACATTACCCATACGACGTTCCATACCCTCGCTAGAGATTCTGGAGATGTTCTTCCATGCCCGTTCCCTAGGTTATGCCCCGTTACACCCCAGTTCCTGTGCCATGTCTGGAACCTCAGACAACAGGGTATACACATCATGATATATCTGTAAGTTGTTTATGCTCCCACTTGATGTATCACCAGTATATGCAGATATTATGTACCACCATGGAATGTACAGTCTGACTTCACTATTCGAAAACTTTGTATGTTGTACGATGTGTGAAATATGAAAATGGCAATAAAAATATGTTTAAAAAAAATAATCAATGATGGCACAGTGTTCCTAATTCTGCTGGCACTGCCCTGTATTCATCAGTGTTTAGAAAAGAGAAAAACTTCCTTTGGATTGATTCTAGTTAGAAAATATATCTATTTATTCTTCTAGTTAAAAACAAATACAGAAAAAACACAAAATGAATAATTAATTAAAAACTGATAAATGAGCTTTAAAACTATTTTTGCTTGAAAATCACATTACATAAATGAGTTGACACACAATGTTTTCAATACCAACTAAGGCAACACAAACAGTAGACCTCTAGACATTTCATGTACAAGGACAAACATCAAAAAAACACAGGAGAGTACACACAAAAGACAGTACAATTTGTCATAAAAAAGATACACATCCGTGTTCAGCACGATAAAAATAAAGATATATTTTTAGATTCCTTTATCTGTGGCTTCTCTTTTGAGGCGCTACAATCAGTATTTATACTACGCGGTGAACACGCACAGCGCATTAGCACTTTGATAGACCCAATTTATGAAGGGTACTAAAGGAATCTAAAAATATATCGAGCCATCATCTCTATCTTATACATAGGACAAGATATGTCCTGATTTTTAACCTAGGACGATGAGATAGTGGAAGGGATTACTTACTCCACATCGCTTTTGATGATACTGGCTGATTCCAACTACCTCTAAAAAGTGTAATTAAGAATACGAGGACTGGGGGTATTTTTATCCCTTTCTGGCAACACATATGTTTTATGAGAGTCACAATACTGGTCTTGAGAAAGATGGTCTAATTGAAAATTTCCATTGAAACGCGTCAACGCCCTTCTACATAATCCGTGTAATGCTTGGTACTACAGATACCAAATAGGGCACATATTATCGAGTTCAAGTTTCTATTGTGCTGAACATGGACGTGTATCTTTTTATGACAAATTGTACTGTCTTTTGTGTGTACACTCCTGTGCTTTTTTATGTTTGTCTCTCTATGTGAATTGTCCAGAGGTATACTGTTTGTGTTGTCTTAGCTAGTATTGAAAACATTGTGTGTCAACTCATTTATGTAATGTGATTTTCAAGCAAAAATATTTTTAAACCTCATTTATCAGTTTTTAATTAATTATTCATTTTGTGTTTTATCTGTATTTGTTTTTAACTAGAAGAATAAATAGATATATTTTATAAAAAAACTTTTTCTTGTTTTGAGCTTGGGTTTACTATAGGATCACCCTTGTTTGTACTGTGTATGAGGAACAAAAGATGACTGTGTGCTCTCTAAATAGCATGGACTATTAGAATCAATCCATAGGAAGTTTTTCTCTTTTATGATTATTTGAACCCTATTCCTCTTTTGTATAAAGGGGTCCCTCTCTGTTCTTCCCATCAGTGTTTAGGCCTACATATTGTGTCAGGCATATGTGCTGTTGCTAACTTGGGTAACTATTTCTATTGCTTGGTGCATCATCATTAGTAGCTCTTGGTCAATGCTTTGCTGTTTTGGTGTACCACTATTTCTGGTAGGTCATGCTGACAGATATCACACATGGGGTATTTCGATCATAACGAAATTAGTCATTCATTAGCTAACTGCTGTGTGTGTACTTAAGAAAAAACCTTTCGATTTCTTGCACCGGGGATCTGGGATGCATAGTTGGGCCACTACTTGCTGCTCTATATGTAAACCCAAGAGGAACTCCTCCTATTACTTGCCCTAAACTGGGATTTCTGTAATACTCTGTTGTTGATTCCAACTTTCATTAGACAAGTAACACAACTTTTAAGTTGGTGTACTTTCTTCACAGCTGTAGTTGGTAAAGGTGATGTTCCCTATTACTCTGTAAGTTATTATCTACTCCACACTGTTGGAGCAGGTGTGCGCAAATAATAAATTACATAAATAATACATGTAACTATGCATCATACTTCACTTTTTATTTGACATAGGTCTTTTCCCTCTAAATATGTTGGCTATTCTCCTTGATGTTCAGTTTTATTGTCAATATGGGAAAAAGTTCAACATTTCTGTGTCATTAAATGTCCTATTTGAAGTAAGAGGTGTCTTTGTGAAATCAGCAGACACTATGAGCAGTAGAGTAGCGCAGATAACCGTTGGTACCCATAGCCATTGCTGTCTTGGCCTTAAAGAGGTGTTGGGCATTGTTGTTTTGATTTATTTAAAAACAAGCAATTAAAGATTATATATTTCCTTTACCTTTATTATTGCATCAGAGGTTACCAATACTTGAGGCAATAGGTACTCTTGAACGGAGGTTCCAGCGAGGTCTTTCTGCCAGAACTGCAGGGCATGAGGGCGATAACATTGATGCTCCTAGTCCTTGTTGTTGATCAAGTGGTTGGGGCATCTTCTTGGTGTGAAGCCAGAAGATACATCGCAGCTGTGGCAGTCATCGAGGAGATCTGCTGGAAAAGCCTTAACATCGGATGCGAGCATTGGGAAGGGCCCAGCCTTAATTTCCCAGTTGGAGATCATATCCAGCTGGTGGTGTTCAGTCAGGAGGGGCATGGAGCACCTGATGATGAAGTATCAGCTACTGACAGTGGAACAATGAACATGTGGCCATGAGAAGTGCTTAGGCCAGCCAAAACACTATGTTGTGTGGACTCATTTTGGACATTCTTTTCACTCTTTCAAACAAATAGTAGTGCATCTATCCAGCGCAGCTCACTTGATGCACAGATCTTTCTTTTTGCACAACTTTCTGCTCTACTACACCCACTACTGGAGGGTGGTAGGTACAGTACATTTTTGCATGTTTCCAAGCCCCTTGAAAAGACCTTGATCACTTTGGAAACAAATGCCGGCCTATTGTAGGTGTTCAAGAACTCAAAAAGTTGGCCACAGTCATATTTCACTGTTCTTTTTGCATAGTATGTCTCTAGTTCATTGTAATTGTTGCAGAAATTTGGAAACACATTCTTATAAAGGGAAATCCTGATCCCATGGTGTTTGTTTGTGGAGGTCTGCAGAAAAAATACATACTTTCAAAATGCATACTTTGATGGAAACAACTCATTGTTTTATGTAAACCCTACCCTCCTCTTTCTGCACACCTAATCCAAGGTATATTGTGTGAATGTAATATGTAGTATCACTCCTGATGGAACAACTCCTTCTTACTACACATGGCTAGGATGATGCTAACAATTGTTCATTCACCTATGCATCTATTAAATGCACTATTGCTGTCAGTTTATGCCATATTTATACAATATGGGGTGTTACTCTACTCTATAGAGCTGAAGTTGTGCCAGGGGCATATGTATTTTATTTTATTTTATTTCTAAATCAGGGGAAACCAGTCCTGATCTGTGGTGGGAAAAGGCTCAGCCCTCTGTACACTACTGCATCACTTTGGAAGAACAAGGTGTGTTGAAACATAACATTTAATTTGTGCAGGATTATAACAATTTTACCTTTCTTTGGTGACTGCTTTATGCAACATTTGCAACATAAAAACATCTCCGATCAAATTTGAAAAGGAATAGGAAGTGAAAGAATTGGGAAAACAAGTGCATATTACTGTGAATAGCCAACCATAATTGCATAGTCAATATCAATATCATATTCATCTACTCCCAATTCACAATCACAAAACCCTTTTTCTCCTACTTTTTATTTTTCCCTTCGACTTTTTGTCTCTTTCCCAGTCCATCTCTTTCTTTATATCCTACTAAACCCTTGTGTCCCTCTCCCAAAATCCCTATTGCAGAAGGCTGTCCCCTACTTGAACAAACTATCCCTATACTCCACCCACGCTATACTGTCATTTTACACATAAAAATATCTTTATTCTTATTGACCTATTTAATGCATTTTATATTCCAGGGAATAAGATAATAGTTATTCAACAAACAAAGGGTGGTAGTGGAACAAAGTGTTGCACATCGTAAAGATGAGCTACTTAGTGGGCATATCGTATAAAAAGAACACAAAGTATACAGAGATTAATTCAGTTATGGTGCCACTCAGGGCAATGCCACACTCTACCACCAAAGATGTGATTGCACAAAGTAAAGAACCTTTGTGAGAAAATATTTATAAAAAATGTACCCCGGCACTCCACAGTTACATATGATATCTATTTACGAAATCATTTGTCTTCAAAAAATACTTTTAATTCTTTTTAGAGGTGTAAGACAACAAAAAGAAAGAAATCTTTTTTGTTATTCCTTTTCCTAATGGTCAGTTAAGGCCATGGTACATTTGTTTCATGGTTGTTGAAAGGAATCAAATTTTCCAATATAGTACATTCATCATTTCAAAGTTGTCTAAAGAAATCAGATTTTCCAGTCTAATTGAGGCAACAGTGTTAAGTTATGAAAAGACAACAGCCGACACGTGTTTCATCACAGATGTGACTTATCAAGGCTACGGGAACAAAAATTCTTCCGCGAATGAATAACAAAAAATTATTCTTTCTTTCTATTGTCTTACACCTGTGAAAAGAATTAAAAGGATTTTTGAAAGAGCAAATTATGTTGTAAATATATATCATATGTAACTGTAGAGTGCCAGAGTACATTTCTTGTAAATTAGATAATAGTTAATAAGCAATAAGAGAGGGAGAGACAGAAAATTCAAATATAGTTATTCCCAATACTCATGACCATTTTCGACAGTAATCAGGAAAAATACGGAAAGAAAAGAAAAAATACTTTTGCACCAACCAATTACTTTATAGGGTTGGGCGGAACTCACAGAGTTCTACTCTGCTTAATTCTACAGAGTTAATTAAAAACTCTGTTAGATTCCACGGAATTCCGCCAATCCCTAGATTAAGATGCATTTTATGAATATTAGCAAAAGTGCAGTAGCCCAGTTTTTATCAGAACAGCAGTCACCCCTGAAACATTGCACATTGCTTTGCATTCTGTTACACTTAATAAAACCACGTCCAGCGATGTATACCGTTATACAAACAACTGTTGCCTAAAATGGGCGGAACAGGCATAGAGAAAGGCATGACATGAGCCAACACGGAGGTGGACTGTGAAATCATGAAAAATACAGATACCAGAAGTTAAGCGTGTGTTTCATTAAAAAAATAGACAACTACTTTTCATATTAGCTTCTGGCCACTTGATGGCGCTTCCAGCAAACATGACAAGTCTAGTAACAGGCATGGGGCACCCACCCACTTGAAAGGCAGTGACACTGAGCAAAGTGCGGGAAGGCTCTAAATTCAGTAATACTGCCTCATGCAGCCCTCCTGACCTTACTGCCTGAACTATATTGACCCCTCCTGTTATTGCCAGTAAGTCCCACACAGCGGGATTGCTGTGAGCTGGCCGTAGGCCCCACCCTCTTCCTACACCACACTACAAACATGAGTACAAGTTGAAAAAACATAGAAAGTCACACAAAAAAAACTATCGTTACAGAGATGTTTTTGATAGGAAATAGAATTTAAAAAACCTTCGAAATTCCCTGAAAAAAACAAAAGTTAAAGGGACATTATAGTTAGGCTCAGTTTTCACTCATACAAAGAATTTCAGCAGTTATAATTAGCTGAGCTAACTATAACGTGCGCTTCACCAATGCACTGCTTAGGACCTCATATATTACATCACTCATGACATGGTCAGTGACATCACTGATGACATCTCAAATGACATCACTGATTACCTCACTGATGACATCATCCAGACAAGCACTTACGCACCCACTGGTATCCTCAAACTATTTCTAAAACTTTCTGTCACACCGACACACAATAATATAGCCATTCAGAAACTGATACAACCACTCACACATACCCCTTTACTCAATCATATACTCATTAACACACCCATTGTGAGTGAGTGACTCTGTAAGTGGTTTTGTAGATGATGTCATCAGTGATGTCATTTGAGATGTCGAGTAATGTCATGAGTGATTTCACTGACCATGTCATGAGTGATGTAATATGTGAGGTCATAAGCAGGTCATTGCAGGGACATAAGTTATAGTTAGCTCAGGTAACTATAGCTGCTTAATTTCACTGGTTTTATACAAGTAAAATGTGAGCTTAGCTATAACGTCCCTGTAACCTTTGTTTTTTTCAGTGAATTTCTAAGGTTTATTTTGTTCTATTTCTTAACTATAATGTCCCTGTAACCTTTGTTTTTTATGTGAATTGCTAAGGTTTTTCAATTTTATTTCATTACTGTAACCTCTCACCTTTGAGAGTGAGTGTGTGAGTGGGTGCATAGGTGTCTCAGTGGGTATGTGAGTGAGTGTATGAATGTCTCAATGGGTGTGTGAGTATGTGTGTGTGTGTCTGAGTGTGACTGGGAGTGGCTGCATGAGTGTCTCACTGATGTGTGAGGCGGTGCATGAGTGTCTGAGCAGGTCTGTGAATGTGTGTGTGACTCTATGAGTAGGTCTGTGAGTGGGTGCATGAGAGTCTAAATGGGTCTGTGACTCTATGAATAGGTCTGTGAGTAGGTGCATGAGAGTCTCAATGGATCTGTGAGTGGGTGTGTTAGTATCTCAGTGGATTTGTGGGTGGGTGCATGAGTCTCTCATTGGCTCTCTGACTGGGTGTGTGAGTGTCTGAGTGGGGCTGTGAGTGGGTGCATGATCTCTGATTGGGTGTTGAGTCTCTGAGTGAGTCTTTGAGTGGGTGCATGAGTATCTCAGAGAGTCTGTGAGTAGGTGTGTGAGTGTAAGACTTAGTCTGTCAGTGGGTGCGTCAGCGTCTGAGTAGGTCTGTGTGTGGGTGTCTCAGTCTCTGACTGGGCCTGTAAGTGGGCATATGAGTCTCTGTGGAGCTCTTTGAGTGCGTGTATGAGTTGGTCTGTCAATGGGTGTATGAGTATCTGAGTGCATCTCTCAGTGGGACCCTCAGTCTCATGGTGGATCTCTGAGTGGGTGTGCGAGTGCTTGAGACTGAGGGTGGGTATATAAACATATTTATTTTTCATTTATATTCGCAAAGTTGTTGCGACGTATATTCGTAAATTTGTCGTGACCTTACACGATGGATTGCACTGACCATCATGGCAAATTCGCAAATATTGGGAGTGGAAAAAAACCATGTTTTTGGGCATATTATACTTATAAGGGGTTCCTCAAACATCCCTACACTCCTCTCATGGGGTCAGGGCCCTTGTAACCTAACCCCTTCTGCCACCTACTGCCATTTTGTTGACCTATTCCGATGAGGTAAAATGGTGGCCGCAACTCTCTGCTCAAGTTTCAGCCAGCCAATCACGGCATTCCTGTTGGCGTGCGCATTCACGATTAATAATGAAATGGTTGCAATTTAGCTGTGATCGCAGATATCCTCATTTGAATGTCCTTATATTGCTCAACAACTACTGAATGGGTTTACACCAAAGAACTAAAAGCGTGATCTTCGTACCAAAATCTATCTTTTTGCCAAATTCGGTGTAATGCCGTCCAAAGGTTCAGGTTGTAGTTGTGTCTAAAGCTCATGTGGGAATTAACATGGGAAATGCACTTTATTTGACCCCCCCTTTTTTTCAGCCCCCGCTTGACAGATCACCCTGAAACTTTCGAAGCACTTTCCATGCATTTTCCATACACTTTCAACACCCACGGCAGACTGCCAGTTACCTCCCTGGTAAGCAGCAGTTTACTACAGTGTTCTGATGAGGAACTAGAGTGCTAACATTCTCAATTTATTCCAAAAGTGTGGCACATCTGACCAGCATCTTGATGGTATCGAAGTAGAAAACTGAAAGCATAGTTTACTAAGGATACTGTAGTAAATGAGGAGATTAGGGAGCTTCATAACAAATAAGTCTCCCAAGATGGCCACCAGAGAGAAAAGAGCCCAAATGTAGCACACATATTACCCACATTTAGACCAGGTATAGCCCAATGTCAAAAGTGTAAAAATCACCCACACATAATTGGGCTTCTTTATAAAAGTGCATGAAAGGATTAATACATACTAATCATTCAGGAATGGAGTGACAAAATAAAAAAATGAATGACATGTTTTTATTTGAGGCCTTCCCCACTATCAGAGGGTGCAAAGTTGAAATGATGCCATTAATGGTTGCTTTGTGTGATTGGTGTGCCATTCTTATGCTTAGGTTTTACATTTCCTCACAGTATTGTATCTATCTGATATGACCCAAAAATTATATTTGATCAGCTAACTCAATTTTCAGGTATGTGATTAACATTTAATTTTGAGGAAAAAACCTATTGCAAAGGTATATGTTTAAGTAAGAATGTTATAGGAGAGTATCAAATATTTTGGAGAAAATACTGGAACTATACGAGGTAATGTATGAGTGTCTTATGAGTAGCTTTGTATGTTTGATACCTGGTGGGTAAGATACTTTATGAGTGTATGAGAATCTAACAGGATGTCTGATTTGCAGAGTAGGTGTGTGAGAAGTTGTTTTACAATCTTATATTTTGAATTAGTATGTTGTACATTTGCTGTTTACTATATGGTGTAATTAGTAGAACAAAACTGTAGATTAAGAGTTAAACCTTTAGTTAGCATTAGAAGATGTGGAAATAATGACATATGTTATTTGATTTGCTGTTCTCAAAGAGTGTTTTTCTTTGAATTATGGGTGTTATAGTTCTATTACACTGCTTTGTCAGACAGCTACAGGAGCACATATGCATTCACTTACCCAGAAACGACTTGTGAATGCAGCGGATTCAAACATAGTTGTAGTCACATCTATACTGCTCTATTTTCTGCTACACAGGCACTGAGGTGTTTGTATATAGCCACTTACATAGAGATTTGGAGAGTCACAGCAATACTAAAATAGACAGTCACATGCCAGCACATTTACTTAAATGTCTCATGGCACTGCTACTGGTGTAATCCTACAATTTCTCAGATATGTTGGCAAGTACAATATTCTCATTCATGTAGAGAAATACTCTTTGAAACATGGATAATGCTAGGTAGTACAGGTCCTGTGTGCGCACTTTCAATTGTAGCTTGATTTGCCATCTTTGTCGGCTTAAATCCAAGTTTCAATATGCGCACCTCAAATGTGAGAGATGCTGTAGGTGTGCTATAAAGCATGCTGGTTTGTGCTAAAAAGATGAGAGATCTTCTTTCAGTTCACTAAGTTACTTTTGTGCTTGCATGCCCCTATGCCATGCACTACATAGAGCATGCCATCCCTAAAGTAACTGACATACATATTCAGAAAAACATAAAGCTCTTAGACAGCTACATAAGCACGTATAGATTCAGTCACTCACCAGAAACTATTCATACGTTCAGCAGACTCAGAGGTGTTTGCAGTCACACATATGTAGCTCTGTATTGCCTAACACAGGCACTGAAGTATTTCTGCAGCCACATACATACACATTACATACATATCTAGACAGCCATAGAGGTATTAAAGTAGGCAGTTACATACCAGCATATTTACTTAAACATCTCATGGCACTGATATAAGTGTACTTCTACAGTCTCTCAGATATGTAGGCAAGTACTGACACAATCTTCTCAGCCATACAGAAATAGTATTTCAAAATGGATGATGGCTTCTAGTGCAGACCCTGACTGTGCACTGTCACTGCAAGTTTCACTTGGCATGTTATACGTTTTTCTAAAGTATCAAGCCCACATTTTAATGCAGATAGCACACTTCTAAGATATGCTGTACATAATGTCACAAAGGATGCTGTTTTATGTTAGAGATTGACAAATGTCCTTTTGAGTTGAATAAGTTACTTGAGAACTTGTAGGCCCCTATGCAAAGTGCTACATAGAGTATGCACCCCTAAAGCAACTGATATACATGTTCACAAAACCATAGACCTTCTCTGCAATCTAATCAGACAGCTAGAGAAGCAGATATACATTCAGTCACTTACTAGAAACTACTTATGGCTGCAGCAGACTCAAAGGTAGTTGGAGTCACATGTTCATAGCTCTCTAGTCCCTTATAGAGACTCTGAAGTATTTGTGAAACCACTTACATAAACATTTAGACATCCATAAAGCTATTAAAATATACAGTCACATACCAGCACATTTACTCAAACACCTTATGGCACTCAGACAGGTGCACTGCCACACTCACTTACATATGTAGGAAAGTGCTGACACAGCTTTCTGAACCATGCAGAGAAATAGTTTGTGAATCATTGGTACTGGCTACTAGTGCAGACCCTGTCTGTTTATTCTTACACTGAGCTTCACTTGGCATGTTATGAATCTTTCTCAAGTATCAAACCCACATTTTAGTGCACATAATACACTTCTAAGATACAGATTCAGATTTTCTTTATTTCGGCCAATTAGGCCCTAAAAGATACAATCATACAATATCAATGTAAAACATTAATTTGAGATAAATTGAACCCGTTAATAAAATCCATAAAAACAATATACAACAAATTACACACAGAGCACGATTAAAAATCATTAGACAGAACAATCAATAAGTAGTTTGGACCTAATCTGCCACATAGCCGTTAAAAATTTGGCAACTGCAAATACTATGTGGGGATCAGTGCTCGTTTTCAATATTCTAAACGAGTTCAGATGGCTCCGTAAACCCAAATTTCTACAGAGGGGAACTAGCCAGTATTTTCTTGGTCTATTGTAGGCTGAGCAGAAAAACAGGATATGAATTTCTTCCTCCTCATGACTGCGACAGCCTGGACAGATTTTATCCTTCTCATTTGACCAGTTATGGGTAAAAGTTTTGATAGGGAGAGTCCCTAGCCTCCATTGAATGAAGAGTTTTCTGGATAAAATAGGGAAAATAATGTCCATGAAACCTTCAAACTGATATGTATCCTTGAAATTCAAGAATCGATCAGTTAGGATACCTTTGTTAGGTGAAGAGACCAAGGAAGCAAAACATTTCTCCCTGTCTAGACCCACAAGGCGTTTGCGTGAAACCCCGAGACAGCCTTGTTCAGGAGACTCCCATAGTTCGGGGAGTCCCAACCGGTAAAGATCTTTCTTTACAGATGCTAGCCACGGGATTTTGTCGCGGTGGTTCATGTTCATAACATGTATAAGCTCTTGTCTATAATGTACAAGCTCAGCAGTGGACCAGAGCCTGTGCCAGAATCTTAGAGGCATTAGTTCCAGGTCATCTTTCATGGGGGGTAAGCCCAGATCTAATCTTAACGGGACGAGGGGTGTACCTTGGGGGAGGGCCAGGAGTCGCCTTAAAAAATTATTTTCTACATTAGTAATTCCTCTACCCGCTTTATATCCCCAGAGTTCTCCTCCATATGTTGCGGCTGCTTTGGCTTGAGTTTTGTACAATTCGACTGCCGGGCTAATAGGTTTATAAGTGGAGGAATTTGCCATCTTCAAAATTCCCCCCGATAGTTGAGAAAGTTTTATGCGGCTGCTCACAACATGAGGTTCCCATGATAGATTGTCATGTAATGTTACCCCTAAATATTGAAAGGTTTTCACCCTCTCCAGTATTTCTGAACTCAGGGATGGGTTGGGTCTGGTTTTCAGAGATGGATTAAGTATCATGAACTTGGTCTTCCCAGTGTTAATTTCTAGGCCGTATTGCCTGCAGAAAAGACCAAACCCATCTAAAATCCGTTGGATCCCCATCGGAGATTTGGACAGCAGGAGGGTATCATCCGCAAACATGATAGCGGGTACCCGCCTGCCAGCCAAAGATGGGGCATCGTTGTCGAGAACAGAGTCAAGATGTGCAATGACATTATTAACATATAGGCAAAACAGGGTTGGTGCAAGGACGCAACCCTGTCTAACCCCTCTAAGGACCGGAAATTTAGCTGTCAACGCACCCAACCTCCCATACCGGACCTGTGCATAATTATTTTCATGGAGCCTAATGATGGCATTTAATAAGTGGGGCGGGACGCCCAGCGCCATTAGCGTCTCCCATAGTTTCCTCCTAGGAACCAAGTCAAAAGCTGACCTCAGGTCCACGAACACCATGTACAGCCTTCCCCTCTCAATACTCACAGTTTTTCAATAGAGGAGAACGAGACGGAAGATCTGGTCAATGGTGGACGTTTTTTTCCTGAAGCCAGCTTGATAGGGACTGAGGATTTTGTTTTCCTCCATCCACTCTGTAAGATGGTTCAGGAGGAGGCGAGCGTAGATTTTTTGTGAGACATCTATGAGGCTTATCGGCCTATAGTTGACCGGGAGGAGAGGGGAGCCCTTTTTAAAAATAGGCACTATCTCAGCCCCCAGCCAAGTGATGGGAATCTCCATCCCACCCAGGATGGAATTAAAAAGGGTGAGGAGGTAAGGGCCCCAGATCTCAGGGAGTAAACGAAAAAGATCACCGGGTAATCTATCGAGACCAGGGGCCTTCCCCCTCGCCAGGACCTCAATTGCACTAACCACCTCTGAGAGAGTAAATTCCATGCCTAGTGCTGGGGCACGGACGGGAGTGAAAACCACATCCCCAACATCAGCATTTTGGGGCGATTCTTGATAGAGTTGGCCAAAATGGGCCTCCCAAACAGATGCTGCTATGTTTGGCTCTATTGCAGCTTTAGGGTCTGCCATGCCAGTATTGACCAAGGACCAGAATTTTCTCAGGTCCTTCGCTTCAAGTGCTGCGGTAAGGTCCTGCCATTTATTCCAATCCCAGGCTGCTCGCGCCTCTGCCATAGCTTTCTTATATTTCCTTCTAAGCTCGACCACTTGGCACTTATCCGAACCTTTTTTGACGCAGTTTATTAGTTCGGTCTTAATCTTTTTGCAGGATGAATTATACCAGGGAGGGATTCGAGTTTTTTTGTTCCTTAGGGGAAACACTGGATAAAAAACCTCACCTAGAAGAGCCACTAATTCTTCATGGATTAGGGCTAATTTCTCATTGAATTCTAAGTTTCTTGGCTGCGTGATTAGAGTGTCCAGTTCTTCTAGCTTGGGGAGTGCTAGCTGATAAATTTTGCTTAAAGACTCCTCTGAGCTCGCCAATTTCCCCCATTTAACCCTGCGTCTATTTGAACTAATAAGCAAATTCCCAGGGTTCAGAATGGGATCTACGGAAAGTGGTCGGACAGTACCATTAGGATGTGCCATATACAGTACAAGTGCATTGTGGTCACTGTCCGTTCTTGTTATTATTCTGAAGTCCAGGACCTTGGACCAAAGACCAATATCTACAAAGATATAATCTAACCTGGACTCCTGGTTCATCCTGTTAAAAGTGCATGCAGAGGGAGTATCAGAAGTGGTACGTCCATTGCATGCCCTTAATGAAAAATTTAACGTTAAGGACAAGATTTGGACTACCAGGGGAGACCATATTTTAACGTAGGGAGATTGGCAGGGAGGGACACCCCAGAAGTCATCTTCCGCTGTAAGAGCGCCTTCTAAGACCTTCCAGGGGCTCAAAGTGGCAGTTGAGGTCACCCCCCAACACTATCTTAAAATCCTTAGGAAGGCTAGCCAGAAAGCACATAAAATCGTCTATTGTGGGGGATTCCATAGCCAGACTAGTAGGGCGGGAATACACGTTAATAATTGCTAGGTTGGTAACATTAGGCCACCTGAGTAGAACACACTGAATGTCCTGCGAAGAAGTCGATAGACTCTCCGCAGTACACCCGATGTGACTAGCGACCCAGATCGCCAATCCTCCAGAAGGCCTCCCTCTACCAGACCAAATCGCATTTACTTCAAACACTGCATATCCCGGTCTACACAATGGTTCCCTCGCCCAGGTCTCTTGAAAAAGACAGATGTCACTATTGCCTATTAGAGAGTCCCAATCGCTCGTGTCGAGTTTATTGGCAATGCCAGCGACATTCCATGAAAGAACCTTTAAGGAATCATCAATCAGTTCAAAGCCATTTCCGCCGGATTTCACCAGTACAACATCCATCATTGGAGCCGGTGGCCTAGGCAGAGATAATTCCAAAATCTGTTGGGCAGTAGGGACTGCTTGGGTAGCTGGTGGGACTATCGGTGTAATGTTAGTACTAATAGGGCATGATACACTCTTAGGTGAGTTAGTTTCTAGACCATTAAGGTTAAGGGGTGTCAAGTTCTTCCCGTGGTGGGCACCATGATCTTGAGTGGCAGTGTCTATTTCACCTCTCCCGTACCCCTCTCCCTTATAAAGTCAGTCTACCTGGTCGAGACAACTGTATCTGTTAGGGTGTAAAAAATTGCCGAAATTAGAAGTAGGAACATTACAAATAGGCCTGACTCTAGAACCGTCAACAGCAGAGCCAACCCGGGTCCAACCATTATTGTTATTCAGAATTGAATTACAAATATTGGGATAAAAATACGACACGTGAACCGCTTCAATGGATGTTTTTGACACTGAGGCAAAGATGGCGGCGGCGTGATAGACCGCTGTGAGATAGCTCTCAAACCAGCACTTTCTGAAAAGAGAAGAACTGAGACGAAGTCTTACTAAAGCCAAGGAATAATGGGAATATGATTGATTACATTCCTCGTCGCTTTTTAAGATTCCAATGGTGACCCTTTGGCGATGTCTGGAAGCAGTGCGGAAGACCGACACCTGATGTTTGCACCGGACCCGGACCCAAGCACTCTACAATCGCGCCTCTCATTTTGTACCTCCTTGATTGGGATACTCGTATTAAGACTAATCGCTCGATTGCAGACTAGCGGGGGAGCTACACAGGCGAAGCAGGACAGACTTCTAGAGACCGATCAATCGGTCCAGATTCTAGATACGACTTCGCCCTTACGGAGTGATTCCAGTGTCCCTGGTGTAATGGCGCTGAAAAACGCTGCTACTGTAGCTGCCGCCGCAGCCAAGACGAGAGCGGCGAAGCGGGATAAGGGGCTGGTTGTGAAGCGAGGTGGTATGCGAGCAGAGAGCAGTGATTCTCTTACCAATCCTGATGTTGACGGAAAATCAATAAAGATCCCAAAACAACAGCCGAATATACCGGTGGCCAACACATCTGTGATGGATCTGCTCCGAAAAACTCCCACTCCAGTGTCTATTCCGGTACAGATCTTGCTCTCCCCCTCACGCAATTCAGTGGCTTCTCCGGCTACCGTGGACATCGTGAGAGCAATTCCTGAGTCTGCAGCGACATCTAGTGGGCGAAATCAGAATGACATAACCAATGTTATTGGAACTATGAATACAAATACAAATGCTTCTATAGCTATAGAAGAGGGAAGCTCCGCGAAAAGTAAGGAACCAATAGCTCCAGTGACGGAAATAGTAGACACTAAGAACGCGGTGGACCCTAACGCTGGAATAAAAGGTATGAAGAACCTCCCCTCAAGTAATACTCCTTCAAGTACTATAACCTCGTTATCCTCTGCAGTATCACTGAGACAGACCATGTCTACAGGTTTAGCGCCTGCTATAGTACTGGATGCTATTCCCACGGTTCAGAAAAATCCAATGACTATGGAAGTGCGGGGAGGACAAACAATACAATGTCAGTCAATATGCAGTGATCTGGGGGTTTCGGATTTAAGAGATGCTGTAAAGAATCTGGGAGATTCATTGGATTCTCTTGAGGCTCCTGACGCTAAGATGGGAATTAATGGAGTTGAGTTAGCTCCCGACCCTACTGATACGGACAGGGACCCCTCAGACTTTTATTCAATATCAGAAGGGATAGAGGATGCAAGATGGTCAGACGACTCTGAACTGGATATAGAAACCAACACTGGTTCTGAGCCGGATAGTGATCTTGAAGAGAGAACGTCAGGAATTAGAGAAAATAAAAGAGCTACCAAACGGAAAAGGAGGGCCCAAATACTGACTTGGGATTACTCCCCCTCTATTGCATTGGGATCTCAAGAACAAGATCAAGCTACTGGCTCCCGACCGATACAGCGAGGCCCTTCACAGGATGCTACGCTCTCCACGGTGATGGATACAGTTCTTCAGGCTATTGCTTCCCATCGCGAAGAAACATCAAGGGATGGGCGCAAAGCACAATTAGCTCTACATAAGGTTCAGGGTGTAGCGCGTAAACTGTCAAGATCAGTTAATTCTTTTAATACCAGAATGACGGAAATGGAAGATCGCATAGTTATCAATGAAGCAGAGGCTACGGTCACACATGAACAAGTTGAATTACATGAAGCAGAACTAAGTGACGTCAGATGGAAGCTCGAGGATATGGAAAATCGCTTACGGCGTAATAATCTACGCGTCCTTGGGATACCCGAAAATATTGAAGGCACCGATATCCGAGCCTTTATTATCCAACTCTTCAAAGATACACTTCCTGAGCTCTCTTCATGGAATTGGGAGTCTGAGGTCCAGCGGGTGCATAGAATACCAATCACTTTGAAACCCACTAGAAAACAAGGAAACTATCCACGGGCAGTTCTAGTATATTTTGGTAACTTTCTTCTCCGACAGGCTATCTCAGATAGAGCCAGGCCAGAAGCTAGACGGTCTAGAGACTCCATCTCCTATTTTGTGAGACCGGATTTTTGCCACACTACGGTGGAAAGGAGATGGCGCTTGAGACAACTCATTAAACCTTTTTTGGAGAAGAAAGCACAAGTTTATCTTAACAACCCAGCCAAACTGAAAGTTCTTTACAATGGCCAGATCAAATTCTTCACTTCTGAAGTAAAAGCTAAAGAATTTTTAGACAGTCTCACTTAATGGCCTAGGGGTCATCGGTGCAGAAATAGAGTGAATAATCTTTGTTTTTGAGAAAAGTGAGAGGAGAGAAGAGAGCATAAGGGACACTATTGGACATTATCGAGTTTTTTTTTTTTTCGAGACATCAGATCAAACAAAATCTAAAATGTTTCTATATGTTTCTTTATATTTTTCTTTCTTTTTCTCTTTTTTCCTTTCTTCTCTTTATGTTCTTTAAGAGTAAGCTCACCACAAGTCTGGTATGGGAGCATCTCTCCATCACTAAAGACTCTTATAGAGTCTAATTGCCTCACATTTTGGGTGGAGGAGGGTGGAGGGAGGGTTACTGGGGTGTGGAGGGAGCGGGAGGGGGAGGAGGGAGGGCAAGGGGGGAGGGAAAAATTGAAAAAAATGAACTTGATCTGTAGTGTAGGAAACTGTAAAGGCTATTTTGACACTTTAATTCTTTTTTTCTTAACTAACTGGAATCCTATATTAGTTATTTTAGCTAATCAGAACTGTGAGAAGAATAGCAATGTGGATGTTGAAAGTAAAGTCGGCTGGGGGTGGTATAAATTAAGTGAATTAGATAGTACCAGGTCAATTGGAAATAGAGGATGGGGAGATTAAAATTACGATGTTGGAACATAGCGGGCCTTAATGATGGGAGGAAAAGGGCCCAATTTTTCCAATTATTATGTCAGGATCCTGTTGATATCCTCTGTATTCAGGAGACTCACATAGCTGGACAAGATAAAAACTTATTAAACATTCCTGGATTTAATTTGTTAGCTGCAACATCTCAAATGTCTAAAGTACGGGGGTCGCTATCTTGGCAAGACCCGGTTTGGGGAGTCCTAGACGCCGACTAGCTGACAAATATGGTAGGTGGGCTGTGGTCCAGCTAGAATCGTCTATAACTATTTGCTCACTCTATGGATCTAATTTGGATGACCCACAACTCTTTATTGAACTTGAGTTAGAACTGGCCTCCTGGAATGGTCCACTTATTCTGTGTGGGGACTTTAATATAAATATTGAAAAATTGGTAAACAATAGACTCCCACAGAATTATAGTGGCCGTAAGCCTAAAGTTTACAGAGCACTATCTCATCTGATGGATAGTCATAACTTAATGGATACTTGGGATATATTGAAGCAGAATGAAAATGGCTTCACCTTTTATTCCCATCCCCATAATAAGTATGTCTGACTAGACTATATTTTGACATCATTACATCAGACAGCCCTAGTAGACATTATTAAATCCCCTAAAACCATCTCCGACCACAATGCACTTACTTTAGTTTTTGAACTGGACAGTTTCAATAGACCTAATAGCCAATGGTCATTTGACCGAAAACTTCTTATTAACCCAGATTACATTAATCATATCACAACATATGCTCAGTCCTTCTTTGACAGCAATCAATATAGTGCACCTAGATTTAGTGTATGGGACTGTTTTAAGGCAGTAATAAGAGGAGAGACTATAGCGTTTGTTGCTAGTAGTAAGAAAAAGCAAGACACTATTAATAAACAACTTAATGTGGAACTCATCAACCTGGAAACACTACATGCTAAGCAAATTCAAGAAGGAATCTCAACCTCTGATACACTGCAAAAATTATTGACTTTAAAAACAGAAATTAATAGCTCATTAACAAAAAAAGCCGCGGAAATTTATCAAGCAAATAGAGACAGAATTTATGAAGCAGGGGAAAAAGTAGGGCGGCAATTAGCTCTTAAAACTAGACAAAAACAAACGTACAACAAAATAAAGAATATTGAATATGAGGAACAACAGTACACCTCCCCTCAAGATATTGTGGAGGTGTTTCGTAAATATTACCAAAAACTGTACCAAATGGAAAATGAACACCTTTCTACAAGAGATACGAAAACATTTCTTAGTGAATGGCTACCGGAATCAGAAATACCAGGAATGTTAGACAGAGTAGACAGAGATGAATTGGAGAAAGAAATCACAATGGATGAATTAGAGACGGCTTTGTCGGACTTAGCTAACGGGAAGGCGGCCGGTCCTGATAAGATCCCCCTAGAGCTATATAAGGTGTTGGGCAAACAGATACTATCTTATCTATTAGATTTGTTTTTAGGGGTACAATATCACTCAGCTACACCAGAGTCCTGGAAGCATACTAATATTGCGATATTTCTAAAAAAAGGGAAACCTCCCCGGCTTCCATCCTCATATAGACCAATCTCACTTATAAACTCTGACTCAAAGCTTTACTCCAAGATACTTGCTAACCGACTGAGGGGGGTTATCGAACATCTCGTATCCCCATGGCAACATGGCTTTATTCCTGGTAGAGGAACGACCGATCATACCTGCAGAACCATCGCCTTATTTGATATTATGGCTGTCATGGGGGGAGAGATGTCGATGATCCTACTCGATGCTGAAAAAGCATTTGATCGAGTGTCTTGGAGCTTCTTATGGGGAATCATGGAATTTAATAACTTTGGCCCATGTTTTATCAACGCCCTAAAAGCCCTGTATACTAGTCCTAGGGCCAAATTATCCATTGAAGGCTTTGAGTCAGAGTTTGTAGAGGTACAAAGAGGCACTAGACAGGGTTGCCCCTGCTCCCCGATATTATTCGCCCTTGTAATTAACCCTTTAATTTTGAAACTTCTTGACTCCCCCCAAATACAACCAGTCAAGGTGGGCTCATACTCTACTAAAATACTGGCATATGCCGACGACATTGCGGTGCTTACAACCAAACCTGCCGATGCAATAGCAGAAATAGAACAAATAACCCAGGTCTTTGGATCTTACTCTGGCTATTCTCTTAATAGAGACAAAACTATGGTTTTGTGTACAAACAACATTACATTTGATAGTCCCTATAGAGTTAAAAATGCAATTTATCTCGGTGTGAATATCTCCCCTGAAATAAAAGAAATTAATAGACTTAATTATGATCCTTTGATCAAGGTAGTGAAAACAGATCTTAAGAGGGTAGATAATTTACATCTTTCAATAATAGGGAGAGCAAACTATATTAAAATGAGTATATTTCCTAGAATACTATATCTATTCCGGGCTATCCCATGGATGGCCGACGGTAGTATTATCAAAAGCTTTGATTCCATAATATCCAAATTTATATGGAATTATGGTAAAATTAGGAGAGCATTACCATCACTAACCCTCCCTATACATAGAGGAGGGCTTGGTATCCCGAATCTGACATTCTATCTATGGGCGACACTACTTCAACAAATGGGCCCGCTTTTTAAAGTCAAACCTTTCAATCTATCTAATACAGACTCCTTTCTTCCTTCTATTTTTGAATTAGCATTAGGTAATAAATCACGAGGGCTACTTTTGAAACAACTTGAGGCTTCATATTATAAAAAGACTAAGTTTAAGGTAATAGGAGATGCATTTAAAGTATGGAAACTTGCCTCTAAACAACTAGGTATACCTAAAATAACAAGATATACTTCCCTCTGGTATAGCAAGATCATATCACCATCTTTGATAGATAACGTTTCTAGGAGATGGGAAAATTTAGGTATATATACATTTGGCCATTTTTTTGGACAGAACGTTACCCCATCCTTTGAGGGACTACAACAGAGATTCGATATTTCATCCACTGATTATCTAAAATATTTTCAAGTTTTTACTAATATTCGTAACTCTAAATTTGATATTAATTTAGATAACTATTACTTTTTCTCTATTATTGAGAAGCGAACTACTAGGATAGGCACTTTATATGACCTATTTTCTCAATCCTGTAACGATGATTTAGAACGTGTGGAGAGATCCTGGGCACAAAAACTTGAAAATCCAGATGTGGATATCCCATATTCCCTAACTCTTTATACAACATTATTTCTAGCGCCTAACCTTAAAGCACAATATTTTAAAACTATATACAACCTGTACTTTACTCCGGCTAAACTCTTCAACTGGGGATTACGAGTTGATGATCGCTGCCCCAGATGTAGACAGGGACAAGCAGATATAATTCATATGTTCGCCGATTGTCCAAAACTAGATGACTTACAAACATCAATTGGAGGATTTTGGGCTCAGGTATTTAGGCGTAATCTTAGATCCTCTTCTACCCTATTTCTTTTAGGTTACGATGAATCCTTATGTTATAGTATGGAGGAACAAAGGATTGTTTTCTTGGGCACCGCTGTATTTCGTATTATTCTGGCGGCTTGTTGGAAAGATCCCAACGTACCCTCCTTTTAGATGTGGCTTAGCCGTTTTCTCGCCACATTTAAACAGGAGATAGCTATATATAGTACAAGAGGTAGGAAAGTCAGAGCCCGGGGCACCCAGATCTGGGCTCCTATCTCCGATTGGTATTCTGATGTAAGATCCTCCTCTTGAGATGCAAAGGTTCGATAGGAAATGACAGGGCACACTGTGTAAATTTTTGTTTCACTTTTATCTCTTCTGATGTATTACTGTTTTATTAAGAATTTATTCTGTTGTAAAGAAAATACTTGATGGAATATTACAGATCAGATTCAATAAAAAAAAATAAAAAAAATGGATGTTTTATGACCTATGTTCCCGATCCAGTTACAAATATACGGCACGATGTTGGGATTCCTAAAATTTACAATTATACAGTCCCCTGCACATTTCTTGTCGGTTTGACCAATCCATGGAACCCTTCTTACCATGAGGATTTCTCCATTGCAATTAGGAGGTAGTGGCCTATGGGTGTTTAACCAACTAGTGACCTTATTATGTAAGGAATCGTGGGATTCCACCACATTTCCATGAAGCATAGGAACTCCCTTCAAGACAACAGAATAAGCTGCCGCTTCCGGAGGCAAATTTATCACTGTACGCCAATTAAGGGGGCTGCATTGCCTGGTTAAAGAGTTTGTAGCATCATGTAGTGGTTTCTCCTGGCCAGATTTAGGGGCCGGGCAAAGTAAATTCTGCCCGCTAGGGGATCGTGTCGGAAGTTGTTGACTCCAGGTTGTTAAAGGAGCAGATTTTAACAAGGGGACTGGGGGAGCATTTACTTGTGGAGTAGGTATAGTTGGTACAGAGGACAAAATAGCAGGATTTGAAGGTAAATTCGATGGCCTAGCAGGATCCCCAACTACTCCGTGTGTATCCACTTTTTGACCTGCAGCTAGACCTAATAATCCCTTGCGCAGATCAATTAGACAAATTTCTATATTAGCCAGGCGGTCTTCCAGGGGAATAAGCAGTTCCCTCAGTAGGTTGCGAAGATCAGAAACAATAGAATCATGCACCCCTGCGGGTCTTTGCTGACTAGGCAATTTCCCCCCCAGAGTTTGAGGGAACAAGACTCCGGTTTTATGTGGTGAAACTTTGTTAGCTAGATCCTGTTGAGTTCCCCTGGACCTGGGATTTGGTTTAGCGGCTTTACGTTTTTCCCCCCTTGTCGTGTAGACCCTTTTTTTCATTTTGGGAATAGCTCCCTCCTTCGCCCCCTGAAGATGCTGCGTCACTTCCTTATTGGAACTTATATTCAGATTAAGGGCATCTACCGGGGCAGTAGTTTGAGATGTAGGAGCCTTGCAAGATGGAAGAAGTAATATGCTAGGCTCTACATTATCAGAGAGGTCCCAATCAATGGAGGAGGTGACAGAGCAATTAATATCCGAAAGAGCAGGAACAACAGACAAACCATTTGCCCCCCCTGCAGATAGTGATGTGCAATTTGGTGACTTAACGGGAGTAATGGCATGTGCAAGGGATCCCAGAGAAGACCTCCTCACCCAGTCAATTTCTTGGGAGATGCGTCTTTCAAGAATAGAGATCTCGTCAACAAGGAGAGCCCCAGCCTTGGCAAAATACGTGTCCAAAGTGCCTAATGGCCTCCCAGTCGCCATGGCACTCTTGCTCCTTGTTTCTCTGGTAGTCATAATGTCACGGAGAACTACAAATATAAGAAAGACTACAGACAGCCCAAAATGGCCCAGGCCCTGGCTCGCCCTTGCTCGAACGGCCTAAAACGGCCCGCTCTTTGTCCGGTCTTCGCCCCGGACTGCGTCCCGGGCGCGTCCCGCTAGCGTGTGTAGGCGGGACTCTTATAGTGGGGTTAGAGGTCAGAAAGGGGGCGGAGCCGGGAAGAGGAAACAGGTGTGCTAGGTAAACTGACAGGCAGGTACCCTGGTCCTCGCCGTCCCGGAGTTGAAAGCCTCCGCAAAGGCCTCCCAAGGTTCCACGCAGCGTCCTCTCCACTCGGGGAGCTCAGGCAGGGAAAAGACCAACTCCACAGCGTCCAAAGGTAAATGGCAGCGAGCGGCTCCCGCGAAGCGGGGGCCGCGAGAAGTAATGTAGTTACTGGAGGCGGGGCCGGGAAGAGGAAACAGGTGTGCTAGGTAAACTGACAGGCAGGCACCCTGGTCCTCGCAGTCCCGGAGTTGAAAGCCTCCGCAACGGCCTCCCAAGGTTCCACGCAGCGTCCTCTCCACTCGGGGAGCTCAGGCAGGGAAGAGACCAACTCCACAGCGTCCAAAGGTAAATGGCAGCGAGCGGCTCCCGCGAAGCGGGGGCCGCGAGAAGTAATGTAGTTACTGGAGGCGGGGCCGGGAAGAGGAAACAGGTGTGCTAGGTAAACTGACAGGCAGGCACCCTGGTCCTCGCAGTCCCGGAGTTGAAAGTCTCCGCAACGGCCTCCCAAGGTTCCACGCAGCGTCCTCTCCACTCGGGGAGCTCAGGCAGGGAAGAGACCAACTCCACAGCGTCCAAAGGTAAATGGCAGCGAGCGGCCCCCGCGAAGCGGGGGCCGCGAGAAGTAATGTAGTTACTGGAGGCGGGGCCGGGAAGAGGAAACAGGTGTGCTAGGTAAACTGACAGGCAGGCACCCTGGTCCTCGCAGTCCCGGAGTTGAAAGCCTCCGCAACGGCCTCCCAAGGTTCCACGCAGCGTCCTCTCCACTCGGGGAGCTCAGGCAGGGAAGAGACCAACTCCACAGCGTCCAAAGGTAAATGGCAGCGAGCGGCTTTAGGTATGCAATAAAGGATGATGGTTTGCATTTATTAGATTGAGAGATGTCCTTTTGAGTTGAATAAGTTACTTGTGGACTTGTAGGCGTCTATGCCAAGTATTACATAGAGTCCGCCATCCTTAAAACAATTGACATACATGTTCACAAAAACATAGAGACTGTTTTTCAGTCAGTGGCGTAGCAAGGTCATGTAGTACCCGGTGTGAAAGGTTTCTTGTCACCTCCCCCCACGTTGAGTTCAGCCGCTTTTCGTTCCATTTGTTGACTGAACTAAAAAGTTTCAAAACATACATATTTTTGCCATTTTGTCACCCCCCTCAGTAATGACACATGGGGCCAGGGGCGGTGCCTCCATTAGGGCGGGGGGGCGTTGACCCACTGACAGTTTGGTCCCCGTTGCCCCCAATTCAATTTGATGTAATGCTGCTAAAACAGTTTAGAATTACATTGAAGAGCTGCCGAGGCCGGTTACAGCATCGAGGGCTGAGGCGGGGCCTGGAGAAGCCAGTGCAAATCTAAAGAGTGGGAGGGGCTTAAAATTATTGACCGACTGACTGACAGTGTCCAAGAGCGCATGCCGGGTTGGACTGCTGCAGCTCTCCGGCCAACCTGATATGCGCATTAGAGGCCTCTCAGCGTCTCTTCAACTGTGCATACTGGAGCCCGGGGGTGACTCAAAGCGCCGCAGCCACCGGGCTCAGTATGAGTGGTGAGGTTGTCTGCCCCCAACCAATCCAGGCGCTCCTGTAACAGCAGGAGCAGTGTCTGGATTGGTTGAGATATGCGGTACGAGTGTGGGCATATGACGTCATGTAGCGGTGGGAGGAGGCTGTGTCATCGGTGCGGCACGAAGATAGACAGGCTGCAGGCATGCGTTGCTTGATTTGAAAAAGAGCTGCGTACTTCGATCACCTTCGTGCTTCCAATCCACACACAGGTAAGTCAGTGAGCTGTTTGGTGACCGTCCTCACATTTATGATCTACATAACTATTTGTTTTTTAAATATGGGATGTGGCCCGGATCTGACTCAGCAGACTGAATAAAACACTGGTGCGGTGGTGCTCGGGCATTCCGGAGGTCATCGGCCGAGTCAAATTGGCGCGTGGACTTGTTAGTGCCAGTTATCACTTTAACGGCTTGGCTTGTAAATGTGCCATGTGGGTCTGGTGGCTTAGCAGGCCAAATAACACCGTAATGCCTGCCTGGGCATTTTGGAGTGCAGGCATCTGCTTCAGCCGAGCCATACGTAAACAGTAGTTATTCACCAAAGGACGTGAAGGCCGGAAAAAAACAAATAAAGCAAAGGGGGCTTCACCATTCTGAGGCCACACTCCATAAATTCACATATCTTGATTTCCCTGTGGTTTTGTTTCCATTACTTTCCCCGCTGTGTGAACGAAACAGAGCCAACCCAATGCTCTGGGAATGAGTGGAGGGCTGAACCTAAGCCACGAGCACAGGGGCGTAACACAGGCCCCCGCAGAACCTCTTATAAAATGGTGCGCCTGCGCGCACGGCCTCCCCAAGTCCCCATAAATTAAACTGTGAGCGCATGCCCCGGTGATGGCCTCTAAGCCTCCGAGTCTTCCCTCTCTTTCTGTCTCGCTCCTCAGTTAGTGAAAACCAAGACTTCAGGAAACAGGTATTACCTTCTCTTTCCTCCTTTCGTGTATTTGCTCCCCTGTGAATTGGATCCCAAAAAGAAAACATTTTTGCTGGAAACGTTGTCTTTTTCTGACACCAGTGCAGCCTCGGGGTGGAGAGAAATAAAACATTCCAAATGTAAAAAATAAATTACTAATTAAAGCAAGACATAGTGGTTGCAAGGTGGCCAGATTTATTTATTTAAACCTAAACACATTAGCGCCACTTTACAGTGTTTGCCAGTGAAGTGATACTTTTGTTTTCTCCTCTCTTTGAACAACGTTATTTTCCCTGTGTGGGAAAGTGCACCTTGCCTGCAGGTACTGAAATACCTGCTTGATGGGTGAATTGGAAAACAAAATGTGTACAGTGACTGTGTGTTCACGAATGTGGTCTTTTTAAACCATACTGCCTATGTTTTGAAAGGACATAAGCAATGGGCACTGAAACGGGTCCTTTCCGGGCCTTGTAGTCATGGCCTTACCTTTTCATGCGAAAGCACTCACTAATTTCAGAATAATGAGTGTAAAAGGAAAAAGGTAACCATGTTGTTCCTACTTACATTTCACATGCTTTACTTAATCTTGCATTCCCTATGAGTGTTTGCTTTTTCTAGGATGTAAATTTTTTTTAGTCAGCATATTGCTCTTGTCAAGTGCGTAATTAGAATTGAGTCACATCCAGGTGTTTATAGCGGGTCAGTGCAGTGCAAGTTTCTCTCAGTGGGGCAGTATGGTGTTCAGTGGGGGAGAGGATGTGGCGCTATGGTCAGAGCTGCTGAAGTGGAACTAGTGAACCAGGTTCAGCCTTAATGACCATGCTCCCAGACCACTCTCCTGAGGGAGCACATCCCCGTGCTAGACCTTAGAAGGCGCCGCAAAATCTTAAAAGCCCTGGGGGCATATGTATCAAACGATTTTGTACTCGCAAACGCTGCGAATCGCAAAAAAACAGCGTTTGCGAATACAAAATCGCAAAACGCGATGTATGTGACATTTTCGCATCGCGTTATTAATGAATCGCTAATTATGGTGTTGCTTGCACTTGTCTGTAATACGTGTGCCTTAAATCTTGCATTTAGCATTGTTTACACTACAGAAATGATAAATTAAAACAGACAAACATCTGCATCAATGTTCTGAAGCATCCAAACAGTTTTCTTCCTCAGCCTTGGTTGCCTGCCTGTTTTGCAATGCTTACTAATAAAGACATGATGGTAGAAATTGAAGCTTCCTCAGTTCACGTTATTATCATGCACAACCCTGACAGTCGCTAGTGTGTGGCATGCATATAATTCACCAGTCTATTCCTCTTGACTTTCGCAGGATACTGAGTTATAGCTTGTGTACTTCTCATGTATATTGTCAGTCGTGCTTTTATGGAATTGCAGGTTTGGGTTGGTCTTTCAAAGTTTCACGGTATTGTCAATTCTATTTCAGACCCTTCATAGTTGTTCTTTGTTCTTCAGCCATAGGCAGTTCCTGAGACAATAGGATCACTCCTTGGCATTGTTCTGATTGCTGCCTCAGTTAAATAATCTGCTTTTGACAGTATTGTTACAAATGGCATAGCTTGTATGTTAAGAGTGTTTCCCACTTTCTCATTAGAACTTAGAGAAAGACAATATAGAGGCATTTCATTTAAATGTTTCAAATCAAAATACGCTAGAGCAAAGTGGTAGATAGTGGGCCGCGCTGCCGGGGGAGGGGGGGCCCCCTCCATGTGCTTTACAGGGGGGCCCCCTCAAGTTTCGTTACGCCACTGCACGAGCAGACACCATGGTTCTACCTTTGCTGGAGATCTTGGCGGACTGCTGGGGCACATCACAAGCACGCACGTGCTTGTGAATGCAAAATCACAATTTAGCAGCATAGATCAACAGATGTGAACATGTGGATGTTATCGATGTGCCTACTTCTTATTACCACAAACATATTTGTGTTATGTTGCGCCCTACATGAAGGTGAAGTCATAATAGCGCCAGATAGTATTTATATCACCAGTGTGGATGAGGCATGTTTGAAGCGCAGGGGCTGAAAAAATCCATAATTTCCTTTACTCAGAGCATCCATTGCACAGTGGAATAGCTAAATGTGCTGTGGGCGCCACTGCAAGCAAGGAAAATAGGCCCTATGCTGAGAGTCTATTAGTAAAATGCAGCCTTATTTGGGGTCTAGCAGAGGCCCTCTTCCACCCCGCACCGGAGTGCACCGGCACCTACTGCTCTGTTCACAACTGGGCTCCACCCGTTGCAAGTGAGATATTGTGGGTTGTATGGGGGTGCAAAATTGTATGGCTCCATCATATAGGAAGCATAATTTTGCCACGTCGTGTGAGAGAAGTAGTTACGACAGACGTCTCCTTGGGAGACAACTGTCTCACTCCCTCAAAGGAATGTATGTGAGCAACATTGCTATTCCACTGTCTAAAATTGCGTTAATACTCAGCAGTGGTCAGGCAGTGGAATAGCAACGTAGCTCACATTCCTTTGGTGAAAAATTACATTTGACTCGCCAGAAGTACAGGGCTCATTTAGTGCCCGTCTTCACATTTGCAATTTGGCTTGAAAATCTGGGATGTGCATTGGGGTGGCTCAGTGAAACCCTAGTGTCTGCCTAGGTATCCCGGAGTGCAGGCATCTGCTTCGGCCGAGTCAGGAGTAATTTTTAGCTTGACAATGAACATTTATCAGAAAATTTCGTTCAGGGGGGCAGCAGAGTTATCTGAGAGATGACGGGTTTGATCCTGTTGCTTAACAAAACTATGCAATCTCTCAATTGTGAAATCGAGCAGAGCGGATAAAGAAATGAAATGAGGGAATACTGCATGTATTAAACGGTTGCTTTTCTAACAGCGTGATTAAATACTTTATTGCATTTTGACACAACAGCTACATGTAAAAAGTTATAAAGCATAGTAACTACAAATAACACAGCCTTATTTTTAGTTGCAAGTGTTTCTTACACCTGGTAGGTCAGAGGTAAACATATACTTTCACCATATACTTTTGTCATGCGCCAGACCACATATTTTCATGGTCACTCATGCCTTGATCTTATCCATTTCAATTGTACACTAGGACATGAAACTGACTCAGCCTTTTACAGGAGTGTGGGCAGGGTGAAGACACCTTGACTGGCTGCCACAAAAAATGTCTTGGCACGGTGCTTTGTTTTTCGATGTTGCTGACTTGTATTTGTTATATTGTTGAAGTATTCTTTCCTGTTGCCTCCAAGTGTCCTGATTTATATGCAATAATGTCTTGCTATTAGTATTTACTTTCCATTACAGCCTCTCCCTGTCAGTCGCACCTACCATTCTGGAACCGTGCCTGTCCCTATTACTCCCCGACCATTCTTTACTGTTCTTTTCTTACTTATCCTAAGTTTGAAAATCTCCAATCCGTAATGTATGTTCCTTCGTACCTTCTTCGTCACCTTTTGATCAGGGTAAACCCAGGCAACAGCCAAGACAGTGTTCTGGTGCCAATGGCCAGAGCTGATCCTAACATTTCTTCATCCCCTGAATGAGACTTACAGTGCCTTGTTGGATGCCCCACAGCCTTTTGATATTTAGTCCTTGCTGTCTCTTTGTGTCCAGTCTGACAAATCACAATAGCTTGGATTTCCTCAGTAGATTTTATTTGTAAAGGTGCATTAATAAACAAAGAAATCTGTGAGATATTTAGCATAGTTCTCTCAAAGTCTGTTTTGAAGTGCTGTGGTTATACTGAATAAGCAGCTAAATATGTCATCATCATATGAAATCTATTTATTGATGTCATAACTACACTTTCACAATTGCCTTATTAACCTTTTTGCTTTCTCAACTATGCTTGGAAATGTACCATTTGTTTAAAAAAATGTCTCGGTTGGAAAACCCCTCTTATAACGGCCAATCTCGCTCGCTATAGGACCCCATCCCGAACTTTTACGCTCTACCACTTTCACATGTCACAAGCCGCCACTGCCTGGGGCGCCCTGCTCCATCCGCACCCCCCTTCCTATGCCACTGCTTTCAGTTACAGAGATAGCTACAGAAGCACTTATACATTCAGTCACTCATCAGAAACTATGTATGCATGCAGCAGACTCAATGGTAGATGCTGTGATACCTACATAGGTCTTCATTGCCTAACACGGGTACTGAAGTATTTGTGCAGCCACTTACATAAACATTTAGACAGAGCTATTATAGCAGGCAGTTGCATACCACCACATTTACTTAAATATCGCATGGCACTGATAGAGGTGTAGTCCTACTCTCTCTCAGATATGTAGGCAAGTACTTACACAATCTTGTCAACTTTGTACAGAAATAATCCTTCAAACATGGATGATGGCTACTAGTGCAGACCTTGTCTATGAACTCTCACTGCAAGCTTCAGTTGACATGTCCTAAGTCTTTCTGAAATGTCAACCCCACGTTTTAGTGCACATAACACACTTCTAAGCTATGCAGTAGGTATGCCATTAAGGATGCTGTTTTGTGCTTAAGACAATGACAGATTTCCTTTTGAGTTGAATACATTATTTGTGCACTTGCAGGCCTCTATGCCAAGTACTACATAGAGTATGCCATCCCTAAAAGAATTTACATGGATGTTCACAAACACAAAGAACCACTTTCGGTTACAGAGACCTGTACAGAATCACGTATACATTCAGTCACTCACTGGAAACTATTTATACATGCAGTAGACTCAAAAGTAGTTTCAATGACACCTGCATAGCACTCAATTGCCTAACACAGGCACTGAAGTATTTGTGCAGCCACTTACATACACATTTAAGCAGCATTAGAGGTATTACAGCAGGCAATGACAAGTGCATTTACTTAAACATCTCATGGCACTGATAGAGGTGTACTCCTACACTCTCAGAGATATGTAGACAAGTACTGACATAACCTTCTCAACCATGTACAGAAATAGTCCTTCAAACATGGTTGATGGCTACTAGTGCAGACCCTGTCTGTGCTCTCTCACTGCAAGCTGCACTTGGCATGTTATCGGTCTTTTTCAAGTGTCAAATCCAATCAAACTCTCAGGCACCCAGTTACTGACTCACTCAGATGCTCATGCACCCACTTAGACATCTACTCAAACAGTCATAGACTCACTCAGTCAGTGATGCACCCTCTCAAACACCTAGTGAGACTTTTATTTTTTTTAAATATTTTTATTGAACAATACAACAGTTCCAGTTAGGTACACAACACATAGCGGTTTGCCATACAGTTAACTTTTCCCTTTACATCAGGAGTATTAGTGTGTCCGTACAGTAAGGGTAGAGATCTTACATAGTCCAACACAGCATACGTAGTTTCATTTGTGTAACTGGATCCTCACCCTCCCGGACACCCCTCATTCTAGGATCTATATTTCTACCAGGGGCCCCATATCTTTTCCCACTTCTTGGGGCATCTGCTGCTCTCATATATCACCCTCTCTGCCAAGCGGCACTAATTTGTTATGTTATGTTATATCAGCTTATAGAGCGCTCTAATACCCGAAGGTGTCCTGGCGCTATAGCAGAGTGTCTGGAGAGGCAATGAACAGAACTCATAACCAGAAGCGATGTGAGTGCCTACACTGAGAACAGCCAGGTCTTCAGACCTCTTCTAAAGGAGAGGAGATCAGAGGTGGACCTGAGAAAAAAAGGAAGTTCGTTCCAGGCATAGGAGGCCTTACGCACAAAACTCTTACCACCCCAGTTAGCCTTTTTGGCCCTGGTGATAACAGCCAGTTTGGCATCACTGGAGCGAAGGGCTCTCCCCGGAAGATACCACTGGAAGCGATCTCTAAGGTCCTGAGGTCCGGCTCCGTGTAGAGATTTGTGAGCTATACAAAGGGCCTTAAAACGAACCCGAAGTTTCATGGGTAGCCAGTGCAAATCCCGTAGTCCTTTGCTGACGGACACAAATTTGGGAGTATTTGTTAGCAGCCTAGCTGCCGCATTCTGTGCCATCTGGAGTCTGCTTAGATGTTTATTGTGAACCGTAAGGTAAAGGCTATTGCAGTAGTCCAGATGGGACAGAGCTAAGGTGGACACAACAGACCTGAAGCTATCAGTGGTTAAGTAAGGCTTTATTTTCCTCAGCGTCCTAATGGTTAAAAAGCAAGTGGATATCACTTTATTAACCTGATTCTCAAAGGAGAGCCTGTTGTCAACAATTAACCCCAAGTCTTTTACTTTCATAGCGGGGGGGGAAGCACAATTCGCTAGGCCACCAGGCTGGGGACCAGAGGCAGGGATTATTCCCGAACAAGATAACCTCTGTTTTGCCAGCGTTTAGTTTCAAACAATTGGCAGCCATCCAGCTGGTGATGGCGGCCATACAGTCCTGGCATGAAGAGGCTCTAGTTGCTTCAATCCCTTTGTTTAGGGAGATCACGATCTGGGTATCATCGGCATAAGAGGTTAACCTAAAGCCATAAGATCGTATGAGAGGTGCAAGAGGTTTGACATAGACATTAAAAAGCGTCGGGCTCAAAGAAGACCCCTGCGGAACTCCACAGGGAAGAACAAACGACTTGGAAGAAAAAGTTCTCATGTCCACGTTTTGAGTTCTGTTGGTCAAGAAGGACTTCAGGAGGGCCAGGGCAGAGCCCTGTATCCCGGCCTTAGCTAGTCGAGCTGTTAAAACATCATGGTGTACCGTATCAAAGGCCGCCGACAGGTCCAGCAAAATCAAGATAGCTGAGCCTCCCTGGTCGACGGCTTCCCTGATCTCTTCCGTAGCTTTCAACAGGGCCGATTCGGTGCTGTGCCCGGCCCGGAACCCGTATTGAGAATGGTCCAACAGAATTTTTGGGGGGGGATTAGGGTCCCCGTGCTGGAGCAGAGTTTTCTGTTTGAAAATTCGCTGGCTTTTGAAGCTCTGGCATGTCTATTTGTCATATTAATTTTAATAATTACTAGCAATTAATTATTTGTCTTGTGCAAGTGTGTTTATATTAATCAATCCGTTTGTCTTAACAAGAGAGAGAGTTACACGTGGGTGCGCATAAATGTGCTGTTTAAAATTAATGTGCGTGTTTCCATGTTTAAACGTTGCTATGTGCTGTTTATTTTTGGGCACAAAATGCTTTCCGAATTAATGCTTTTCTATGTTGCAAGTGCTAGATAGATGCATACACATAAGGGTATTAGTGGGGTTAACACTGTTTAATCACTATGCTGTGGTAACGTTGTTTTTGTTTCTTTTAATTAAGATGGTCTATTGAGGCCTATGATGGCCTAGAAAAGATGGCCGATTTGTAAGCCTGGCTGTGATTTATAATATGAAAACTGTGACGAGGGAGACCCCTGCTGGAAATGGTCCTGAAGCTAACTGACCATGGTCCTTGCTTGCTTGTTTGAAAACTTTCCATGAGGACAGCAGCAGTTTTGGGAGATCTCCAAGTGAAATGAAAATGTCCTTGGCAGCCTTGGGAAACAAAGGAGCCTTAGAGAAAAACTCTGAACTGTGGCTCGATTGCCGAGGAGAAGTAGAATTAATAAGATACATTTTTTATTTCTTGGTTCCTGTTCCGTAGTCTTTATTATGTGAACTTTTCCTGAGCGGAGATTTTCAAATGTAGCGATGTTACATCCTTTCCTTCTCGCTCTGCTCAGCAGGTCCGGCGGACATTACAGCTTTTTCTATGTTTCCAATGTATCTTTCCATTGTTTTAGAAACTATAAGAAATGTTAGCCTAGAGAGGGTTTTTGCCACTTGCCATTTTGCCTTTGCCGCGTACCGAATCTGCGTTGCTGAGGATCGATGCTGAAGGGACTTCGTCTTGAGAGACATTTACCGAGAGACTTGTCCTGACCCGTTCTGACATTTAGCTAGAATAGGTAACTATGAGAAAATGATTTACTTTGATTGATTTCCTTTGACTAATTTAGATAAAGCAATATAATTTTAAACATGGTGTTGGATATTCTTTCTTGTCAATTATTGGGTTTACATTTTTGATCATTGCTGTATATGTTGTATAGATTATGTTTAAGGACAGTCACAAAAACCAGGTCTTATCGACCTCGATATAGATGCAGGGTGATTAGGAGGTTTTCTTTCCACAGGTTTATTGCTGGTAAAGTATTTGAGCGTATGTTAGTGTAGTGAAATGGGCCCTAGCGTATGATGTATGCATGTGCGTGTAACTGTGAGATTACTCTATCCGTGGCAGTGGGAATATTATACACACCCTGATCTCTATCAATTTCCTGGGAGCAGAATTTGATGGTTTTTGATGATTGTCTTGATCTGATAAGATTGCTTGTACATTAGTTTATTGATTATTGATTATTGGTTCATGTTGGTATATGTACTAATACTATATGTTGGAGTCGTAATGTTGAGTTATATGTAGTGCTTCTGGAACTTGGAAGCTGTAGCAGTTCCGTAGTAGGGCAGAGGGAAGTATATGCTGCTCTCGGGAAAGACCGAATTGTAAGGAATAACGTGTGACAATTGAAGTTGCGCGTCACATTGTCTGGGTTCGGAATCAGTGACATCGTCGTATGTTACTATTAGATATTTCTGGTATATAAGGAGTGTGTATGATAGTGAAGGTTATCTGTGAAACTCTGGTCTTAAGTCCCAGGGATCCGTAAGGATTTCCGTTAAAGCTTATCGCGGAAGGAGTAATAGGTATTTTCTGAGCTTGTTTGAAGAACTGGGCAAAGAAAGCTTGCTTAGTTGATGTATGTTATAATTCTGTAGTGGAGCAGATTGTCTGTTCTCGGGAAGCAGGATTCTGTGCGTATGTACTATATTTCCTTGTATGAATGTGCGTGAATGTTTGTACATTTAGTTGATTGTAAAACTCTTTGGACAAGTCCTAGAGGAAACAGTTAATGAATGTATGTTAGTAGGGCAGAGTAGAGGAAGTGCTACTGTGTCAATGAAAGGTCTCTTATGAAATAGACACTCTTTACTGTTCTGTGGTTAGCGAAGCAGACAATGGAGATGTTTTTTATGTTGTAACTAATAGATTTTGTAGAAATTTTGACACGAAGTCTACTGAAAAGATTTTGTAAAGGAGGGGTAGACGAGTGACAGAAGACAGGAGACAAGCGACTGCAGCGACTGTTGACGTCAGAAAGACCGCGCTCTGATTGGACGGTAGATCAGAATAGTGCTCGCGCTAGGATTGGTGCGTTAGTGTGAGCCGCGCAAGGATTGGAAGGGCTATCTAATGACGTAGACGTTCCAGGATTGGTGCGTTAGTGTGAATCGCGCTGCAATTGGTTGAAAATTCGTATTGTATATTTATAATACGGAAAGAGTAGAGAGTTTTGGTAAACGCTAAAATGTATTACCAAGAAGAGAAAAAGAAGAAAACATTTTTTGGTAAAATTAAAAAGTGGTTTAGCAAGGATAAAGATGTTAAAACAAGAGAGGGTGAGTTGTTACCTCCACCGAAAACACCTGCATCCTTCATGGCTGCAAGACATGGGTTTCATACCTGTATATGGTTGGAGAATTGGGTTAGGTATACTAAAGAAGATGGTGTTCTAGCATTTCCAGAACATGGTTCATTTAATCTAGCCGTGTTGAGAAATTTACGGGAAAAGATGCTATGTCTAGACCCGAAACCGAGACCTACACAGTTCGAGGCTTTAGTGGAATGGGAAGAGGAAGTACATGAGAGAGAAAAACAGAGATCTGGAGGGTACTATAGGTACATGTTTGGGAGGAGACATGATCGTGAGACTCATCATGATCGAATGAAAAGGTGGCGAGATGTTAGTATGTCAGAGGGATTATATCCGATGAGAACAGTTGAAGGAGGAGCAGAAAGGGTTCCTGAGTCAGAAATGAGAAAATATGGAGTTAATGAGTATGAGGATGAGGTCTTGAATGACATGATTTACAAGAGACCACCTCCATATAGACCAGAACCGGATAAAAGTACACCAGTTGTTTCTCCGATAAGAGATACAGTGTGTGTTAGTGAGACAGAAAATGAGACACCTGAGGTAAGAAGTGATCATTACCTTGATGAGAATGCCAGACAATTAGCCAGAACTACAACAGAGTTGACAGAGAAGATTAGGGAGTTAACGAAGAATCTAGAAGCTGTTACGGTGCCTGTAACAATAGATCCGGTTATGCCTGTGTTTGACAAACAGAGGACAGGTGAGAATGGACTGGTGATTCCATATGTTGGGAATAATCTGACAAATTCAGTTGGTCCTTCAGGAGATTCAGGCAAAAGAGCAGAAAGAAGTGACCTGAGACAATCAAGACATGACACATGTAGTGAAATATTGGATGCTAGTGAAGCTAGTTGTTCAGGGATGCCAATTTTAGAACCGCAAAAGAGAGTGGTTCCAGTGAGAAAAACTGCTGAAATAACAGTTGATGATTTGAATGATTGGATGAAGGTTCTACAGAAAAAGGATAAAGATTCACAAGTAATTGATGTAGCTAGGTTACGTGTAGAACTAGAAGAGCTTGTTACAGGAACAGTTCCAACAGAGATTCTGAAGAGTCATCATGATGGTGAACTAATGTTCATGTGCAAAAATATTACCTGGAGAGCAAGAAATACACATGACAGGCTAAGAGCGATAGCAAATGAACAAGGAGTTGACATTGATAAAGTGAAAGCTTTACAAAGAACTTACAGGATGGATTTTACAGAGAAGGATATTGAGAATTTGAATGCTACTGGTAGAACAGGACAGATTAAGGAAATGGTAGCATTATTGCGAAGATGGGGTGATGTAGAAAAGTGGAAGGATAGGTGGTATAAGAAAAGAGATGAGGCTGAAGATAGAACAACTTATTCAGCATTTCCAGTGAGAGAAAAGGAGAAACCAGTGGATAATTATCCTATGAGAGAAATACCTGGAGGGGGATATGTACATGTTCCATGGACCAGACAGGATATTTTATCATTCACGAATGATTTCCCTCGATTGAGAGAAAAGCCCGTCGAGTGGTATAGGCAGGTAGATAGGTTTGTGAAATTGTCAAAAGTGCTGTGGGTTGACCTGAATAGTCTGTTTGATATAATTGTTCCAGCAGACTTGTGGACTGAGTGTAAAATAGTTGTGAGTTGGCCTACTGAGGAATATCCAAGAGACCCAAGAACAGGGGCACCAGATCCAGAGGTAATGAGAAAGTATGATCAGGTGATGGTATACCTGAAGAGTAAAGTTCCTGCAAAAGAGACAGACTGGGTAAAGATAGATCGAACACAACAGGAAGCGAAAGAATCAGTTCATGCTTTTTACGAGAGGCTGATACTGGCATTTAAACAATTCAGTGGAGATGAACACCTGGGTGACAAAGATTTGAGTCATTTTGTATACAGATTTGTATATGGCCTTAGACCTGAAATTGGTGAGAGAATTCGTGAGCACACAGTGGATTGGCAGAGTAAGAAAGTAGATGAGATCCTGAGGCATGCGAAATACTTCAGTGATGAAATTGAAGCAAAACAAAGAAAGCTGAAAGAGAAAGCAATGTGGGCACAAGTGAAAGTTGCGGAAAGACAGGAAGCACAGTTAGTGGAACAGGCGAATAATCCAGGAAACAATGCAGGGAATAGACCTAGATATGCAGGGAAAGGAAAGGGAAGTCTTGAGGAAGCGAAGAAAAAAGTTTCCTTGTCACAACTGTGGCCAATTGGGGCATTGGAGATCGGAATGTCCTAATCCACCATTAGTAAGTAATGAAAATAAACCCTTAAATCAACAGGTGCAGAACGAAGGAAATAATCAACAGCAGCAACAACAGAAAGTTGTGAGACAGCAGAGTCAAGAGCCAAAACCGCCCTTGCCGCAGAATAGAGGGTTACAAAAGTATAATCAGGATTCAGGATTCTACAATGATGAGCAGGTAAACAAACCAAGACGTTCTAACAAAGTACAACAGTACTTGTTAAAGAGTGACGGGAGTGAATCTGAGGGTGATTATTGACGGTGCCGAGGAGAGGAAGAAGAGTGCATACTTGGTGCAACTCTAGAAATAGACCAGGCAGGACCATTTGTGGATGGGAAAATAAATGAGGAGAGTGTTACTTTTTTGGTAGACACAGGTGCGACAAGATCAACTGTCAGGTCAACAGATGTTAGAAATCTTCCTCTCTCGGATGAAGCAATCCAAGTAGTTGGTGTAGCCAATACGCAAATCAGAACACGTCTTACTGAACCTGTAAGAGTACAGATAGGGAAATTTTCAGACATGCACAGATTCATTGTCTGTGACACTAGTCCAGTGAACCTATTGGGTAGGGACTTGTTGTGCAAAATGAACTGTACGATTTTTTGTACACCGGATGGAATAGCCTTTGAGACACCAGATGAAGATGTTTTGTGCCGAGTGACTCTAGAGAATAGAGAAAGTGAGTTAATTGGTGCATTTGCTGTGTTTAATCCGGAGGATTTGCCTCGAGAGCTGAGAGACACAGTGAAAAGGACAGTTTGGGATTTTACTGGAGAGGATGTGGGATTGATGAATAATGTAGATCCAGTGAAAATTGCAGTAAAAGAGGGAATTACATATCCTAACATTCCTCAATACAAAATGACACCAGAAATAATTGAAGGGATAACTCCTATAATTGAGAAAATGATTCAGCAAGGAGTCCTGAGAGAACTACTGAGTAGTCCGTGTAATTCACCGATAATGGGACTAAAAAAGCCCAATGGGAAATTTAGGATTGTACAGGATTTGAGAAAAGTTAATCAAATTGTGGTGGCATGTTGTCCTATTGTGCCAAATCCATCAGTGATCCTGTATCAAATTCCACATGATGCTGAGTGGTATACAGTGATTGATTTGTGTCATGCGTTCTTTTCAATTCCATTGCATCATGATAGCCAGCCGATTTTTGCATTTAGGTTTGGCCAGCGTATCTTAGCATGGTGTCGTATCCCATAGGGGTATACGGAGAGTCCTTCGATATTCAATCAGTTATTGAAGAAATCGTTGGAAAGTTTGATCATGCCCGAGAGTTCAGTGCTAGTGCAGTATATTGATGACCTACTGGTGGCATCAAAGACACGTGAAGCTTGTGAAGTAGATACCATAGCTTTACTGAATCATCTGGCAGATGGAGGGTTAAAGGTATCTCCAGCCAAATTGCAATTTTGCAAGAAAGAGGTGCATTATCTTGGACACAATATTGAAAAGGGTCTGAGAAAAGTGACTGATGACCGGATCAGAATAATCAGAGAAATGAAAGCTCCAAAAACCCAGAGAGAAGTGAGAATGTTCCTGGGTGTGGTGGGTTATTGTCGTCAGTGGATAATTAATTTTTCCTTGATAGCAAAGCCACTGATTAAACTGACAAAAAGTGAGATGACAGATCCATTGGATCTAGATGCAGAACAAATGGCAGCATTTGAAGAGCTCAAAAGTAAAATGTGTGAGGCTCCAGCTTTGGGTATGCCTGACTACGAAAAGGAATTTGAGCTGTACTGCAGTGAAAGAAATGGATGTGCACTTTCAGTGTTAATTCAGAAACATGGATTACTGAGAAGGCCTATTGCGTACTTCTCATCGACACTTGACCCTGTAGCTGTGGGTTTACCAGGTTGTCTGAAATCTGTGGCAGCAACATGCAGAAGCCTGGAACAGAGTGAGGGAATCATAATGGGATATCCTGTAAGGGTATTCGTACCTCACAATGTGGCAATTCTTTTGACAAGAAGCCGAACTCAGTACATGTCACATAGTCGGTTGACTAAATATGAAAAAGTGATTCTGGGAGCATCAAATGTAACTCTCGAGAGATGTGTAAATGTGAATCCAGCGACACTTTTGCCAGATATGGAAAATGTGGGTGTGAAAATGGAAGATGATCATGATTGTTTGGATGTGCTGGATTACTGTACAAAACCGAGACCAGACATAAGGGATCTACCCTTGGATGAGAGTGATCATGTGTTGTTTGTGGATGGATCATGCCTGAGAAATGATAATGGTGTGCTATGCGCAGCATATGCGGTATGCAAAGTTTCAGAGGTCATGGAAGCATCACCATTGAAAGGAGTGAAATCTGCGCAAGTTGCTGAATTGGTGGCATTGACAAAAGCTTGCGAAATTGGGAAAGATTTGAGGACAACTGTAATGACTGTTAGTCAGTATGGATTTGGAGTGGTGCATGATTTTGGCCAGCTTTGGCTACAAAGAGGTTTCTTGACATCGGGTGGAACTCCGATAAAGAATGCTGAAATGATTGGTAAATTGCTTGTGGCGATACAGCTGCCTAAGGAGTTAGCAGTTGTAAAATGTGCTGCCCATGGACAAGGGGAGGATTTTATAACGGTCGGAAACCGTTATGCCAACGATGTTGCGCAATACTGTGCCAAGACAAATCAGTCCATCAATCGGGACAGAGAGGGGGAAATGTCTTTACTCTCTGTGATGTTTACTAATGTCTTAGAAACCTGGGATGAAGTGAAACAGTTGCAAGATGAGGCAGGAGAGGAAGAGAAAAAAGATTGGATTAAGGCAGGATGTGCTCCAAGAGAAACAGACCATGTTTGGGTCTACAGAGATGGCAGACCAGTAATGCCCAACTCCATCTTGTCGTCAATGGCAAGGATGTATCATGGCCAGGGACATTTGGGGAGGGATGCGATGGTTAGGTCATTCAAGCAGACCTGGTACAATGCAAAGTTCAGGACAATTGCAGAAAGCATCTGTCAAAGGTGTTTAGTTTGTCAGCAATTTAACACTGGAAAAAAGACAGTGGTGCGTCTGGGGACAATAGGCAGAGAAGGAGGTCCTTTTACAAGAATGCAGATTGATTTCATTGAAATGCCCCAAGTAAACAGACTGAGATATGTTTTAGTGGTAGTCTGTTTGTTTTCAAGGTGGGTGGAAGCTTACCCGACTAGAAGAAATGATGGATTAACAGTGGCAAAGTTACTGTTAAGAGAGTTGATTCCTAGGTACGGGTTTCCAGTAACAGTTGAGTCTGATAGAGGTGGACACTTTCAAAATGAGCTTATGGGTTTGATTTGTGAAGCATTGAAAATACAGCAGAAGCTACATTGTGCATACCGACCAGAGGCTTCTGGTGTGGTTGAGCAGATTAATGGCACAATCAATAATAGGATTGGAAAAATGTGCTTAGCCACTGGCATGAAATGGCCAGACGTTTTACCTCTAGTTCTGATGACTATGAGATCTACTCCAGATAGAACTACTGGTTTGAGTCCGCACGAAATAATCATGGGACGTGCAATGCGCCATGCATTCGTGCCTGTCAATAAGTTGGTGACAATAACTGATGACATGATTTTGGATTACTGTAAAGGCCTGGCTGACGCAGTTCATTCTGTGTTTCACCAGGTTGGAGAAGAAGCTACCACACTTGAGAAGAAGCAAGCCCATGATCTGAGTCCAGGAGACTGGGTGAGGATAAAGGTACACAGAAGAAGAAATTGCTTGATTCCAAGGTGGGGAAGGCCAAGACAAGTTATTCTGACTACGACGACTGCAGTAAAGTGTGCTGGAGTGAGACACTGGGTACATGCAAGTCATACTCTGAGAGTTCCAAACCCAAAAGAAGGGACTGGTAAAGAGTATTTTGAAGAGTCAGATTCCAGTGATGATGAAGATACAGAATCAGTGGGGAAAGAAGTAGGAAAAACTTCGAATGAACCACTGCGAGTATCAGAGAAGAGATCAGATTCTGTAAGAGAGCCTGAAGTTTCAAACAGCAGTGAAGGAAAAAGAAAAGAAAAAAGAAATTTCACAGAGACTACTCCTGAATCAGAAGAGGAGGAGATTGAAGAACCACTTGAGATTATACTTGAAGAAGTAGGGTCAGAAGAAGATAGAGAGGGACAGATTGCGGAAGACCCCGAGGAGGTGTAGGGAACATTCTTGATGAGCCAGGTGAAGGGACAAGTAGACAGCAAGAAGATTGCGTGTCGGAGACCCGAGGAGGGACAGGAGTAGGGAAGTCTCAAACAGTGGTGAAAAAATCTGTGGAAAAGAAGAAAGCTGCTGGAAAACGGAAACAAGAGGCATTTGAAACAGATGATGAGAATGAACAAACAGAGGGTCGAGTTCTGAGAAAGAGAACTTGGATTGGAGAAAGAAGTAATAAAGAAATAAAGCCGAAAAAGGTGTTAAGTGGAGATCGTTGGCCTAACAACAGAGTTAAGAGGCTGAGATACAAAATAATAAGAGCAAGTACATCGAAAGCTGAACAAGTGAATGAAGTTTCGAGTCAAAGTTCAAAAGCTGAAGGAGAAGAATCAAAGGAGTCAAAAGAACCAGTGGAAATAAAAAGAGTAAGAAGACCCAACCAAAAGTACAGATCACCGGAATGGTCTTATGTGGCACTGTCTGAAGGAGGAAAAGAAGAAACAGTGACTCGAGATAATCCGGAAGAGATCTTGAGAGAAGTGGTTGAGGAAGATACTGGTGAAATTCTGAAAGTACTCTTGACTGACATTGGAGAAGAGTCGAGTACTGAGGATTTTGATGTCGGAGATCTAATACAATTTGATGTTGAAGAAATTGAAGTGAAGAATGACAAGTATCCAAACTGAATAAAGGAAGGATTCACTTGGATTAAGTGAACGAAAAGATCATTTGGAAAAACTGAAAGCTGAAGAATTGCTGAAGAATTGAAGAAGTTCCAACAGTAGTGGAGTAGTAGAGGCTAAACTAAAGTAGTAAAATGGCTAACATAGAGGATAATAGAAATAGATGTGCCTTCTTTAAAAGGTGGTGTAGAATGTGCTGTTGCTGTACTGGATTATTAATGCTTCTATGGGGTGTTTTAGTTTTATTAGTTACTTTTAAAGTAGAGTTTGAGATGCATACAGGGAATGTGACAAATGTAGAGAAGAATTCGCAAAAAGTAGTTCCAATTAGAATTAGTAATACTTACATACACAAAGATAGGTCAATTAATAACTTTTCTAGTAACGTTTTTTCAAAATTGTTATATGAATATGTGAAAACAATGGAAGTAAGGGATTGCTACGTCTGTATGCAATTACCTGCATCCGTTTCAGAGGGTGTTACTTATCATCATTTACCAGCTACATATGGTATTTCCTGTAGTATTTTAAGTAGTGTTTTTTTATTTGTTAGGGAAAGTAGATTATAAAATGTCTAACAGAGATAGTATTTTTGGGCACTTGCCAATGAACAAAGAGCTGAATCCAGCTAAAGAAGCTAACACTTTTGGTGAGATTTTTATTGAAGAAAAAGGATTAACATTAGATTACATTTTTAAGAATAATTTAACTTGCAGTTTGAAAGGAGAGGAGAAAGCTTTCCTGGATATGGTAGAAGAAAGGAGATTGAACATGCAGGAAAAAGCAGGAAAATATAAAGTGAGTGAGACAATTTGGGACATTGAGATGGGAAAAGAGTTGAAGAATGGGGCTAGTCCAACTTTAGCTTTAGATGCACCACAGAAAGGTAAACTTTGTATTACAAGAAGGAAATCCCAATATGATACATATTTTGTTGGGACTAGTGAGTGCCATGATACATACTTCATTGCAACAGGTTGGGGTTTCAGAGGTGGAGAAGATACAATTTTTCCAGGAGTATATTATGTTTGTGGGAATAAGGCTTATTACAAGTTGCCTGACCATTGGTATGGCACGTGTTATGTGGGCCTGGTTTTTCCAAAGATTTTTCATATAGATAAAATAACAGATGTAGAACATATTAATTTACTAATGCGTTTTAAGAGAGAAACTTGGTCTGAAATAGTGGGTGACATTTTTGGGGTTTTGATTCCAGCAGTGGGAATTTCTTTGAATGCTTATGGAATTCGGAAACTGTCCACAGTGGTTGATCGCTTATCGACAAATACCGCTGGAGGGTTTCTTTTGGTGAATACGGAATTAAGTGCCGTACGTGCCATGTCTATGCAAAATCGACTTGCCCTTGATATTCTATTGGCCAAGGAGGGTGGAGTCTGTGGAATGCTGAAAGTTCAACATTGTTGCACTTACATTCCAGATGAAAGTAAAGACCTGAAGGTCTATATCAAAAATATTACTGATTTGCATGAAGAATTAGTACCACTTGAAGCTGAGAATTTATGGACTAAAATAGCTAATAAAATGATAGCTGTTAAGGATTTTATTGCAAAAATAGGTAGTACTATTATAGGTAGAATATTGTTTCCTTTAACTTGTATAATTATTTCTTTATTGATGATAAGATTGGTGTGTGTGTGTTGTAAAAACAGGGGAGGGAGGAAGAAATTGAATAAAGAAAAGGAAAATAAGAGGTTGAAAAGAGAACCTCAAGAAATTGAATTAGAAGAATTAAGGGAGAGTGTTTACTTAGAGACAAAAAGGGATGATGAAAGAGTGACTGGTGTGTAATGTTGTGTAAGGGGAAAAAGACATTTCCGATTTCTCCTAAAATGGGACTAAATTTTCACTAATTTTTTTTTTTTGGGTTTATTTGGTGATAAAATCACCAAAGGGGGGATTGCTGGAGCAGAGTTTTCTGTTTGAAAATTCGCTGGCTTTTGAAGCTCTGGCATGTCTATTTGTCATATTAATTTTAATAATTACTAGCAATTAATTATTTGTCTTGTGCAAGTGTGTTTATATTAATCAATCCGTTTGTCTTAACAAGAGAGAGAGTTACACGTGGGTGCGCATAAATGTGCTGTTTTAAATTAATGTGCGTGTTTCCATGTTTAAACGTTACTATGTGCTGTTTATTTTTGGGCACAAAATGCTTTCCGAATTAATGCTTTTCTATGTTGCAAGTGCTAGATAGATGCATACACATAAGGGTATTAGTGGGGTTAACACTGTTTAATCACTATGCTGTGGTAACGTTGTTTTTGTTTCTTTTAATTAAGATGGTCTATTGAGGCCTATGATGGCCTAGAAAAGATGGCCGATTTGTAAGCCTGGCTGTGATTTATAATATGAAAACTGTGACGAGGGAGACCCCTGCTGGAAATGGTCCTGAAGCTAACTGACCATGGTCCTTGCTTGCTTGTTTGAAAACTTTCCATGAGGACAGCAGCAGTTTTGGGAGATCTCCAAGTGAAATGAAAATGTCCTTGGCAGCCTTGGGAAACAAAGGAGCCTTAGAGAAAAACTCTGAACTGTGGCTCGATTGCCGAGGAGAAGTAGAATTAATAAGATACATTTTTTATTTCTTGGTTCCTGTTCCGTAGTCTTTATTATGTGAACTTTTCCTGAGCGGAGATTTTCAAATGTAGCGATGTTACATCCTTTCCTTCTCGCTCTGCTCAGCAGGTCCGGCGGACATTACAGCTTTTTCTATGTTTCCAATGTATCTTTCCATTGTTTTAGAAACTATAAGAAATGTTAGCCTAGAGAGGGTTTTTGCCACTTGCCATTTTGCCTTTGCCGCGTACCGAATCTGCGTTGCTGAGGATCGATGCTGAAGGGACTTCGTCTTGAGAGACATTTACCGAGAGACTTGTCCTGACCCGTTCTGACATTTAGCTAGAATAGGTAACTATGAGAAAATGATTTACTTTGATTGATTTCCTTTGACTAATTTAGATAAAGCAATATAATTTTAAACATGGTGTTGGATATTCTTTCTTGTCAATTATTGGGTTTACATTTTTGATCATTGCTGTATATGTTGTATAGATTATGTTTAAGGACAGTCACAAAAACCAGGTCTTATCGACCTCGATATAGATGCAGGGTGATTAGGAGGTTTTATTTCCACAGGTTTATTGCTGGTAGAGTATTTGAGCGTATGTTAGTGTAGTGAAATGGGCCCTAGCGTATGATGTATGCATGTGCGTGTAACTGTGAGATTACTCTATCCGTGGCAGTGGGAATATTATACACACCCTGATCTCTATCACCCGCACACATTTTCTAACTGCCCCCGGGAGCTGGCCCACCCAGGGGCTTAAATTAAACGAAGCGCGGGAGACCGCGCTTCGTTTTTTTTATTTAGTCGGCCGGATCCGCGCACCCAGCGCATATTCAGCTGTTTTAAAAAAAAAGGCTTTTTTTGGCCCTGGAGGTCCTTGTGGGACCCCCTGAGCAGGCCTAGGGGGTCAGGGTGTTTCTACCCTGCCCCCTTTTCTTCTTTGTCACCTTTGTTTCCCTGTTTTCTTCTGACTCGGTTCTACCAAGTCACAAAATGGCTGCCAACACTTCCTGGTTTGGAATATTGACAGCCAATTAGAATATAGCTTGTGGTCGGGAGGGTGCGCGAATCCACCGTGTGGATCCGCGGATCCTCCGCGCCTCTAAATATCGAAACCTTTATTTTCTCAGCAACTACTGAACCGATTTGCACCATTTTTGAAAAGGTCGCTTTCTGACCCGAGCAGTACCTTTTTGCCAAATCTGGGGTAAATCCGTTCAGTAGTTTTGGCTGTGTCCTTGCATAAAGTTTCCTATGGGAAATGGATTTTTTGACTCTTCTTTTTTGAATTTCTCAGCAACTACTGAATGGATTCACACCATTAAAAAAAAAAAACAGGTCTCTTTCTGAACCAAGGGCTACCTTTTTGCCAAATTTGGTGTAATTCCGTTCAGCAGTTTGGGCTGTAGTCGTGTCTAAAGTTTCCTATGAGAAATAACATGGAGAAAACGCATTTTGGGACCCCCCTTTTTTCTCGGACCTCGCTTGGCGAATCACCCTGAAGCTTTCAGGATAGGAGCTGACCGGAGCGAGACCCAGCGGTTTGAAAATTTCGTGAAGATTTGTCAACCGGCGCCAAAGTTATTGGGAGAAGAAGAAACGCTTTTTGAATAGAAACAAAGTCCTACCTACTGGCGACCGCCAGTAGGTAATATAAATATATACCGCCAGTAGGTAGTTATAGTCAGGACCTAGTTTCCATAGGAAAAGCATTTTTTGTTTTCCAAATAACTAGTGGGGTGCTCCGGTCAGCTCCTGTCTTGAAAGTTTCGAGGTGATTCATCAAGCAGGGGCCGAGAAAAAAGAGGGGTCCCAAAATACGTTTTCCCCATGTAAATTTCCATGGGAAATTTTAGACAAAGCTACAGCCCGAACTGGTGAACGGAATTACACCAAATTTGGCAGAAAGGTAGCTCTTGGTTCAGAAAGCAACCTTTTTGTCAAATGGTGTAAATCCGTTCAGTAGTTTTTCTAATAATAAAGGAAAAAGAACTTTATATATCTGGGCGGAGCCTAACCACACATCTCATTGTAAAATCTGATTGGCTGTCAGCACTTCATCCTGGATTTGCTGGCAGCCATCTTGGGACCAATATACATGATAGCACCCCATTAAAAAGCATTGCAGTTAATGGAAGGTTTTGAGGGTCACCAAAAGGAGAACGTATAAAGGGTGATAAGACTTTAGTTACATTATAAATCATTTGTTGATGGTACCATACTAATTTTAGGAATTGTGGTGTGTTCTAAAGTGATATTACCCTGTGAAAAAGCCTTCTGCTGGGATATCATGAATCATGTTTGAGAGAAAACTATTTTCTCATACTTTTCCCACAGAGGTTTGGAAGGTGATCTAGAAGCTAAAATGAGAGCATATTTTCTGTAAATTCACATTATCTTTCTCAGTCATGTGAGAATGAAGTCTGACATTTTCAGGAAAAACATGTACATCCAACAAGGGCAGAGACTCTCAGCTGATTCCTTTGTGTTCTACTGCAGCTTCCCGGAGTGTTCTAAAGAACAACTAGAGCGCTAACAGTCTTACTTATGACAAAAGTATTGCACACCTGAAGCCATCTTGATTGGAATAAAGTGGTAACTCTTAAAACATTTAATTTACAAGGAACAAAATGAGGGGGTTCATTTTGCCATAGAAATTATGCTTAGTGCTGCAGAAAGAAAAATTAGGGCACATTTTGAGTGACCTCTCAAATCCTCTTCTATTTCATTAAAAAATTCTGACATGCAGACTGAAACATGCACTTTCAATACCAGCAGCAGACTTCCCTGGTGAGCAGTAGCTTTACTACAGTGATCTAATCAGCAACTAGAGTGCTAACATGCAGAACTTATGGCAAATGTATGACAATCTGAATGCCTTCTGGATGGAATCAAAGTAAAAAACTGAAAGCATTTCCTAATGAGGAGACTGCAGTAAATGAGGAAATTAGGAAACTTCATAACAAATAATTCTCCCAAGATGGCCACCAGAGACAAAAGAGCCCAAATGCAGCACAAATATCAGCCAGATGTAGCCCACATGTAGCCCAATGACAGAAGTGTGCAAAACACTTTTATTTTTTGTGTTTTTGCAGTTTTATATAGTGCAGACTGGTCAGGTATTGGAGTGCTGTACATGAGCATTGGTTACATCACACAAGGACAAATTCATTTTGGTTGTAGACAAGGGAGGGATCAGGGGCATTACAATGGAACAGATAAGCCAGGAGGAAGGGAATAGGGGTCTGCACATGGAAAACAGAGGGAAGGGGGCAGGGCAGGAGCAGCAAGCTGACCATGGAGGTCAGGCAGGATGGGCACTAGAAGCAAGACACACCATGGAGAGCAACTGTGAGACTATAATAGCATACTCACAGACCAGGGAAGGAAGGTGGGAGGGGGTCAGTGGCAGTTAGCTGACCACACTGGGAAGGTGGGAGGGGCCGTGGCAGCACAGAAGACCATGCATGACAAGCGGGAGGGTTAGTGGCAGCACAATGGCCATGATGGGCAAGAAGGAGGTGGCAAGGGCATGCACAAAGGACCATGGAGAATAGAAGGGAGGGGTAGGAGCTAGGCACAGTCACTCATACAAAACCAGAGAAACTCGGCCGTTATAATTAGTTGTGCTAACTATAACTCGCGCCCCTGCAATGCACTGCTGATGACATGGTCTGTGACATCACTCATGACATGGTCTGTGACATCACTCATGACATGACATCTCAAATGACATCACTGATGATATATATATTTTTGGGAGTACCGGCTGGTGCTTCGGAAGGAGGATTCGATATATATATATATATATATATATATATATATATGTATATATATATATATATATATATATATATTACCTACTGGCGGTCGCCAGTAGGTAGTTATAGTTAGGACCACGTTTCCATAGGAAATCCGCAACATTCTATTTTGAATAACTTTGGCGCCGGTCGACGAATCCTCGCGAATTTTTCAAAATAGGTGGGGCGCTACGCTCCGCTCCTACCCTGAAAGTCTCGGGGGGATTCGTCAAGCGGGGGCTGAGATAAAAGGGGGTCCCAAAACGCGTTTTTCCCATGCATTTTTCCATAGGACCTTTAGACAGGGCTACAGCCCGAACGGCTGAACAGAATTACTAGAAATTTGGCAGAGAGGTAGTCCTCAGGTCAAGGAAGTGCCTTGTGTAGGTTTGGTGTAAATCTGTTCAGTAGATTCTGAGAAAATAGCCTTTAAATCAATATATATATCTGAGCCAGCTTACGGTGCGCTTACGGTACGCTTACCGTACGCGTACGGTGGCGTGCGCGAGCGCGATTCTGATTGGCTCTTAGATCTTAGTAAACATTCGAATCGGCCGAAACCAGGAAGCGGCGGCCGCCATTTTCTCTCTCGCACTGAGAGTGATGTTTAAAATATAAAGCACAAAAACATGTAAAGGGGCTGTTTAGACAGCTCCCACACACATAGCCATGTTGAGGGAGTCCCCAAAGATCCCCCAAGGTCAAAAACGGAATTTTTATTTTTTCGGTAATTTCGCCGATTACGCTTACCGTACGCGTACGGTAAAAAATTATAAACAAAAAAAAAATTATCCACACTCTCCCCTCCCCGTGTGCAATTGGTGCCCGAAGGGCACCAATTGTGCATGGCTTATTAGAGACTAGATAAACTAAAATTTTAAAAAAAAAATAATAAAAAAAAAAATTATCCACTCTCTCTCCACCCCGTGTGCAAATGGTGCCCGAAGGGCACCTTTTGTGCATGGCTTATAACATATACGAAAAATTAAAATATTACCTTTCAAAACGAAGTGCATCATATGTCCTCCAGGTGCGCACGGTGCGCGAAGCGCATCGTGCGTACATGGCCCATCTAGCGTAACGTGGGCACGCGGTGCGCGTAGCGCACCGCGTGCCCACCGTGCGTGCACCGCACTAACTGCGTAAAGTGGGCGCGCGGTGCGTGAAGCGCACCGTGCGCGCACGGAACGAACTGCGTTAAGTGGGCTCGCACGCCACGAATGGCGTAAAGTAACTTAGCATTTAAAAAACCGTACAAATTCACTGAAAAAACCATAGGTTTCACACACGTTATAGTTAGGAATTAGCATTTAAAAAACCTTGCAAATTCACTGAAAAAACCATATGTTTCACACATGTTATAGTTAGCGGAAATTTTACTGATAAAAAACCAATGAAATTCCCCCATTATAGTTAGTGCAGGCAACTATAACTCACGCGACCACAATCTTCTGCTGATGACATATGTGTCTTTATGAAAAAAAAATATTTGTAATATATGTATAGCTAAAAATGTATGGAAGAAGACATGGGCAAATAAGTGTCTAAATACAGTATTAGCATCAGCAGAGGATTGCGGTCGCGTGAGTTATAGTTGCCTGCACTAACTATAACGGGGGAATTTCATTGGTTTTTTATCAGTAAAATTTCCGCTAACTATAACATGTGTGAAACCTATGGTTTTTTCAGTGAATTTGCAAGGTTTTTTAAATGCTAATTCCTAACTATAACGTGTGTGAAACCTATGGTTTTTTCAGTGAATATATATATATATATATATATATGTATATATATATATATATATATATATATACCAAGGTGTATTGAAGAATGAGTGGGTGTATGAGTGTCTGAATGGATGATTTAGCAGGTGCGTGACTAACTGTATAAGTGAGTAATTAAACATGTCTTACTGAATGCATGGGTTAGTGACTAAACTGTGGGAATGTCTGCATCAGTCTGTCAGTTGGTCTGTAAGCAGCTGCATGGGTTGGTGAAGAATTTCCAGTCTACAAAACATACAAAACACCCACTAACCCTCATATTTACATATTCTCAAATCATTTTAGTATAAATATTATCTCTTAAACCACTAATTGTTCTTAATATGCATGTACACCATGTTTTATTTTTAATAGTAGTAGACTAAATGTGATTTGAAACGTTTCTCACTGGAGTAAGTAAGCACAACAACGGTCCCACTAAAATTATTAAATTATTAATATCAATAATAACCCTAAAATTATAAATTCGCTGTACTCCATCTTCTAATTGAGACAAAAATTTGTTGTGATACTTCAAAATTTTAAAGGCAACAACATTTTCTTTAAAACAATATTAGGTTTATTCTTTTCTTCCTTTTCTTTAAAACAATATTCAAAACAAAAATTTGAAAAAATTGTATTTTTTCTAAAAGTGTATTCCAGTTTGAGTTTCAGTCTTTTTTCTTAGTTCAACAGCTACCTTTTTTTTTGCAAAAACATTTTTATTGCATATTTTCAATTACAAACACCTTGCAGTAATTACCCTCGTGCTGATGAACATATCCGATTGCCAGAAATCAATGCGGTACACAATCCTATTCGCTGTCATCCAGAGAATCTGTACCCATCAGCGCTCTTATATGCATAAACGCCCTCCCCCCCTTGTTCAACAGCTACCTATACTCTTTCTATCTCAAAAGTCTCTTTCATTAATTCAAGGTGGTTGTTCTTCTGTTTTAATATTACTTTCTGATTCACTCTTAAAATTGTACTTGCATTGGCTCACTAATCTATAATTGTCCAACACTGTTTCATCTTCTTCTGAGGCTTTAACTACATACACCCATTCAGGTGAAGCATACTCTCTAAATTGGTACTCTTCTCATTGTTTTAGCCACTGTTGATTCACTTTGACTACTTTCTTAGTTTATTTGTCTTTCTGGGTTCTCTTCTGCTTCACAATGTTTTCTTCTGAAAGTTCTTTTCCTTGGAATGTCTCCTCCAGCTAGTCTCTGTTTAGTAACAGTCTTTGTCAGAGTCTTGTTGCTCTCCATGGAACCATGACTCAAACTTGAACTTTGAACAACTTTGTCTGGTTTGTTCAATACAAACTTCTATTTCCCTCTAGGGGTCTTTGTAATTTTGATTTTCAGCTGCAATTTTTCATTGATTGGATCAGATGCTACTTCTTCTTGCTGCAATGCATGCTTTGCCTTTTGCACTGTAACAACCTTTCACTTTGATCCCTGCATTGAAATTGGACTTCAGAAAGTCCAGGTTCGTCATCCAAGCTTTCACTAACCTGATATGGCCTGGTACTACCTATACCCACTCCTCCTTTGTTCAGACCCACAGAATATCAGGAACAAGAGTTTAGTTGGAAAAGGAGGTCGTAGATAACCCCCAGCCGTATTTATTAACAACATTTATCAAACATTGAATTTTCCACAAAACAAATCTTCACACAGACAATCATATTATTGACATTTGATTACATTTGATATGTACAGATATCAGATGGCTAACCTTAACATCGCTCTAATACAAGTTATTCCTATCCGAATCTAAGCATACATCATTCATAATCATAATGGCAATCATTTTCTGCGTATCCATGTTTGAGCCTACGGCAAGGTCAATAACTGGTGTCAGATCCTTATCCCTTAAACCCCGTCCTCCCGCCTGAGTGCGCATGCGCAGAGGGCCCGTTCACCGTGAGGATACTCCCCCCCCCAGTTACCCCCATACGCCCTGTATACTCTCTCCATCGGGGGCGCTTGCAGTTCTGCGCCCTTTACTGGCGCCATTGTGCACGTGCGGGGTGGCCAACAGCCTAGGAAAAGCTTAACTCCCCGCACCCATACAGCCACAACGGCTGTACTGCCCCTGGAGAGTTCTAGGAGGGACGATTTGTCCCTCCCCCTTGGTCAACCCCATTCAAGAAATGGCGCCGCCCCCGAAGGACCTTAAATTTACTGCTCACCAATCATGACCTTACCGCCACAGGCCAGCATAGTTGCCCGACTATCTGGCCCCCCCCTAACACTAGGAAGTCATGCCCCCCCCTCCTCAAGCCCAACAACCATGCCAACAGATTCTCTGATAGGATTGCATTCTCCACAGTTGATAAATGGACACCGTCTTTTAAGAAGCACGGATCCCCCCTGATACACCCGTGGGCTATGGTCTGCACCTGGGGAGACCTAAACAACCTCTCTATCTTGTTGTTGATACGTCTTACTGAGTGGTTCATTGCCTTCACAGACTCCCCCCCTCCATTGACATCTAGGTACCATTTGTGAACATGCGATGATGCATCATTGGCATGTTCTTGCTAACCAGCCAATTTCTGTGATTAAGGATTCCACCAAACCCCTTCTCCCTATCTTCTCCAGATCATTCCCTCCCAGATGTAGGATAATGATATCATGACGGGGACCCTCTTTCTTCAGCAAATCCCTTATAAAAACCCTGGACTGACTCAAACACAGCCCCCCCTCCCATGGAATGCAACTTCTAGACCAGCCTGCTCTGCCCTGTGCCTGTAATTCCCTGAACAGAAAAATGCCTTTAAACGTGTCACATAGGAATGGCCAATAATCCAAACCACCCGAGTTCCTGATGCCGGCATAGTTGCATGTCTTTCGTTTGTTCTTGGATGATCCAACGCGAGTTTCCCCCCTGCGTAACAGGCTCGAGATACTGTAGAGATTTAAACAAAAAAGACCTGCATCAGAAAACAGAGATGGGCTACCTACAACATGTGCAGCCGCACATAACGTTTGTAACTATTGGAGGACCACCTCCCAATTCTCTTGACATTGCTGCTGTGTAGCCCTCTTGCTGTCGCCACTGTCGCAGCCCCTATCCTAAACGAATGCGTTCCGAAGTGCGTAGGATCCAAACCTATCCACAGAATTGCTATGTCCATGACCCTCTTAAACTGGAACCAGGTGAGAGGGGTACCATCTGTATGAGTTAATAGATTCCCACCCCCCATAGCAGATCTCTGACTCAAAAATGCTTCCACTTGTGTCACTGGGCAGCATGAGTTGCCCTGTGCTCTGTGTAGAACCAACCCTTCACCGTGGGCCTCCTGATCCGTCTTGGACTTTTTTATCGCCCTGAATTTTTACATGGTCCACCTGTAAACCCCCATGAGCATCCCGCTTATTCTGCGCGACCAATTCACCTACGCGAAATGCGCCATAAAATGCTAAGGAAAAGGCCGCCCTGAACAATAAAGCTTCCCCTCTTGTCGTGCAGATAGCGTCCTATGCCCCTAGTAGGGCGGCTAGTACCTCCATCCCAATCGGACGCCTTGAATCGGGTGCATTCCCCTGAATGCGCTGCCAACCTTTTAAGGCCTTTCTGACTGTGAAGCGATGTACTAGTGGCGCAAAGGGCTTGTAAATCTGCTCCATAAGAGCTTACGGATTGGCAGAGTAATACGATAAGTGCATAGTGCTGGCTGGATGATTGAGAAAGTGCTTAGCAGAAACAGGAGGATTGCTAGACTGCATGGGTAGTACCTTAGTATTTACAGGAGTGTTCCAATAGTATGTATGTGGTTAGAGGTGTGAATGCATAGTGTAGTGAATGCTGTAGGTGTACTTGTGTTAGAGGCTAGGCCACTCTATATGTATATTTGTAGTCAGGATAATTACAAGAGTTTAGAGAGAGTGACAGTGTGATTGGAGCAGTGCATGAGTACTACCTAGATTAATACAAGAGTGAATCAGTAGTCTACAGTGGGTTAGGGGCCTGCATAGATTGTGCATATTTGACTGTAGCACGGTGTCTCTTCATGCCTGAGTCTTTGTCCAAGTGCATGGGCAGTGACTGAGTAGATAGACTGCTGGTAGTTGACACCAGAGTGAGTTTATAAGTGCTTGTGTTTCGGCACAGAGATTAGGGGCCATATGTAGGTAAATTATATTTACCGATTCTTAAATCACGAATTTTACCGATTCGGTATTTATGAATCGGTAAATGTAATGTAGGTAAACAATCGGTAATTATTACCGATTCGGTAAATATTGGTATTTAAGAATCGGTATTTACCGAATCGGTAATAATGCATCCCTTCCCATTCATTCCTATGGGCCTGGAGGCCCATAGGAATGAATGGGAAGCCAGTTACCATTACCGATTCGGTAAATACCGAATCGGTAATAGGGGAGGCATTATCATGGGTGGCAGGGTGTCACATTGACACCCTGTTGCACCCCTGATTCGTGCATGTGTGCACATGTGGCGCACATACATGCCCTAAGGGCATGTATGTCTGCCACATTGCACTTTTCAAATAGCACAAAAATGCTTTTTTAAAGGTATTCGTCATTTACCATCAACTTGTAGTTGGTGGTAAATAACGAATCCAGACACCGATGATGCACTCACTTGAGTGCCCCCTACATAGCATTTCTGGATTCGGTATTTACCGAATCGGTATTTTACCGATTTCTTAATTTCCGATTCGGTAAATACCGAATCCAGAAAATCAGCCACCTACATCGCAAATGCCTAAATACCGGTCGGTAACGGGATATTTACCGAATTTCGTCCGTTACCGACCGGTATTTGGCTTCCTACATGAGGCCCTAGATGAGGGCATGTTTCTATGAGGATGATTGCATTAGTGAAGAGAGTGAGAGTATGATTGGAGCACTGCTTGAGTACTACATAGATTATTACAAAAGTGAATCAGTACTCTACAGGGTGTTAGGGGCCTACACACATTGTGCACATTTAACTGTAGCACAGTGTCTCTTCATGCCTGAAACATTGTACAAGTGCATACACACTGACTGAGTAGATAGAGTGCTGGTAGTTGACACCAGGGTGAGTTTATAAGTGCGTGTGTTTCAGCACAGAGATTACATCAGGGCATAGTTCTATGAGGTTGAGGTTGATTGCAACAGTGAAGAGAGAGTGAGAGTATGATTGGAGCACTGCATTAGTACTACATAGATTATTCTACAGGGGGTTACAGGCCTGCATTCATTGTGCACATTTAACTGTAGCACAGTGTCTCTTCATGCCTGAAACATTGTACACGTGCTTACACAGTGACTGGGTAGATAGAGTGCTGCTAGTTGAAAGCAGGATCAGTTTATAAGTGCTTATGTTTTGGCACAGAGATTAGATAAGGATATGGTTCTGTAAGGATGATTGCAAGAGTGGACAAAGAGTGACAGTGTGATTGAGACACTGCATGAGTACTATCTGGAGTATTGCAGGACTGAATCAGCAGTCTGCAGAGGGTTATGGGCCTGCATAGATTGTACACATTTGACTGTAGCACTGTATCTCTTAATGCCAGAGTCATTCTACAAGTGCATACACAGTGACTGGGTAGATAGAGTGCTGCTAGTTGAAAGCAGGATCAGTTCATAAGTGCTTGTGTTTTGGCAGAGAGATTAGATAAGGACATGGTTGTGTTAGGATGATTTCAAGAGTGGCGAGAGAGTCTCAGTGTGATTGGGGCACTGCATGAGTACTATCTGGAGTATTGCAGGACTGAATCTGTAATCAACCGGGAGTTAGGAGATTACATAGATTGTGCACATTTGACTGTAGCACTATATCTCTTAATGCCAGACTCATTCTACAAGTGCATACACAGTGACTGCGTAGATAGAGTGCTGGTAGTTGAGAGCAGAGTATGTTTGTAAGTGCTTATGTTTTGGCAGAGAGATTAGATAAGGACATCCTTCTCTCAGAATGATTTCAAGAGTGGACAGAGAGTGACAGTTTGATTGGGGCACTGCATGAGTACTATCTGGATTATTGCAGGAGTGAATCACTAGTCTATAGTGGGTTAGGGGCCTGCATAGATTGTGCACATTTCACTATAGCACTGTATCTCTTAATACCAGAGTCATTCTACAAGTGCATAAACAGTGACTGGGTACACAGAGTGCTGCTAGTTGAAAGCAGGGTGAGTTTATAAGTGCTTGTGTTTTGGCAAAGAGATTAGATAAGGATATGGTTCTGTAAGGATGATTGCAAGAGTGGACAGAGAGTGACAGTGGGATTGAGACACTACTTTAGTACTATCAGGATTATAGCAGGACTGAATCAGTAGTCTACAGTGGTTTAGTGGCCTGCAGAGATTGTGTACATGTGACAGTAGCAATATATCTCTTAATGCCTAACTCATTCTACAAGTGCATAAAAAGTGACTGGGTAGATAGAGTGCTGGTATTTGAGAGCAGGGTGAGTTTATAAGTGCTTGCGTTTTGGCACAGAGATTACATAAGGACATGGTTCTGTCAGGATGATTGCAAGAGTGGACAGAGAGTGACAGTGTGATTGAGGCACTGCATGAGTACTATCTGGAGTATTGCAGTACTGAATCAGTAGACTACAGAGTGTGATGGGCCAGCGTACATTGTGCACATTTGTCTGTAGCAGGTTAACTCTTAATGCCAGAGTCATTCTACAAGTGCATACACAGTGACTGGGTAGATAGAGTGCCGCTAGTTGAAAGCAGGATCAGTTTATAAGTGCTTGTGTTTTGGCAGAGAGATTACATAAGGACATGGTTCTGTCAGGATGACTGCAAGAGTGGACAGAGAGTGACAATGTGATTCAGGCACTGCATGAGTATTATCTGGAGTATTGCAGGACTGAATCAGTAGACTACATGGTGTTATGGGCCAGCATACATTGTGCACATTTGTCTGTAGCACTCTATCGCTTAATGCCAGAGCCATTCTACAACTGTATACACAGTTAGTGGATAGATAGAGTGCTGCTAGTTGAAATCAGGGTGAGTTTATAAGTGCTTGTGTTTTGGCAGAGAGATTAGATAAGGACATGGTTCTCTCAGAATGATTTCAAGAGTGGACAGTGAGTGACAGTGTGATTGGGGCACTGCATGAGTACTATCTGGATTATTGCAGAACTGAATCAGTAGTCAGCAGGGGGTTAGGGAACTGCATAGATTGTGCACATTTGTCTGTAGCACTCTATCTCTTAATGCCAGAGTCATTCTACAAGTGTATACATAGTGACTGGGTAGATAGAGTGCTGCTAGTTGAAAGCAGGATCAGTTTATAAGTGCTTGTGTTTTGGCAGAGAGATTAGATAAGGACATGGTTGTGTCAGGATGATTTCAAGAGTGGACAGAGAGAAACAGTGTGATTGGGGCACTGCCTGAGTACTATCTGGAGTATTGCAGGACTAAATCAGTAGACTGCAGGGTGTGATGGGCCAGCATACATTGTGCACATTTGTCTGTAGCACTACATCTCTTAATGCCAGACTCATTCTACAAGTGCATACACAGTGAGTGTAGATAGAGTGCTGGTAGTTGAGAGCAGAGTGTGTTTATAAGTGTTTATATTTTGGCAGAGAGATTAGATAACGACATCGTTCTCTCAGAATGATTTCATGAGTGGACAGAGAGTGACAGTGTGATTTGAACACTGCATGAGTACTATCTGGATTATTGCAGGAGTGAATCAGTAGTCTATAGGGGGGTAGGGGCCTGCAAAGATTGTGCACATTTCACAATAGCACTGTATCTCTTAATACCAGAGTCATTCTACAAGTGCATACACGATGACTGGGTACACAGAGTGCTGCTAGTTGAAAGCAGGATCAGTTTATAAGTGCTTGTGTTTTGGCAGAGAGATTACATAAGGATATGGTTCTGTAAGGATGATTGCAAGAGTGGACAGAGAGTGACAGTGTGATTGGGACACTGCATTAGTACTATCAGGATTATAGCAGGACTGAATCAGTAGTCTACAGTGGTTTAGTGGCCTGCGTAGATTGTGCACATGTGACAGTAGCAATATATCTCTTAATGCCTAACTCATTCTACAAGTGCATAATAAGTGACTTGGTAGATAGAGTGCTGGTATTTCAGAGCAGGGTGAGTTTATAAGTGGCTGTATTTTGGCACAGAGATTACATAAGGACATGGTTCTGTAAGGATGATTGCAAGAGTGGACAGAGAGTGACAGTGTGATTGAGACACTACATTAGTACTATCAGGATTATAGCAGGACTGAATCTGTAGTCTATAGTGGTTTAGTGGCCTGCAGAGATTGTGCACATGTGACTGTAGCAATATATCTCTTAATACCTAACTCATTCTACAAGTGCATAAAAAGTGACTGGGTAGATAGAGTACTGATATGTGAGAGCAGGGTGAGTTTGTAAGTGCTTGTGTTTTGGCAGAGAGATTAGATAAGGACATGGTTCTGTCAGGATGATTGTAAGAGTGGACAGAGAGTGACAGTGTGATTGGGGCACTGCATGAGTACTATCTTGAGTATTGCAGGACTGAATCAGTAGTCAGCAGGGGGTTAGGGGACTGCATAGATTGTGCACATTTGACTGTAGCACTGTATCTCTTAATGCCAGACTCATTGTACAAGTGCATACACAGTGACTGGGTAGATATAGTGCTGGTAGTTGACAGCAGAGTGAGTTTATAAGTGCTTATATTTTGGCAGAGAGATTACATAAGGACATGGTTCTCTCAGAATGATTTCAAAAGTGGACAGAGAGTGACAGTGTGATTGGGGCACTGCATGAGTACTATCTGGATTTTTACAGGACTGAATCAGTAGTCAGCAGGGGGTTAGGTTAGCTACAACTATATAAATGTCATCTAAACAAATACATGACTCATGACATACTATTCTCTTTAAAAAGGCAACTGCTAAATACCAGAAAGAGTAAAATGTAGTGGTTTTCTTTTGAAATACATATTGCCAATAAAATCTAGAAATATGCAACATCATCAAACTGTACCTCTCAACAGACTTAATTAAGAAGAATAATCAACAACACCTTGTTTATGAGGATTTCTAAAACCACTTAAAATGTACAAACTAATAACAGAATTGTGTAATCATTAATACCGTATATGATCATCTTGCAAACAGCAGAGTTCTACCTCATTTTACCAAACTATCTATACTTTTGCCATTTTATTAAACTGTACCGTTTTCACTGAGAAGCAATATGCATACCTAATAAACTGCACCTTATATAAACGTTTTTGATAATACACATTATTTATCCATATTAAACCAATTATTAATAAATAAGAAGAATCATTCAACTATACCTTTCAAGACACCTAATAATATATATATCATTGCACATACTATTTTTTAAACAAACTTTAAGTACAATAAAATGATCCCAATATATCTTTACATTTAATAAATTAATTTAACCAGCAAAGTTTCATAAAAATAAATCTGTTGAATCTCACACACTCAGTCAGTATTTTCTTGTAGTCACAGAGAATGTAGATCAGCACACTCTCCAATGTAAAACCATTAATGGCAAACTTTCCCTCTAATTTTCCATACATATACACATAACCCACAAATGACATTGCTTCCCAGTGTTTTTCAAATTATAAAACGATTTTCCATTGCTCACAGAGAATAATACTTTTCAACTGACATCTTCACCCCTTGTCCTTAATATCAGTTTCCATAGCAACAGGCCATGCAACATTCAACTTAGCTGACAGGTCACAAGTTCACCATACAATGTTGCAAATTACAACAGCAGATGTGGCTGGCTTTGCAAAGCATACTCTTGTCCTTTCTGCTGTACCTTTCAAACGTTTCAAAATAACCAATAAGAAACATGCTTTCTAAACAAAGTAAAATGCACCCTATATTAGAAAGTAGTGTGTTCTTAAACAGCCAATCAAATCTCTACTTTCTTAAAAACAGCATCTTGTCCACCATTTTAGATAGATTTCATTCTACCACCTGCCTACCTCAGCTACAGACATCTTCTGATTACCTACAGAGATCCCTTCAAGATGCTTTCAGTGTGGATTGTTGGGCACAGCTATATTTTCTGTTGCAAAAGGTATGCTGAAAGCAGGGGTATTGACAAAGACCTAGCTTTACAAAATGTAGATATTAAATGGATTGGACAGAGAGGATTGAAGTGGCACCAATTGATGCCATTGGTTAAATCCTTTATGCACTTCCAACCCCCTGACCTCATGATTGTGGACTGTGGTGGCAATGACCTAGGCACATTGACTGGGGTAGATCTGGAATTGCTAATGAAGCACACCTTTGCAGAATTGATGTTGCTTTTCCCCCAAACTACCTTTGTCTACTCTAACATATGCCAAAGACAGAAATGGAAGTGGTCCAATCAATTTTGTCCTCAGATTGAAAAAGCTAGAAAAAATGTCAATAAAGCTGTTTCTGCTTATCTCAGAGACCATAGTATGGGGTCCATATACAACAATAATCTGCGTTTTAATATGGATGGCATATACAGGAGAGATGGGGTACATTTCACAGATGAGTCTTTCTCAACAACTTCAGACTCTGCATCGACACTTACATGTAGCTACAAAAAATTCCCAATAAACACTCTTTTTAGAGCCACCCAAGATGTTAACATATAATATATCTTTTTAATGAAAAAATTATACATTTTTTGTATTAGGAGTCGCGTACCCAGCACGATTGGCGTCGCGCACCTCTCGCGTCCACACAAGGGGGTCGCACTGGGAGTCGCGCACCACACGCGTTCGCTCTAGGGGGGCGCGCTGGGAGTCGCACACCCCTCGGGTTCACACCAGGGGCCCGTGATGGGAGTCACGCACCCCTCGTGTTCACACTAGGGAGCTGTGCTGGGAGTCGTGCACCCCTCGTGTTCACACTAGGGGCCACACTGAGTGCCGCGCTAGGGTCGCGACTCCAAATGTTTCGATTAAAAAAAAAACGGCTCCTACCACTAATTTATATTCGCCCCGGGGACCCCATCCTCCGGGGCCTATGCACATCATAGGGGACCGTGGAGGGAGCCCCAATGCCCCCATGGTCCCACCGGCTCCCCGTGTCCTGCGAGAGCCGGCTGCTAACATGCCGCTCCCCGTGTGGAAAAGCAATTCTGATTTGGATTTTGGAAGAGAGAGCAGGTTTCCCTGCTCTCTCTTCCAAAATCCAAACCAGAGTTTGCTACGATAGGGTGGGAGACCATGCTCCCACCCTACCGTAGCAAACAGTGTCTCGGGGGTGGGCACCCCGGGACACCGTAGGAGCCGGCCCTGGGGGGTGGTGGTCCCCAGGGCCATCACTGGCTCCATGAGGGGGGCGCGCGGCCCCCTCACAATAAATGCACAGCCCCAGGTCGGAGTTGGTCCCCGGGGCTCGGGGGTCTGTAACGGACCCCCAAATTAGAATATAGTGCCCTGGGGAGGTGGCGGTCCCTGGGGCGTGTGGGGGGGCTCTAGCCCCCCCACACAGGAGTTTTTTTTTTAAAGCCCCGGGAGTGGAGGTCCCCAGGGCTTGGGGGGGCCTTAGAGGCCCCCCACAGATTAAAAAAGAAGCTCCGGGGTGGCGGTCCCCAGTGCAGTGTGGGGGGGATTAGGGTCCCCGCTAACATTTTCTAACTGCCCCCGGGACCTGGCCCACCCAGGGGCTTAAATTAAACGAAGCGCGGGAGACCGCGCTTCGATTTCTTATTTACTCGGTCGGATCCGCGCTCCCAGCGCGTATTCAGCTGTTTTAAAAAAAAAATGCTGTTTTTGGCCCTGGAGGTCCTTGTGGGACCCCCTGAGCAGGCCTAGGGGGTCAGGGTGTTTCTACCCTGCCCCCTTTTCTTCTTTGTCACCTTTGTTTCCCTGTTTTCTTCTGACTCGGTTCTACCAAGTCACAAAATGGCTGCCAACACTTCCTGGTTTGGAATATTGACAGCCAATTAGAATATAGCTTGTGGTCAGGAGGGTGCGCAAATCCACCGCGTGGATCCACGGATCCTCCGCGCCTCTAAATATCGAAACCTTTATTTTTGATTTTCTCAGCAACTACTGAACCGATTTGCACCATTTTTGAAAAGGTCGCTTTCTGACGTGAGCAGTACCTTTTTGCCAAATCTGGGGTAAATCCGTTCAGTAGTTTTGGCTGTGTACTTGCATAAAGTTTCCTATGGGAAATGGATTTTGTGACTCTTATTTTTTGAACATGCACTTTCAATACCAGCAGCAGACTTCCCTGGTGACCAGTAGCTTTACTACAGTGATCTAATCAGCAACTAGAGTGCTAACATGTAGAACTTATGGCAAATGTATGACAATCAGAATGCCTTCTTGATGGAATCAAAGTAAAAAAAACTGAAAGCATTTCCTAATGAGGAGACTGCAGTAAATGAGGAAATTTGGAAACTTCATAACAAATAAATCTTCCAAGATGGCCACCAGAGACAAAAGAGCCCAAATGCAGCACAAATATCAGCCAGATGTAGCCCACATGTAGCCCAATGACAGAAGTGTGCAAAACACTTTTATTTTTTGTGTTTTTGCAGTTTTATATAGTGCAGACTGGTCAGGTATTGGAGTGCTGTACATGAGCATTGGTTACATCACACAAAGACAAATTCATTTTGGTTGTAGACAAGGGAGGGATCAGGGGCATTACAATGGAACAGATAAGCCAGGAGGAAGGGAATAGGGGTCTGCACATGGAAAACAGAGGGCAGGGGGCAAGGGGGCAGGGCAGGAGCAGCAAGCTGACCATGGAGGTCAGGCAGGATGGGCACTAGAAGCAAGACACACCATGGAGAGCAACTGTGAGACTATAATAGCATACTCATAGACCAGGGAAGGAAGGTGGGAGGGGGTCAGTGGCAGTTAGCTGACCACACTGGGAAGGTGGGAGGGGCCGTGGCAGCACAGAAGACCATGCATGACAATCGGGAGGGTTAGTGGCAGCACAATGGCCATGATGGGCAAGAAGGAAGTGGCAGGGGCATGCACAAAGGACCATAGAGTATAGAAGGGAGGGGTAGGAGCTAGGCACAGACAAGAGAGTTCAGGGGAAGGGGCCTCACAACAGACCACGCGGGGCAGGCAGGAGGAGCAGTTGCAGCACAACAGACTGTAGTGTCGTGGCCCGGGGCCTTGTCGGGCAGGCAATAAAGAGCCAGACAATACTTTTACTGTAGGTGCTAGTGCGTAACTAAACCATGCCTGGGGTCCCAGGCTATTTATTAACTCTGCACACGCTGGCCGGGTGCACGCCGGGCCAGTCCATTGTCTTACGCCTAAGGCGTTTCACCGGGGCCACCCCTCACTCAGTGCACAGCGTGGGGCTGCCCAGTAGGCCACAACATTACATTCCTCCTTTACCAGGAGAACAGCAAACCAACTAAACCAAATACAGAATAAGGGGGAAATGGGGAAAACAGGGGAATCACAAACATCAGACATTTCACTCATACAAAACCAGAGAAACTCGGCCATTATAATTAGTTGTGCTAACTATAACTCGTGCCCCCGCAATGCACTGCTGATGACGTCACATATTACATCACTCATGACATGGTCTGTGACATCACTCATGACATCACTGATGAAATCTCAAATTACATCACTGATGATACATATATATATATATATATATATATGCCAAGGTGTATTGAAGAATGAGTGGGTGTATGAGTGTCTGAATGGATGATTTAGCAGGTGCGTGACTGACTGTATAAGTGAGTAATTAAACTTGTCTTACTGAATGCATGGGTTAGTGACTAAACTGTGGGAATGTCTGCATCAGTCTGTCAGTTGGTCTGTAAGCAGCTGCATGGGTTGGTCTACAAAACATACAAAACACCCAGTAACCCTCATATCTACATATTCTCAAATCATTTTAGTATAAATATTATCTCTTAAACCACTAATTGTTCTTAATATGCATGTACACCATGTTTTATTTTTAATAGTAGTAGACTAAATGTGATTTGAAACGTTTCTCACTGGAGTAAGTAAGCACAACAGTCCCACTAAAATTATTAATATTATTAATATCAATAATAACCCTAAAATTATAAATTCGCTGTACTCCATCTTCTAATTGAGACAAAAATTTGTTGTGATACTTCAAAATTTTAAAGGCAACAACATTTTCTTTAAAACAATATTAGGTTTCTTCTTTTCTTCCTTTTCTTTAAAACAATATTCAAAACAAAAATTTGAAAAAATAGTATTTTTTCTAAAAGTGTATTCCATTTTGAGTTTGAGTCTTTTTTCTTTGTTCAACAGCTACCTATACTCTTTCTATTTCAAAAGTCTCTTTCATTAATTCAAGGTGGTTGTTCTTCTGTTTAAATATTACTTTCTGATTCACTCTTAAAATTGTACTTGCATTGGCTCACTAATCTATAATTGTCCAACACTGTTTCATCTTCTTCTTCTGAGGCTTTAACTACATACACCCATTCAGGTGAAGCATACTTTCTAAATTGGTACTCTTCTCGTTGTTTTAGCCACTGTTGATTCACTTTGACTACTTTCTTAGTTTATTTGTCTTTCTGGGTTCTCTTCTGCTTCACAATGTTTTCTTCTGAAAGTTCTTTTCCTTGGAATGTCTCCTCCAGCTAGTCTCTGTTTAGTAACAGTCTTTGTCAGAGTCTTGTTGCTCTCCATGGAACCATGACTCAAACTTGAATTTTGAACAACTTTGTCTGGTTTGTTCAATACAAACTTCTATTTCCCTCTAAGGGTCTTTGTAATTTTGATTTTCAGCTGCAATTTTTCATTGATTGGATCAGATGCTACTTCTTCTTGCTGCAACGCATGCTTTGCCTTTTGCACTGTAACAACCTTTCACTTTGATCCCTGCATTGAAATTGGACTTCAGAAAGTCCAGGTTCGTCATCCAAGCTTTCACTAACCTGATATGGCCTGGTACTACCTATACCCCCTCCTCCTTTGTTCAGACCCACAGAATATCAGGAACAAGAGTTTAGTTGGAAAAGGAGGTCGTAGATAACCCCCGGACGTATTTATTAACAAAATTAATCAAACATTGAATATTAATTTTCCACAAAACAAATCTTTACGCAGACAATCATATTATTGACATTTGATTACATTTGATATGTACAGATATCAGATGGCTAACCTTAACATCGCTCTAATACAAGTTATTCCTATCCGAATCTAAGCATGCATCATTCATAATCATAATGGCAATCATTTTCTGCGTATCCATGTTTGAGCCTACGGCAAGGTCAATAACTGGTGTCAGATCATTATCCCTTAAACCCCGTCCTCCCGCCTGAGTGTGCATGCGCAGAGGGCTCGTTCACCGTGAGGGTACTTCCCCCCCCCAGTTACCCCCGTACGCCCTGTAAACTCTCTCCATCGGGGGCCATTGCAGTTCTGCGCCCTTTACTGGCGCCATTGTGCACATGCGGAATGGCCAACAGCCTAGGAAAAGCGTAACTTCCCCCTCCCCCGCACCCATACAGCCACAACGGCTGTACTGCCCCTGGAGAGTTCTAGGAGGGACGATTTGTCCTTCCCCCTTGGGCAACCCCATTCAAGAAATGGCGCCGCCCCCTAAGGACCTTAAATTTACTGCTCACCAATCATGACCTTACCGCCTGACCACGGAAATGCACTAAAATACGACAATTTTACCTAAAAAAGGGAAACACAAGATATTTTACACCTTACAACCTGTAAAACACAAAGAGACAATTACATGCACATAACACAACCTTTGCTCTAGGGGATGGTGGGTGGGCAAATATTATCCAACGACCTCCTAATGAGGTCGCACAATAAGGCTGGGGAGCGCGGAAGGCAAAAGAGGAAGATTCCTCTACTTCCCAGCCTTTTATTTGTGGCGAGTGCTCGCTCCTCAAGAGGGGCGGGCACTGGCGACTTCCATTACCCAGAAGTGAAACTTTCACTTCCGGGCCATGTCTTGTTTGTTACTGATTGGAGGGCGAGCCTGTCGCGTCACACAGTGCGCGACAGGCCCGCCTCCGGTGTCGTCGGGTCCGGCAGGACCGCCATATCATCGGCAAGTCCGATGCCGGCCCCGCCTTACTATATGGCCTGGTACTACCTATACCCCCTCCTCCTTTGTTCAGACCCACAGAATATCAGGAACAAGAGTTTAGTTGGAAAAGGAGGTCGTAGATAACCCTCGGCCGTATTTATTAACAAAATTAATCAAACATTGAATATTAATTTTCCACAAAACAAATCTTTACGCAGACAATCATATTATTGACATTTGATATGTACAGATATCAGATGGCTAACCTTAACATCGCTCTAATACGTTATTCCTATCCGAATCTAAGCATACATCATTCATAATCATAATGGCAATCATTTTCTGCGTATCCATGTTTGAGCCTACGACAAAGTCAATAACTGGTGTCAGATCCTTATCCCTTAAATCAATCAATCAATCAATCATTGTCATTTGTATAGCGCACTACTCACCCGTAGGGTCTCAAGGCGCTGGGCGAGGGGGGGGGCGTTACTGCTCGAACAGCCAGGTCTTGAGTTGCTTCCTGAAGGCGAGGTAGTCCTGGGTAGTCCGGAGGTGGATGGGGAGGGAGTTCCATGTCTTGGCTGCCAGGTGGGAGAAGGATCTTCCTCCGGAGGTGGCTCTGCGGATGCGTGGAACGGCGGCGAGGGCGAGTCTGGCGGAGCGGAGTTGGCGGGTGGGTGTGTGGAAGGTCAGGCGGGTGTTGAGGAGCTCGGGTCCCAGGTCATGGAGGGCCTTGTGTGCGTGGGTGAGGAGTCTGAACGTGATCCTCTTGCTGACGGGGAGCCAGTGCAGGTCTCTCAGGTGTCCGGAGATGTGGTTGTGGCGGGGGATGTCCAGGACGAGTCGTGCTGAGGCATTCTGGATTCGTTGGAGTTTCCTCTGGAGTTTGGCGATGGTACTGGCGTAGAGGGTGTTCCCGTAGTCCAGCCGGCTGGTGACGAGTGCCTGGGTGACCGTCTTCCTGGTCTCTGTGGGGATCCATCGTAAGATCTTTCGAAGCATGCGCAGGGTGTTGAAACATGAAGACGAGACGGCGTTGACTTGTCTGGTCATCGAGAGGGAGGAGTCCAGGATGAAGCCTAGGTTGCGTGCGTGTTCCGTTGGCTTGGGGGTGGTGCCCAGGGCAGGGGGCCACCAGGAGTCGTCCCAGGCGGAGGGTGATGATCCCAGGATGAGGACCTCCGTTTTGTCTGAGTTCAGTTTCAGGCGGCTGTTCTTCATCCATTCAGCGACGTCTTTCATCCCTTTGTGTAGGCTGGCTCTGGCGATGTCCGGGTCGTTGGTGAGGGAGAGGATCAGCTGGGTGTCGTCGGCGTATGTGATGATCTTGAGGTTGTGTTGGCGTACGATGGCTGCGAGGGGGCGCATGTAGACGTTGAAGAGGGTGGGGCTGAGCGATGATCCCTGTGGAACGCCGCAGATTACTTCGGTGGCCGCTGACCGGAACGGGGGGAGGCGGACTCTTTGGGTTCTTCCGGCGAGGAACGATATGATCCACTTCAGGGCCTTGTTCTGGATTCCGGTGCTGTTCAGGCGTTGCACTAGGGTGCGGTGGCAGACAGTGTCGAACGCTGCGGAGAGGTCCAGGAGGATGAGGGCTGCTGTTTCCCCGTTGTCCAGAAGGGATCTGATGTCGTCTGTGGCGGCGATGAGGGCGGTCTCCGTGCTATGGTTGGCTCGGAAGCCGGACTGCGAGTGGTCGAGGGATCTGTTTGTCTCGAGGAAGTCGGCTAGCTGTTTGTTGACGGTCTTCTCGATGACTTTGGCAGGAAACGGGAGGAGCGAGATGGGGCGGAAGTTCTTGAGGTCGGTGGGGTCTGCTGTTGGTTTCTTCAGCAGGGCGCTGATCTCGGCGTGTTTCCAGCACTCCGGGAAGGTGGAGGTGTCGAAGGAGGCGTTGATGATGTCGCGGAGGTGGGGTGCGATGATGCACTCGGCCTTGTTGAAAATGTGGTGTGGGCAGGGGTCGGTGGGGGATCCGGAGTGGAAAGTGTTCATTGTGCGGGTGGTGTCTTCGGTGCTGACCGGGGTCCAGGTGCGGAGGGTGGTGGTGGAGGGCGTCGATTCAGTGGTGGGGTTCGTGGTTGGTGGGCCGAAGCTGCTGTGTATGTTGGCGATCTTGTCGTGGAAGAAGGCGGCGAGTGAGTCGCAGAAGTCTTGCGATGGAGTGATGTCGTTGTTTCCGGCGTCGGGGTTGGAGAGCTCTTTGACGATGCTGAAGAGTTCCTTGCTGTTGTGGGTGTGGTTGTCCAGACGATCCTTGTAGGCTGTCTTCTTCGTGGCGTGGATCAGTTGGTGGTGTTTGCGGGTGGCGTGCTTGAGGGCAGTCATGTTGTCTGTGGTCTGGTTGGTGCGCCAGGTAGCTTCCAGGGAGCGGCAGTTCTTCTTGGAGGTGTTGAGTTCGTCGGTGAACCAAGATGCTTTCTTGCTGCCGTGTCTGCTGGGAGGGTTCTTCAGTGGTGCGAGGGCGTCTGCGCAGTTGGTGATCCACTGTGTGAGGTTATTGGCTGCTATGTTGGGTGTTGGGGTCCGTTGAATTGGCGGGGGGGTTCTGGCTGAGGGAGGCAGAGAGCTGGTTGTTGGTGGTCTTGTTCCAGCTTCTGCGAGGGGCCTGTTGTGGGCGGTGGTGGGTCGTTGTTCATCTGAAGCTGAAGTGTACGCAGCTGTGGTCAGTCCATTGGAGATTGGTGGAGTGGTTGAAGGCGACGTACTTGCTGGATGAGAAGATTGGGTCCAGCGTGTGGCCTGCGTAGTGGGTGGGTGTGGTAACCAGTTGCTTGAGTCCGAGGTTGGCAAGGTTTTCCAGCAGGGCGGCGGTGTTGCGGTCCTTGCTGTTTTCCAGGTGGAAGTTGAGGTCTCCCAGGAGGATGTAGTCGGTGGAGTTGATGGCGTGCGGGCTGACGAAGTCTGTGATGTCTTCGCTGAATTGTGTGCGTGGTGCCGGTGGTCTGTAGATGAGGGTGCCTCTGAGCGTGGTCTTGGGGTCGATGTGTATCTGGAAGTGGAGGTGTTCGGCGGAGGTGAGGATGTCATCGGAGTTGGTCGTGATGCGGATGGTGTTCTTGTGGATGATGGCGATGCCTCCTCCCGTCTGGTTGACGCGGTCCCTCCTGGTGATCTTGTAGTCGTCTGGGATGGCGATGGCGATGTCAGGCGCTGAGGAGGCGTTCATCTAGGTTTCCGTCAGGAAGGCGATGTCTGGTGATGTCGATCGAGGAGGTTCCAGAGTTTGACGGCATGCCTGTGGACGGAGCGGGTGTTGAGCAGGATGCACTTCAGATGATTGTTGCTGGGCCTGCTCGGTTTGGCTGGGGTGGGGCAGGTACGGAGGCAGGTGAAGCGGCAGGCTTTGCAGGTGAAGGGTCCGTGAGTGCGTCTCGGGGTGGCTCGGTAGCAGGCGGTGTTTTGTTCGGCGTTGAGTGCGTGGAGGGTTGAGGCGTCGTAGGTGAGTCAGGTGCGCTGGAGACGGTGAAGACCAGGGGGTTTGGCGCTGGGCGCGGTCCAGGCGCGGACGGGCGCAGACGGGCTTACCTTTGGCGCACCTTCGGCGCGGTCGCTCTGAGGGCGTCATAAGTAAGGAGCCGGGAGGGAGGGTGAGCTGGGTGGCGGGAGCGGGGCAGCGATTGGGCAGGAGGGGGACGAGCCGCAGGGAGGCAGCGGCAGAAAAAAGGAAAAATCGGCGCGAAGGGATCGGCGGGAGAAGCAGGAGGGGGCGGCTCAGCAAAGGCTGGGTCGCCCACAAGAACGGCAAATCCGGTTGAGGAAAATAAAAATCTATGAGGCCTATATGTCCCCATGTGCCCCCCCAACGCCTATGTGCGCATGCATGTAACCTATGCATTTCCCCTGTATGGCCTTTCCTATCATGAGACTTATGCTATAACGTGGCCTGTCATCATTCAGTTCCCCATGAGGGAAACGACAAATCTGTATTGAGGCCTACACGTTTTGCATCATGTTTTCCTGCACCACATACAAACCCGTGTTTGTGGCTCAGCTAGACCCGAACAGAGGCTTCAGGCCTCAGACGTTCAGAAAGCTGCAGCTGCATATCCTTGGCCTTACACACTTGGGCCTCAGCCAAAGGGGCCCTGTCACCAAGGTGCCGAGACAGTATTGAGCACGGTTATCTGCTTACTCCTACAGAGCTGCATTCCTGCCTGGAGAAGGAGGGATCAGCAAAGGAAAAAGCCTAGCCTTTCTGTCTCTCTTTGTGAGATTGCAAAGCTCACGTCAGTAAAAAGCCCATAGCCCCCATGTACGGCCTCTGCAGTAAATGAAGTAAATGAAGAAATAGATGCCACATCGGCTTTTGGTGATGAGCAACCTATGTCACAAATCAGTCCCTGCTCCAGACATCAGATATCAGATAATACAAGATGTGCTGGTCGTCCTGACACTGAAGGCCTCACTCACTGAAGGCCTCACTTCCAGGCTTTTCCGGTTGCATAGCAACCCTCCCCACGTCAGTTACACGTCATGCTCGAGTTGAGCACAAGTAAGGCAAAGTTCCAGTACAATTCCAGCAGATCACGCAACCCCCTCCAGGTATCCACCCACACTATGACAAATTACCATTATCATCAAGTGGACGCCCACATGGACGCCCACCTTCACACCTACTTACACGCCCACATGCTCTTATCTCATTCTCTTTTGCTCTTTTTGTTTCCGATGTATATATACTGTACTCTGTGAATAATGTTTTGAGAATACTTTTGAGTCCATTCCAGATCCCTCGTGGTGATGGTAATATTCTCCCTTTGACTCGAGTTATTGGAATAAAGCCCTTTTTGAACCAGATACCACAGACTCAGCCTCTTGCTTTATGCATGATCTTATTGAAATTATGACAACATGAGAGCGTAATATTTTATTTACGACATAATGGTGCCCGAACAGGGACAATTCTCTTTCCCCACACGCCGGAGATGAGGGTCCAGTTTTGCCCCCTTCCATAGCCGTGACGGATTTCAAGCGCACGTCGCGGGTCTTCCCGCCAACTCCCTCAGGCCAACGAAGGAGACGGACTGCGACCAGGCATCCATACGAGGCGGTGAGGAACGCAGATTGTCCTACCCAGAGCCCACCTGCGAGAGAGCTGTGTCCGAGGTTTCTGGAGATCCACCTAGGTTACGCCATTCCCCGCGCAGCGTCAAGTTCCGGAGGCCTCTGATGTCAAGCACAAGTTTTCAAGTTTTCAAGTTCCGCTTCCCGGTGAGTTTTCTCATGGGGGTTGCAATCAAGATGGGTTCTTACTTGTGAGACCTGTATTCAAGTTCAAGTGCATGCTTTACGAGTTATAGGAAATAGAGATCTCATAATGTTCAGGGTGCACCAAAATAACTGTATGAATGTTATTGTCATAGCCAGGTTCAGTTAGGTTTGAATGTGTCAGGTTTTATGTAAGTTTGTTTTATTATAGTTTTTGTTTTTACAGCGCTATTGTGATTTTTTTGTTTTTGGCTACATTCCAACATGCCGTTATTATCGAAACTACGTAAAATATGTACCAGAAAAGGTGTACTAGAGGAACCAGTTAACATTCCTCCTAGGGACACACCCGGACATTTCATGTACTGTAAGCATGGTTTAGATGCCGTGTTGTTCTTGGAACTATGGGTAGATTACACGAAGGATTTAGAGACAAAATATAGATGGCCCATCACGGGAACGTGGGATTCGGAAAGCATTATGAAAGTAGAGGAAGAGATATGGAAGAGAAAATCTAGACCTGCTCAGAAAGATGCCATTGAGTTGTGGCGCAAGGAGTCACATAGAAGAACAGAAAAAGAGTTCCACAAAATAGAGAGAAGCAAGCAAGAATCAGATAAAGCCAAAGAACAGAACTTACGAGAGGAAGGGGAACGAGTAAAAAGAGAGCAGACTGAAAGAAAAATGAATACTGTCGTTGCTGGTATTTACCCCGTCCTTTCAGAGGAACTAGCAAAAGTGACTCCAGTAGAAAGACCCAGTAGAGAGCCTCCGCCAGTACCCCGAAAATTAAAAATAAGCATCCGACAGGTTTATTGACACCTATCTAGAGGAATCCCCACCAGCCTACGTGGACGGATCTTTCCCTGCACCACCAACGCCAGAACAGCTCCAGGAGCTCGATGACGGCGGGGAGGGGGGATCCGGGACAGCGTCAGGAGGGGTGTCGACAGTAAAAGTAGACATCCCCGAATGTATATATGATCCAGACCCAGGGAAGGGCAGGATGCTTGTGTTTTCACTACGGCTTAGAAGAGCAGTCACAGATCTGGAAAAACTACCAGATATGGATAAACATCTAAAGAAAATGTACACATTCATAAGAACAGGGGAAGGTCCTGAGAGCATAGCAGATGCTATACAAAATAGAAAAGTGGTTGTTAAAAATGACATCCTTCGCTTCCTAATTAATTGTCTGATCAGAGAAAAAGACGAAGGAAACGGGGATGTAGACCATCGTTATACTGGTTGGAGTGATCGCATAGATGCCGGTCAGCATGATAAATCAGGACAGACAGACCACATGTTGACCAAAATCCGAAAAGCAATAATAGCATCACACGAAGCAGGACCGCACGATAAAGCTGCCTTATCATCTGATGATGAAACAGGGGACCAAGATAAAATACAATACGTGGGCCATGCCCGACGATTCGAGAAACCCAAAGACCTGAATTGCCGTAAACAGGGAACGGCTATAAAAAAGAGATTTTCCCTTGAAAATTTGTTCCAAATCACCGACAAAGCGGTGAATGAATGGTTAGGTAATGAACAGCCCTTAACCCCGACCGAACTCGAATTAGCACGATCAGCCACTCTGTGGGTATCCCAATACGATTTATATAATAATGATGTCGTTGCACAGACGTTTTTGAGCCTTCCACCGAATGAACAGCGCTTAGCTGGTGTTTACATGGTCCAACATTTAATAACGTTATATGAAAGTCAGTACTCTGGTCCTGGTATATTGTATAGGTTACTGGACGACATAATACTCGACAGATGGATGAACTTGGGTACTGAACTGATTAATGTCATCTTGGACCAGCGACACAAATATATAGTATATGTAACTAGATCCCTGCTTCCCGTCCCACCGCAGGTTAAAGGACAGACCTACGACAAACTGAACCCCCTACGAGAGGTACATCCCGTAAAGGATGCAAACAATGAACTACAACGGGTGTATGTCTACACCCCTCTGTCAAAATTAGAGATACTGGAAATGAAAAAAATGTTGCCCTCTCATGACAAAGACCCGGGGGGTTTTCACAGGGAATTAAAAGACATTCTCCGCTTAGGGGAATATACATATGCGGACGTTCTAAAGTTATTAAAGGTACTATTGCCTGCTGGTATTTACGAGAAACTTAAAGAAAAAGACTGGGAGGTGGAAGAGAGCAAGATTAGCTGGGATGTGTTACAAACAAGAAAATGCAAGAGGCCCGGGGGTTGGTCTGGGTCCCCGAGCTAAAGAATTGCCTGAACTCCTTGTACAAGTTCTGCCAAGATTATTAATTACCAAAAAGGAAGACTGGGATGCTATTTCGGCTTGTAAACAGAAGCCAGACAAGGACACTAGCGACTTTTATTCTAGGTTTGAAAAATGTTTCACTATCAACAGTGGCCTTAAGCCCGGTAGTGATTCATATCCCCATCTTTTTGTGAGCAAATTAGTGGAAAATTCCTTACCCGAGGTAAAGTATAGAGTACTGAAAGTTGAGAGTACTTGGCAAGCTAACAGCCCTTCCCAAATGTTACAGATGTTACAGTACCACCAGAATAGAATTAGAGAGGAACATGACCAAGAAAAGAGACGCATGAAAGACACGAAGATGAAGATGCTGGTTGCCCAATCGACGCCGGCAACGACGAATACTAACACGAACAAGAATAGCACAAAACAAAATGGTGGCATTTGTCATTATTGCAAGAAAGCAGGCTACTTCGTAAATGAGTGCGCAGTGCTGAAAAACAATATAGCGCTAGGTAAAACGAAGCCTCGTCAATATCATCCCAAGGACAGTAACACAGATACATTTCCACCGCCGCCACCGCCTGTCCATGCACCTGCACCAGCCCGAGCTACAACACAAATGTATGAACACGCTCAAAATAACTATCCAGAATACCAGGCATATTCATGAAGCTGCCCAGAGAGGGAATTCGACTTGCCCCTCATTCCAGTTCCTGTGGACCAAGCGGGTCCCTATGTAAATGCACGGTTACTGGGACAAAATAAAAGGTTTTTGATTGACACTGGGGCCAGTAGAACTACCATTAGTCATTCCGAGGTGCCCGGGGCACCCCTCTCGGGCTCAAAGAGTGTATCCCTAGGATTTTCGGGTAGACCTATTGTTAATGAGGTTTCAGAACCAGTCTCCTTAGGGGTTGGTCCACTGATACACACTACAGACTTACTACTTACTAAATCGTGTCCGGAAAACTTGCTTGGTATAAAGACATTAAAAGAACTAGGAGCAGTAATCTGTTGCTCTCCAGAAGGAGTGCGACTGTATTTACTTGATTTTAAGGGACATTTTGTTATGAAGGAACTTGACATCAGGCTTCGAGATGTACCACAGCACCTATGGGCACAAGGCCCAACTGACGTAGGTTACATGGACATTACGCCACACCAGGTCACCCTCAAGGACGGTGTAGTGCTACCACGGATCAGACAATACAAAATACCACCTGAGGCTGAAGTAGGTTTACTAAAAATAATAGACGACCTGATTGCACAAGGGGTGGTGATTGAGACTGATTCAAACATATGTAATTCACCGGTGCTTCCTATTCTCAAAAGAACAGACCCCAATATACCACCTGTATATAGATTGGTTGTGGACCTGCGAGAATTAAACAAATGTGTGGTACCACAGTACCCTGTGGTCCCGGACATCTCTTCGATATTGACTGCCATTGATGCGAGTGCTACGTTCTTTACAGTAATAGATCTGAAGAACGCATTCTTTAGTATTCCGATACATCCGGACAGCCAATATCTTTTCGATTTCAGTTTAAAAGGTCGCAGCTTCAGATTCACAAGAGCACCACAGGGCTTCACGGAAAGTCCTAGCATTTATAGCCAGGCTCTGAAACGACAACTTGATAGTATCCATATGCCTAGCTGTACGGCACTGATCCAGTATGTCGATGACATTCTCGTCACTGCACGTTCCGACCATGATTGTGAGGATGCTTCCCTTATGGTTTTGCATTTCCTGGCTGACAAGGGGCACAAAGTGTCCCCTTCGAAGTTGCAATTCTGTGAACAGCAAGTGGCGTACCTTGGGCACTTGCTCTCCAAGGAGGGTAGGAGACTGACACCTGAACGAATACAATTGATTTCAGGTCTTTCACAGCCCACGACACAAAAGGAGGTACGTGCATTCATTGGCCTCACTTCATACTGCAGGCAGTGGATTCCCCAGTATGCTTACATAGCCAAGCCCCTAATACAGTTGACGACACAGGAGGCAGCCTCTACTAAAGTCCTCCCTTGGGCACAAGAACACACTGTGGCATTTGAAGAATTAAAGAGAGCTTTATGTCAAGCACCAGTTTTAGCAATCCCTGATTACAACAAATCGTTTATGCTTTTTGTGACAGAACGGGATGGAACAGCACTATCTGTCCTAACACAAGACCATGCAGGAAAACACAAGCCCTGTGCTTATTTTTCTAGTACATTAGACCCAGTAGCACAGGCTTTGCCTGCGTGCCTAAAATCAGTGGCAGCAACGGCCTTAGCCATAAGACAAAGTGACTCGATAGTGCTGGGCCACCCTCTGACAGTACAAGTACCACACGCAGTAGAGGTTCTCTTGAACCGGACACAAACCCAACACCTGACTGTAGCTAGACTGACAGGCTATGAGCTGACGTTATTTCAACCACACATAGAGATCAGACGATGCAACATACTGAATCCCGCTACTCTATTGCCCTCCAATACAGAAAGCCTTTCACCACACGACTGTGTTGAAGTAATACATACCGTGACTAAGCCAAGACAAGACTTGACAGACGTTGCACTCCCAGACCCCGACCTAACACTATATGTTGACGGCTCATGCATGAGGACAGGGGCGGGAGAATTAGTGGCAGCATATGCAGTGACTACTGATACTGAAATAATAGAGACTAAAAGAATAGACATATTGTCAGCACAAGCAGCAGAACTCATCGCCCTAACACAAGCATGCATAAGAGCTGAGCACCTGAAAGTAAACATTTACACCGACTCCCAATATGCATATGGGGTGGTTCATGATTTCGGGGTGCTCTGGCGAGAAAGAGGTTTCTTGACCTCTCATGGGGCCAAGATACAGCATGGCCCCCTTATTCAAGCCCTTCTGGAAGCGATACATTTACCAACAGCCATAGCTATCCTAAAATGTAAAGCACATACTAGAGCCACAGATACCATTTCCCAAGGCAATGATCTGGCAGACCGAACTGCTAAACAGACAGCTCAGACCCCACTAGACATGACAAAGTCACAGGTACCATCAGTGTCCAAAGCCATGACAGTTAGGGATCCCTCCAAGGATGTACAAGACATACAGACACATGCTACTCTAGACGAATTAAAGAAATGGTCGGAACAGGGAGGGGTGCTAACTGATCAGGGTTGGATGACTAAGGGTAAATCCACATGGTTTCTTCCTGATTCGATGGTACAAGTAATCATAAATACCGCACATAGTCCTGCACACTTAGGAGAGAAAGCAATGCTAGACAGCTTACAGAATATATGGTTCAACAAGCACCTGCGTGCAGCAGCGAAACAAAAGGTTAGAACATGTATGATTTGTTGCCAATTCAATCCAGGTAAAGGCATTCCGATGGAACAAGGTGGATTCCATCCACCTGACCACCCTTTTGAGGTCCTCCAAATGGATTATATCCAAATGGATAGATGTAGATGTTACAAATATGTCTTGGTAGTAGTATGTTCATTATCAAGATGGACCGAAGCCTACCCAGTCCCTGATTACACTGCTGTAACTACCGCCAGACAATTGGTACGAGAGTTTTTCCCACGTTATGGATTACCACGTGTCGTATATTCCGACAACGGTCAGCCTTTCTCCTCTGAACTCATGAAACAAGTGTCCCTTCTGTTAGGGTATACCTGGAAGTTCCATTGTGTGCGACATCCTGAAGCAGCAGGCCTTGTAGAAAGACATAATCAGACCTTAAAAATTAGACTAGCAAAGATTTGCGCAGACAAAGGTGTAGATTGGATGGTAGCACTGCCGGTTGCCCTCTTTTACATGCGAATGGTAGCTCATTCTAGAACAGGCTTATCTCCCTATGAAGTGGTCTTCGGTAGACCACCAAATATGTGGGGTACTCCAATGCCTAAAAAGATTACTGATGTTGATAGTAACATACTGACAGATTACCTGGCTTCCTTGATGTCTGCACTACTCTCTTGTCGTTCACAGGTTGCCGCCGCTTTTCCTGACAACACCCAGGTCAAAGAATATTCAATCGCTCCTGGCGACTATGTCCTAATCCGGAACTTTGATAGATCAAGTCCTCTTGAGCCGAGGTGGAAAACGCCGAAACTGGTGTTGCTAACAACAAGGACCGCCGTGAAAGTCGAGGGACGGAAAGGTTGGATACACCTTCACCACTGGAAACGCTACTTCGGGAATGACTGTACTTTTAAAAAGAACACTGACTGCTCGGATTTTGAGCCCCCTTTACTAGAAGAGACTCCGCAGCAGAAATATAAAGCGAAACTCAGATCCCATAAGTCAGAACCCGTTTGATCGATTAAGTCCACTAGGTGGTGAAGCGGTTGAACATGCGTTCCGGCTTGCATGAGATCTCGAACAAAGCGAACGAGAGAAAGAGCAGGATGAAAAGCAAATACTGTAAATTATTACGTGGTAGATGTATAGTTACTTTGATTGTTCTATCTTTTCTATGTATCACGATAATATGTATCAGCTTAATACTACATGCTATTTTTCCTCCTATTGCCTCACTTTTACACTCCTCCACTAATGATGCCACAAAACACACGTTTAGTGATCTGCCATCCCATGAATTATCGTATCGACTTGCGTTACGCAACAATACCTTTATTCAGATGCTGCACCATTCACATCAGGCTAGCAATGCTACAGACTGCTGGGTCTGTGGCCGACTTCCCCCATATCAGAAGGTAAAGGGAGTGTTGCCTCTTTTCCCTTTTCCTTTTCCCCATAATGGTTCTTGCGGAGCATGGTTTGCCTTAATGACATCCATCAACGGTGATGCCAAAGAATGTCGAGAGGAAGATTGTAGGGGCGAGTGGGTATGGGGTAACTTGAATAAAGTCCTGAACGAAGCATGTTTCCCAGATGAAGAGGGTCTTCCCCAAATGAAAGGTACAGATCTAGAAAATGAAGAGTATCTGCAAGGAAACGCGACCCTCGATTTCATAGTGTTGAACGTAAAGCCCCAACACATGTCAGGTCCGCCTTCAATTACTGTTCTGCCAGTGAAAGGGAACTTGTGTGTCAGAAAAGAAGGCTCAGTACATTTGGGGCACAGTGAGTGTGATACTATAATAGTATTCAAAGACAAAGGAAAGTCCTATTTCAGAGCATCACGACACACCTACTTTATTTGTGGCCAGACAGCCTATGTGCAGCTGCCCTTGGACTGGGGTGGGACGTGCTACATATCGTTTCTCCTACCACCCGTTTTCTTGGCCCCATCGAGCTATCACCAAGATCTTCGGCTCACACTTGTCAGACACAGACGAGGGCTCGATGCCTCTGGCATTGACCAGACTGGGACAGCTTGGGAGCAATATACAGACTTCAATAAAGGATTCTTTTTCTTCATAGGTCCCGTCCAGAATAGTAAACTTATCAGAAGGCTAACAAGGATTCTAGAAACAGTTGCTAATGTGACTGCATCGGCCCTGGGGAATCTGACCCAGGAACAGTATGCTATGAGACTGGTCGTTCTTCAGAATCGTCTTGTTCTTGACGGCATCCTGGCGGATAGGGGCGGGGCTTGTAGGGTCATCGGTTCTAGCTGTTGCGTTTTCATACCTAATAACGCACCGTCTGTATACAAAGCAATAACAAGGCTCCACAAGATTGCCCAAAGCATACATCAAGACCCAGGCACGTGGACATGGTCCGGTTGGCTCTGGGGATTAATATCGGCTTGGGGTTGGAAAGTGTTGACCGTCTGTGGGTTGATACTTTTAATAATATTCAGTTGTTGCCTGTGTCTGCAGTGTGGCCCGGTCATTTGTGGCCTGTGTGCTACTGCATGTGTTCCACATCCCCATTTACAAAGCATTGAAAATGGAAAAATAATGCTGCAAGAACAGATCGACTGTCTCATGAAAATAGACGTTACATAGGGGGTTCACTAGGGTACAAGGAGGGAATGAGGAAAATAAAAATCTATGAGGCCTATATGTCCCCATGTGCCCCCCCAACGCCTATGTGCGCATGCATGTAACCTATGCATTTCCCCTGTATGGCCTTTCCTATCATGAGACTTATGCTATAACGTGGCCTGTCATCATTCAGTTCCCCATGAGGGAAACGACAAATCTGTATTGAGGCCTACACGTTTTGCATCATGTTTTCCTGCACCACATACAAACCCGTGTTTGTGGCTCAGCTAGACCCGAACAGAGGTTTCAGGCCTCAGACGTTCAGAAAGCTGCAGCTGCATATCCTTGGCCTTACACACTTGGGCCTCAGCCAAAGGGGCCCTGTCACAAGGTGCCGAGACAGTATTGAGCACGGTTATCTGCTTACTCCTACAGAGCTGCATTCCTGCCTGGAGAAGGAGGGATCAGCAAAGGAAAAAGCCTAGCCTTTCTGTCTCTCTTTGTGAGATTGCAAAGCTCACATCAGTAAAAAGCCCATAGCCCCCATGTACGGCCTCTGCAGTAAATGAAGTAAATGAAGAAATAGATGCCACATCGGCTTTTGGTGATGAGCAACCTATGTCACAAATCAGTCCCTGCTCCAGACATCAGATATCAGATAATACAAGATGTGCTGGTCGTCCTGACACTGAAGGCCTCACTCACTGAAGGCCTCACTTCCAGGCTTTTCCGGTTGCATAGCAACCCTCCCCACGTCAGTTACACGTCATGCTCGAGTTGAGCACAAGTAAGGCAAAGTTCCAGTACAATTCCAGCAGATCACGCAACCCCCTCCAGGTATCCACCCACACTATGACAAATTACCATTATCATCAAGTGGACGCCCACATGGACGCCCACCTTCACAACTACTTACACGCCCACATGCTTTTATCTCATTCTCTTTTGCTCTTTTTGTTTCCGATGTATATATACTGTACTCTGTGAATAATGTTTTGAGAATACTTTTGAGTCCCTTCCAGATCCCTCGTGGTGATGGTAATATTCTCCCTTTGACTCGAGTTATTGGAATAAAGCCCTTTTTGAACCAGATACCACAGACTCAGCCTCTTGCTTTATGCATGATCTTATTGAAATTCTGACAACATGAGAGCGTAATATTTTATTTACGACACGGTGGTGCCCGGGGAGGGCAGGGGTCAGGAGGCAGGAGGCAGCAGGAGGCAGTGGATCGTGGGGGCGACCTCGCCTGGGAGGGCTCAGCGGTCGCTACCTGCCCTCAGCGCGGTCCCCTTAAGTAAGGAGCCGGGAGGGAGGGTGAGCTGGGTGGCGGGAGCGGGGCAGCGAATGGGCAGGAGGGGGCGGGGCCGCAGGGAGGCAGCGGCGGGAAAAAATTGGCGGGAAGGGATCGGCGGGAGAAGCAGGAGGGGGCGGCTCAGCAGAGGCTGGGTCGCCCACAAGAACGGCAAATCCGGTGGTGACCGCGGAGGGCAGCGGTCAGGAGGCAGGAGGCAGCAGGAGGCAGTGGATCGTGGGGGCGACCTCGCCTGGGAGGCCCTCCCGCCTGAGTGCGCATGCGCAGAGGGCCAGTTCACCGTGAGGGTACTTCCCCCAACAGTTACCCCCGTACGCCCTGTATACTCTCTTCATCGGGGGCCCTTGCAGTTCTGCGCCCTTTACTGGCGCCATTGTGCACATGCGGGATGGCCAACAGTCTAGGAAAAGCTTAACTCCCCGCACCTATACAGCCACAATGGCTGTACTGCCACTGGAGAGTTCTAGGAGGGACGATTTGTCCCTCCCCCTTGGGCAACCCCATTCAAGAAATGGCGCCGCCCCCTAAGGACCTTAAATTTACTGCTCACCAATCATGACCTTACCGCCACAGGCCAGCATAGTTGCCCGACTATCTGGCCCCCCTAACACTAGGAAGTCATGCCCCCCCTCCTCAAGCCCAACAACCATGCCAACAGATTCTCTGATAGGATTGCATTCCCCACAGTTGATAAATGGACACCGTCTTTTAAGAAGCACGGATACCCCCTGATACACCCGTGGGAGATGGTCTGCAACTGGGGAGACCTAAACAACCTCTCTATCTTGTTGTTGATACGTCTTACTGAGTGGTTCAGTGCCTTCACAGACTCCCCCACCTCCATTGACATCTAGGTACCATTTGTGACCATGCGATGATGCATCCTTGGCATGTTCTTGCTAACCAGCCAATTTCTGTGATTAAGGATTCCACCAAACCCCTTCTCCCTATCTTCTCCAGATCATTCCCTCCCAGATGTAGGATAATGATATCATGACGGGGACCCTCTTTCTTCAGCAAATCCCTTATAAAAACCCTGGACTGACTCAAACACAGCCCCTCCTCCCATGGAATGCAACTTCTAGACCAGCCTCCTCTGCCCTGTGCCTGTAATTCCCTGAACAGAAAAATGCCTTTAAACGTGTCACATAGGAATGGCCAATAATCCAAACCACCCGAGTTCCTGATGCCGCCATAGTTGCATGTCTTTCGTTTGTTCTTGGAGGATCCGACGCGAGTTTCCCCCCTGCGTAACGGGCTCGAGAAACTGTAGAGATTTAAACAAAAAAGACCTGCATCAGAAAACAGAGACGGGCTACCTACAAGATGTGCAGCCGCACATAACGTTTGTAACTATTGGAGGACCACCTCCCAATTCTCTTGACATTGCTGCTGTGTAGCCCTCTTGCTGTCGCCTCTGTCGCAGCCCCTATCCTAAACGAATGCGTTCCGAAGTGCGTAGGATCCAAACCTATCCGCAGAATTGCCATGTCCATGACCCTCTTAAACTGGAACCAGGTGAGAGGTGTACCATCTGTATGAGTTAATAGATTCTCACCCCCCATAGCAGATCTCTGACTCAAAAATGCTTCCACTTGTGTCACTGGGCAGCATGGGTTGCCCTGTGCTCGGTGTAGAACCAACCCTTCACCGTGGGCCTCCTGATCCGTCTTGGACTTTTTTATGCAGATCAATATGGCATCGCCCTGAATTTTTACATGGTCCACCTGTAAACCCCCATGAGCATCCCGCTTATTCTGCGCGACCAATTCACCTACGCGAAATGCGCCATAAAATGCTAAGGAAAAGGCAGCCCTGAATAATAACGCTTCCCCTCTTGTCGTGCAGATAGCGTCCTATGCCCCTAGTAGGGCGGCTAGTACCTCCATCCCAATCGGACGCCTTGAATCGGGTGTATTCCCCTGAATGTGCTGCCAACCTTTTAAGGCCTTTCTGACTGTGAAGCTATCAGTGGGATCCCCTCTGTCCTTGGCTTGGGCAAAGAAAGATATCGCCGCCACGTGTCGCCTAGCTGCCGCCACTGTGCGTCCCTCATCGTGCAATGTGCCTAAATAGCGCTGCAGTGCCCTAGTGATGTGCCACTCCTCCGACCAATCCTTCCCTAAAAAGGTGCAATATGCCCACAATGCCAACTCATAGGCTTTTTTGGTCCTAGGGGCTAGGCTAGCTGCCACGAGGCCCCCCCTCCCATGGAATGCAACTTCTGGATCAGCCTGCTCTGCCCTGTGCCTGTAATTCCCTGAACAGAAAATTGCCTTTAAACGTGTCACATAGGAATGGCCAATAATCCAAACCACCCGAGTTCCTGATGCCGGCATAGTTGCATGTCTTTAGTTTGTTCTTGGATGATCCAACGCGAGTTTCTCCCCTGCGTAACATGCTCGAGAAACTGTAGAGATTTAAACAAAAAAGACCTGCATCAGAAAACAGAGACGGGCTACCTACAACATGTGCAGCCGCACATAACGTTTGTAATTATTGGAGGACCACCTCCCAATTCTCTTGACATTGCTGCTGTGTAGCCCTCTTGCTGTCACCTCTGTCGCAGCCCCTATCCTAAACGAATGCATTCCGAAGTGCGTAGGATTCAAACCTATCCACAGAATTACTATGTCCATGACCCTCTTAAACTGGAACCAGGTGAGAGGTGTACCATCTGTATGAGTTAATAGATTCCCACCCCCCATAGCAGATCTCTGACTCAAAAATGCTTCCACTTGTGTCACTGGGCAGCATGGGTTGCCCTGTGTTCTGTGTAGAACCAACCCTTCACTGTGGGCCTCCTGATCCGTCTTGGACTTTTTGCTGCAGATCAATATGATATTGCCTTGAATTTTTACATGGTCCACCTGTAAACCCACATGAGCATCCCGCTTATTCTGCCCGACCAATTCACCTACGCGAAATGCGCCATAAAATGCTAAGGAAAAGGACGCCCTGAATAATAAAGCTTCCTCTCTTGTCATGCAGATAGCGTCCAATGCCCCTAGTAGGGCGGCTAGTACCTCCATCCCAAATGGACGCCTTGAATCGGGTGTATTCCCCTGAATGCGCTGCCAACCTTTTAAGGCCTTTCTGACTGTGAAGCTATCAGTGGGATCCCCTCTGTCCTTGGCTTGGGCAAAGAAAGATATCGCCGCCACGTGTCGCCTAGCTGCCGCCACTGTGCGTCCCTCATCGTGCAATGTGCCTAAATAGCGCTGCAATGCCCTAGTGGTGTGCCACTCCTCCGCCTAATCCTTCCCTAAAAAGGTGCAATATGCCCAGAACGCCAACTCATAGGCTTTTTTGGTCCTGGGGGCTAGGCTAGCTGCCACGAGGTTCGATAGTTGGGGCCACCAATCAGCCAAAGTACTTCTGGGAAGGGTGTTGGGTTCGCGTCTGCAGAAGGGAGGTGTGTCCTGAAAACCTGCATCTTGGAGCGAGAGAGTGCATCAGCAGCCTTATACAACACACCTGGGATATGTTTAGCCCTAAACAGTATATTCTCCTTCATACACAAAAGGACAATCTCTTTTAACAGGCGGAGGATCATCTTACATCTTGCAGCCTGCTGATTGATGCATTCTACCACAGTCATGTTGTCAGACCAAAATATTACCGATTGGTTACGCAACCTGTCCGGCCATACCGTTAAGGCGACCCAAATAGGGAACAATTCTAAGAAACCAATGTTAGACGTTAAACCAGTCTGTACCCATGCGTCTGGCCACCTGTGCGCCACCCACTCATTGCCAAGTATGGCGCCAAACCCCACACTTCCCGCAGAGTCAGTCCATAAACCCAGCTCTGCAGAGGTAGTGGGTGGACTGGGCCAGACCACCCTGCCATTGAAATCTTGCAGGAATGCCATCCAAATCCGCATGTCCTACTTGACCTCAGCCGACACTCTGGTATGATGATGTTTATCCTGAAGTCCAGTCATGGCTTGGGCGATAGAGCGAGAGAATGGGCGTGCCATTGGGATCACCCTAAGGACAAAGTTCAACTGCCCTACAGTGTGCTGCAATTGGTGCAATGTAACCTTCTCCTTAGCCAAGCACTGTTGTAAGGTTTCTTTGAATTTCTTAATCTTATCTGCCGGCAAGCGGAAACACCCCTGAACAGAATCTAGCTCGATCCCCAAGAATTCTATCCTAGTTGTTGGTCCAACCGTCTTTCCCGGAGCCAGGGGGACCCCAAAAACCTGCATGAGTGTGCAGAATTCCTGCAATGCCCACGTGCACTTCCTGGAGCCCGCTGACCCTAGGAGAAGAAAGTCGTATAGATAGTGCGTGATAAACTGGTGCCCTGTCACACGTCTAAGAACCCATTCCAAGAATGAACTGAACTTCTCAAAAATGGCGCAGGAGATTGAGCAACCCATGGGCATACACTTATCCATGTAGAATTTGTCTTGAAACTTGAAACCAAGCAAGTGAGAATCCTCTGGGTGCACTGGTAAAAGGTGGAATGCCGATTTAATGTCAGACTTTGCCATCAAGGCGCCCGGGCCCAGCTCCCTGAGCATTTCAACAGCCTGATCAAAAGACGCGTATTTCACACTACAATACTCCTCACTGATGGCATTGTTTAGTGAATTACCTCTGGGTGCAGACAGGTTATGGATCAACCGGAACTCTCCCTTTTCTTTTTTGGGAACAACCCCCAGTGGTGAACAAACAAAGTTATGTACCGGAATGCAATCAAAAGGGCCCATTATTCTGCACAAGTGTAGCTCTTTAGCAATTTTATTTGCCGCCACTCCAGGGTTAGCCCTCACCGACAACTGGTTTTTGCAGTCAGGCGTCCCCACAAAACCCAGGGCAGGAATCCTAAATCCATATGTGAAACCTTCTAGCAGTGCCCTGGCAGTAGCATGACAGGGGTATTTGTTCAGCCAAGGGTTCATGGCCATGACGTCAATGGGGGAATGTGTTACTCGGTGGCCCATGCTCTCAATCCTGCTTTCTCTCACCTTTGTCTCTTGATTTTTTGAGACACTTAGATTCTGGGTGGGAAGGGTTTGCACAAATAGAGCAGGCATGCTTAAACTTACATGTGCCTGGTGCCCTCGTACATGTTCTTCGGTTAAAATCCCAACATGTGCCCTTTCTCCCCCCTCCGCCACCTGAGCTATGCATAGGGCCTGAGTTATGGGCCGCCCAAAAGGGCTGATAAGGCTGGTGAGGGTGAAACGCTTGCCCAACTTGTCCTCTGCTCGCTTGCGCTGTGCTAAACTGAAAGTCGGTCTGAGGTGCACCAAACTGATCTAACCAAGATATCGTGTCCACCATGTTCCAAGATAGAGCAGGGTCTGATGCTTTTGCCCTCCTGAAGTTAATGTCATAGAGTTTCCAACCCCATTCCCCGTATTTATAATGTGTCATGGTAATGCGGTTCTGGTAACACGCCATTTCCGCCTGAATGTTGGGGAAACGTTCCGCCATTACCACCATAAATACTGAGAAACCCCTGATCCAATTTGTCAAGTTCTCCTCGACTCTGAATCGTAACAACTCGCTGGCCCATTCCCTGGGGAACATCCAGTCCTTCTGTTTCTTAGCTTCTTCCCTCTCCCTCTCATCTACTAGTAAAGAAAACATGCTCACATAGTGCTGGAGCAGGGTTTTCTATTTAAACTCAAACTTCAGTGTATATTTTTATATGTCATAATTAAAATTACTAATGATTAATTAGTAAGTACTAATGTTTGTCGAGTTTTTTATTAATCAACTTTACTAATAAAAGAATTACACGTGGGAATGCAATTGCGTGGCTTAATTAATAAGTGAACTAAGTTGGTGAGCAAATTAATTAAGTAAGTGTTGTTTATGTGACATTTGTTATGTGTTTGCGCTTTAAATAATATGCTTTAATGCTTCTTTATGTCGCAAATGGCTAGATAAATACATATACATAAGGGTATTAGTGGGAATTAACACTGTATAATCAATACAATGTAGTAACGCTGTTTTGTGTTTCTTTTTAATTAAGTTGTCCATTTTGGCCTGTTGAGAAAATGGCCGACATCTACAGCCTGCATTTGAGTAGATGAAATATGAAGAGAGGCCTTGCTGAATATGGTTGAACTAAGTTGGTGAGGACTGAAAGCAAGATGGCGACCGTGTGAGGCGGTCGTTGGTGACTCTCGCAAAAGGGTGGCATGATTCTTACTATATGATCACCCCTCGCCCCCCCTCCCGCCTCCCAGAATGCAAGCACCCCCATTAAAAGAATACCAATCGCTGTTACCGGGTTTGGAGGAGTGGATCGCGGCGCTTGTGGAGATTACGGAGATCCTGATTGCAGGGTTTGGAGGTCTCCGGCGGGAGCTCTCCAGGTCTTCGGATCGGAGCTGGCTCTACGGTGGTGTTCCAGTTTCTATCACGATGCCGCCTAAATCCAGCGCAAGGGGCAGGGGGGGCACCCCGCGGGCTGCTCCAGAGGATCCTTCACGGAGAGAGGCGACTGGACCGGAGACGACCCTAGGACGAAAGCAGAAGCCTCGCACCGAGAATCCCACAGACGGGAAGGGGAGGGACATCAGCTCGCAGCCCCAGCCACCGCGGGCTGCAGTTTCTGTAATCGACTTGCTTCGCGGCCCTGGAGCCCAAGGTGCAACACGGACAGAGGAGCAGCCAGGAGCCAGCACTCAAAGCAGAAAAGTCATCGGTAAACCACCGGTGGGGTCAGAGGAAGTGGCACGCTTCCAGGATGGAGAGGCCACAGTGGAGTGTGAGGCGGAGACGACTCGAGGGATATCACAGGGGGAGATTCATGAGACCCGGTATGTTTTCTCCCCAGATCTCCCAGACTTATCCCCAAACCTCGCAGAGGAGTGTAATGATGAGCTGGCTCTTCGAGATATGGATATGGATAAAGCTACTGCTCCTAAGCCTATTGGGGGGGGCCCTGTTGGCAGTTTATCCCAACAAGAGGACGCAAATAGACTCACCCAGGCGGGCTCAGGAGGTTTTGTCAACAGGGGGGGCCCCCTGAAAGGGGTGGCTGATGAGGCCAAGGAAACCCCGGATGAGCATCCAGGGGGGGCTGGACACCATATAAAGCCAAACCTAAGGAGAAAAGAGTTGGTGAAGGAGCCAAAAGGGTCTGTAAGGGCACATAGGCCCCCAGGGGAGAAAGACGTTGACTCAGAAGCAAATGACTTCTACTCCCTCTCAGATGCTACGTGGTCAGGATTGGGGTCAGACACTGGATCTAACATTGATTCAAGTGAGGAGGATAGCGGCTCTAGTAATGGAATTAGAAGTAAGCAGAATACCTCCGCTACTCGTAAAACAATCACTAGAACCCCTAGGGTAGAGAGCTCCAGGACAGACGAACTGCGATGGGACTATTCCCTTGGGGATCAGTTGGTAGGCAATGGTAAACAACCAAACAACCAACCAACTAAGGAGACAGTAACCTCCCCTCCACCCCCCACATTGGAGTCAATCCTACAGTGCGTTGTAGCACATCGGGAGGAAGCTAAAATGGAGAGCAAACGAGCACAAAATGTAGCAAGGAAACTTCAGGGAGCTGTTAGAAGAATCGGGAAAACATGTAATAACATCTGCGATTGGATGACAGAAGTCGAATCTAGAACTGCTACATTAGAGGCGGATCTCGCAGGCTCAAAGGGGCAAATGGAAGCGCATGAGGCACAGCTGGTAGACATTCAATGGAAGCTCGAAGAGAGTGAGAACCGCCAAAGAAGGAACAACCTGCGATTCCTTGGGATTCCGGAAGGAAAGGAAGGATCAGACGTAAGAGAATTTATGGTACAGTTGTTGAAGGAAACCTTCCCAGATCTACAGGGTTGGAGCTGGTCCCAGGAAATCCAGAGGGCGCACCGAGTTCCATTTAATCTGCGCCAGCCAACTCGCCCCGATGCTAAGCCTCGGGCAATACTTGTCTATTTTGGAAACTTCCTCTTGAGGCAAAAGGTGTTCGAGAAGGCTAGACCAGATGCACAATATACAACTGATGGGTACTCTTTCTTTACCAGGCCAGACTTCTGTCACACTACAGTGGAGCGAAGATGGCGTCTACGACAAATGATTAACCAGTTCCAGGAAAAGGGGGCACAAGCCTTCTTATTAAATCCGGCCCGTCTCAAGGTCATTTGGAAGGATCATGTCAGAGTCTTTACGTCAGAAATTAAGGCCAAAGAATTCTTGGATAGTGGAGGGACATGAACTCTGATGTTTGCTGGCTGATAGATGGGTGTCGGAGATATGCCTGAAGCTAGAGAATAATATCTTGAATCTAACCAGAATTGTGCTAGCTACCTCCCTCTAGCCACAAGATTGTTTAAGGCCGTCCTTGTTTTCTTTTGGTTTGGTTATAAATATGGTGTTAAATATGGTGGGGTCTCAACAAATAGAAAGAGGTTAAATTAAACGAGGAAGTGGTGGGGGGAGGTTTGGAGACAGTGATCAACGACATTAATCGTTTCTTTCTGTATATGTCACCCTAGCGAGAATTTCACCATTCATCACCTACAGACCTAGACAGGTCTGTTGTTTCACGATACAGGGTGGGGGGAGAGTGGGAGGCGGGGTGGGTGGTTTTTGGGGGAAGGGGGGGTGAGAGGAGGGCGGGAAGGTGAAATAAAAAACAAAAAATTCAGGAAAACAGAACATTGTTTTAAAAATAAGCTTGGGTCTCAGGTAAATCGAATGTATGGTCTAAGAGGGAAAGTAGGTAATAAGGGAAAAATGCAGGGATGGGTAAGCTAACTCTCTGTACTATAAACATTGGGGGATTAAATGACCGAGCAAAGGGAGGTAGGACTGCAGAAATACTCCGCACTCTGGGTTTGGATATTATATGCCAGCAGGAGACTCACATGCCTTGGCAGAAGAGAGGTCTTATTAATATCCCAGGCTATACTCTAGCTATCTGCTCATTGCAGACCTTTAACACCAGAGGGGTTGCTATTCATGTATCTAACCGGCTTCTTCCTATAAAACGGACATTATCAGATAAATGGGGTAGGTGGGCTATCGCCCTAATCCCCAGCCTCGGCACACTTTGTACTATCTATGGGTCTAATTTAGATGATAAAGATGTCTTGGTAGATTTAGAAATTGAGCTTGCTTCCTGGCCATCCCCACTGATTATCTGCGGAGATTTTAATGTCCACATTGATGTTAATGGGGTGGGCAGGGGTGGATATCAAGGTAGGAAACCTCAAGTTTTTCATGCCCTACAAACATTAATAGATAGCCATGGACTGGCAGACATATGGCCAATTAAAAAAGTAGGAGACCCAGGGTATACTTATTATTCATGCCCACACAGAAAATATGTAAGGCTAGACTACTTTTTTGTGTCCACCCCCTTATTAGGGAAAGCACAGATTAAGAAACTACCTAAAGTCCTCTCGGATGATAATCCTCTGGTACTGGATATAGAAATTCCGGAGTATATCAAAACTCTTGTAAAATGGACCTTCGATAAAAAACTACTGGTCACTAAAGCTTTCACCGACCATATCAAAAGCTGGACTACACAGTTTTTCGACGTCAATAGATACAGCACATCAAGGGAAAATGTATGGGACACTTTTAAAGCAGGATTTAGGGGGGAGACAATCAGTTTTGTGGGATATCACAGGAAGAAAAAGCGAGAGGAAATAAGTACACTCATGAAAGAACTGAGCAGGTATGAAACAGAACATATGGCAACTATTGTTCACAAACAGATTCAGCTGCAATCGGATGTCGAATTAAAAGTAATTTGCACCAAGGCTAAAATAAATGGTTTCTATAATAAAATCATAGCCGAAAGGTTTCAAACAGGTCGCCAAGATCACTATGAATATGGAGAAAGGACAGGGAAACACCTTGCCCTTCGGATCAGACAAAGGGTTGCTGCAAGCCACATTACGAGGATGAAAAGAAAAGACGGCACAATTGCCACTGAACCCCAAGAGATAGTTGAAATATTTCAAGATTTTTATCAAGATCTCTATAACTCTAGGCTAACTGATTCAGTAGTAGGGAGTGTAGACACAGGTTCAGATCTATTGCCGTGGATTCAAGACTTAGAAGCGGATATTACGTTGGAGGAGGTTAATGATGCACTAGGGTCGATGGCTTCAGGGAAGGCGGCAGGCCCGGATGGGCTACCGATCGAGATCTATAAAATCTTGCACAGAGAACTCGTCCCTCTTCTTCTTGACTTGTTTTTAGCAATACAGCAAAAAGGAGTTCCACCTAAATCATGGCAACAGACTAATATAGTTATCTTCTTAAAGAAGGGGAAGGCAATAGAAGACCCAGCCCCCTATAGACCGATTACTCTGATAAACTCGGATGAAAAGCTCTACTCTAAAATCTTAGCGCGTAGGTTATCCAAGATAATTGACTCTCTGGTAAGCCCGTGGCAACACGGTTTCATCCCGGGGAGAGGCACAACGGACCACATCCAAAGGGTAATCTCTCTATTTAACATTGCAGAGATTTCAGGGCAACAGATGTCCTTAATCTTATTGGACGCTAAAAAAGCGTTCGATCAAGTAGAGTGGGCATATCTTTGGCAAAATCTAAGGTTAAACGGCTTTGGACCACGCATCTTAACTGCCCTAAGAGCCATGTATGTTCAATCCAATGCGAAAATATTATTGATGGGGCAGGAGTCGAAGAAGGTTATGATCGCTAGAGGTACAAGGCAGGGCTGCCCATGTTCTCCAATCCTCTTCGCATTATCCATAGATCCGTTTATCAGAACTATATTAAATGACCAGTTAATTAAACCGGTAGTGGTCAGAGGGTTTAACACTAATGTCCTAGCTTATGCTGATGACATTGCGGTAATCACCTCGGATCCCCAGGCGGCAATAGCAAGGATTGAAACTCTTGCCTGTGAATTTGGGAAGCAATCAGGATATGGGCTGAATACTGACAAAACTAAAATTGTGTGCTCCAAGGCGATTACTTGGCAGGACCCTAGGAGGACGGAGGCGGCTATGTATCTAGGTATCTCTATTGCAACAGATGTTGGAACAATCTGGGATATTAACGCAGATCCTCTCATTAAGAAAATAGAGGCTTATCTAAAAAGAATGGATAACTTGCATTTATTCATTATTGGAAGGGCGAATGTTATAAAAATGACAATGTTCCCCAAAATACTATATTTGTTACGTTGTATACCTATTGAACCGCCGAATCTATATGTAAAAAAAATAGAGAGGATTTTCTCCCAGTTTATTTGGGGATACAAGAAAGCCAGGAGATCGCTAAAATTAATGACCCTACCACAAAATCGAGGGGGGCTGGCGGTCCCAAATGTCCTATATTATTACTGGGCTATCATGCTACAGCAGATGATCATCCTATTTAGACCGAGGCAAATATCAGTACCTCAGGAAATCGAGATACCACCTTCCATTTTTGAACTGGCTCTGGGGGATTTAGCACCAGGGCTATTATTTAGACAACTAGTGGGGAGCTATTATAAGAAAACTCGCTTCAAACCCCTCAGGGCAGCCTGGAATGTGTGGCAGAAGACTAGTAAACTGTTAAAAATCCCAAAAATTCATCGCTATCTATTATTATGGCGCTCGTCGTTCTTTTCAGCCTCGCTGAACGATAAAACTGGTAGTAAGTGGGAGCAGGCGGGAATCAACTATGTCGGAGACATTGTCAATTCAAATGGAATGACGTCATTCGTCGAGATCCAAGAACGATTTGGGATCGACCCTCAAATCCCATTTAAATATATACAGGTTAGGGAGGCAATTAAATCCGCCATCAATCATTTTACTAACCAAACTCGCTTCCCAATCTTAGATACACTAGTCTCTAAAAAGCCCCAATTAAAAGAGTTATATATAATGATGATGGAAGCTAGTCATGATGATATAGTTAGAATGGAAAGCAAGTGGGCGGACAAATTGGGAAATCAAGATGTGGATCTATGTAGATCCCTGGAATTGTCTAAGAAGGTTCTCTTATCTGCTAACCTCAAGGCTCAGCATTTCAAAACAGTCTTTAGATTATATTTTACACCTGCTAAACTCTGGGCATGGGGGAAAAGGGAGACTGATAAATGTCCAAGATGTGGGCAAGGCCCGGCTGATATGGCCCATATGTTCGCTCAGTGTTTCAAATTGGGTATGGTTAAACAGGGGATCGAAACATTTTTGCATAATGTTTTGGGGCGGGTGGTCCCATTAACTCCAACTGTAATCCTACTTGGCTACGACGAGGCTTTACAACTAGAAACACCTCAAATGTATTTCTGCTTCGCCGCAATAGCAACTCTACGCTTAATGATTGCTTCAAAATGGAAGGACGAAGATCCCCCGACCTATCAAGCATGGTATGCTAGACTGTTTCACATATTTAACTTAGAAATTGCATTATATAAGTGTAAGGGAAGCAGAGCTAGAAAAAGGGGATTACAAATATGGGGTCCCCTGATAGAGTAGTAATGGATAAAGGAAATCCCTATTTGTGAAGCTTTAAGAAAACGCATGTATCTTAATTTATTGTTATTATGAATCATGTATATATATTTAGTTTCACTGTTATTTTCCTGATTAAAAATTTAAAAAAAAATTAAAAAAAGAACTAAGTTGGTGAGCAAATTAATTAAATAAGTGTGGTTTATGTGACATTTGTTATGTGTTTGCGCTCTAAATAATATGCTTTAATGCTTCTTTATGTCGCAAATGGCTAGATAAATACATATACATAAGGGTATTAGTGGGAATTAACACTGTATAATCAATACAATGTAGTAACGCTGTTTTGTGTTTCTTTTTAATTAAGTTGTCCATTTTGGCCTGTTGAGAAAATGGCCGACATCTACAGCCTGCATTTGAGTAGATGAAATATGAAGAGAGGCCTTGCTGAATATGGTTGAATATGACCTTGGCCTCTGTCTGAGCTAAAAGTTATGAAAAGACGACAACTCTGGGATGGTCGCCAAGTATCCTTGGAGAAGAACATTTGTCACAATTGAACATTTTTGATAAACTTGCGGTGGCTTCATTGCGAGTGATATAATTCCGGAGGAAAGCATCCATGGATGTTGCAAATCTAGTTGTGACTTCCTTTTTCCGTGTTTTTATTTTTGAGATATCCGAGAGTGAAGATTTTTCTAAATGTTGCAAGCTAACATCCTTTCCTGCTCGCTCCGCTCAACAACGGACGTTTAGAGTTTGTTTGTAACTTTTAGTATGCAAATTTTAGTATAAATATTTCTAGACTAGAGAGGGTCTAAGGCCACTTCTTCCTGAACTTATGCTCAAGAGGATCGATGCTGACTGAGAGGACGGCGACTCGAGAGACTTTGATTCTTTACTGAGAGACCTGTCCTAACTTAGAGTACGACATTTAGCCAGAATAGGTAAATATGAGAATAATGATTTTGCAATTGAATGGCTTTCCTTATGAATTAATTTAGATAAATAATTTCTGTTTGAATTCCAGTGTCGGGTGGTTATTTCTTTGTCATATTATTGAGATCTCAAATGTGTTTAAACTGTTTAAATCATGACTCGAGACAATTCAATTTGATTGCATTGACCTCCAATTAGGTGCAGATTGATTTAGGAGTTCTCTCTTATATTCAGTGTGGATAGAGTAATAGAATGAATGTTGGTGTTATGGGTCCACCAGCGTATGATGAGTGTATGTGCGCATGACTGTGAAAGTACTCTGTCCGTGGAAGTAGGGAGAATTTATAAGCTCTGATCTGCAGCAGTTTCCTGGTAGCAGTATGATGGTTTTGATTATTGTCTTGATCTGATAAATTGCTTGTACATAGGCTTTTGGATTTATTGATTGATGTTGATATATGTACTAACACTAAATGTTGAAGTTGTTGTATTGAGTTATATGTAGTGTGTACGGCTTCTGGAACGTAGGGAGCCGGTGACAGTTCCGTGGTAGGGCAGAGGGAAGTGAGTGCTGCTCTCGGGAAAGACGGGATTGTTGGCCCTGTACGAATGCAGGGAAAAGCGCGTGACAATTGAAGTTGCGTGTCGCATTGTCTGGGTTCGATTCAGTGACATCGTCGTGTGTTACTACTAGAGACATATTTTTTGTGTAAAAGAAGTGTATATGATAGCAAAGGTTATCTGTGAAACTCTGGTCTTAAGTCCCAGGGATCCGTAAGGATTGCCATTAAAGCTTACTGCTGGAGAAGTAATAGGTATTCTCTGAGCTTGTTTGAAGGACGAAGCAGAGGTAAGCGCTGCTTGGTTAACGTGTGTTATAATTCTGTAGCAGGACAGATTGTTCGCTGTTCTCGGGAAAGACAGGATTCTGTGTGAATGTGCTACATTTTCTGGTGTGAAAGTGTGTGAATGTATGAGTATTTAGTTAATTGTGAAACTCTTAGGAACATCCCGGGAGGAAACAGTTAATGGATGCATGTTAGAAGGGCAGAGTAGAGGGATGTGCTACTGTGTCAACGAAAGTAATAATTCCGTAGTGGAGTAGAGGTAAGCGCTGTTCTAGAGAGAAGCGGGATTCTTGTGGGAAAGGTCTTTACTATTCTGTGGTTAGCGGAGCAGACAATGGAGATGTTTATATGTTGTAACTAATAGATTTGTAGAATTTGAAACAGAGTCTACTGAGAAGGTTTTGTAAAGGAGGGGTAGACGAGTGACAGGAGACAAGAGTAGAAGCGACTGCAGCGACTACTGACGTCAGAAAGACCGCGCTGTGATTGGATAGTGGGTTAGAACAGCGAAAGCGCTGTGATTGGTGCGTTGGTGTGAGCCGCGCAGGGATTGGAAGAAGTACAGGTGACGTAGACGCTCCGGGATTGGTGCGTTAGTGTGAGTCGCGCTGTTATTGGACAAAAGATCGTACAGTTGTAGAGAGGATTAGAGGGTTGTGGTAAACGCAAAAATGTATTACCAAACAGAGGAAAAGAAAAAGAAATCCTTGTTCAGTAAAATTAAAAAATGGTTTGACAAGGATAAGGACATAATAACTAGAGAGGGTGAGTTATTACCTCCGACAAGAACTCCTGCATCCTTCATGGTTGCGAAATATGGGTATCATACCTGTATTTGGTTAGACAATTGGGCTAAGTACACTAGAGAAGATGGTGTTCTAGCATTCCCGGAACATGGTTCATTTAATCTGGCCGTTTTGAGAAATTTACGGGAGAGGATGATGTGTCTAGAGCCTAGACCAAGGCCGACACAGTTTGAGGCGTTGGTAGAATGGGAAGATGAGGTGCATGAGCGAGAAAAGCAGAGGAGTGGAGGTAACTATAGGTACATTTTTGGGAGGAAATATGATCGTGAAACTCATCATGATCGAATGAGGAGATGGCGAGATGCTAGTATGTCAGAGGGACTATATCCTATGAGAACTGTTGAAGAAGCGGAAGGGAGGAAAGGTACGGAAAAGGTACATGATGCGGAATTGAGAAGGTATGGGGCTAATGAATATGAGGATGAAGTCTTGGATGACATGATCTATAAGAGACTGCCTCCATATAGACCAGAACCAGAAGTGAGAACACCAGTTGCTACACCAATGAGAGATACTTTGAAAATCATTAAAACAGAAGTTGTGACCCCTGATCTGAAAAGTGGTAGCTCTTTCACGGAAATGGAGAGAGAGAGAGAGCGAGAGAGAGAGAATGCAATTGGGAATGAAAAAACAAGAGAATTAGCCAGAACCACATCTGAGTTGACAGAGAAAATTAGGGAATTAACAAAGAATCTAGAAGCTGTTACGGTGCCTGTAACCATAGGTCCAGTTATGCCTATTTTCGATAAACAAAGAATGGGTGAAAGTGGTCTAACAGTTCCATATGTAGGAAATGGACTAGTTAGTTCTCCACAAGAGTCAGGATTGAGGACGGGAGAGAATCAGTTGAGACATACCATATGTAGTGGAGAGTTAAATGTACAGCCTAATTCAGGATTGAATACTGGTTGTGTGGAAGGAAATGTTATGATGGGAGGATCAATTTTGGAACCACAGAGGATGGCAGAACAAGTGAATCCAGGGAAGAAATCTACAGAAATAACGGCTGAGGATTTGAATGATTGGTTGAAAGTTCTCCAAAAGAAGGATAAAGATTCTCAGGCAATTGATGTAGCCAGGTTGCGTATAGAATTGGAGGAGCTTATAGCGGGAACAATTCCTACAGAAATGTTAAAAAATCATCATGATGGAGAGTTGTTATTCATGTGCAAGAGTATCACATGGAGGGCTAGAAATACACATGAAAGGCTAAAAGGAATAGCGAGTGAAATGAGAATTGACATGGACAAGGTGAAAGCTTTGCAGAAGCCTTACAGAGTGGACTTTTCGGATAAAGACATTGAGAATCTAAATGATGTTGGCAGAACAGGGCAGATTAAGGAAATTATTTCCTTATTGCGGAAATGAGGTGATGTGGAAAAGTGGAAGGATAGATGGTACAAGAAAAGAGAAGATAAAGTGGACAGAACTTACTCAGCATTTCCCATGAGAGAAAAGGAAAAAACAGTGGATGCCTATCCTATGAGAGAGATTCCTGGAGGAGGATATGTACATGTCCCATGGACTAGGCAGGATATTTTGTCATTTACGAATGATTTCCCTCGACTGAGAGAAAAGCCTGTCGAGTGGTATAGGCAGGTAGATAGGTTTGTGAAATTGTCAAAAGTGCTGTGGATTGACCTGAATAGTCTGTTTGATATAATTGTTCCAGCAGACTTGTGGGCAGAGTGTAAAATAGTTGTAGATTGGCCTGCTAAGGAATACCCGAGAGATCAAAAAACAGGAGCTCCAAACCCGGAGGTAATGAAAAAATATGAGCAGGTCATAGTATTCCTGAAGAATAAGGTACCCCCTAAAGAGACAGATTGGGTTAAGATAGATCGAACACATCAGGAAGCAAAAGAATCAGTTCATGCCTTTTATGAAAGGTTAATACTGGCTTTTAAACAGTTCAGTGGAGATGAACATCTGGGTGATAAGGATTTGAATCATTTTGTATACAGATTTGTATATGGCTTGAGACCTGAAATCAGTGAAATGATTCGTGAGCACACAGTTGATTGGCAGAGTAAGAAGATTGATGAGATCTTGAGACATGCGAAGTACTTCAGTGATGAAATTGAGGCGAAACAAAGAAAGCTGAAGGAAAAAGCGATGTGGGCACAGGTGAAGGTTGCAGAAAGACAAGAAGCACAGCTGGTTGAACAAGCAAATAATCCAGGAAATAGGCCCAGATATGGTACAGGAAAAGGAAAGGGAAACATAGAAGAGGCGAAAAAAAAATTCCGTGCCACAACTGCGGAAAATTAGGGCATTGGAGATCCGAGTGTACGAATCCACCATTAATGAATAATGAAAATCAATCCTTGAATCAACAGGTGCAGAACGAGGGGTGTAATCATCCGCAGCAACAGCAGAAGGTTGTCAAGCAGCAGAATCAAGAGCCAAAACTGCCTTTGCCACAGAACAGGGGATCCCAGAAATACAATCAAGACTCAGGATTCTACAATGATGAACAGGTAAACAAACCGAGACGTACAAACCCAGTACAACAATACTGGTTAAAGAATGAGGGGAGTGAGTCTGAAGGGGACTACTGACGGTGCCGAAGAGAGGAGGAAGAGTGCATACTTGGAGCAACTCTAGAAATAGACCAGGCCGGACCATTTGTGGATGGGAAAATAAATAGAGAAAGTGTTACTTTTTTAGTAGACACAGGAGCGACAAGATCAACTGTCAGGTCAGCAGATATAAGAAATCTTCCTCTCTCGGACGAAGCAATCCAAGTGGTTGGTGTGTCTAATACACAGATTAAGACTCGACTTACTGAACCAGTAAGGGTAAGGATAGGGAAATTTTCAGATATGCACAGGTTTGTAGTATGCGACACTAGTCCAGTGAACCTGTTAGGTAGGGACTTGTTGTGTAAAATGAATTGCACAATTTTCTGTACTCCGGATGGAATAGCCTTTGAGACACCGGATGAGGATGTCTTGTACAGGATGACTCTAGATAATAGAGAAAATGAGATTGTTGGAACATATGCCGTATTTAATCCAGATGACTTGCCTCAAGAGTTGAGAAACACAGTAAAAACAGCAGTTTGGGATTTTACTGGAGAGGATGTGGGATTGATGAATAATGTAGATCCAGTAAAGATTACAGTGAAAGACGGAATCTCTTATCCCAATATCCCACAATACAGATTGACACCGGAGATAATTGAAGGAATAACACCTATAATTGATAAAATGATTCAGCAAGGTGTTTTGAGAGAGTTACTGAGTAGCCCATGTAATTCACCAATAATGGGGCTGAAGAAACCTAATGGGAAATTTAGAATAGTACAAGATTTGAGAAAGGTTAACAAAATTGTGGTATCATGCTGTCCCATTGTGCCAAATCCATCAGTGATTTTGTATCAGATTCCTCATGATGCTGAATGGTACACGGTAATTGATTTGTGCCATGCTTTCTTTTCAATTCCATTGCATCATGACAGCCAGCCGATTTTTGCATTTCGGTTTGGACAGCGTATTTTGGCATGGTGCCGAATCCCACAGGGGTATACAGAGAGTCCTTCAATATTCAATCAGTTGCTGAAGAAATCCTTGGAAAGTCTGACAATGCCTGAAAGCTCAGTACTAGTACAGTATATCGATGACCTACTTGTGGCATCGAAGACACGTGAAGCCTGTGAAGTAGATACCATAGCTTTACTGAATCATCTGGCTGATGGAGGATTAAAGGTATCTCCAGCCAAGTTGCAATTTTGCAAGAAAGAAGTACATTATCTTGGACACAATATTGAAAAAGGTTTAAGAAAAGTGACCATTGACAGGATCAAAATTATCAGAGGAATGAGAGCACCAATGACCCAGAGAGAAGTGAGAATGTTTCTGGGAATGGTAGGTTATTGTCGTCAGTGGATAAGTAACTTTTCCCTGATAGCAAAGCCACTGATTAAATTGACCAAAAGTGAAGTAAAAGACCCATTGGAATTGAATGCAGAACAAATGGCAGCATTTGAAGAATTAAAAAACAGATTATGTGAGGCTCCTGCTTTAGGAATTCCAGACTATGAGAAGGAGTTTGAGCTGTACTGTAGTGAGAGGAATGGATGTGCACTTTCAGTGTTAATCCAGAAACATGGACGTCTGAGGAGGCCAATTGCGTACTTCTCATCGACACTTGACCCAGTAGCTGTGGGTTTACCAGGTTGCCTGAAAGCAGTAGCTGCTACATGCAGAAGCTTGGAACAGAGTGAGGGTATAATAATGGGATATCCTGTACGGGTATTCGTACCTCATGATGTGGCAATTCTTTTGACAAGAAGCAGAACTCAATATATGTCACATAGTCGGCTGACTAAATATGAGAAAATCATTCTGGGAGCATCAAATGTGACTCTGGAAAGATGTGTGAATATGAATCCAGCAACACTGTTGCCAGATGCTGAAAATGTGAGTGTGAGAGATCATGTTGATCATGAATGTTTGGATGTGCTTGATTACTGTACAAAACCGAGACCAGACATAAGAGATCTGCCACTGCCTGAGAGTGATCATGTATTGTTTGTGGATGGATCATGTCTGAGAACAGAAGAAGGTGTGCTGAGTGCTGTGTATGCGGTGTGCAAAGTTTCAGAAGTTATGGAAGCTTCACCTTTGAAAGGATTTAAATCTGCTCAGGTTGCGGAATTGGTGGCATTGACAAAAGCTTGCAAGATTTGAAGAAATGTGAGAGTGACTATAATGACTGATAGTCAGTACGGATTTGGAGTTGTTCACGATTTTGGCCAGCTTTGGCTACAGAGAGGTTTCCTGACCTCGAGTGGAACTCCTATAAAGAATGCTGAAGTGATTGGGAAATTGCTTGAGGCGATACAGCTGCCTAAAGAACTATTAGTTGTAAAATGTGCTGCTCATGGACAGGGAAATGATTTTGTTACTCTTGGTAATCGATTTGCAAATGACATAGCACAGTATTGTGCGAAGAACAATCATTCTATTAACTGGGGAAAGGAGAAAGAAATGTCTTTTTGTTCTGTGATGTTTGCTAATGTACTGGAAACATGGGATGAGGTGAGGCAGTTGCAGGATGAAGCAGGAGATGAGGAAATGAGAGATTGGATCAAAGCAGGTTGTGCACCAAGAGAAAAAGATCATGTTTGGATCTATAGGGATGGAAGACCAGTCATGCCAAATTCTATATTGTCGACAATGGCAAGAATGTATCATGGCCAGGGACACCTGGGGAGGGATGCTATGATTAGGTCCTTTAAGCAGACCTGGTACAATGCAAAGTTCAGGCTGATTGCAGAGAGCATCTGTCAAAGATGTTTGATTTGTCAGCAATTCATACTGGAAAGAAAACAGTGGTGAGCCTAGGAACAATAGGCAGAGAAGGAGGTCCGTTTACCAGAATGCAAATTGATTTCATTGAAATGCCCCAAGTCAATAGATTGAGGTATGTTCTAGTGGTAGTCTGTTTGTTCTCAAGGTGGGTGGAAGCATATCCGACTAGGAGAAATTGATGGAATAACAGTGGCCAAGTTGCTGTTAAGAGAGTTGATTCCTAGGTACGGGTTCCCAGTGACAATTGAGTCAGACAGAGGAGGACACTTCTATAATGAACTCATGAGTTTAATTTGTGAAGCATTGAGCATACAGCAGAAGCTACATTGTGCATACAGACCAGAGGCTTCTGGTGTTGTTGAACAAATGAACGGCACAATCAAAAACAGAATTGGTAAGATGTGTTTAGCCACTGGAATGAAATGGCCTGATTTCTTGCCTCTGGTGCTGATGACTATTAGATCTACTCCAGACAGAACTACGGGGTTGAGTCCACATGAAATATTAATGGGACGTGCAATGAGACATGCATTCGTGCCTGTCAACAAGCTGATGACTATAACTGATGACATGATTTTGGATTACTGTAAAGGCCTGGCTGACGCAGTTCATTCTGTGTTTCACCAGGTTGGAGAAGACGCCACCACGCTTGAAAAGAAGCAAGCCCATGATTTGAGCCCAGGGGACTGGGTGAGAATAAAAGTGCACAGAAGAAGAAATTGCTTGGTTCCAAAGTGGGGAAGGCCAAGACAAGTCATTCTGACTACGACGACTGCTGTGAAGTGTGCTGGAGTGAAAAACTGGATTCATGCAAGTCATACTCTGAGAGTTCCAAATCCAAAAGATGGGACTGGGAAAGAGTACTTTGAAGAGTCAGATTCCAGTGATGATGCAGACACTGAAACAGTGAGAAGAAAAAAGAATCCTGAAAGGGGGGAAAGAGAGTCAGAAAGAGAGTCAGGTGATTCTTTTTTCTTACCAGAAGAAGTTTCAAGAGTTTCAAGAGGAACATTGCGAACCTCAGAAGAGAGTTCAGATTCTGGAAAAGTGCCTGAAGTTCTAACGAGCAGTGGAGAAAATAAAGAGAAAGAAAGAAAATAAAGAAGCGATTCCACAGAGACTATATCTGAGTCAAATGAAGAGATTGAGAGGAATCCATCTGAGATAACTTCTGAAGAAGTAGGGTCAGAAGAAGATAGATAGAGAGGGACAGATAGAGAGGGACAGATTGCGGAAGACCCCCGAGGAGGTGTAGGGAACATTCCTGATAAGCTAGGTGAAGGGACAAATAGACAGCAAGAAGATTGCGTGTCGGAGACCCGAGGAGGGACAGTAGCAGGGAAATCTCAATCGGTGGGGAAGAAGACTGTGGAAAAAGAGAGAATTGTTGATGAACAAGAGGCAAATGAGACAGAATCTGATGAGAGGGAGAATGAGATACCAGAGGGTCGAGTTCTGAGAAAGAGAACTTGGATTGGAGAAAGGAAAAATAAAGAAGTAAAACAGAAAAGAAGCGTAAAAGGAGATCTTTGGCCTAACAAGATAAAGAGGCTGAGATATCGATTGACACGAGTGAATTCATCAAAAGCTGAACAGGTGAACGAGGTGTCGAGCCAAAATCAAGCGAAAGAAGAAGAACCAAAAGAACCAAAGGAATCAGAAGTGATCAAAAGAATTAGAAAGCCTAACCAGAAGTATAGGTCACCAGAATGGACGTATGTGGCACTGCCTGAAGAAGAAGAAGAGGCAGAGAGTCAAGGAAATCCAGAGGGGACCTTACAGAAAGTGGTTGAGGAGGAGAAAACTGTTGGAATCCTGAAAGTTATCTTGTCTGACATTGGAGAAGAGACAGATGTTCAGGATCTGATACAATTTGATGTTGCTGAAGAAGAAGTGAAAAGTGATGAAAATCCAAATTGAGTGAACTAAAGGAGTCACTTGGAGAAGAGTGAAAAAGAAGAGTTCTATAAATTAACAGATTTTAGCGATCTAGTGTTATAGCGATTCAGTAGTGGAGTAGTAGAGGCTAAGTCAAAAGACACTGCCAAAGTAATAAGATGGCTAACACAGAAAATAATCAAAGTAGATGTACCTTCCTGAAAAGATGGTGCAGAATGTGCTGCTGCTGTACAGGACTATTGATGCTACTATGAAGTGTGCTTGCTTTAATAGTTACTTTTAGAGTTACAATAGACACTTTGGGAATACATACTAAGAATATGACTAACATAGGGAAGAGTTCACAGAAAGTAGTACCAACTAGAATTATTAATATATACATACATAACGATAGGTCAATTAATGATTTTTCTAGCAATGTTTTTTCAAAACTATTGTATGAGTACGTAAAGACAATGGAGGTAAGGGATTGCTATGTCTGTATGCAGTTACCTGCATCCGTTTCATCTCCCAGCTACGTATGGAATTTCATGTAGTGTGTTGATTAGTATTTTTTATCTAATAGGGAAAATAGATTATGATATGTCTAATAAAGATAACATTTTTGGGCAATTGCCTATGAATAAAAAACTGAATCCTGCTAAAGAAGCTAACATTTTAGGTGAGATTTTTATTGAAACAGAAGAATTAACACTAGATTACATCTTTAGGAACAATTTAACTTGTAGTTTGAAGAAAGAAGAAGAATCTTTCCTAGACATGGTAGAGAAAAGGAGAATGAGCATGCATGAAAAGGTAGGAGGATATAAAATGAGTGAGACAGTGTGGGACATTGAGGTGGGAAAGGAGTTGAAGAATGGGGCCAGTCCAACTTTGGCTTTAGATGCACCACAGAAGGGTAAACTATGCATTACCAGAAGGAAATCCCAATATGATAATTATTTTGTTGGGACTAGTGAGTGTCATGATACATACTTTATTGCAACAGGGTGGGGATTCAAAGGAGGAGAAGATCCAGTTTTCCCGGGAGTGTATTATATTTGTGGGAATAAGGCTTATTACAGGTTGCCTGACCATTGGTATGGCACATGTTATGGCCTGGTCTTTCCAAAGATTTTTCTTATGGATAGAATAGAAGATGCAGAACAAATTAATTTACTAACACGCTTTAAAAGAGAAACTTGGACAGAAATTGTAGGAGATATTTTTGGAGCTTTAATACCAGCAGTGGGAATTTCATTAAATGCATATTGAATTCGGAAGTTGTCAACAGTGGTGGATCGCTTATCGACAAGCACCGCTGGAGGATTTTTATTGGTAAATACAGAGATGGTTGCCTTACGCGCCATGTCTATGCAAAATCGACTTGCCCTTGATATTCTTTTGGCAAAAGAGGGTGGAGTCTGTGGAATGCTGAAAGTTCAACATTGTTGCACTTACATTTCTGATGAAAGCAAAGATCTAAAGGTCTATATCAAAAATATTACTGATTTGCATGAAGAATTAGTACCACTGGAAGCTGAAAGTATGTGGACTAAAATGGCTAATAAAATGATTGCTGTTAAGAATTTTATTGCTAAGATAGGTAGTACCATTTTTGGTAAGGTATTATTTCCATTGACATGTGTGATTGTTGCTTTATTGATTCTTAGATTAGGGTGTTTATGCTGTAGATATAGGAGGAATAAAAAGAAAATAATGAAAGAAAATGTTGAAAAGAGACAAAAGAGGTCAAAAAGAGACCCACAAGAAATTGAATTAGAAGAATTTCGAGAGAGCATGTACTTAGAAACAAAAAGAGATGATGAAAGAGAAACTGGAGTTTAATGTAAAAGCAAAAAGACATTTGAATTTCTCCTAAAAAGGGGAACTAAAATTTTTTGGGTTGGATTTTTGTGGTGATGATATATCACCAAAGGGGGGATTGCTGGAGCAGGGTTTTCTATTTAAACTCAAACTTCAGTGTATATTTTTATATGTCATAATTAAAATTACTAGTGATTAATTAGTAAGTACTAATGTTTGTCGAGTTTTTTATTAATCAACTTTACTAATGAAAGAATTACACGTGGAAATGCAATTGCATGGCTTAATTAATAAGTGAACTAAGTTGGTGAGCAAATTAATTAAATAAGTGTGGTTTATGTGACATTTGTTATGTGTTTGCGCTTTAAATAATATGCTTTAATGCTTCTTTATGTCGCAAATGGCTAGATAAATACATATACATAAGGGTATTAGTGGGAATTAACACTGTATAATCAATACAATGTAGTAACACTGTTTTGTGTTTCTTTTTAATTAAGTTGTCCATTTTGGCCTGTTGAGAAAATGGCCGACATTTACAGCCTGCATTTGAGTAGATGAAATATGAAGAAAGGCCTTGCTGAATATGGTTGAATATGACCTCGGCCTCTGTCTGAGCTAAAAGTTATGAAAAGACGACAACTCTGGGATGGTCGCCAAGTATCCTTGGAGAAGAACATTTGTCACAATTGAACATTTTTGATAAACTTGCGGTGGCTTCATTGCGAGTGATATAATTCCGGAGGAAAGCATCCATGGATGTTGCAAATCTAGTTGTGACTTCCTTTTTCCGTGTTTTTATTTTTGAGATATCCGAGAGTGAAGATTTTTCTAAATGTTGCAAGCTAACATCCTTTCCTGCTCGCTCTGCTCAACAACGGACGTTTAGAGTTTGTTTGTAACTTTTAGTATGCAAATTTTAGTATAAATATTTCTAGACTAGAGAGGGTCTAAGGCCACTTCTTCCTGAACTTATGCTCAAGAGGATCGATGCTGACTGAGAGGACGGCGACTCGAGAGACTTTGATTCTTTACTGAGAGACCTGTCCTAACTTAGAATACGACATTTGGCTAGAATAGGTAAATATGAGAATAATGATTTTGCAATTGAATGACTTCTCATTTAAACTAATTTAGATAAATCATTCTTGTTTAATAAGCTCCTTTAATTCGCGTGACACATGCCTAGCCACATTCTCCCTCTCGGTACGAGATTCCCCCACCCCCAGCATAGGCAGTGTTTCCTGTTTACCTGCTGCGGTCACGCCCGCGGGCTCGGCCAGCTTCTCTTTCACTTGGCTCACCACCGGTACTTCCTTGTTGGCGCCCCCTGTAGAAACCCCATTAAGCGGGGTGGGGACAGAAAGAGGCACCTGCCCTGTACCTAATGGCCCTACAAACTGTGCAATCAACTGCCTAACCTCTGCCTCGGGGTTGCCCTGCAGGTCCTTCCCCCCTACAGCTGGTGACAATATCCCTGCCTTCTCCAACCAAGGCAGAACCGCCGCTAAATGTGCTACCAAATCTGTTGGAACCGGGTTTATGGTGCTATCTGTAAGGACCCCAGGATTTGGCACCCCTGCTCCCTGAGGTGTGATGGCTGGCGACCGGCAATGGCTCAGGTAATGGTTCGCCTCCGGGTACCCCTCCCAGCGGCAATGACGGGACCGGTGGACTCACGGGGACCCCTCCTGATGGTCCAAGTACACCGCCCTCCTTAGGCTGCGAAATAGGCGTTGCCGCTTTAGGCTTACTCCCCGCTTTCTTTGGCCTGACCCTCTTTGGAAGGGGATTCAATTTGCCTTTGGGTTTGGGCGGTACTATGGTGCGCCTGGGTCTTTCTCCGGTCCCTTCCTGACCTTCAACCCTCTCCTTGAGATCCGCCAAATTCTTCCCTAATCTATCCACCTTCTTCCATTTTTTGTCCATGCTAACCATTTTGCGCATCATTGTTTCCATCATTAATTCCATGCGCAAGCGCTTGTCGCCCCGCCTCATTTTTCCTGCCATTGCTACTTAGGAGCGAAAAGGCTATGACCCTAGACTAACACCGCGTGCACAATGCTAGCTTAGTGCCCACCCCCAGTGATCATCCCACCTGTCTAAAGTACAACGTAAGAGCGCTCACTTGGTCACTTAATGGCCCACACTGTGCCCCTGCAACATATACTGAAGAACACTCTTTAATGACCCCATGTGCTGTCCCTTGACTGAATGCTACATAAACAGTATAATTAGTTTGCGCAGCACGTATCTAATGCACTGTCAACCGCTCCCCCAATTGCTTGAACACTCCCAAATCCGTTATATTCCTACGTATACAAGCATGCACATACGCCTTAATGCATTACCATATTTTTGAGCATCAAATTAGCAGCATGTAGAAAACACCCCCCACTCTTAATCCCACATCAATACCAAGATGACTGGATACTTTACAGTTTGGCACTTTTCAAATTAATTGAACAGCATCAATGGGAATTGAACCTGTTACCTTGAGAGTAAGAGTCTCAGATCTTAACCAATAGACCACAGTGCCTGTGGATGGGTGCTTTCACACGCGCGAGTGCTCGCTAACCACGATGCCAGCGCGTTAACTTCCCAACCTTGAGAGCAAGAGTCTCAGACCTAAACCATTAAGCCACAGTGACTCTGTATATAATACCTTCAAAACAGATATATGACATGCAACCGAAAACTCAACATATATAATGAGGGGAGTTTTTACTCTGTGGGGTAATACCTACTTAAAAAGAGATCTACCTGAATAGAATCAATGGGAATTGAACCTGTAACCTTGAGAGGAAGAGTCTCAGACCTTAACCATTAGGCCACAGTGATTCTTTTTACGCGACGCCTACCTCGCGCTCGCGTCACCGTAATAAGACCCCCGGCCGCCAGCAATCCCTTCTAATCCGGAAGAAATACTTTCTGGTGCACTTTAAAAATACCGACCAGCACGGGGATCGATCCCTCGACCTTAGCGTTAATAGCCCTACGCTTTACCCAACCAAGCTAACCGGCTTTAAATCCGCTCACATCCCTGCGCTCTGAAAGCACGCGCTTACCCAACCTTTCTCGTGACGACGGACCACCAGCTCTGCCAACGATGGTCCCACGCAATCGTCCCGGACCAACGATCTTTGAAGCCACTTTCACGCTGGTAACGCTCCTCGCCGCCCGATTCGCAAGCGTGGATACCGCTTCCGTCCTTTGGCCCGAAGTCGTGCTACAGCCTCCTTGTGGATCATCCACCACCTCTGCTCTTCGCCACGAAAACCTCGCGATGTGGGAAACCGACTGCAACACCTGTAAAAACAAAAGACAAATATTATCCAACGACCTCCTAATGAGGTCGCACAATAAGGCTGGGGAGCGCGGAAGGCAAAAGAGGAAGATTCCTCTGCTCCCCAGCCTTTTATTTGTGGCGAGTGCTCGCCTCTCAAGAGGGGCGGGCACTGGTGACTTCCATTACCCGTAAGTGAAACTTTCACTTCCGGGCCATGTCTTGTTTGTTACTGATTAAAGGGCGAGCCTGTCGCGTCACGCGGTGTGCGACAGGCCCGCCTCCGGTGTCGTCGGGGCCGGCAGGACCGCCATATCATCGGCAGGTCCGATGCCGGCCCGCCTTACTAAATGTCACGATTTCATTTTCTTCATCAATTTAAAAAAATTCACACCCTCTGGATCCATGCTGTGAACTTGAGTGTGGCTTTGATCTTGACTTTGTGGACTTATGACTGCTTTCACTGCTTCTGCCACTCCAGCACACTTCAATGCAGTGGTCACTTGGAAGAGCCCCCACCACCTCTTTTCAAAGCAGCTCTTTCTGACATACTTTCAGAACACTATCCAGTCTCCTGGGTTTAGATTGTGACAAGGAATGCCCTTTGTGTCTTCTGTTGCACATTGACCTGATGAGAGACAGATTTCACCATATCAGCCAGTAATCTAGTGCAGCATCATCAGTTATTGAAATGAATGCAGCTGAAGGAAAATATGCTAGTCTTATTGCTTTTCCCATAATGATTTAATGGGGTGACAAATCAGTTTTTCTGTCAGGAGTACCTCTCATGATCATTAAAAAAAGAGGAAGTGCATCAGACCTTTTTAAACCAGTGGAAGCATACATTTTCACTTGTTTATTCTTGAGAGTTCCATTAGGTCTTTCAACAACTCCTGAAGATTGTAGACAATAACTACTATGGACCATCTGAAGTTATGTTTGGAGATAAGATCCCTGCAAAGTCTCAGAAATTGAACATGCTGCATAGGCAGTTCCCATTGCTCCATATTGGTCTCTCAAACAAGAACCATCAGCAAATAATGTCAGCCATTTTCAAAGATGTCCCTTTAATGTCTGATCTTGCTTTTGTACATAACTCAGTAATATATATACAGTTGTGCTCAGGTTCATCATCAATATTATCATTTTCTGTGTCTTCACAATCCTTTCTGAAATAAGAAGCAATGTTTCTGGATTTAGGAACAATACCTCGTGATAGAGCTGTGCTCTGCTGCAAGTATACCTTGTTCATAACCAGTAGGTCTACTATTAGTTATATGCTGTTTCCTCGTTATGGTCAAAAGAATTTTCACTGATTGTAGTCCATATAAAATTAAAGTATGACCCATCCTTATTCCTTCACTTTGTCCAATATAAATGCAAACAGCTGAAACCAATTTCAAATAACCTGGAAGACTTACAGCTACTGGATCCAATACAGCTAACAAGTAAGCCACTTGGCACATGAGACCACCATGGTCTGTGTAAGGATTGAAAGTGCACATCAACTTCTCTCATGGCAAGATAAAAAAATGTTACACTACAGTCAGGCATCCCAAGTGCTGGTGCATGACACAAAACTCTCTTTCAAACTTTCCAAATGCATTAAAACATTCTGTGTCAAATGGTACAGATCTTGTGTGCCACTGCGTTTCAACCTTTCTAAAGGTTTTGCAATTAAGTAAAGGTTTGCAATTTACTTATAAAAGTATCCACAATCTCAAGAAATATTCCAACTTCCCTCTTGGTGGTTGGCTGGCCCATTTTTAGAATTGTAGAAACACATTCTTTTCAGACGTTTCTCACACCTTTTTCAATATGGTGTGCAAAATTGATTGCTTTGTTTTTACAATATTGCATTTTAGTTGGGGAGACCTTATGTTAATTCTGAGCTAGATGATTTAATAGGACAATTGTATCAAGTTTACAGTCCTCCTTTCAGTTAGATGCAACCAGTAGGTCATCAATATACTGTACTAATACTGAATTACATGGCAACCTCAAACTCTATAAATCTTTCGTCCAAAATTGGCTAAGAATTGAAAAACTTCCTATACCGTTGTGGGATTCAACACCACATGCAAACTTTATTCAAAAATTAAACCACAAATTAAAATTGAGTCTTCCCATGCAGAGCAATCAAGACGAATGCTTGGTATAATTCGATGACTGTATACCACTCCACATCTGATGGAATTGGGAACAACATTACTGCTGGATTGGGTACCATTTGACAACTTGGAACAACTTTAATAATATTTTGGAGCTCTTGCACAATTCTCCATTTGTCATTAGAATTTTAATTCCCATCAAGGTAGAGTTAGAAGGACTACCAAGTACGTCCTGGAGGTACTTCTGCCTCTTTGGTGAGCCTGCATTGTCTAGTTCCAGGGACTACTGCATTTGGCTTTACATTTATATTAATTGGCTATGCTATTTTCATCAATCCAGTTTCTTTTCCAGTAAAGTCCCATACCTATTCTTTGACAGAATGTTGTAATGCTACAGGCAGGTCTGCTTTTATTTGTCTTCTTTTGTTACAACCAGGAATAACTGAACTCTTTTGAATATTATGAGTTTATTTTAAACATTGAGTGCTCATCATGTGTCTCAATCCCAACACTATCTGGTGTACAGTAGATGACACAATTCATTTTGCAAAGCAAACGCCTTCCCAATAAGTTCACAGGACTAGATTCACACAAATTGAACTGCTGATTGTTCTCAATCTGACCAGTTTTAACTGGGACATTAGCTGTAATCTGATTAATAATTTGTTTATTGCTGATCCCTACTAATTTGACTTCTTTTCCCAAGAGGGATGGGTTTAGGACTTCCACAGAAAGAATTATAAAATGCGTTGCCCCCGTATCAATCAAAACTGAAACAGGATGGCCATTGACTTCTCTGTCAACATATGGGCCACTGTGGTCTACCTCAAGGACTGCTCCAAAAAGCCAATCCTCCTCCTCCCTCAGGCACTGCCATTGTCAACTGCTCCCTTTCATCATTATTCAGAATCAATGGATTGTGTTGGTACCCTGCACTATAGGGCATCTTGTTTATCAAGTATCACTAGGGCTGAAGGCATCGACATTCTAAATTATTTCTGATTCTGCACACCCTCCTCAGAATTTGACATATCCAGGACCATCACATTCCTCTGCATTTGTGGAACCACTTCCCCCTAAATCCTGTTTGGATTTTGATAGCACTCCCTCTTCCAGTGCTGATTTTCCCACAGAAATGTCAGGCAGTTTTTCTCTTCATCATTTCCAAATTTACATTCCTGCCATCATTATTCATTATCCCCCTTCCATCACCTTGCATCTGCATTGCTCCTTTTTCCATTTGCACTCCTTCCATTTGATTCATCCCATTCATTCCAGGCTGAACAAAATTCTGGTTTTAACTCATTTGCTTCTGGGAGCCTTACTCAAATTGCTTTTGTCTAGGCAATCATCAACTTCTCCTTGACCTTCTTCTGTTTTGCATCAAAGTAATCACTACTATGTTTCGCCAGCTTCACATCAATACACTTTGTCTGCCAGCACACAGCACACCTCACTCTGTTGTATATGTTTACTAATCTCTGGCCTCAAACCCATGAAAAAAGCAGACACAATACCGGTGACGCCATATTTTTTGGGCTCATCAACTCTGCTGTGTTTCTTGACTATTTGCATAAGAATCACATAAAAGGCATGCTCTGCCCCCTTTGGCTTCTATAAGTTCTCAAAATGTGATACCCAATTTATGTCCTTTTTGAGGTACCCGTTTTTTAAATACTCAATTACCTTCTGGTACTTTTCAGTTACCTCCCCAGAAGGAGCATTATTAGGAGGCACCCAAGCTGGTTCTTGTGTTTCTCATCCCACCACAGCCTTGCACTGTGTCCATAGGTCACTTGGAACCATAATTTCAAACAGCAGATTTGAGTCAGTCCATACATTTGGGAAATATTGGTCATTCTGTGTACCTCCTCATTGCACTTTCCTAGTTTTTGTCTCAATTTTGGAAAATTAGTTGTAAATGCATGCAAATCAGCTTGTGACTATGGCACATGGACCAAACTCCCTCCATGAACTTCTCTTAAAGGAAACTCCAAAACTGTTTATGTCCTATATTCAGAATTACTTGGTGCACCTCTGGCCCTACCTTCAGTCCTTTTCATTTTCTCTTTATTTGCCAACCCTTTCTTTCATCTTTTTTCAATATTTCTTTAAATCACTGCTTTTCTCTGTTCTCTCAACTAGATCTTTAATGTGGGCTCTCAGAGTGGTTAAACCCATTTCTCTAATATTGTTGGGAGTTAATTCCATTTTATAATTTGGTTTTACATTTTCATCTTGCCGATGTGAACATTGCATTCATCAGCTAACTCTTCTAATTTATTGTGTAATGCATTTACAGATCTGGCTACTTCTTTAATTAAATTTCTCATTTCATTAGCATTGTGAGTCAAAAGCCTGCTCACATCATCAATGTTTTCCTGTAACATTTCATCAAATTCAATTTTTAAAATGTGAATATTAATTCCTCTAGAAACCTCTATTACTGTCCTTATGGGTACGGAAACTTGTATCTGGGATCATCCTGTGTATCCCTGCTTGTGGTCGGCATTGCTGTCATCAACATTTCAGTAGTGCACTCGGTGCCCCTGCAGAAGTGGTAGGAGCTTGTACAACTGTACCGCCATCTCCCCCAACACCTTTATCAGATCCTAAACTAGTATCAGTTGTCCCCGTTGCTTTTGCTGTGTACTGAGGATGTCTATAATTCAAAAGTTCACTTATGAAATTATCCTCCTCATCAGAATCATTTGTCTACTTCTCCTCCTTGCTTGTCTTGTTTTTGTCATTTATTTTCTTATCTATGGCAGGACAGTATCTTACACCTTCTATCATATCCTCCCTCCAACATTTCTTTTGCAGACTTACCTGCTCTCAAGCCACTGTCTAAAAGAACCCTTCACCTGCTTTTTTATTTTCTTTCTCTCTTTCTCTCTTTTTCTGTCACCATTTGATCCCATTTATTTAGCACCTCAGGCTGTGTGGGTCCGGGAATCAGCGTCATGTCATACATGGTTTGTCCAAGGAGCTCTAAAGGAAACTGCAAATGCTTTTTAGAAGCTGCATATTCATGTCATTCTCAAGCCTAGGTATGTGTGAAACTCAAGGTCCGTCATCATCTCATATGCAGGCGTCCCCTCTGCAGGTATTTTCGGACCTTCTATTGCATGTGCAGCAGAAACTTCAGGCCTTTTCATTATGTCTCCCATTATTTGCGCATAAAACGATCCCAAAATCATAATAAGCGACCTAACCACAGTGCGACTCTATCAAAGGTCAACTTATCACAGCACGGCTCTATTAGCAACCAACCAATGACAGCACAGCTTTGTGGTGATTTCGCATCAATACCATTGTGGTACTCTGGCTGACCAACCGATCACAGCACAACTTCTCAGTGAACAGGAAGACAACCACAAAACCTCTTTAAAACAAAGAAACTAAATAAATACATGTCTGCTTACTCCAGATATGAAAGGAAATCAGTAATGTAAGTATACCAATTCAATCACAAACCCTAAAAACTAAGCACTAAGGAAACAAAGGCACTAAACAAAACAAAATACAAAAAGCATCATTTAAGTCACAATACACATCTAGGTAAACTCCCGTACAGTGGTAGTCCTCCCTGGTCCTGTGCACTTAGGAGTGGAGTACACCAACCCAAAATGAAGCACACAACCTGTAATGAAAAACCTGTTAGTTCAGAATTCCAGTCCATGTGTATGTGGAGCCTTGCACTACACACTACCTTCTGCAGACAAGTAATACCACAAGATTTCAGATTTTGATGAATCCGATGAACAAACCAAAACCAATATAAACTCAAATGCAGTTTATAAATATGAATAATACATCAAATGTATAGTAATCAATCCAGTAATTGAACCCGGTATCAACATCACATATCCAAACAACTCACAACAGAAACAGATATCCATTCCTCAAAGATATAATCCAACATCCATCACAAATGCATGCACCATTCACAAATCAATTCACTTTATTCATCCTTAAACTCCAAATTGCTCAGGAACACACTATGGGTCACTTTGCCGGACTCTCCAGCTAAGAACACTTTAGCAGAGTTCCAAAAACTTCTTTATCCCCTTAGACTGGGCATTAAGGTTTCACTGGAGCCTAGGAAATCCTTTGGGAACCCCTATAAAAGGGGGGGAGGGGTTGTGCTATTTAAAACACAGCCATCCTCTGCTACAAATATGTAGGAGTGGAACCCCAAACCTAAAATTCAAGAATTTAGATTACTCAAAATTGACCTCGGCGATTCTGCTCTAGGGCTGATCTTGTGCAAAAAGGCACCCTCCTCAGCATTTGATCCACATCATTAAAGCAGAGTAGCAAACAATTCATTTGGACCACTTAATAACTGAGTTCTATAGTGGGAAAGGTTAAAGGGTTTTATTACAAAATCAAGTGGTACAGAGTAAAAGTTAAAATGCCATAAAGGCTCAAATGAAATCCCAAATGAATAGCAAAATTATAAAGAAATCGGATAGAATCTCTAGTGGAAAGAAAGGTCATTCCGCTGACTCTCAAAAGCAAAGGGTTCTTATACACAGTCCTTAGATAGAAAGTTAACTAAACCACGGATTAAGCATGGTATAATCCCATATATCATTTCTTTTGGCAAATCAGAAAAATCCTTGTTAATTACATTACGCGTTAGAACAATCCCATCTTCTAAGAAAGAATCAAGAATCTTCCGTGTCATAGTGGTTTCACTCTAATACAACATTTCTGAACAATAGACTATACACAGGCCTAAGAGTGCTAAACCCAATAATGGACCTAGAAGGACCTTGAGCATCTGCAACTGTTAGGAACACTAGAAAAGTCTATTTTCAAAATTGTTATTAAATCAGCTTGCCTTTGCTTGTATCGCCTGTGGGGAGGTAAGATAAGCAGGGGAATGAGATGGGAGGGGGAAAGTGCATGAGTGAATTGAGCAGCGTCAAAACAGCAACCATGTTAACCAATATGGACATTTTATAGAAAAGTGGCACAACTAAATTACACTAATAAACACAATTCTACACAATTGTATTAAACTTGTTTTAACTGCAATATTATTAATTCAAAATTTGCATCTCTGAGCCATCACCAAAAAAATTTGTTTTCAATATTAATAGTCAGCCATAATTATGATTTTTTTTTTAAGTTGACACTCTTTACCTAATGCAAATTTCAGTGCCCATAAAGTGTGATCGGGTGAATCAAAGTTCACAACTTGTGCTGGCCAACAAATCATTTCATTCAATGATGCAGACCCACTACTTTGCACTTGCACACTTGACCTTTACAAATGTTTTGAGGTAATGTTCCAAACATTAGAAGTAAAACACAAGTAAAACAAAGTAAACAAAAAAGTAAAAACCACTACTTCAAGAGACCTGATGTGGAGGTTTCATAGGTTTGTGAGTAAGACTGCTCACTTATGACTTTCTTTTCTCAGCCTATCTGACAGGCAAGGGGGGGGGGGTTAAAAAAGAAGAAAGGCTTTGTCCAGGCCTGGTCAGGGCTAATCATGATCTTCTTCTACCTTGCCCAAAAGTGGGGGGAGTTAAGGAACTCTCTCCCTGGCCTTTCCAAAGTGCTGCAAAGGTGGAAGGCACCCATGACCTCCTGCCTAGTCCACGGGCAAGTGGGCATTGTAAAATTACACAGGGTAGACTTGGAAGCAGCCCTTGTGCATCATCTCAAACATTTCGCAGTGCAGATGAAAGTAACTATTAAACCCTTCTCACCTTACCCACGAGCTTGGAGAAATTACCCGTCCTTCTCACTTTGAGCAAGGGTTTGGGCAAAATAGCCAATCATCTTGACACTTCATTAGTGCAGTGGAAAACTCTCCTTCCCACTGCCCAAACTTGGGTGAAGGTGAAATTGGCAACCCTCCCTATCCTCGCCCAAAGGGGAGGAGGAATTTCTCCCAACACTGCCTTATTTTGAGGTGACTTTGCTTCCAACTCCCTTCACCCTTCCCAATGGTGGATCGGTTAAATTGGCACATCCTTCTTGCCTTGCACTAGGGCAAGGAGCAGTAAAAATATTGTGAGAAACACTACCACCTTAGCATCTGCTCCTGTGCCTTGTTCCAAATTTTAAAAAAAGACATAGGAGTGGGTTTCAGCGTACCCACTTCTCCATGGCTACTATATTCTGCACCAGGGAGAAGAGTGTATGAGTTGCTGTTCACCCACCCCACAACCTGTTGCCATTTGTGAACAAGGACTTGGATATTGAAGAGGATGTGAGTCCTACCCAAGTGATAAGTCCCAAAATCCAGTTAGGTCAAACACAGTTTCAATAATTTAAACCTGGGCTCATCCTCAGATGGTTGGGTAAATGGGTCAAATATTTAGCAACAGTAAACAGTCAAAAAGCCAAAAAACAACACAATTACCAAAATATATAAATTGCAATAAGAAAAATTGCATCAAAATTACTCTAAAAATAGGGACTGGAGATATGAATTTTTTACGTTTTAAGGCAAAAAGCACCAAGAAAAAGAAAAGTGCCAATCAGAAATCAGCGTTCACTGTTAGCTGGTACCGAGGTGCAATTTCAGACTGACCCTGAAGGAGCAGAGGTCAGATACACCAAGCAGGTCATCGGAGTCAAAGTTTTTACCTTCTGACTTGGAAGTTATGGAAGTTGAAAACCTCCATTAGAGCAAGATAGGAAGCTGGATCCGACAAGTTCTGTTTGAACCCTGATAGCTGCTGAACAAGGTCCTGGTGAATCTTTGGTTTTGGTGGAAAAACATCTGAGCAGTAAAATTCAATTTTCACAGCCACCCACGACCTGTGGTCAAGCAGATTCTTTTCATGCTATCATCAGTTCAAGATTTTTACCTTCAGACCTGCTCTTTTTTTTGGAGCTCAAAATCTTCCATAGGGATAAGCTTGAAGCACATTCTGATTAAATATTTCTTGAATCAAACTCCTTTGCCACGAGGTCCCATGGGCTCTCCAGAGCTCTTTCAAGTCTCAAAAATGTTTCCAAGTAGCATCTTTTCAGACTTTCTTGGGTTGTTCCTCTTAGCCACTTCTAAGGCTCCACAAAGGGGCTAGGACACACTCAAGCATAGGACACCAGTAAGGTCCGTTCAAGGGCCTTGGTCAATTGATCTCTCCATACAGATTACTGACAGCAGGTCCAGTTTTTCTCTCTTCTGCCACATTTCCAAAATGTGCTCTGCGGAGCTGGGTGGGCATTCTAAATTAGTTCAATTCATTAACTAGTGTGTGGGGGTGCCTCGCAGACACTCCATGACTAATAGGTACAAAGTTCCCAAGTGCAAATTATCCCACTTTTATTGCACATCTTGGAGCTTATTTACAAGTCCAGTGAGCTGCCGGAACGTCACTTTTCATGACGTTCCAGTGGCACACTGGTATTACCCATATCTAGGAGGCCACATAAAGCCACCCTGCATGGCTTTTCATGGCCTCATATATATGGTGTGAGGCAACGAAACGCAAGTTGCTGCGTTGCCTCACACTGCAATGGGGAGGCGTGCCGTTGGCATTTCAGTGGGTGTTTACACGTCATCCCCCTTGCATTTAACACATTCCCAGATTTACAACATGCTGTAAACCCGGGAATGTGTCAAAAGCCTACGCTGTCCCAGGCGTGGCGTAAGGATTGTTTTTGTGAAGGAAGGTGTCCTTCCCCCACAAAAACAACCTGATTTCAACACAGACGCAAGGGTGCTTGTGTTGGTACATGGCAGCCATTTGTGCACCAGCGCAGTAAATGAGGACAGGAATGTGCCATATCTCATAGATATGGTGCATTCCAGCCCTTTTCTTTTGAAGTGGGGCAGGGCAGCAAGAAGGCTTGCAGCACTGCTCTATGTCAAAATATTGTAAATGAGGGCCCTTGTTTGCTTCGCTGCAAACTATTCTACAGTACACCATTCTTAGTAAAATCCAAGATGGCAATTTTTTCTGTCCTTGGATGGAGCTTATAGCACACCTCACACAACCACTCCAAAATGGCTCAACCTGGTTCTGGAGCCACCTCAGAGTAAAACCAGGAGGCAAAATTGTGCTTTGGGATCAAATACACCTCTTCTCCAGGCTTTCCTTATCACTAAACTATAAAACTACAAGTCTCCCCCGGTCCCTTTTAAGTTAGTAAAGTTCCTGAGCACTTATTAACTGCCGTGCTTGGGTTAAACTGTGTCACATACATCCCCTATGACATCCTGCCATCCCAAGCTATTATCTCTACTCTGAAAGCAGTATTTCACAGCTCATCAAAGCAGCACTGACAGGCCAGCTGCAGGCAGGACAATACTAATTAGCCTGCATTGGCTTCAGGCAGGGAATGTCTAACTTTTCAAAGGATACCAAAAATCCAATGTCACTATTGAATTGGATTTTAAATAAATATTTAAAACAATATTTGGACCATCTCTGTAGCTTTTTCAAAAAACTTTTACTGAATTAACACATTAACTGTACTTTAGCTTTTTCTCCATAGAACCAGCTACAGCTCTAACGGTAAGAATAGTTTTCGGGGGGTAGTGACTGTAGGAACATGCAAACATTGAATTCTTACATGTTACACTTTTAAATACCAGTCACTGTTCTTTGTGAACTACAAGGTCTACTTTTAGGAGTGACTTCCTTTTATTAAAATAGGGTTCCCCTTCTGGCAAGAGCATTTACTTTGACAGAGCTTCTTGCAGGTAGAAAATCTGCAAGATTCCGGCTACCCATGTAGGCCTGAAGCCATGTTTTCCTTGTCAGCCTAGTGTGTGGCACAATAGATGCAGCAGTCCACAGGTGACATTTTACTTTCTATGCCATTTGTGTGTTTTCTTAGACTATATAGTATGGTGCTATAGAAAATGTAAGGATGCCAATGCATTATTAGTCAATTTTGCCATGTCTTAGGGGTCATAACACATTCCCTGGGGACAGGACAGCAGTACCCTAGTGCGTAGAGTCCATTATACATCAGTGTAGAAAACATGCACCTACAAAGCCACCATTTTGCAATGTTGTGTAAATTCAAATAATTATGATGCCATTATAGAACCTTTATCACACTAATACACTTAAAAATGCAAGTCATAACTGGTGGTAGTTAATGCTAATTTAGTACAGTGGGGAGTTAGGACACAAGATAAAGGTACCACCTTAACTTGGGAAGTGCTTAAACTTTTTGTGGTGAAGCCACTCTAAACATATTTGTCAGTCGGAGCTCTATTTACATTTTAACTTACAGTTGAGTTGTGATGTCAAAATATCTCCTGCCAGGTCAGGCAGACAGTCTCATAGGTATGTGATACAGCAAAATTACTGAACTGCTGTTCAAAGGTTGAAAATGAGAACTAACTTTCTGCTCTGCATAGCTATTTCCCTGAAGTGTACAATCAATAACAGAAAGGAGATATTGGTGGTAGGATACATATCTTTTGCATGGCTGTAGTTGAAAGCAGTACTTTGCGTCTTTTTCTTTTAAAAAAAAAAAAAACATTAAATTGTATATATTTTTGTGCAACAAATTACTGGTTGCATGTTGGTGTGTTTAATTTTAAGTAGAGATTCTGCATTTGTTCTCCTTACGATGAACCATACTCATTCATATGAAGGAGAAATAGGGAGAGAATGAAGATTTTTGCTGTAAAGGTAATGATGTGACCATGTAATATTAGGAAACAATATTCTCTGCCACAGGCACCTCAGAGTTCCTCATAAATAACACACTCTGTGGTCTTGTTCCTTTATTTGGTTATGGGACCTGTTTGACCTGTCAGCCTTAGGATGGGCTTCCCACAAACGTTTTGCCTTACTCCTCCTTATTTTTCTGATCTCGTTTTTGTTGGCCTTAGGACTCTGTGCACTTTACCCCTGCTAACCGGTGCTAGAGTGTGTGTGCTCACTCCTTAAAACATGGTAACATTGGCTAATCCCCAACGGCATATTTCATTTAATTATATGTCCCTAGTAAAGTGGTACTACATGTACCCAGGGCTTGTAAATCAAATGCTACTAGTGGGTCTGCAGCACTGATTGTGCCATCCACTTAGGTAGCCTTTTAAACATGTCTCAGGCCTGCCATGGCAGACTGTGTGTACAGCTTTAAGCTGCCATTACTACCTCACAAAATAAACCTCTTGCAAGACCCAAACCTTCCTTTTTAATACATAAAAGTCAGATCTAAGGAAGCCCTAGACAGCACAGAGGGCAGTGTGCAGTGTGTTTAAAAAGTAGGACATGTACTTTTAAGTTTTACTTATCTTGCTAATGAAAAACTCTTAAATTCGTACATTTAATAAGCTGTAACTTCCAAGTGGGAACAGGTAACAGTTCATATTTGCTATCTTTGGGACTGTATTGAAAAATATTTTTTTATGGAGAACTTGGATTTTCGTATTACGATTTTGAAAATGTCACTTTTAAAAATTTGGAATTTTCTTGCTTTAGCCATTTTGTGTCTGCACTCTGCAGCCTGTCTCTGAGTGACATGACTGGGTGTAGTTGGCAATTGGACTTTCTTTATTCCTCCTAGACAGCCATACACAATCGAGAGCGTAGGTGTGCTTGGATTGGCTATCCCTGGCAGCATGGGAGTGTGGAGTATGACACAGCCCCACTACACTGGAACAGGCTGTGTCCTGCCTTCGCAAAAAGGATTGCATACCCCCTGTAGTTAGTCTGGAGCCAAGGGAGGTAGGAAACCTGTGCACTTCAAAGAGAAACCTCTGGACACTCAAAGGTGGCACCAGGTATGAAATGTTTACCTTAGACAACATATCTTCAGTACACTTCTGGACCTGTGGATACTACAGAAGAAGGACTGCTGTGCTGCTTTGCTGCCAGAAGAACTGCCTCTCTGCTACCCTGCTGCTCTGCTGCCTGCTGCCCTGCTTGTTGAGAAGGGAAATTAGACCTGCAAACTTTATCCTAGACTGAAGTGACTCAAAACGTCAGCCAGCTGGCCTCCTTTTCTGAGCTACATGGATATAACAAGCCCAGAGGTTCCAAGCAACTGCCCAGGTGACTGGCTACCTGGACCTGCAACTGTAACTGGACCTGCCTGAGCAGGGCTGGACTGGGAACCCAAACCGGCCTTGGCAAAATGCTCAGCCAGCGCCCCGGCGGGTTGGAGGTGCGGTCGAGCTCTTTGCAAGGGCCGGTTGTGACTTTCTCCCAGTCTTACACGACCTAATAGTTAAGAGGCACTCTGGGCTTTTTGGTGCTATTTTCAATTAAGTCTTTAAAAATTCATATCTCAAGTTCTGCTGATTGGGTTTTTGTCATTTTGTTGTCAAATTACTTATAGAACTCTTCTACTCTATTTTTCATGTATTGTATTTTCACTTTATTCCTGTTTGACGTCCTTCATAAATACTTTACACATTGCCTCTAAATTAAGCCTATCTACTCTGTGCCAAGCTACCAGAGTGCTGAGCACAAGTTCATTTGTGGTTTGCTTGTGATATCACCCTGACTAGGATTGTGGTTGCTGCTTGAGTAGGATTTCATCCCCCTCAACCAGTAACCCAATTTCTTACACAACTCCTCTTTAACACACAATATCCTTATAATGTAAGTCAGAGGGTACTTTATACAGGATTGAACTAGCCTAAAGGGTAATCAGGCAGTGCCCGAAGGGCAAACTCTTACAGGTAAGTGTGTGGGCCTTTTTTTTTAGCAGTTTCTGGGCCTTTTTATGGCCATGTGGGCTGGTTTTTACTTTAGATTTCCCTGATATTACTCAAAACATTGCCTGCAGCAAACACCTGCATGCAGTATACCACACCTTGCAAAATACCTATACAGCATGTCATTCCAAGTTCAAAAGTGCCCTGCCTTTCTAATGTGGGCCACTTTTTTAACTATCTGGGGCCCTATTACTAATAGGATGCACTTTCCCTGTTTGCGCCACAGCGCATCTTTAAACAGTTGTATGTGATACAAATAGGTACAGTGCAACCTATTTTGATGAATTCGCTGCCATTATGGCAGCGCATTCAGTGAAATAAGGAGCAGCTGCTTCAAAGAGGGGAGAGAGATCCCCTTGCATGCCGGTGCAGTGAGTGACTGCACCCTCCTGTACGGGGATGTTTGGAGGGTCCATTGGACCCCCCATAGCCCATCCATTAGGCAGCCCTCATGGGACGCATTGACAGTGCACAACTTGTTTGGGGTGCACTTTCAGTGAGCCTCCTAAAGACCTGTTTGCTTCTGCATCCCCATCCGTAATACAGTGCAGGTGAAGAGGTAAAGTGATTCCATCATTTACATGGGGCCACACCCCAATGCAAATGAGTGAACATCTTCTGAAGACAGTGCTGCCACTACATGTGTGCCAGTGATATTAGTATTACAGAAGGGGCAGCAGAAGTGTCTGTGATCCTATCTGTAATACCAAAGTGCTCCGGGGGCTCACAAAGTGGGTACAGTTGCCTGTTATGCCCCTGAGACACTTTCCATAATACATCCCCAAGTTTGCTAATGGGGCCACTTTTATTTTGGAGCACGGGCCTACATTTTGACCCAGTTGACCCTGACGCTGTTCTACATTGTGTTATTATTCATCTAATAATTATTTATTTGGAGGCTTCTGCATGCTTTTTCTCCCATCGAAAGTGTATGCAGATAGAGAAATTCCATGAGCAGGAAGAGAAAATCTGTACTTTATTTTCAACATTTTAAAACTCTGAGATTAATCTTCCTTTTCAGCAGAAACAGTTGTGCTTCGAAGTCGAATTTTCGCCACTTTGACCATCAACTATTCAACAGTTAATAAGAAACACATAGAGGGGTTTGACGCAGAAAACACACCACATAGACAGGCACAAAAGTACACATGCACACACTGACAGTGGTTTAATGGTGGTGTCATCACCCTGTTGCAGGGATTCTGCACCTACACAGAACTATGCGCAGGAAACCAGGACCTCAGTCTGTAGTGGTGTACCAAAATACCCACCTCGGTGCCCAGAACCCTAATCCGACTAGCTATAGTGTCTCATTCGTTCTCCGTACTACAGCGAAGTTACCAATGATTAGACATCCTAGAACATGTTACTCCATCCCTCTAAGGATACGTGGGAACAAGAACACTCTTTCGTTCAAACTCTCGTACTTATCCACAACATGAGTAATTAGAGCCAAAGTATAGTTTAAAATGTTTATTTTAACTAACATGCACTATAATGCAGTACATGAGCCAATACTAGCAGCAATATGCATAAGATCAAACAAATCAGCATTGTTACAATTCCATATAGAACAAAAGGGGAAATCATATTATAATGATAGTGGAAACAGGACTATAGCGCCTTACCACCCTCCCCGTGCTAGAAGCTAGTTTATTATTGTATTGTATTGTATTGTATATAGCATTTATAAAGCACAACAAACACCCTACGGGTACCCTGGTGCTAAAGATATGTGAATACAGACCAGCGTAAAGCGAGAAGGACAGAACCTAAAATGGGAAGTACTCGGAGACGACAGAATCAATTTCTGGGGGAACAGACACGGTTTGATCCTTTTCCTAAACAAGGACGAGGTACTACATTGTCTGATTTCAAGTGGCAGTTCATTCCATAGTTTTGCGGTGGCAATACTAAAAGTTCTTCCTCCCAGTCTGACCCTGTTAAACCTGGAGACCTTTGCCAGGCAGGCAGAAGAGGATCAAAGGCTCAGGGTGGGAGTGTACCAGACCAATTTCTTCTGTAGTAGGACCAAATCCATGCAGAGCCCTAAACCCTATACATAGGGATTTGAAATATATTCTTTGCTGCACCGGGAGCCAGTGTAGCTCAGCTAGACACATTGAGACAGAAAAGCCGCGTGGTCTCCCCAGATCTAATTTCGTTGCCGTATTCTGAACACATTGCAGTCGCTGAATCAGATATTTGGGGGACTCCAACAGTAAGGCATTGCAGTAGTAAAGTCTGCTTAAAATAGCGCCTCGTACTATCAAGGCTCTGACCGCGATGGGAAGCAACAGGCGGATCTTTCTCAATGCTGTAATAAGACCAAAACAGCACCCCACCGTCTTATTCACTTGCGTCTCCAGTGACAAGTTGGCATTGAACAGAACTCCCAAGTTTTGCACCGTCTTCGACGGCGTCAGGGGTGTAGATGCACCAAGAGGCCAGAAATTGTGAGGAAGAGGCATAGGAACCTTCCCAACTGCGCAGTGTTAAATTTTGGTCTTATCCTTATTAAATTGTAGAGAATTATTTTGTAACCACTGCGCAGTGGCGTGCATGCAGGCATGAAAATCCTCCAAGGCATTAGGTTGGTTATAATTATGGAAGACCTCCAGGCTTTGTCAGGGGGACACCATACCTCCAAGTTCAGATGTAGGAATCTACATCTCCGGACAAGCACAGCTCTTCTATCCTGGAAAGCGTTTCTCCAAGTGTCTTAACCTGCATGCCAGGCAATATTAAAGGCACTAGATTTTCAGTGTTGCAGCTGTGATCTGTTATGGCTATGGACATGAGGCTGACCAAAGCAATTCAATAGAGCTCATTGTTTTTCGAACTTGAACACGCTGTGCAGACTAGGGGCACAGTGTACAACTAAATATGTGAAATGCAGACAGTTCTCATGTGAAAGCGAGCAAGCAAAGTGTTTATGAGAAACGTGTCATGTAGTAACGTGGGCAGAAAGCAGCAAAAATGGCGGCCAAGCGTATACTAGCTTATGCTAACTTAGTAATGTCCGCAGGTGAGCCCACATCCTCACTACACCCTACCCTTGGTCAGTCCAACGGACAATGGTATGACGAGAACACAGCTTTCTAGAAGTCTGAGCAAGAATCAAGAGCATTCTTATCAATGCGACCTCTGAATTGGCGATGAGAAGAGGGATGAAAAGTGGAGAGCTGGGAAAGAAAAAGAAAGGGGAAAAAAACTTCTTGTGTCCAAAAAAGGCACACAAAAACAAAAGAAAGAAATCCAGCAGGGACGAGTGTTAGCCGAGTTAATCCAGCAGAGTGTATGAACAGTAGGTTGCAATAGCCTCCAAGAGGAAGTCCTTGTTATCGTCAGAATAAAGAGATACCACCCAATTAAGCAAAGTGAATGAACATATATGTTCCTCAACAATGGGCGCTTCCAGCACCATCAAAGGACAACTTGCGTGTTACTTGATGTAACTCCATTGTAGGAAATCCTGTGCCGCTGCACAAATATCCCATTCTGCCAAAACTCCCAGCGCAGCCGCGCAGGCCATAATACGAACACCGGAACATTCTTGCTCATGGGCCACTAAGGGACTCATTAGCAGTTCAAAATCCGGTGGGGGAAATGCTGTATTGGAGAGGCAAAGATCCAATGCCAATTGAAAGGAGCAATCCAAGCAGTTGAAGACAGGTTGCATGCAAGTGTAGTAAGCAAAGTGAAAAGATTATCCATAAGCCACGCTGAGTGTGGCCAGGGGCAGAGTACCGTAGCATTCAAGCATACGGTTACGGAGCATCTGCAGCCGGTCTTGGCTGTGCTGGGCTACAGGAAGAGCATCCATTTCACAGTAGGCAAATCACCAACAGAACTCCAGCGGCTAAGGCAATTAATAGTGGCAAGCCACCGAAGACGCTGGAAAAAATATAATGAATAAATGCCGGTATCACACCAAATATAGTTTGGAAAGAGGTCACAAGGCCAGAGCCCACAACTTTAAAAAAAATGGGCCAAGCCTGCAGTGTTAGAAGTATTGAAGATAGTGTGAATCAATGCACCAAAATGTAGTGAGAGGTCAGTATTAAGAAGGGCTTGTACTTCTGTACGGGTGTTAGCCACGTGAAGGATGAATGTCTCACGGGCAGATGTGAGCGAAACTTCTTTTTGGGATAATAATGCTCTTATTCTGTTCAACTTGTTGAAGTCTGCCTTCAAGGTCGGAATGGAAGGCCAAATCGAGCTATCGAGCCTCCCGTGTGGGGGTGGTAAAAGCACATTTTTACAGCAAACCACACGCTGAAACCGTCACAATGTAAGGGATGCCGGCCAGCATGCCGCAGCATTCCTCGTTATTTAAAAGCAAATAACTACCGTTTACAAGCAGAGTGAAGGTTGGTGCAATAGCTGGCATTGGAATACCTTTCAAAACACATGCAAGATTCGGGGCTGTAAGGTGACAAGCGCCATGCAATTGTATATTTTTGCAAACAAGAGAGTGACCTATTGTTGAATCACATGATTCACCAGTTAGGTATACCTCCTTGTCATCCCGTAGGCATCTGTATTTAAATGGTAACGACCAAACTTCGTGTAGAAATGCACTGCCTAAGGGTTTGAAGCGGCCTAGTGGATAATGTTTCATGCATGAGGTAAATTTAAACACGGAAAATGGGAGAGTTATAACCCCATAGATGAGCCAGACAGCTGAGTCTGTTTCGGCCACAGAGAATGGTAAGGGATCTAACTTTTCAATATGTAAAAGAGAATATGTAGCATCTTTCATGGACATAAACTGCTGTTTGTTTGTCAAATTAAAAGGCAAAAATAAAGATGAAGCGTTCAAATAATCCCAAGGGACTTTCCCCATCTTTAGAGTCTGTAAAGTCCACGCAAATTGCATAACTGAACGCAATTGATTTTGACCATGATACAAAACAGAAACCTCATCTTGTATGATGTCAGCAACAGATGAAACAATATTGTCCAAAGTGTAAATGCGGGAAGAAAGTGTGTTAATACTATTATCAACAACAGCAAGAACTTTCTCAAGATTAGCCTGGTCTATTGACCTTAAACGTGAAGCTGCTTCAATTTGGGATAGCTTCCAGATTTCATTGTAAGCTGCATAAATAAATCTTTTTGATCTTGGACCAGCAAGGTCTTTTTTTAAATCTGTCAAATCAATGTCACCCGATAATAATGACAAATGTTGTTTTACTGAAGTTAGTGTTGAGTGCTGTAACCAGTTTTGACATAACTTCCCAACAGAATAGGTAGTAACTGAATGGGAGCTAGAAAAACGAGGATCGGGTCTTTCCTGTGTGTAACCAAGAGCCCTGTCATGGAAACGAAGCTGGCAAGCATCTGAACTGGTCTGCCAAACCAACCAACCACGGGGGTCCAGTCTAGAAAAATGAGAGGTGTCATTGTTAAATATGATTGTAATTTAGCAATGGAATAATTAGTATGACTGCTCCAGTTCAGATATGCAGCTAGAGCAGGAATAGCAGGGGCATTCATTTGCTTCAAAGTAGCCAATCCAAAACAAGTAGTTTGATAAATCGTTTAATTTGAAAACAAAATCTGTGTTGGAATGAGGCATGCACGGTGTAACGCTTCTGTGCCTCTCACCTGCCAGGATCCCCAAACCCCAAACAGATTTAAGACATTTTGTGGACTTCCACAGATCATAGCCACCCACAGGACAAGTTATCAATAAAGTATTTGGAATATAATAATTTATTGTGGGTGAGCATTACCTTAGAATTAGATGAAGCATTTAATTTAAAATAGAATGACTCTGGTTTTGACTTATCAAAATCTGTAAAATATGTGAATTTGTTCAAAAACATTTTAGAGCTACCTTCCAATGGAGCCGGGCAATGTTCCCACTGTGTGTAGTTGAAAACATTTCTAAATGTGTTAGCTTTATGCAGACAATGATGACCATATGCTGATAGAAAAATAAATCGGCATAATTGCAGTATTCAAATACAAATCCTCAGCATCAAATGCAGCATGGTATTTCAAATCAGCAAACAAAGATTGTATGGCTTGTAACTCCCAATCATCAGACCGTATGTTGTGTTTCACTACATCACTCATTGAAACACGAAGTACATTTGGTACATTAATTATCTCTGTAGGGCCATGGATTTGAAAATCTACAGCATCCCAAACTATGCCGTCTGTAACTGGCCAAGCGGGGATGTTGACAAAAGTCTGGTCTCTTTTCATGATGTGAGAAGAGTGCGGAGCCAAAGTTCCATCAACCAGTTTAACAGCAAAGCATTCAGGAAGGTAGTGACCATTGATTAGAAGGAAAAAAAAATGCCACAAAACCAATGGACATGAACAAAAAAATGACGACGAGCACCAACCAGATGTATGTCCAAGGCGGAACCAAATAAGTTTGTTTAAACCAGGCTACAAAAATAGAAAATTTGGAAGGGGCCAATGACGACATGGAATGCGAGTCAAAGGAAATACGTGATTCATTAATGACCTTTGGTCTCACCCCAGGCAATGACTCGGTAGTGGGATAAGCATATTCAGTTTCTTCATTATCAGTGGAAGCAGGCGGGATTAGCAAAGGATTATTAACAGAGTCCATCTCAATGGCAGTGTCACCCTGCGTGTTGTTAAAAGCGGGTAAGCCTGGATCTCTCGATACTGCAGTGGTGGACACCGCTGGTGTGATGCTTGACATTGTCCACTGAGATGTATCTATTGTCTTTTCAACCAGGAAGTGGGTAAAATGACTGTACGAGTACCCTTCACTCCAGGCACTGGGACCAGTGCATGACAAGAGGGGCCAAACTCTTTCATCTTCTCCACCTTCTCTGGGACCAGATCGCTGGTTTGGGGTAGCCAGCCGACTACCGGAATCTGCAGCGCATCATCAGTGGAAGAGGGTAAATGTTCCTTTGCAAGACTGTCACGGGTCTCTTGTAGTTTCTGTATACAGCAGAAAGATTATCTACATCAAAGGATGCGGCAGATGCCGCCAGGTCTAGACCTTCAAGGTCTGGCACAAAATGTTCATGCCGAAGAGCATTTCGTATGGGGTCCGCCCATCCAGAGATCTTCTAGGGAGATTATTTAGTGCACGTCGTATGCTATACAAATGGGTGAACCAGTTCCTGCCAGTCCCTTGGACCCTAGCTGTCAAGGATTGATTTAAATCACAGTTCATTCACTCCACAACTGAATTGCCCTCAGGCCTGTATGAAGCGCAAATTTGATCAACACCCCCAAAGACCTCATGGTATCCTTGTACGCCTTAGAGGCGAACGCCGGACCCTGGTCCGAATGGAAGCTGCCACATGCAAAAATTCCCACAAAGACACGCAAATCCCTGATGACAGTCCGGGCGTCAGCACTTCGTTATAGCCAAACCCAAAGAAAGCGTGTGCACGAATCAACTGCAACTATGATGAGCTTATCTGAAGATAAAGGACCGCAGTGTTCTAGATAAACATAACCGAAAGGTTTGTTAGAAATGCATAGCTGTGTTTGTGGTGGGCGCATTGCCGTAGACGGTTTAATCTGCTGAAAAATATCACAAGAAAGGACATAATTATGGGTTTGTTTATATAAGCCGCGCCACCAGTAACGCTGCTGCAAGATAGAAACAGTAGCAGATACCCCAGCATGCCCTGAAGCCATGCCTACGTGTGCGGCTGTTATTAGTGAAGGTCTGCCGTCCAAGGTGGGTATCAACCTGTCTCCAACGTCATTAATTCTCACATAAGGAACATTATCGGGACTTAAATGATAAGAGCGTTTGGAAGGGAAACCCTGAGGGTAATTATCACCTTTCGCAGTAGCAGCTATTGCTGCCAAAATTTCATTATCAATCTTATTCATGGATCTTGTAACTGCTGCAACTGAACACGTGGCTACTGCTGATTTGACAGATTCATCTGCCAAACTGTTGCCAAATGCGTGTACTCCTACATGCTGGTGACCAAGAGTATGAATTACCTGCGTGAGAGGCAGATGTTCTTTAAGGTCTGCGACTCGAACCCAAAGTATTTTATGTTTAATTGCGCTGCCTTTAGAATCACTGTAGTCATTTTGAGACCAAAAGAATAAGTTGTCATTGAAAGACTGAACGCAGTAGTAAGAATCGCTTACAATTAGGGTAGTCACATTTGGATCTGCAAACTCCAGTGCTAGTACCAAGGCACGCAGCTCCGCCAATTGGGCTGTACAGTCACCTAGTGCCTGCGTATGCACAACACTGGACTTGAACTCTCTATTCACTATGGTACTTGCCACTATAGCACAGGCCGCCGAGTAAGAATGCTTCGACCTCGTCGCCGGTTGCGCTGAACCGTCGGTGTAAATGATACATTGGTACTGCTCAAGGGGGCGCATCGACAAAGGAGGAGGATGCACAAATTCATACTGCAAGAACTCCTTTGTACGCAATGACGAATCAAAAATAAACGTGACATCCGGAGAGGACAACGATGTGGCCCGTTGTATCCAACGGGGATGCAAAACCTTTGAGTTCAGTACACTCGCCTTTGTGACCCCTTTCAAGAGCGGGACATGGTGTTACAGCCAAAGCAGGTAATATTTTTTCAATAGAGGAAAACCGCAATTCTGCTGAAGTGTACAAATGTGATTTGTAAGCAATTGGTACTGTGTCACCTTCATTAAACATTGCGTAAGTGAAATCCACATTGCCTGGGCCGATTCGTATCACCAGGTTTGTATGGTTGTCACGGGTCAACAAAACTTTTGATTCAATAAGATCAGACTGCAAAGATTGCAGTATAGTTGAATGTTTCGGAAGCCAGCAGGCTTTTAAAAAAGTAGGTGGTATCAAAGCATACAAAGGCTTGATACGCATGGCATAATCTGGAATGTAAGTTCGACCGAAATTTAAAAAATCCAGCAAAGATTATAGTTTTTTCGGTGTAGTCGGAGGGCGCAAACGTGCGCATAGTTCCAAGAAGTGAGGCGCTAAGCCTCTTCCTTCGTTATTGAGCCCATAGCCCAAAAACAACACTGTGTACTCTGCAATATGTGATTTTGAAAAGATAAATTTATAACCGTAGTCCACAAACAATACTATGATGCAATCCACACGACAAAGATGCGGCCACAACTCATCGTCAATTAGGTAGATATCATCAACGTATAAGTATGCATCTTCTTCAATGCTGTCTAACAGAGAGACCGCACGGACGGCGAAAACACCCGGGCTACTTTTGTAGCCCATTGCCGAACGTTTACATTTTTTTTGTTTTCCGCCCGCGGTGAAACAGTCCATTGACTACTTTCAGGGGATAGATTGTGTGTGAAAAAGCCGTTTGAAATGTCAAGTGTAGTTTTATATTTTTTACAAACAAGACTGTCGACTAACGCAGAACTATGGGTATTCTGCACTGCAAAGGTCCGACAATGCGAGTTCAAATATCGATAATCCAAAACTAAGTAGTACGACCCATCAGGTTTTGCTACTGTAAAAAGAGGGGTATTCATCGGTGACACACATGACTCAATTATTCCTTGATATTCTAGTTGCTCCAGAATTGCAAAAATGGGAGCTTTTGCCTCCCGCCGGAGGGGATATTGGGGTTGTGGTTGTGGCATAGACTGTAATGGTATCTCATGCGGGGGAGAATCTTTATCCCAGCCCCCCTGATTTCGGTACAAAGCCGGTGCAAGCACCAAAGCCCACTCTTCTGCAAAAGCCTTTGCTTGCTCCTTGGAGATGTTTTGTGAAAAACTTGGGAGTATAACCTCCTCTCCCCGGGGAGCGGCTAGAACAAAAGGTGGGGGCCAATCTGCCTCTGCCAACAGTATGTTATTTTTATTACACGTTGTATGTCACCTTCAATCTGAAGAACTATATCATATAGTCTGTCAGGGGGAGCCACTCGGGTATCAGCCGTTTCAACTGTGATGAAAGCTTCAGTTGCTCTTGTCCAGAAATGGACGCAGTGCTTGCCGCACTATTGTAACCTCCACTGCGCTGTCCAGCAGTGTTACTGCCCATGTTAAGTTCTGGAGCCGGGTTCTCACCGTCTGTGGCATTTCTCGCTGTTAAAGATGCAACCTTCTTTTTCTGAAACTGTGGGCGCTGACGAGGAAAATCATCTTGATTCCCTTTGCCGTCAGCCTTATAAGGCTGCTCTCGTCCTTGCGGGGCACCTTGACCTCTGCCACGATCCTGGCGTTCCCCTCCACCGGCTTGTGAGCCTGATGTTTCCTGTGAAGAACGAGGAGAATGCTGATCAGGAACCTGAAACCTGTCAGGAGACCTAATTCTCGTGCGGTCGCGCTAATCATGTGCACTCAGAAGACTCGGGTACCGGTGATGCTGCACGCAACCCTTGTTTCTGTTGCTGCTTCCCCTGTTTTTTATTTTTCCAATTCTTTTTAGGAAAGATTGAACGGTCGTCTTTAGCAGACTGCGCCGTCTGTGTTTGCTGTTGTGCTGGAATTCTAGCAAAAGGCTTAAAACCCAAACTATTGCACCCAATTGTCCTATAAGATTCTGCAATAATTTTTGGTAATTCACGGGGTTTCTCCTCATCTCAGACAAGGCGCAAAGCATTAGACACCTGAAAGTTAACCGCATCTCCCTTGACATTGGCAAGGATCAGATCAGCAACTATGTCGAACACTGCAACTAACCTCATCCCTAACTCCACAGCCGTCTCCGGTCCATGTTCATCCTGAACACGCTTAATCATGGATGAGTACAAAAGGGGGGTGGTGATGGACGGAGCATCAGAACCAATCAAACACTCACACCCAGTCAACAGATCTGGGTTTGATCCATCACCGTTCTTTAGCCCACTCTGCCACCCCAGTTCAGACATGGCCATATGCAAATCAGTCTGACGCTGTGCCTCATGGGACCAGTCCAGCCCGAACTGCCAAGCCATGCCTTCCCTGGACCGGAAACAAGCTTCCTAGGACCGGTTTCTGGCATTTCAGCCGTCTTCAGCCAGGCTTGCTTGAATCCAGTGGCAAAGTGAGCAAGGGACTCACGTCTGAGCATACCCTGCCAACTTATGGCAAACAAAGCGGTACAAAAGGGGGGTGGTGATGGACGGAGCATCAGAACCAATCAAACACTCACACCCAGTCAACAGATCTGTAGTGGTGTACCAAAATACCCACCTCGGTGCCCAGAACCCCAATCCGACTATTTATAGTGTCTCATTCGTTCTCCGTACTACAGTGAAGCTACCAATGATTAGACATCCTAGAACATGTTACTCCGTCCCTCTAAGGATACGTGGGAACAAGAACACTCTTTCGTTCAAACTCTCGTACTTATCCACAACATGAGTATATAGAGCCAAAGTATAGTTTAAAATGTTTATTTTAACTAAGGTGCTCTATAATGCAGTACACGAGCCAATACTAGCAGCAATATGCATAGACCCAAACAAATCAGCATTGTTACAATTCCATATAGAACAAAAGGGGAAATCATATTGTAATGATAGTGGAAACAGGATTATAGTGCCTTGCCATCCTCCCCGTGCTAGAAGCTAGTTTAATATAATTATAGAAGACCTCCAGGCTTTGTCAAGGGGACCCCATACCTCCGAGTTCAGATGCAGGAATCTACATCTCCGGACAAGCACAGCTCTTCTATCCTGGAAAGCGTTTCTCAAAGAGTCTCAACCTGCATGCCAGGCAATATTAAAGGCACTAGATTTTCAGTGTTGCAGCTGTGATCTGTTATGGCTATGAACATGAGGCTGACCAAAGCAATTCAACAGAGCTCATTGTTTTTCGAACTTGAACACGCTGTGCAGACTAGGAGCAAAGTGTACAGCTAGATGTGTGAAAGGCAGACAGTTCTCATGTGAAAGCGAGCAAGCAAAGTGTTTACGAGAAACGTTTCATGTAGTAACATGAGCAAAAAGCAGCAAAAATGGCGGTCAAGCGTATACTAGCTTATGCTAACTTAGTAATGTCCGCAGGTGAGCCCATATCCTCATTACAACCCAAACACTAAGGGCCACATTTATCAACAAGCATTTGCAATGCAATAGGTCTCGCATTTCCGCGAGTTTAAGCTATTGGCATTGTAAATGACAATGCCTTTTATTTATGTTTTAAAAACAAAAACAAAAATAAAAGGCATTGTCATTTGCAATGTCAATAGCTCAAACTCGCGTATATGCGAGGCCTATTGCATTGCAAATTCTTGTTCACGTAGACAGCAAGACAGTCCGGAAAAACCCGAATTCCTGACAAACTGCTTATTTTACAGCATTCTACTTCAAAGCCTCTTGCTTTCTGGCCAGTAATTAAAACATGGTGAAGTGTAACCTTGGCCAGTAGTTCTGGCAAGTATATCTCTATTTTATGAATTCTGATGTTATGTATCATTTGAAAGGACTATCTATGCCCTGGTCAGCTGGAATTATGTTTCAATGGAGGACCAAATTATGTGGCAGAGCTAAGCTGAATTATGTAGCAAATATGTATCAAGAAAACATAAATAAACTGGCCCATTCTGTGGAAGCATTATTTTGTCTTTTTTACCAAATGCCTGGGCAAACCTTTAACCACAAAAGTACCTATTAAAACCTGGAGTACAGCTTTTGTCACGTCTAAGGTAAGCAGATAACTTTTGCAAAGGGTCTGTCAGGTCACAGCACCACGCAATGCTCCTTATTTTGCGATTTCGATCAATTTGAGCTCGAAACAGCTGGTTGAAATAGACAAATTTGATAGTACATCGTGGATTATGTGACCAGTGCAGTAAATCCATACTTCTGCTGAAAGCATTGCGGCTGCAGGGTTACTTAAGTCCGGGGACCATGCTCTATGCCAGGCCATGCCATATCACCGGTTTAAGGGACACCCCACCCAAATCACCCCACTATCTCATACGTAGCGGCCGGTGAAGTGTTCTGTGTATGCACGTGATGCTAAAATGTGAAATTATACGTAATAGTACCTAAATGAACTTGTAGATGTTCCAGTTAAGAGGTCCTAGGATGTAACGATGGCGATGCTCTCTAGCCCTGGCTTTACTGTACTTGGCGGTAGTGGTGGTTACAAGTGACAGCGGTCAGTATTTGTTAAAGTAACAAAGGCAGCACGAGTGTGTGATTTACGTACGTGGGCCATTTGAGAGGTGTATCATTACTTGAAGATCACACAGTGCGTCAAGATGTGAAACCGCCGTGATCACACAAGTGCATTGCCTATTCAGGCTTGGAGTAAGTATTGTTCCTGCACCTCTTCAATGGGTCAGTCAGTATTCCTGTCCATTACTAGATGTAGACCCTGTTCACAAGTCTGTTAAGGGACAGTCAGTTAGTAATTTTATGCGAGGGGCTATCCTTTTCCGACTATTATTGCCTGGAGGTGAAGGATGAAGTGGCACGTATTCGAAATTAACTAGAGTGTCCTCATGCGGACAAACACACACACCCACGGGATTGGGAACGTGTGCATCAGTTAGCCACTTGCAGCGACCCCAGGCTGAACCTGTGAGGAACAGGTAGAAGAGTGCTGCTATGCAATATATTCTGAGTAAGTCCCCGGCCATGTTGTGGGGTTTAACCTTAAGAAGCGGAGACCGGTGTAGTCGAAAAGTCATGTTCCAGGGTCTGAATGAAAAACCGTGGTTCCTTCCGCTGCTTCTCCACTTGGCTGAATTTTTCGAGCGTAAACATATAACTTTCAATAGTATAACACCCTTAAAATCTTGCTACCTTCCTCTTCCCTATGTAAAATACATTTTAAAAGAACGAGTTTAATATATTATACTCACGACAAACACATTGCGTCAGCGCACTAAATGGAAATACAGCAGTGCCTATAGTCGGTCTCCGATAGGATCTGTTTGTGCTGAGAAGTGTCATACTCTCCCACTGAAAGTATCGCACCAGCACAGGAGTGGCGGAACTCTCCGTTTTATATTTACGAAGTCCAGGTACTCGGTACCAAACAGTACCTTCCCATATCAATGAAGTACATTTTTTTTACAGCAAAACCAAACAAGCATTGGCCTCACGCGCGCCACGCGCTTAAAGTTAAAAAAAAAAAAGACAAGCCCGGCGGAGCGTGGCGCGCGCGCTCTTGGGGGCGGGGGAGCGGACCCTTTGAAGTGCTCCCAAAAGGCGGATTGCATGGCGGCACGATGCACGTGATTGTGCGCGTGCTAGCCATGCAATCAGCTTTTTGGTAGCACTTTTCAAACCCGCTCTCTATAGTCTCGCTTTGCGATCGCTTACGCGATAGCAAGGTCGAGACCTAATAAGTATGGAACCGTGATCCTGGGTAGAATGGGGGCGGGGTCATTAAGCTTGAGGGAGGAATCAAAGACGTGGCTAAAAACAACAACATTTTCTGAAACTACCTTCAAGTAACTGCATATAAGATAACACGCACCTCAAATAAAAAATGAATGCTAGTGCACTAATCAATGAGGGATGCACTGTTGTACCTTGGAATTACTGCAGATATCTGTGTGTAACAGAGAGCCACAGGAGTGAATTCTGGTTGGTGCAGGGGGGAATAGTGATTTGTGTGTTGTTTTAGTGTTACGAGTTCCAGAATGTGACCGAAAGCACTGTGAATATGTACGTCATTATTTTAAACTTTCATTACCCACAGTAAAATATAGGCTGCCACAAAGTGCACAAAAAGATTTAGAGTTAAAATAAAATAAGCGCTTCCAAAATATAGATCTGAGTAATATGTAGACTGTCCCTCGTGCAAACAGGGGGAGAGGAGTTGGCCTAATGGCTAGGGCGGTCGACCTCGAATATGGAGAACCGGTTTAGAGTTTCGGCAATGACGCTGAACATTCTGTGATCTTGGGCAAATCACTTAATCTACCCCTGCCAAACAAAATGAACGTGTCCTTATGAAACGCAACTGGTGTTATGGAAAGCGCTCTGATACCCGATACCGTTGGGACAAGTTCACGCTATATAAAACTCTGTAAAAAAAAGTGGAGGAGAAAGTGAAACCACTGACTCCTAAAAAATGGCGCCGAGACCTGCGATCTACAAGCGAGGAGTGAAAGCACCATAGCAAGAACGCACACACCAGCGACACACCTCTGTTAATGCCTGGGACTGACGGAGCCTCGTCACACGCCTGTAGCCGCTCATGCCTGCCGGCGCTCAGCAACCCTCTGCAGGTCACCCGACAACTGTGAGTAGATAGCAGCGGCAACGAAAGGGTGGCTGAGTGAGAGCAGACATTTACTGAGGGGGCGTAGGCCATCAGAAAGAGCAAGCGCACTGGAGCCTGAGCGCATTGAAGACAACACGAAGGGAGCGAGTATCCAGAAGACTGAGACACCTGGGGAGGCAGTTAAAGGGGGGGGGGAAAAAAAAGGAGAGTGAAACCGTAACAGACACACACTTAATACATCCCAAAAAAGCACCCCCCCAAGCCAGAAAGGGTGAGAGGGATTACAATCAGGAGCACAGAGAGAAGGCGAAGTGCACCACCGCCGGGATATTCTGTTGTCTCACTCGGAAAGTAGAAAGGATAGATGTGAAGAAAAAAAAAAAAAAGCCCTAGCAGTGCCAAGCTCCGTGGCTGTGCAGAGGGAAAAACAATGAAGCCCTGACACTTGGGTCACTGTGGGTGAGAGCGTTCCAGCGTGAAACCATGACGCCTTAAATAAAGAGGCAGGGAGACGCAGCTGAGGCGACCGGAGAAACTCCAAAGTGCTCAATATTACGGAGAGACAACAGAGATCTGCTACAGCAGAGGTACGGCGGCATAGAAACATTGACGTGCAGTGGATTTTTAGCCCGACCTCTTCTCATGCACACGACTTACTTCATCAAGTATCCTGGCCCCGAGGATTTACTTACAGTGTCCTGTAGCTCCCGGCGTGCATGCCAGTAATGTGAGGAAGTCGGTGTTTTAAAGGGAAAACGTGTTCTCAGGTGGTTCTAATCTGTGATCAGTGTGGCGCCCTATGATTGTGCTCAGCGTCATTCGAAAACAAGCCCGGCGGAGCGTGGCGCGCGCGTGCTTGGGGGCGGGGGAGCGGACCCTTTGAAGTGCTCCCAAAAAGCGGATTGCATGGCGGCGTGATGCGCGTGATTGTGCGCGTGCTAGCCATGCAATCCGCTTTTTGGGAGCACTTTTCAAACCCGTATTCTATAGTCTCGCTTTGCGATCGCTTACGCGATAGCAAGGCGAGACCTAAAAATCTATTTGGCATTCCTTAAATAGCGAATTTTAGGTAATTGCTTTATAAGGAATGCAAAAAGCCCATAGGTGTGAATGGTTTTGCATTACCTAATTTGCGAGTACCAAAGTGGTAATCGCAAATTAGGTAATTCAATACCAAGGGTACCCAGGGTGTCCAAGGCCCCACTGAAGCAACCCCCCCAAAATAAATTTACACATGTAAAGCGCACACATGCCATGGGGGCATGTGTGCACTACATGACACTTTGAAAAATGCATTTTTGAGTAGTTTTCAAAATTTGCACCGGGTTACCATCGACTTGGAGTTGATTGTAATTGCATTTCCGAAATGCACAGTTTGCCTTTAAAAAAATGCTTGGTACATGTGCTAAGGGATTCCCTATTTGCAGGCGCGGCCTGTGCAGGTAAAAGCAGTGGGGCAGGGGTTTGGTGTGGGAGTCGACAGACGATGAGGTAAACTTAAATTTTAAAAAGCGAAAAACACTTACCTTGCGCTTTGTGATGTGGCGAGCACAAGGTAAGTGGTTTTGGTTTTTTAAAATTTAAGTTTACCTTGTCATCGTCTGTCGACTCCCCCCCCCCCCCCCTTCTCCCCCCCCATCTTGCACCACCGCTTTTACCTGCATGGGCCACACCTGCCTATATGTAGTTGCAACTTTAGGTAATTGCAATTTTTGCGATTACTTAGAATTACGAATACAAAGCCTTTCATACATCTCGAAGGGCTATTTTGCATTCGCAAACGGGCGAAATTACCGATTTGCACCGTTTGCGAATGCATGGACACAGTTTACCCGTTTACCAAAATTCCAGATGTAACAGAAGTAACCTCTTACACTTCGCCTCTCAGTGACATCACAGAGTTGACCCAGAGCACACCATTAACTTTGTAACAACCACCTATTTGTCACAACAGGAAGAGCAAAGAGTTGAAACTGCAGACAGTAAAACATGTTTTAATAGCTGTGTAGACCATCTGTTCCTCCTGCTTCCTTAATGCCCACAGTGTGCAGGGGTAGCAAGGGCATGACCCGAGGTACCTAAGGTGACCCTGGCTTCCTCTCCTTGACCTCCATGCGTTCTGCCTCCATCTTTCGGATGGAAAGGATCATACCAACAAAACAGTGACGTATTACAGAAATAATATAAACTGAACTAACATATGGCTCTTAACTAAAGTAACGTTTTCTTCTGGAAGGCCTCCTCTACCGTGCAATCTAGCTACGGCTCTGAGTCAGGGAAGCCAACAAACAGCTGCAAGGAGGGGCATTCCTACCATTCACAACAGAGAGCATCAACATTTCTCCAGTGTCTTCCCCCCAAGGTCACCCTCTCGCGTTCACGGAGAAGCCAGAGATGGCGAGAAGGAGTACGAACCCCACATGCCGGAGGGATTATTTTTAAACACTCCTGAATGGAGTCTTTAATGAAATATTCATTGGACAAAAAACGCGGCTGCTGCGAGTGAAGTGCTGATGTCAGGAGCCCGGTGCAGCATCGCATGGTGCAGAGAGAGAGACAGCGTGAGCCTGGGGAGCGCGAGACACAGCGACGCCGCCTGCGCTCTGCTTTGCACGCGGACACCGGGTACCCCCGCGCGCGCTGCCCCGGGGCCGAAGATGCCGGCTCCCAGGGCCCCCCTCTGGCCACTGCTCCTTCTCGGATGTATGCTGCATCTGGTCCAGGCGAAGGCGCTCGTCAAATGCCCATCCGCATGTAGCTGTACAAAGGAATCCGTCATTTGCGTCGGCTCTCCCTGGGTCCCCAGAAACTTGGCCAGTGACATCAGCTCCTTGTAAGTTTGTTGTTCTCTTCCTTTAGTGGCGCAGTGCTGCCGGTACTCCGTTCTTTCTTTACCTTCTCTGTGAAGCTTGGGGGAATTTACAATTAAGAGAGGACTGTTTCTGGGAGGCAGCAGTGATATTTTCCTGCGTGTACACACATTCGTATATAAATGTACGTAGGAAACTATCGGAATTATATTATACAACCAAACGGGAGTTTTAACTGATTATTCTAAAGCTCTATATTTAAATTGCATAGCGCTTAATACCCCTGGCGAGATGTATGTGAATATGTTGTGTATAGCCTTGATGGGGGCGGCATTTAGTCGACATATGCATGTAATCTTTTGTGGCCAGGCATTATTTATTTTTTAATTCGTGATTTGCATAGTATTACACAAGCAATGTCATGAACTTCATTGTACTCTGCACAGAACAGGGGGTCGTGAATGAAGAATATTAAACACGATTCCTATTTCATCTAGCTGAACTGTAACTTCACTTTTCCCTACGTGAAGCGTTTTTTTTACCAAACCCCCCTGGGCTGTGAAGTAACCGAAGGGCGACAGAGAGCGCTATAAATTCTTTTTTTTAAAACTTCTGAATGGAGTTTCCCATGTAAACACAACCCACTTGAATAGGCCTACCTTAGATCCAAAATGTGAATAAACGTGCACACACTGACGCTGGCGTACCCCTTTCATCTTGTAGTTCAGTGGCGCAGTTTAAAAAGTATCTGGACATTGTTAGTTCCTCATTTGCATGATTTGTAGACATGAATCTTTGAACCCGTTCTCTGTATTTGTGGTAAATGCAGGGTCAAGAGTTGATGGCCCATCTTTACGGATCCCAGTTTATGCCACTGAGTACTTTCATACTCCCTCCTGAACATTGAAGCGGCTGGTCAAATGAAACGATTACAGGCAATGCACTCTTTCCTATGCAAGTGGAACTTAGCTGATAATATGTCTTCCACCCCAAATCTGTCCTGACATAATGTCTCTCTATACACCGAATTTGCCTCCAAAATTGAGAAACCATTAATAATTTTAGGGGAATCTGGCAGTTACTTGCTATTATGATAATGGCATTTGACTTAAAGCAGTTTGCTATTTTGTAGAAACAGTGGCATCGTGAATGTAAAATTTGGCTAAAGGTTTTGCAATGTATGCTGATAGGGAATGGCCAAGGGCAGGTCGAAGGTGCAACCAGGAAACCCGAGTTAAAATCCAGGCTTCACTACTTGATCAAATTGTTCATCTCAGTGAGCATATATTACGTCATCTCCCTGCGCCTCTGATAGGGGGTGGGTCTTGGAAATGAGCCACAAGCTGCCACTACAATGCTCCTTGTAAAATATAGATATGTATTTACCTTTATATTCAGTGGTGTGGTAATGAGACTTGTTTCTTCACAGGAGCCTGGTCAATGGAACTTTTGCTGAAGTCAAAGAGAGAGTGTTTTCCCACCTGCCCTCTTTGCAGCTTCTGTAAGTATCACTGCTCTGGCACAAAGTTTTGTTTGACCTTTCTGCATAAGCATTGTCATTAATGCAACACCAAAACAGACTTTTGTTAAATACGACCCATGTATTAATAAATCATTGTTCACGCTATAGGAGCTTCAGCAGCGTGACTAATAGTCTTTTAGTCGCTCTCTGCTGACTCCCGTGGAGCTCCAGAGAGTCATCAGTCCATCCATCCCTCCTGTCTTCAGCCGCCAGAAGCACCGCCTTCATGTGTAATACAAATGAGAGGGGTGAGCTCCGGAAGTGGGTAAAGGCTGATGCATAATTCAACCCCAAGCTTGAAAAAAAGGTCCATTAGTTTTTGCTGATTCTGTGAATCTAGAGAATTGCTGCTGAATTGAAAATGTATAAAATGCTAACAGAGGAGGCTCTGAAAGGTGCATGCGCAGAAGGATCGAGTGCAGATCGTATCATTAAGGTATCTCTGAACAGTCTGTAATCAATACTGTGACAGATGAGCAGTGAAACAGCAACGGCTTCTACATTGCATATTTTGTGTCACCAAATCCTTTCAAGAAGACGTTTCACTTTGCTTAACTTGGAGCACATGATAGTTGGTTTCTACCAATTTTGTTTTAAGTATTTCCATTTCAGCACTCTTAAATTTTATGCAAACTTTCAAAGAACTTAACTAAGCGGTGAAAAGTCTTGCCTTGATCTTTATTTTGTATTATGTTAAAATATAAAATGTGCATTCATTTGATTAACTCATAGCAGTGTTTCGAAAACAAGTTTCTGCAAGTGCATTAAAAGGTGCAGTGCAAAGATACTAAAACAAGCGCATTTACGCTAGTTTAAGCTATTGGCATTGTAAATGACAATGCCAATAGCTTAAACTCACATAAAGCGAGATCTATTGCATTGCAAATGTTTGTTTAACTTTAAAACTGAGTGCAGCACTGCTTCAACGACACCGAGCTTGGTTTCTTTTTTTAAAAACTTTAACACTGAGCGCGGTGTCGTGGAAGCAAGTGCTGCGCTGAGTGTTAAAGTAAAAAAATAAAAATAGAAACCGAGCGTGGTGTCCTTGAAGCGGCGCCGGGCTCAGTTTTAAAGGTAAAAAAAATATTAAACAGAGTGAGGTGTCCCTGAAGCGGGCACCGCGCTCACTATGAAAGTAAAAAAAAAAAAATTAAACAGAGTGCGGTGTCCCAGAAGTCGACGCCGCGCTCAACATGAAAAATTAATAAAATTAAAATTAAAAATGATCGCGGTGTCCCTAAAGCAGGCGCCACGATCATTATGCAAATACCCCAAAAAGCAGCCGCCCTTGTCCCCATCAGTGCCAATAACAAAAGTAGTGCCCACCCCCTAGATAAAACAGGCAGTGTAACCAACCAAGTAAAATGTCCAGTTGTTATGGGCCATAACAAATGGAGACAAGGCGGTACCAAGGCGGGACTAACAAGCCCATTTATGAATCAGAAGCCACCATTTAAAAAAGACAATAACACAAAGCCAATGACAAATATGGGCAGAGAGTGGGAGACGCTTCAACAACATACCCTCATACAGCAGGCTCCACCTAAAAAAGAATGTGGGCTGATATCTCATTAACACAAGCCAATCACTCATATATTATGGTTGAATATTTGAAAGTCAGACAGTCAGCAAATCAGCAAGGCTAGAGTAAATCACAGCACATATAGTACATAATCGTACTAATTTTTGCTATTTCCCCAGTGCACAAATCCATTGGATATTTGAGGAAGGAGAGTGTCTGAAGACAGTTTGTGTTCTGCAGCTGAACTTTCACGACAACCAATTCAGAGGGATCATGGATTAAAAAACACAATCAACTAGTCATAAGAGGCTCCCATGATAAGCAAAGTGACATCAGTAAAAACGTAATGGGGGGGGTGGCGGGAGAGGCCAAACACGGTTTAGGTTCATACATCTGAACTCCCACTACAATCTAGTCATTGCGATGGTTGAGAAGAAAAAACAATAATGCAATTTTAAAGAACACCAATCATACCCTGTGTTCTTTTTCCACAATTCCTTATACTCTAGTGAGATTTACTTTTAGGTCACTCAAATCTAATATGTGAATTCTGGGATTCCAAATTAGAGGCAAGGTAGCCTTTTGGTTAAGAGCTCCACCGTCCTTTTGTCCTAGGATTCCCTGAGATCAGACAGATTTGATGTGGCGAGGCAGTGAAAGAAAATAATTCTTCTTCATGCACCTGAATGCAATAAAGTCTCTGCTCAATGTCATCTAAAAGATTTTGGAAACCCCGGACAGGAAATACTTTGGGGCCCCTTTTCGATTTTTTTTTTTAATTTGTACCTATTTCCAGTTAATTCAGGCCCAAATAGTGCAAGAATACTACATTATCTGTTAAAGATATCTTGCCTGGGACCCCAAAAATCCTTAAGATGACACTGGGTAGATAGAAAAAGAGAGACAGAGTCATATATAAAAGTAGGCAGAAAAAGCTTAGATAACAAAATAGAATAGACAGATGTCAAATAGAAAGAAAATTTACATCTCCATGGGGCTCTTTCGAAGGTTGGGGCCCTGGGCAATTGCCACTTTGCCCATACTCTAAACGTTGTCTGCTCATCCGGCTGGATGAAAAGGTCTCCACCTTTCTAATTAATAAGCGTGAAGTGCCTTTTCTGAATAGTTCCCAGGAAGAGCCACATCCATATGCTAAAATCTATTCATATTTTTCAAGATAGCCAGATACAGAATACTCTTTGTGTAGTCACAGAAGACTGGTTGTACCCCCGGGAAATTATTTATAATCTTTTACAAAATGGTCATTGTAGTTAGAAAGAATGTCCATTGGCAAGGTGGAGTCAGGACACATCTTGGTGTTTAAAAATTATCACTTTATTTTTGTACTTTCAAAACTTCCTCTCCTCCCTGCAATTGGAGCTTCAGCGACTGCACCCAAATACTTAACTTTGTATTATCCCCTCTGCAGGGAAGTGCCCATTTTTGCCGTGGTCACCCCCACTTTTTTCCCACTGCTGTTGATGTTTTTCGACTTATGTGCACTGGGTCCCTACTAACCAGGCCCCAGTGCCAGTGTTCTTTCCCTAAAAGCAAGATAAAATGTTCTATTTGTACTACAATTGGCACACACTTTAGCACCCCTGTATGTCCCAAGTTAATTGTACCCCTATTACCTAGGGCATGGGTACTAAAGGGGATTCCTAAGGGCCGCAGCATGTATTATGCCACCCTCAGGGACCCCCATACAAATTGCATGCAGGCTGCCATTGCAGGTGCGTGACATGGTGCACACCATGTGTGAAAACAAGACGTGGCACGCTCTCTGTGTGCCATGACAAAGTCACTACATATTATTGTAAGTCAACCCTACAGCAGGTCTTCTAGCCCTAAGGCAGGGTGCTTTATATTACATGTGAGGGCATATCTGCATGAGCGGCAATGACACTGTGCTGTCTAGCTCCATTACTAGATGGTACAAGTGAACACCGAACATATCTTAAGTATATATACTGAGCACTGATTATTACGAATTCCCCAACTACATGATGGCTTAACTGAAACCTACGGTGTTTGGTATCAAACACCTTGTCTTAATAAATATGTACTGTGTGCCAGTACTAGATTTATTATGACATGCACCCAGAGGGCACTTTAGAGGTGTCCCCTATAAATCCTATCAGTGTCTAGTGTGCTGGCCTGCCACCACAGACAAGTTTCTGACCCCCAGCAGATGAGAGCCCGCGCTTTCTGGGGTGAGAAACAATGCCTGCTCTGGAGGAAGGTGCTGCATTGTATTGTAATTTATAGAGCACAATGGTTTACTCCAACGGAGTGGTCCAGCACTAAGATTCCACGATAACCAGTAAACTGAGCTACACTACCTTAAGAAAAGACACAGCATCAAAGTTGTCTAAAGAGCCAAGTTTTTAGCCTCTTCCAAAAGATTATTTCAGACTTGTCCTGCCTCAAAATCTACCGGAAGTGAGTTCCACAACTTATCGGCCAGCAAACTGAAACAGCGACCCACCCCCATTCGCGCTCACACCTCCAGCAGGATGGCAAGTGAATTAGCATATCAAGGCGAGGGGCTTCAAAGCCCCTCCAGTCTTTGATATGCGATCCCAGCTTCCCCAAGACCTGAGAGACGCCACCTCCTGCCCTGAGGCCCATTTGGCTCCTGGGCAGGTAAGAAATGATCTGTGCAGTAGGCGTGTTGCACCTCCAGGCTAGTCACACCCCTGAGGTGGACTACCTGATGCGCTCCACGAAATAAGGGTTTCAAATCTTTTTTTTGGTGGCATGAGGAGCTCTGGGACAGGGTTATCCCCACTACCCACAGAAAGTGGTCATATAGGGGGTTTAGTGACCCCAGGGGTAAGTAGCCCCTTGGCTACTGCCCTTCACTCCCCTTAATGCTCCTAAATTTAGTATTTAGGTGGCCCCGTGACACCAGGAACTCAGATTCATCTGCCTGAAAGAAGAAGGACAAAGAAGAGCTGAAGATGTGAGATCTGTGGACTAGCACCTAACTTGGAGCAAAACCCAGCCTGACTGCTGCTCTCCCAACAGTCACCAACACCGGCTCAACCAGAAGTTGAGCAGCCTCCCCATAGTCTCTCCAGCTACATCACTTTAGCTGAACATATAAACCTCTGATCTACTCTCTTGCTTGACAGTTCAGTTACATTCCTCACAGGTAGTCATACAGTGCTATTGACAAATCTCAATGCTCTTTGCATCACTGGATCCACTCTTGATTTGTTTGCATCTTCCTACTGCACCTCTCATTCTCTGCCTCTTCCAGTCTCCACACTATCCTGCTAACTCTCCTTCTTGTTTGTTTCCCCCTATGGTTTGCATTTGTGCTACTCTTCACCCTTTATGCTACCTCCTTGAGTGACATTCTCTACTCATTTAGCTTCTCCTACAATCTATATGTGGATGACACTCAAGTATTCTTCTCCTTTCCAACATTCACATTTCATTATCACGTCTGACTTTCTCACAGCCACCTGTGACTGGTAATGTTTCTATTTTACGATGCTCAGTTCTCCAAGGCACATATATCTATTTATCCAAGCACCCTACCTCAAATCCCTTCTTCTCCCCTGATAACCCCCCTCCATCTGTTACTGTGTGCAGAAGCCTTTCGTACTCTTTAATTTTATAATGTATACAGCATCACCATAGCTGCAACAGCAACACTGCCAGTTTTAAGATTCTCAGTGTTAGAAAAATCGACACTCAACTTGCTGTCAGAGATGTAATTAATGCTATTGTGATGTCAAAACTAGACTAGTCCACTGGACCTCTGGTAGGTAGAATTACCACTCTATGGCTTCTCCCCAGTGGAGATTAAAAAGCAGTATCTTGATTTCATTATCTCAACCTTCAAAGTTCAGGTGTTGTTTCTCACCAGGTTAGAACCATTTTTTAAACAGATTTATTTAACTTTTTTGATGGTATGTTTTGCGCTGGAATGGTCTTCAGTTTCAGAGGTACTGTTTTCTAAACAAAACAATGTAATACTGGATCATTGGAATGCCCCACTGCTAGGAGCCCTGAACTACCTAATCAAGTGGTTCCAGAGACTTCAAGCAGTGGCAGCCAAATTGGCCTTGAATAGGCCGAGAAGATTCTCTGTACCCTGGCCTCTGAAAGATTTACATTGACTACCATTAACACAAAGAATACTGTTCAGTTCCTTTGCATTGATTTTGATGCCCTACATGGTACTGGACCAATCCCCCTGTAGAAGAGACTTAAATGACATGCCCCCAACAGGAGCTTAAACTCCTCCTCAGCCAAGATGGTCAGTGTGGCCAGATTAAAATAAAACTAGATTAGGGGGTCGAGCGTTCATGATTGAAGCAGCTCGACTATGGACTGAACTTCCAGTTGCCCTGAGATTTTATGCTGATCTAATTCACTTTAGAAAAGAGCTTAAAACATACCTTTTTCCAAAAAGGTATAGTGTGTTTTAGGATTTTAACCCAGTGCTATACTGCTGAGTACTGTGACATTGTATGGCATATTGGCCCCTCTGTTGTTCATTATATAGTAGAATTAGTAGTAATACTTTATTCGGAAAAAAAAAATCATCATAAAAGTGTACAATTTTTACAATACAGTAAAAAATAGAAACAGGTACCCACCAATCCTTAAATACAAACAACAACCCATGCTTCAATTTTACTAATTTAGTAAAAAGTACATAAAAACACTGTCAGATATCATGGGGACGTCCTACCAGGTGCCTTCTAGCGATTAGGTGGGATGAGGGAGGGCCTTGATACGCCTCATGCGTGACAACCATGTACTGCCCAAGTATTTACCTACTCCGCACACCATGGCAGTGGAGGTCGTGTCGGTGCAAAGAACCCGCAGGGCCATTTTGTGACATCTGAGGCCCAGCCCCTTGCATAGTGGCTTTAACCATGTCCTCCTGGCTACCCTGTATGCTGGACATGCAAAGAAGAAATGTGCCACGGACTCATTAGGGGCTGCACAACCTGGGCAAGGTTTCGATGAGCCACCCTGGTTATTCCACCCAGAGGTGAAATCATTCACCGGGAGAATCCCGAACCTAACCTTTAGGTAAAGTGATCTATCCAGGGGTTTCTCTATAAAGTCCAAAAACGGTTCAAGTTTCCTTGTCCATTTGAACATCAAGAACCGCTCAGTTAAAGGGCCCCCTACACCTCTACATGAGGTCTCCTTCTGGACCCAGTCCCAATACAGCTGCTTAATCACTAGCTTGGGCGGTGGTATTTGGCTCTTCCATGATTCGCTCAAACCCAATAGCACAACCAACTGCCTCAGATTGCTCAACCACTTAATCGTATTACCTGTGTTAAGCAAAATAAGTTCGTCTAAAGCAGCTGCATAATTTTGAAGCTCCCGGGTCCTTCGCAAACGAACCCAAAAGAGTAGTTGGCGCAGGCGCACTAGGTCTTTAAAAGGGCGCCTGCCCAAGTCTAACCGTAATGGGATTAACGGAGTAGAAGCAGGAAGGGCTACCAGGTCTCTCAAGAACTTATTTTCGGACGTGACTAGCTCCGGTGTATTCTCGAACCCCCATAGTTCGGAGCCGTATAGGGCGGACGGTAATACTTGGCCCTCATAAATTGCGAGAGTCGGTGCCACAGGTTTACTCGTGGACTCCCGATGTTCTCTCAGGACCGCCCCTGAGACTCTTTTATAGTTTAGTATCATTTTGGCCAAGAGGTCTTTCCAACTCATCCGACTATTAACCCTAACGTAGTGTAGTTGGCAGGGTCATCTCTGGCACCCTTCTTGAACACAGTTATCACCTCTGCTCCCTTCCACGAGTCTGGCATGGGAAATCCCTTAGAAATCAGATTCATTATTTGGGCAATAAGTTTAGCCCATGCTACGGGTTCTTCCAAAAGGAGATCCCCTGGTATCCCATCAGGGCCAGCAGCCTTCTTCGGGGTCAAGTGTCTAATGGCCAACACCACCTCGGAAGCCAAAAAAGGTTCTTCAAACATCAATAAAGAAGGAGCTCTACTCAGGGGGAGGAGAGCGGACCGCTTCTATCCCACCATACAATGCAGAAAAATGGCAATACCATTGTTGGCTTGTTATATGATTAACTATTGGTGGCGTGTTACGCTGCCTAGCCTTATTAATCAATTCCCAGAACAACGATGAGTTCTTCCTTTTAGAAGCACATTTAAGATCCTGCCAGTACTGTTCCTCCCACTCTTGTTTGGCCAGCACCAGTGCCTTTGCATAATCCTTCCTGGCTGCTCTAACTAGGGGTTGACTCTTCTTACGCAGGGCGACTGTTATCTCTTTCCTTTTTGCCTTGCACTGGTCCGAGTACCAAGGGTTGCTCGTTTTGGGCGTTTTTTTTTTCAAACTACAGTTTTTGCCCTGGATTAAAAAGTATTTCCCTACTTCCTCTATTGTATTTTTGTAAGCCAGTGCGAATGGCGATCCCTGGGTACTACCTGTTCCCAATTCGAGATCCGTCAACTATATAGTCAGATCTACTGCATGCGCCCTAATCCTTGCCAAATTGTCAACCTGGGAATGAACCATGTCCCATTTCAGCCTACGATTACCATTGTATGGGACAACCTCATTGGTTGTCCTCAGGGGGGCATTCTTCTCACAGCCTTTTCGTTTACCCACCTTAACTTCATACATAGGGGGTTATGATCGCTATCCTGCGAGGGTACCACCTCCATATCTATTAGATCACACCACAGTGTGACATCCAATAGGATATAATCAATTCTAGACGGACCGCTAAGCCTATTAAAGGTCATCGCTCCAGCGCGGTCAGAGGAAGTCCTGCCATTTAGTGCTCTTAGATTATGTTCCGCTGTGAGGGCATTGATCTGAATTACCTTTGATGACCATTTTTTGATTGGGGCTAGTGTCAGGGCCGGGATGGACCATCTAGAGTCCTCCTCCTCAATACCCAAAGGGTCATCCCCACTAAGGGGTTCAAATGTACAATTAAAGTCCCCCCCCACAATAATTTTGGAGGTTGGGGGGCAGTAAGCTATTGCCTGTTCTAAAGTTGTTACTGTACTTGAAGTTGTATCCCCCGGGGTCCCTCTAGAATAGATATTGAATAAATCTATCCTGCTGTCCTTTTTTTGTCCAGCGAATGAGAGGTGTTGAATGTCCCAACTCCCTGAGTCATGGGTAGAAACATCCCAGTTGAATTCAATTTTTACCCAAACATGTAAACCCCCTGCTGGTCTGCCCTTCCCACAACCTTGAGCGGGCAGGAAGAAGGTTGCGTAACCGGATTTGTGTACTGGAAGCAAACTCCAAGTTTCTTGGAACATACATACATCGAACTTCTCGATGAAGGCATTCCATTCTGGGAGAACCATCTTTTTTTGCAATCCAGCCCCATTCCAAGATACCAAATGGATAGCCGCATTGCCTGTTGCAAACGAATGAGGAATAACCCCCTTGTTCCCACCCAGCACACATGGGATAGGATCGTTAGTAGATTCTGATTGGCATATTGATTTTGGCGGTAGACAGCCTTCGACACTACAGCCCGAGGACAGAGGTTGAGTGGTGGTTGCGGTCCCGCCAATATCAAATCTATTGGGTATCGTTGGAACCTTGATCCCAATATCAGAACTAATGGCCTCTATATGAATCTCACAATCACTGCCCTCTGGGCTAGCGGCGCCTGCACGGCCCCCCATGCCCAGCGTTGCCTGTAATCTTCAATCGCAGTCATCCATGCCGGTGAACACATCAAACCTGTTCACTACCTCTAAGGGAGTAAGGGGTCTCAGATGGTCCATTCTCCTGTTGGTGTTTCTGTTAAGTCAAAGTTCAGGTGTTGTTTCTCACCAGGTTAGAATAATTTTTTAAGCAGATTTATTTAACTTTTTTGATGGTATGTTTTGCGCTGGAGTGGTCTTCAGTTTCAGAGGTACTGTTTTCTAAACAAAACAATGTAATACTGGATCATTGGAATGCCCCACTGCTAGGAGCCCTGAACTATCTAATCAAGTGGTTCCAGAGAGTTCAAGCAGTGGCAGCCAAATTGGCCTTGAATAGGCCGAGAAGATTCTCTGTACCCTGGCCTCTGAAAGATTTACATTGACTACCATTAACACAAAGAATACTGTTCAGTTCCTTTGCATTGATTTTGATGCCCTACATGGTACTGGACCAATCCCCCTGTAGAAGAGACTTAAATGACATGCCCCCGACAGGAGCTTAAACTCCTCCTCAGCCAAGATGGTCAGTGTGGCCAGATTAAAATAAAACTAGATTAGGGGGTCGAGCGTTCATGATTGAAGCAGCTCGACTATGGACTTAACTTCCAGTTGCCCTGAGATTTTCTGCTGATCTAATTCACTTTAGAAAAGAGCTTAAAACATACCTTTTTCCAAAAAGGTATAGTGTGTTTTAGGATTTTAACCTAGTGCTATACTGCTGAGTACTGTGACATTGTATGGCATATTGGCCCCTCTGTTGTTCATTATATAGTAGAATTAGTAGTAATACTTTATTCGGAAAAAAAAAAATCATCATAAAAGTGTACAATTTTTACAATACAGTAAAAAATAGAAACAGGTACCCACCAATCCTTAAATACAAACAACAACCCATGCTTCAATTTTACTAATTTAGTAAAAAGTACATAAAAACACTGTCAGATATCATGGGGACTTCCTACCAGGTGCCTTCTAGCGATTAGGTGGGATGAGGGAGGGCCTTGATACGCCTCATGCGTGACAACCATGCACTGCCCAAATATTTACCTACTCCGCACACCATGGCAGTGGAGGTCGTGTCGGTGCAAAGAACCCGCAGGGCCATTTTGTGACATCTGAGGCCCAGCCCCTTGCATAGTGGCTTTAACCATGTCCTCCTGGCTACCCTGTATGCTGGACAGGCAAAGAAGAAATGCGCCACGGACTCATTAGGGGCTGCACAACCTGGGCAAGGTTTCGATGAGCCACCCTGGTTATTCCACCCAGAGGTGAAATCATTCACCGGGAGAATCCCGAACCTAACCTTTAGGTAAAGTGATCTATCCAGGGGTTTCTCTATAAAGTCCAAAAACGGTTCAAGTTTCCTTGTCCATTTGAACATCAAGAACCGCTCAGTTAGAGGGCCCCCTACACCTCTACATGAGGTCTCCTTCTGGACCCAGTCCCAATACAGCTGCTTAATCACTAGCTTGGGCGGTGGTATTTGGCTCTTCCATGATTCGCTCAAACCCAATAGCACAACCAACTGCCTCAGATTGCTCAACCACTTAATCGTATTACCTGTGTTAAGCAAAATAAGTTCGTCTAAAGCAGCTGCATAATTTTGAAGCTCCTGGGTCCTTCGCAAACGAACCCAAAAGAGTAGTGGGCGCAGGCGCACTAGGTCTTTAAAAGGGCGCCTGCCCAAGTCTAACCGTAATGGGATTAACGGAGTAGAAGCAGGAAGGGCTACCAGGTCTCTCAAGAACTTATTTTCGGACGTGACTAGCTCCGGTGTATTCTCGAACCCCCATAGTTCGGAGCCGTATAGGGCGGACGGTAATACTTGGCCCTCATAAATTGCGAGAGTCGGTGCCACAGGTTTGCTCGTGGACTCCCGATGTTCTCTCAGGACCGCCCCTGAGACTCTTTTATAGTTTAGTATCATTTTGGCCAAGTGGTCTTTCCAACTCATCCGACTATTAACCCTAACGCCCAAATAATCGAAGGAATCTACCAACTCCAAAGGCTCACCATTGAGCAAGAGATTATTCCTAAATCTATTAGAGGGTGATAAGGCCATAAGCTTTGTTTTAGAGGTATTGATGGTAAGACCTCTGTCGGTACAGAACGCACTAAAACGGTTGAGGAGCTTTTGGAGGCCTGCGGGGGTTTTAGAGATCAAAATGGTGTCATCCGCGAAGAGTAGGGTTTGAGTTTTTTCCCCTGCCAGGGATGGCGCATCAGCCGGATCCTCTCTCAGATGGTCCACCACTCCATTCACAAAGAGAGAAAACAGCGTCGGTGCCAAAACATCCCTGGCGTACTCCCCTCCTCACGGGTACCCTCTCTGTCAGTTGTCCTTGGGTGCCCCATCTGATCCTCGCATAATTCCCCTCGTGGAGTTTCACAATAAAACCCAAAAGTGGTCCTGGGATGCCCATCTTCTCTAAGACTTCCCACAGCCTTGCACGGGGGACCAGGTCGAACGCCATCCTGAGGTCTATGAAAGCCAGGTATAGACTACCTTTATTGATGGTTACTGACTTCCAATAGATCACAAAGAAGCGGAAGACCTGGTCCATCGTGCCCACCTTTTGTCGGAACCCAGCTTGGAAGTGAGAAAGAACGTGCTCCTCTTCCATCCACACACCTACCCTCATGATAATGACCCTGCCAACCACCTTCTGGATCACGTCAATCAGACTGATCAGTCTGTAGTTGGCAGGGTCAACTCTGGCACCCTTCTTGAACACAGTTATCACCTCTGCTCCCTTCCACGAGTCTGGCATGGGAAATCCCTTAGAAATCAGATTCATTATTTGGGCAATAAGTTTAGCCCATGCTATGGGTTCTTCCAAAAGGAGATCCCCTGGTATCCCATCAGGGCCAGCAGCCTTCTTCGGGGCAAGTGTCTAATGGCCAACACCACCTCGGAAGCCAAAAAAGGTTCTTCAAACATCAATAAAGAAGGAGCTCTACTAACTGGATCAGGGGGAGGAGAGCGGACCGCTTCTATCCCACCATACAATGCAGAAAAATGGCAATACCATTGTTGGCTTGTTATATGATTAACTATTGGTGGTGTGTTACGCTGCCTAGCCTTATTAATCAATTCCCAGAACAACGATGAGTTCTTCCTTTTAGAAGCACATTTAAGATCCTGCCAGTACTGTTCCTCCCACTCTTGTTTGGCCAGCACCAGTGCCTTTGCATAATCCTTCCTGGCTGCTCTAACTAGGGGTTGACTCTTTTTACGCAGGGCGACTGTTATCTCTTTCCTTTTTGCCTTGCACTGGTCCGAGTACCAAGGGTTGCTGGTTTTGGTCGTTTTTTTTTTCAAACTACAGTTTTTGCCCTGGATTAAAAAGTATTTCCCTACTTCCTCTATTGTATTTTTGTAAGCCAGTGCGAATGGCGATCCCTGGGTACTACCTGTTCCCAATTCGAGATCCGTCAACTATATAGTCAGATCTACTACATGCGCCCTAATCCTTGCCAAATTGTCAACCTGGGAATGAACCATGTCCCATTTCAGCCTACGATTACCATTGTATGGGACAACCTCATTGGTTGTCCTCAGGGGGGCATTCTTCTCACAGCCTTTTCGTTTACCCACCTTAACTTCATACATAGGGAGTTATGATCGCTATCCTGCGAGGGTACCACCTCCATATCTATTAGATCACACCACAGTGTGACATCCAATAGGATATAATCAATTCTAGACGGACCGCTAAGCCTATTAAAGGTCATCGCTCCAGCGCGGTCAGAGGAAGTCCTGCCATTTAGTGCTCTTAGATTATGTTCCGCTGTGAGGGCATTGATCTGAATTACCTTTGATGACCATTTTTTGATTGGGGCTAGTGGACCATCTAGAGTCCTCCTCCTCAATACCCAAAGGGTCATCCCCACTAAGGGGTTCAAATGTACAATTAAAGTCCCCCCCCCACAATAATTTTGGAGGTTGGGGGGCAGTAAGCTATTGCCTGTTCTTTAGTTGTTACTGTACTTGAAGTTGTATCCCCCGGGGTCCCTCTAGAATAGATATTGAATAAATCTATCCTGCTGTCCTTTTTTCGTCCAGCGAATGAGAGGTGTTGAATGTCCCAACTCCCTGAGTCATGGGTAGAAACATCCCAGTTGAATTCAATTTTTACCCAAACATGTAAACCCCCTGCTGGTCTGCCCTTCCCACAACCTTGAGCGGACAGGAAGAAGGTTGCGTAACCGGATTTGTGTACTGGAAGCAAACTCCAAGTTTCTTGGAACATACATACATCGAACTTCTCGATGAAGGCATTCCATTCTGGGAGAACCATCTTTTTTTGCAATCCAGCCACATTCCAAGATACCAAATGGATAGCCTCATTGCCTGTTGCAAACGAATGAGGAATAACCCCCTTGTTCCCACCCAGCACACATGGGATAGGATCGTTAGTAGATTCTGATTGGCATATTGATTTTGGCGGTCGACAGCCTTCGACACTACAGCCCGAGGACAGAGGTTGAGTGGTGGTTGCGGTCCCGCCAATATCAAATCTATTGGGTATCGTTGGAACCTTGATCCCAATATCAGAACTAATGGCCTCTATATGAATCTCACAATCACTGCCCTCTGGGCTAGCGGCGCCTGCACGGCCCCCCATGCCCAGCGTTGCCTGTAATCTTCAATCGCAGTCATCCATGCCGGTGAACACATCAAACCTGTTCACTACCTCTAAGGGAGTAAGGGGTCTCAGATGGTCCATTCTCCTGTTGGTGTTTCTGTTAAGTCTAGGGGGTACGATGTTCCACCTAGAGGTATCAACAGCAGGGGCTGTGTAGGGGCCGAGTGCCAATTGCCTAGTAATGGGTGCTGTTGGGAGGTTTGTATAAATTGGAGCCTGTTTATTTATATGGGATAAAGGGAACACCAGGGATCTAGGATAGAAATAAGTCAAGGCACGGGGGGAATACAGTTGTTACCACTTCCCGTAGGCCAGTTCAGTATATAATCAACTGCACGTGGGTCTCTAAAATTTACTACAACTATATCCCCTCGATGTCTTTACTTCTACCACCCAACCAGGGGAGACGCCTAACGTGCATTATCTCACCATTGATGTTCTTCGCGATTGGTCTATGTATACTGAGCCAATGGCTAATTTTGTTTTTCAGCTGGGTAAACCCTTCTTTTTTGTTATCAACCAGTGTTGGCACCCCCGTCAAAACAACCACAAGGGGCACAGCTTCTGGGGGTAGTTCTACTTGCGGCCCATTGGTCACTAAAGCCCTGTTGTAACTATTACTTCCCCACTCTTCCCACTTGTTCCCTTTGGGTGCATTTGCTCTTCCCCCCAAGAGGTCACTAGCTGGGTTCCCGACCGAAGTGTTTACAATCTTAGGGGGCAATAACCTTTGATGGTTAAGAGTTATCTGATTAGTGGGCTGGGGTGCAGCTTTAATGAATTGGGGTGTGACTTTGGGTGCATCAATAGTAGGTAGTGGGTCAATGGGGGTAGGGGGGGCAGCCACATTCACCTGAGCCGTGACCGGATCGACCTTCCTGCTTATAACGGATTCTATATCCGCAAGTCTTTTCTCCACCCTCTTTAAACTCTCAATAATGGGTAAGATGAGAGACTTAATCAAATGGCCCAGATTGTCATGTTGAGCAACAGAGGGGGCTGCCAGCAGCAGCGGTTCAGCGGGGGTAGAAAGTAACTCGATGATGTTCTCATCCGGTTCTTGGCTTACAAATGGAGAAGGGAGTGCCGAATTGGGCATGATTGCTGATACAACCACTTTCCCCAGTACAGTACTAGCAGCCGACTTTGAATGCTTCCCAAAATCAGAGTTGCTAATCTTAGATTTAACCAGCCCCCCCCCCCCCTTCTTACGTCTTCTTTTACTTGGTGGTGGGCCATGAATCTTAACCACTTCGGATTTCTTAGGATTCTTCTTAGCCGGTTTACCACAGATAGGGGTGTGTGTATTTGAGACATCTGGTATACTAATAAAACTGTGAAGGGGAGTATCACTGACATCCTGGTCAATAGGAGCACAGTGTGTAGGAGTGCAATCCCGTAACAAAAATGGAACACTCTCCTGCGAAGGAAGATCATCATTATCATTAGGTCTACCTCCGTCCCGGGGAAGTGCCTGGAGTGTAGAGACTTCGGGAGCCCTGAGTTTTAAATTTTCAACTGAGCGGCGACGCTCTGTCCTGCGTTCGGCCAGTATTTTTTCCCTGACCTCATCCGGCTGGACCCTTATAAAATATTTGTCAAGAGAACCATTTATCAAAGCCCCCGGCTTTTCATGAGTGGCTTTATCGGGGCTCTGGGCCATAACAGCAATTATATCGGGGAGTACAGAGGACACAGAAAAATAAATAACAATTTAAATGACCGGGCCCTGCCCGGCCTCACTCGGCCTCTGAGGGCCTAAGAGGGCCCACCCTTTGCCCGGGCTCGCGCGGGTATGGGCGTGCCTCAAATAATCAGGGGAGGAGTCAGGAAGAGGGCCCCAGGTGCTGGCGATGGTGTTAGCGCAAAGTGCCCTGGTCCTCGCAGTCCTGAAGATAAAAAACCCAAAGTCCGTGGCACAAGTTTGTGTGTTCAAAACCCAACAGCTCCACACATCGCCTCAGGGGAGTCTGGAAACCAGCAGCAAAGAACCGAGCCTGCGGCTCCCTGGCACGCTGGGTGGCTGCGAGGAGTTCCCGCGGAGGGTGTGTCCTCTTTTGACCCCGCCCTCACACCTGAAGGGCGTGGTTTCCTGTGTGCAGTTGGGCGTGGCCACAGCTCCCTGGGGTGCCAGATCCAGGATCAGAGGCACACAGTTTCAGGCAGATCAATAATCAGAATAATCCAGGTTCCAGGCCTGATCAATAATCAAAATAATCCAGGTTCCAGGCCTGATCAATAATCAACTGAAGCCAGTTTTTAGGCAGATCAATAATCAGAAGAATCCAGGTTCCATGCCTGATCAATAATCAAAATAATCCAGGTTCCGGGCCTGATCAATAATAAACTGAAGCCAGTTTCCAGGCAGATCAATAATCTGAAGAATCCAGGTTCCAATTACAGTCCCCACAGTCGGCTGGCAAGAATGAAATGCTCCAGCGAGGTAGCTTAGGAAAGGGGGGGGGGGGGCGAGTTGCGAGGCGCGTAGGTTCTCAACTCAGAAGACGACTTTGTGCAGGGCAGAATGCAACAGTCCCCGGCGGGCCAGTGTTCTAGTGTAGTCTCTGGCACCCGCTACTAAGGAGGGCAGTCCCCACAGCCTGCAACCCGCTCTGGCCCCCTTTCCTTACACGGCTGCTCACCTTGTATGCTGTCCGATGGTCTCACTGGCGCCACGCGGCTGCAAACAGGCAGCCCTTCTGCACTCTGAACACTCTCCGGTCTTCCGTGCAACTCTCCCTGTCCCGGCCAAAGCTGGGGAAGCCCTCGAGGCAGGCACCAATCCCAGCGCAGCCCTCCAATGACGAGAAGGAAATCCTCGGAGTCTAGGGCCAATGACAGCGCAGCACAAGGGTGACGTCAGCGGGGCAGGCAACGGCCTCCCGAGTCTCCCGGGCCGCTGGCGGTGCTTTCAAAGGCGATCTTGGTGCACTCTCACTCGGGCCCACGGCGGTGAAGTTGGGATCAATTTTAAGTCACTTTCCACACAAGTCCCAGCGCAGTGATTCCTGCCCACAGCGCCTTCTCTTCACAGCGCTTGGGTTACGGCACACAGCGCTTCTTGGCTGCAACCATTCCTGTCCCGTGCGCCGGCGGTGATTTCATGGGCACACAGCGCTCCTCTTGGCACAGAGCTCCACAGTGCCTTAGGGTCCCAAGGTGGGCACAGCCCCACGCACACCACGCAGTAACGGTTTTGTTCCCCCAGTCCTTCTTAGGCAAAGCAGACCTTCAAGTGAGGCACGGTTCCTTTGTGTATTCGCAGTCCTTCCTCAGTAATTAGTAATACCCATTCATGTTCATTTTATAAATAAATGGAATAACAGCCCATTTAACTTCCTGCCCCTCAGATATCCCTAGAATAGCAGGCTCCCCAATTCCTGCGCTTCTCTATGGCGACGACACGCTGCTGTTTGCCCTTACTCTGAATGCAAGAGGCTTCAGGTGGAGCTTTTCTCCTCTTTTATCTCTGACCTGAATGTGAAAACCAATTATACAAAGTTGCACATCATGTCCTGGGACCAGGGAAAATAATGCTAAATAAAATCAACCTCAATGGGCAAGACCTAATGGTGGTGGACAACTTCTGATATCTAGGCTTAACTTTGAATTCATCAGGATCTTGGAACCCCCACCTGGCACAGGCCAGCCGAAAGCTTTGCAGAACTGCAGGGACTGACTGCAATCTCTCAAGAGCAGCGTCTAGAAGGACATTCTTCCTCCACTGAAAGTATATAATTCTCAGTGCATTAGTGCAGCCACCTATGGCGCGGGTTTCTGGGGCTTTAACAAATGCGCTGGCCTACAGTCTGAGGAACACCACTTTCTTCAGTGGTTGCTGAGTTTACCACTGATAAGTTGTAAATACTACACGTAGTCTTGGTCAATTTCAGGTATTTATTCAGCTCATCTTACAGACCACCAGCCCAGAGAACAGTTCAGCAATAACTGACAATACAGTTCAAACCTAAACATCAGCACCAGGACAATACATTGTGTAGTCATGATGACCATTGGAATGATGCTGTCACCCCAGAAACCATGACATAGGTAGGACTCCATTACAGAGGTCCTGACACAGCACATAGGTACTGAGAATAGGCCATAACAACCACCTACTACTTCCAGCTTCATTATACACTCGGAATTAAATCAGGCCTATATATTAGACAAAGTACGCATGGCGCCACTCCTACTTGTGGGTCAGTGTCTCGATGAACCCAGCGGCAAAACTGTGTAGTGACATTATACTCGATTGCCCTGCACACAAAAAGGTCCTCTCTATCCCTTGGCTAAGTTACATTCGGAACACTTTACCAACCCTGGGATTATCTGCCTGGTTCTCTGAACCTAACACTATTCCTAAAGCTGCAAAGGCAGAGGTGAAAGCAGCATACTTTGAGCATGGTGAAGATCTAAGAACGAAAACCGAGTTGGTAAAATCTTCAGTTTTAACTTACGACAGATCTTTATTTCCTGGCTTATCTCCTGAATATCTGTCCTTAGACCTCACAAGATGGGAGAGATCTCTTCTTTTCCATCTCAGGGCAGGATCCATTCACTGGTTACTGTTTTTCAAAAATCCCCCTGATTCCGCTGATAACAGTGATTTGATCTGCCCCAGCGATAATAAATCTGCACAATCCCTTTTGCACTTTATGTTTTTCTGCAAATCATACAGTCTAGCACACAAGCACTTTATCCAGCCTTTGCTACGCAAACTAGGCTTTCGACAATGTAGAGTAGCCCTGCTCCAGTTACAGTTTTTAAGCTCATACGAAATTTCTTTTTCGTGTGTGCTTGTCTGCAAGCAGCCATTGAGGGCCAGAAAAGCTATGGATGGCTAACTTGCTTGCACTGAATCCCCCTACTGTTAGATTGCATTAGATCAAGGTGTTTCTATTCTTTTCTTTTAGCATTAGCTAGGAGCAAATGGCGGACCCTATTTGAGGTTTTTGTCCTTCTATCGTGCTTGATAATTGTGCATTTGTGTCAGTGTTTATGTTCGTGTCTGTGTTTGTGTTTTTTAACTTGGTTATTTGAGGAACTCGGAGACCTAAAATGCACTGATGCAATCACACTTTTAAATGTTTTTAAATTGATGTTAATTTTGATTCTTACTATTGTCACACTGTGGATTTGTATTTTATGCTTTTATGGTCTATTTTATTCGGCTGAACAAAGAATTTTGATTTTAATTGAATTGTATGGCATTTCCTTTCCCTCCCACTAATGAGTAATGCAGCGCCAGGATACCTGTTAGATGGCAGTACACATTACAAATAAGCTAATAAAATAATAAAACACTGAATAGTCCTATTCTTCAAACTGTTTTCTGATTGGTATATAAGCCCAAACAACCATTGGAGTTAGGTAAATAGTGTCGTTAATTAAGTTATAAATTTTAGTTAACAGACTTTGCTATTTGTTCTGAAAATCAATCTATGACCATCACGACAATTAGTTGTCATTACAATGAATTGGCTAAATAACCCAACTGTAATTAGAATACTACATTTCCCTAATAGAAGGAAAACTACGTCAGGGTAATGGTCAGGGTCAAAGTTATTGCCAGGTTGAGTCGAAGTTTGTGATAGAAGCAGGATTTATTTTCAAACATTTTCAAACTAAATGTTTTTAATGTAGATAAAAGATATCTGGACCACTATCAAGTAAAATACACATAGCTAGGAAACTTCTAACTAAACGTCTGTCCATAAATTGTACTAGCTAAATGTATTTCAAAATAAATGTTTCACTCTCTCCACTAATGCATCTCAAACCAATCAAAAGAAGCAACCAAAAAACCCAAAGATGAAGGCAAATGATAAAAGGGGTTCTTCTAAATAAAAATGCATTTATTATGTTTTGTAAAGCTTAGGGAGACAAAGTAATTGTCAAATGGAATTGGAACAGAGACAATTAAAATTAGAAGGGCATACCCCAGACTTGAAAAATCAACTCACAACAATCAAATCTAGTTGATTCAAAGCATAAATATCTCTGAACAAGAAAACTATATCCGTAGAAACAATATTGGAATCTTGGGTTTTCACCAAGAGTTCACAAGAGGAAAACAATTTAATTTTTATGACAAGTGCTCCCAATACCTTTCCACTTTCCACTAGAGAATGGTTTGGAGATTAAAGATGATCACTAGCTACTTTGCCTTAAAGACTGCGCAAGGACAAAACCCTCAAATGTTTATGTTTGTGTGTGATTTGTACAGGGTGGCCCTTCAGCGTTTAATAACGACATATGCATCATTTATGTGGGCATTGGACTTGAGGGTCAATTCATCTAAATCCCTTGTCCTTATAGCAGGGGCCCTCTCCCACAAAAGAATACCACACTTTTACATAGGATCACGTAAACTAGAGGTGGTAGACTCCTTTGCGTATCTAGGGGTGGTGTTTGACAGTTGTGGGCAAGTATGGTGTACAACAGTGCCCTGGTGATGGAGATGAGTATGGCAGCCATCTCGTCATTTGCAAAGAAGCTGGGTACAAGACATTTAGTCCCAATAAAAAAGATATATCAGGCAAAGATGCTATCGGCTGAAACCTATGGGGCAGGAGTGTGGGGTATGGCCCCTATAGCTTCTCTCCAAATTCTTTTAGAGAGATTTAGATTTTTTAAGAGACTTGTTTCCCTCCCCAGTTCCTGCTCAAATTACCTCTCCCACTTAGAACTGGGATTAAATTACGTGTCAGAAAGTATTAGGATAGTGCCGATCTTACTATGGCACTCACTTTGGCAAAAGGACACGGTACACCTAACACAAACCATCGTAAAAAATTGCCTAAAATTGGACAATATACATAAAATCACATGGCTGCAGTATGTAAGGTCAATCTTGACCGTACTGGGGTTAGTGAAAATATTCACTGACCCAAGTGCGTCAATAAAGATCACGAAGCAGAATGTAAAGGTTACCTTCTTATCTAAGGCTGCTTATGACTGACAGGAAAGTAATCGCGGAAAAAACCTGTCCTCCTGGGCCAATTGATCCAGTCCATCCTAGAGGGGAGTACTCTTACTTAGAGTGTATCGGAACATTACTGCACAGATATAGTCTGCTGAGGTTCCGTTTGAACTTAATCCCCCTGATGTTGGGTTTCCCTGCGAGGAGGTTTAGGTATACTGAATTAATACCTTACCCATGCGACAACAGGTCACAGCAGTCTGACTTATGCATATTCTTATTTTGGGGGCTTTACAAGGATGAACAAGATAGATTTATCCTCCCAATTTTAAGAGGTTAAGCGAGATACGTTTTGTTTGGCTTTATGGGCAGGTGGAGGTTAAGGGTGGGTTTTGTATGAGTAGAATCTGAGCTTAACTATAAAGTCCTTGTTTTTTTTGTTATTTCAGTGAATTTCTAAGGTTTTTCAAATTTTATTTCCTAACTATAACCTCCCTGTAACCGTTGTTTTTAAAGTGAATTTCAATGTTTTTTTAACTAGTAGTCAGATTTGCAGAGTGGTGGAGAAAGGGGGTGGGGTCTCCGGCCGTCTCTCAGGAATCTTTCAGTGTAAGACTTAATGGAGGTAACAGAAAGGTTTCTGGGCCCTCAAGAACCATCAGCATCCAAGAAGACGTCATACCCCAACCAGCAGTGCACAAGGAGGCTTGTTTGCAGAGTGGTGATGAAAGGGGGTGGACCTCTGGTGACTTGCTGGTCCAGCATTTTCTTACAGGAGGGGGGACACATGGCCCACCTTGTCTGGGTGGATTTGGGCCCCGGGTCCTCCATTCCCCAGAGCCAGGCCTCTTTTGAATGGGGGAAGGGAGCTGCACAGCTCCTCTCCCTAGGCCAAATTCCGTCCTGGGGACCCCATCCCCTAGGGCCCAGTCTTTCTGACAGCAGAGTGTTTGCTCTGACTTGCCAAGAGCTGTCAATGCTCCCGCTAAGTCAGAGCAACCAACTATGTCCCAGGGCACCCCGGGACATAGCAGGAGCCAGCTTCGGGGGGAGCCTGGTGTTTCCCAGGGCCATTATTGACTCCAGGAGGTGTGCTCATACGGTGTCCCTCCTTTCTTAAATTTTGTCACAGGGAGGTGGTAGTCTGCTGTGGGGGGGTCCACGTGCCCCCCCCACATTCAATGTAAGAAAAGCCCCAGGGAGGTGGTGGGCCACAGGGCTGAGGGTATGTCCACACAGCCCCCCTGCATTTATTTTACTTAAAGCCTAGGGGAGGTGGCGGTCCCTGGGCTGTAGGAGGGGTCTGCGTGCCTACCCGCATTGTTTTAGGAAACAGACCTAGGGAGGTGGCAGGCACCCAGTCACCGGGGCTGTGGGGGTCTGAGAGGTCCGCCATTTATAAATAAAAAAGCCCCAGGGAGGTGGTGTTCCCTGGGGCAGCGGGGGAGGCTGTACCGTCCTCCCACATTCATTTTTAAAGAAGCCCTGGCGAGGTGGTGATCCCTGGGGTAATATTGAGCCAAAAAGGCAATTAATGGGTACCTATGCACTAAAATGGCACTTGCCTGCGACACTTTTGATGTATATCTTTTGCCTATCTGATGTATATAATTTGGAGTATAGCACTTGCACTTCATCTTTCGATATTATTTGCTATGCACTTAAAACGGCACTTGGCTTGGATATTTATGATGTATAAACTCTGTTTATTTGAAGTGTAGCACTTGCACTTTATCCTATGATATGCTTTGCGTGTTGTGGTATATCCACTTGAATACATGTTGCGATGGCAATGTCATGAAGGACTGTTACAAGGAATACACAGATTGACTTGCATTATGTTACAAGATTGCGCCCAGAATAACTATTTCAATAGAATATGTAGTACATTTGTTAGTTTCTATTTTCATGGTTTGATCACATGTTAAAAACAGATGCGTAATGGCGCTTCTCTGTCATGAACAAGGTTGGAAGCGGCAACCGAAACGCGTTCACTAGCACTCACCCTGAATAAACAAACTTCAGGATCCACGTTTGGAGTGCCATGTTTGTTTTTCTACTTTGTGAAAATGAGAGTTTCTTCATTTATGTGAGGAGTCGGCGGACTTCTCACCATGGCGGCACCACCGGAGATTTGGTAGCATGTCAGCATCCACCTGTTTCAGCTCTGAATTGGTGGTCTGTGCTCCAGTCCTTGTGGAATATTGACAAATGGTGGGTTGAGTACGCTCTATATATATATATATATATATATATATATATATATATACAGGCTCAAAATTGCTCCTTCTGACTGCAGCGACCCAGGGGGAGGTGGCGCACACTCCGGCGGAGCGTGCCGGTAAATTCAGTCCCAAAATTGAAAAACAATCCAAGTGCGCTCTCAGGAGAAAAACCACAAACACGGAAATGCAAGAAAGGGTTGTTTAATCCACAACGCGTTTCAGCTCGGAAGCCTTGTTCACGTGGAAGATCGTGTAAGACAAGGTAACTGATGAAGTTGTAATTCAAGAACATAGACATAGGACTAAAGGTAGAGCCCGTGGACACAGAGATAGACTGTGGCAGACATATTGGAATATGCAATGCTGAATAGCATACGTCTGGGTTTAAATCAAAGGTAGCCATGAAGCTTGTTCAAAATAAACAATGCAAGTAAAGTGAACGGACGTAAATACCTGGATGCCACACATAAAAACATCATTTGGTGTCACAATCGCTACATGACAATGTAATGGTTACAAAAATGAGTGCTCAAATATAAAACGAATTGTAGCGCTGTTTCAAATGAATGCATAGTGCATGCAAACTGAATAAAGGTGCTAGTGCCTAACAGTTTACTCATGGAAAAAAGTTGACTTAATGACCCAAGTGGGTTATTGTAGCGGAGTGCAGCAACGTGTGCATCAGGCAGAATGGCACATGTGTGTATGACACAAAATTAGGTCAAATACCTAAGGATGAAGGTAAAGTACATGTGTGCCACGGACATCCAATAGTAATGGAAAAGAAGCGGAATGCATCAGTTACCGTGCTCGAAAAAGTGAAGGAACGGAAGGAAGGGTAGGTGGCCCGTGTGAGGTGAGTGCCAGTGAGAGGGCACCTTCCTTTCTTCCTGAAATGAAAGAAACAAAAAGAAACAATGTTAAAATTGCAGAAGCAAATACTTAAAAAAGTACATGGTACACAATCTGATGAGGAGAAGAAAATCAACCTGTGGTCCAATAGACATTATAAGAAGAAAGGGAAAAAGGAAGGGCAAGGTAACAGAACCACATATGTTGAGCATGATGTCACAAAATTGAAAACATGATTATTCCTTTAAATGAACAGAAAGTTCCTCATCGTGGTTGAGGCCCCCCGGATGTTTGGTTTGAAATTCAACTATGTATTTGGATTCGTGTTGCCTTAATTTAAGTACCCTGTTGCCTCCTCTGAAATTTATTGTAGTCTGTTCTAGAATGAAAAAAGTGAGGAGTTCGGGGTTGGAAAAATGTATGTCTTTGAAATGTCGAGCCACAGGATATTTCTCGTCTTTGTGGATTATGGCTCTGTAGTGCTCAAGTACGCGTTTTTTGGCAGGAAGGGTGGTGCTACCAATGTACCATAACAGGCAGGGGCACTCGATTACATAAATGACAAAAGTGGTACTGCATGTTAAGAATTCTCTGATTTCTTTGGTAATGCCATTGTAATTGAGCTTATTGCGGAACTTGCTGTTCTTACAGGCTTTACAATGGCCGCAAGGGTAGAATCCCTCAAGGCCATGTTGCTGTCTGGTAGGATAAATAGTGACATCGCTTCTCACTACCATGTCCCTGATACTCCTGCCTTTACGGTAAGTAATACTGGGTCTGTTGGGTATGGTCTCACCAATGATGTTGTCGCACTTGAGGATATCCCAATTTTTGGCTATGACTTTGTGTATATTGTTGGAATCAAAGTTAAAAGTCATAATCATCCTGGTAGTGTCATTGATGTCGTCAGTGGTTTCAATGGGTTTATCAGCAATGGTAAGATCCCTAGGTATGGCGTCTGCTCTTTCTTTGGCTCTCCGGAGAACCCAGTTAGGGTAACCCCTGAGCTTGAAACGTGACAACATCTCCCTACTGGTATTTTCATACGTCGCTGGGGTGCTGCAATTTCTCTTTGCCCTCAACAGTTCACCGTAAGGGATACTCCATTTGAGTGTCTCAGGGTGACTGCTGAGGGCATGCAAGACACTATTACCTGCAGTTGCTTTTCTGAACAGGGTGGTCTGTATGGAATTGTCAACGATCTCTACCTTGACGTCTAGAAATTCCACACTGTCTTTGCTGATATGACTAGTCAAGACAATGTTGTTGTCATTGACATTGAGTTTGTCAATAAATTTGATGGCTTGTTCTTCATCGCCATTCCATATGACGAACAAGTCATCAATGTAGCGCATCCATGTGGTGATTTGGTTGAGATCTTGTTTGTAATCAGGGTTTGAGAATACTTGTTCCTCCCACAATCCCATAAAGAGATTGGCCAGACTCGGGGCAAAGCAAGAACCCATAGCGATCCCGACCACCTGTCTATATATTTCACCATTGAACAGGAAAATATTGTTAGTGAGACAGTAATGGATCATCTCAATAATCATAGCACTGTGGTCTCTGAGGCGTAGGGGTCTGGTTTTGAGATAGTACTCGCACGCCTCTATGCCCTGACGGTGGTCAATAATGGTGTAAAGTGACTGTACGTCCAGAGTGATGAGACAAGAGTTGGTCTCCCATGTGATGTTACCAAGTTTTTTAAGGACGTCTTTCGTGTCCCTGATGTAACTGGGTAGATTGCTAACATAGTCTCTGAGAAAGTGATCAATGTATTTAGAGACGCGTTCTGATACACTGCCTCTGGAGGATACAATGGGGCGCCCAGGGGGGTATAGGGCAGGAAGGATGGGATGAACATTCTTCAAATAGGTATATTCCTCCCACTCAAGTAAGCCCTTCTCTCTCCACATGATGAGCTTGTCCCACAAAGTAGTGATACTAGTGTTGTATTTGTCCACCTTGATATGTTCGTAATATCTGGTGTCAGAAAGTTGTCTGATAGCTTCAGTGATGTAACTGTCCCTATCCAAGATGACAACATTGCCGCCCTTGTCCGCAGGGCGGATGATGATATTGTTGTCCTCAGTCAATGATTTTAGTGACTGTCTTTGTGTGTATGTTAAATTGTTGCAGTAGTTTTTCTTCTTGCTGTGTCTTAAAGTGCACAGTGACTTAGTAACGCAATCATGAAATGTGTTGATGGGATCATAAGGAGATATGGGGAAGAAAGTGGATTTGGGTTTAAAGCCTGAAGATGCATGATTGTCAGTAGTGAGACCGGCTATATCTGCAACTTGTGTTGTGCTAAGCTGTTCTTCACTGCTGGTGCCCTCAGTTCCAAAACTGCAATCCTGATCAAGATTTATCATGTCGGTCAGTATGTCAATGTCACCTAATGTGATGTTATCCAGGTGATGCGATGTGTCGGACAAGTTCTTTCTGGGGTTGCTCAATCTTTTGAGTTTGTGCCATTTTTTTAATTTAAGTTTTCTCACAAACTTAAAAAGGTCAATTCTGGTATCAGTGAAGTTAATATATATATATATTCACTTAAAAAACCATAGGTTTCACACATGTTGTAGTTAGCTGGACATTTCACTCGTAAAAAACCAATGAAATTCCCCCGTTATAGTTAGTGCAGGCCACTATAACTCACGCGACCGCAATCCTCTGCTGATGACGTCAGATATTACATCACTGTATTTAGACACTTATTTACCCATGTCTTCTTCCATTAATCTTTAGCTATACATATATTACAAATATTTATTTTTCAGAAAGACACATATGTCATCAGTGATGTAATATCTGACGTCATCAGCAGAGGATTGCGGTAGCGTGAGTTATAGTTGCCTGCACTAACTATAACGGGGGAATTTCATTGGTTTTTTACGAGTGAAATGTCCAGCTAACTATAACGTGTGTGAAACCTATGGTTTTTTCAGTGAATTTCAAAGGTTTTTTAAATGCTAACTTTTAAGTTTTTTAACTGTTTATTTATAAATATTTTATTCATTAAATAACATATATTTTTCTTAAAATTGCCCAAAAACATTTTTTAATTAAAACTGAAATATTGATTAATTTTCTTGTTTTCATTTTTTATTTTAATATATTTATATCATTTTCTTTAAAAAAATAATTCCAATTTTTTTCACAGTCGCGCACTCAAAGTGTACACATCACGGTGGGTGCGCGCATTCTAGCCGCCATTTTAGAAAAGTCATGAAGGATCCGCGTATGGTGTGCGACGGCTGCGTGTTTTTCAGTTACATCATATACATTTAATATCACGTGATATGCGCGATTGGTATGCGACCAGTCTGCGACTCCTGCTCCCGCGCATTCGCGACACATGCGCATTACGGTACAAGATGTTTGCGCGCTTGCGCGTGACATCATATATGTGCTGGGGCGTGCTGGGTGCGCGACTCCCGCAAAAAACATTTATGTTCCAAAATGATATGTATGTGTCTTTAATATACATATTAAGGCAAGAGATTATGTAAGATATTCATCAAAATAATATATTTGTACTTATAAGAAAATTATATTATTTTTAAATATATTTTCGCGAAGTCTGGTGCGTGCGTTGTGAGTGCAGAAAACCAGGTCAGCAGAGCTGCTGTAGAGCCAGAGAACCAGGTCAGCAGAGCTGCTCTAGAGCCTAAGAACTAGGTCAGCAGAGCTGCTCTAGAGTCAGAGAACCAGGTCAGCAGAGCTGCTGTAGAGCCAGAGAAACCAGGTCAGCAGAGCTGCTTTAGAGCCAGAGAACCAGGTCAGCAGAGCTACTCTAGAGCTAGAGAACCAAATCAGCAGAGCTGCTTTAGAGCCATAGAACCAGGTCAGCAGAGCTGCTTTAGAGCCAGAGAACCAGGTCAGTAGAGCTGCTCTAGAGCCTAAGAACCAGGTCAACAGAGCTGCTGTAGAGCCAGAGAACCAGGTCAGCAGAGCTGCTGCAGAGCCAGAGAAACCAGGTCAGTAGAGCTGCTTTAGAGGGAGAGAACCAGGTCAGAAGAGCTTCTATAGAGCCAGAGAACCATGTCAGCAGAACTGCTTCAGAGCCATAGAACTGGGTCAACGGAGCTGCTTTAGAACCAGAGAACCAGGTCTGCAGAGCTGTTGTAGAGCCAGAAAACTATATCAGCAGAGCTGCTCTGTAGCATAAGAACTAGGTCAGCAGAGCTGCTCTAGAGCCAGAGAACCAGGTCAGCAGACCTGCTGTAGAGCCAGAGAAACCAGGTCAGCAGAGCTGCTTTAGAGAGAGAGAACCAGGTCAGCAGAGCTGCTTTAGAGCCAGAGAACCAGGTCAGCAGAGCTGCTCTAGCTGACACTGTCTGACTGACATTGACTGACAGACACTGACTGACTGAAACACTGACTGACACTGATTGACACTGACTGACACTGACTGACTGACACTGATTGACTGACACTGATTGACTGACACTGACTGACTGACACTGATTGACTGACACTGACTGACACTGATTGACTGACACTGACTGACTGACACTGACTGACTGACATTGACTGACATTGACTGACACTGACTGACTACTCTCTACTACTCTACTACTGACTCTCTACTACTCTCTACTACTCTCTCTCTACTACTCTCTACTACTCACTCTCTACTACTCTACTACTCTCTACTACTCACTCTCTACTACTCACTCTCAACTACTCACTCTCTACTACTCTACTACTCACTCTCTACTACTCACTCGCTACTACTCACTCTCTACTACTCATTCTCTACTACTCACGCTCTACTACTCTCTACTACTCACTCTCTACTACTCTCTACTATTCACTCTCTACTACTCACTCTCTACTACTCACTCTCTACTACTCACTCTACTACTTTCTACCACTCACTCTCTACTACTCTACTACTCACTCTCTACCACTCTCTACTACTCACTCGCTACTACTCTCTACTACTCACTCTCTACTACACTCTCTACTACTCTCTCTCTCTACTACTCTCTACTACTACTCTCTACTATTCACACTCTACTTCTCTCTACTACTCACTCTACTACTCTCTGCTGCTCTCTAGCACTCACTCTCTACTACTCTACTACTCTCTCTCTACTAGTCACTCTCTACTACTCTCTACTACTCACTCTCTACTACCCACTCTACTACTCTCTACTACTCTCTCTATACTACTCACTCTCTACTATTCACTCTACTATTCACTCTCTACTACTCACTCTCTACTACTCGCTCTCTACTACTCGCTCTCTACTACTCACTCTCCACTACTCACTCTCCACTACTCACTCTCCACTACTCACTCTCTACTACTCGCTCTCTACTACTCTCTACTACTCACTCTCTACTACTCACTCTCTTCTACTCTCTACTACTCTCTCTGCTACTCACTCTCTACTACTCACTCTCTACTACTCTACTACTCTCTACTACTCGCTCTACTACTCACTCTCTACTATTCTCGACTACTCACTCTACTACTCTCTCCTACTCTCTACCACTCACTCTCTACTACTCTACTACTCACTCTCTACTACTCTCTCTCTACTACTCACTCTCTACTACTCACTCTACTACTCTATACTACTCACTCTGTACTACTCTCTCTCTCTACTACTCTCTACTACTCACTCTCTACTACTCACTCTACTACTCTATACTACTCACTCTGTACTACTCTCTCTCTCTACTACTCTCTACTACTACTCTCTACTATTCACTCTCTACTACTCACTCTCTACTTCTCTCTACTACTCACTCTACTACTCTCTGCTGCTCTCTAGCACTCACTCTCTACTACTCTACTACTCTCTCTCTACTACTCACTCTCTACTACTCTCTCTACTACTCTCTACTACTCACTCTCTACTACGCACTCTCTACTACTCACTCTCTACTACTCACTCTCTACTACTCACTCTCTACTGCTCACTCTCTACTACACACTCTCTACTACTTGCTCTCCGCTACTCTCTAGTACTCACTCTAATACTCACTCTCTACTACTCTCTACTACTCACTCTCTACTACTCTCTACTACTCACTCTCTACTACTCACGCTCTATTACTCTACTACTCTCTCTACTACTCACTCTCTACTACTCTCTACTACTCACTCTCTACTACTCTCTACTACTCACTCTCTACTACTCTCTACTACTCACTCTGCTACTCACTCTCTACTACTCTCTACTACTCTCTACTACTCTCTACTACTCACTCTCTACTACTCACTCTCTACTACTCACTCTCTACTACTCTCTACTACTTTCTACTACACACTCTACTACTCACTCTCTACTACTCTCTACTACTCACTCTAATACTCGCTCTCTACTACTCACTCTCTACTACTCTCTACTACTCACTCTGCTACTCACTCTCTACTACTCTCTACTACTCACTCTCTACTACTCTCTACTACTCACTCTCTACTACTCTCTACTACTTTCTACTACTCACTCTACTACTCACTCTCTACTACTCTCTACTACTCACTCTACTACTCTCTACTACTCACTCTCTTATACTTTCTCTACTACTCTCTACTACTCTCTACTACTCACTCTCTACTCTCTATTACTCGCTCTCTACTCTCTACCTCTCTACCTCTCTCTCTACTACTCTATACCTCTCTACCTCTACACCTCTACCTATACACCTCTACCTCTCTACCTCTCTGTACATGCACACATATGCACATATATATATGCATATATATGCATATGCATTTATATATGTATGTGTATATATATATATATATATACATATATAAACATATAATCTGCATATCTATATAAATATAAATTCATGCAAACATATACATATACATATATGCATACATATGCATGGTATGTATATGAAATTTTGAAAAACACTAATAAAAGCAAAGCTAAAAAGCCACCTAATTATAAACAGAATTGCTTTAACTTAAACGAGGGCGAGACCTATTGCATTTTCAATGCTTGTTTACTTTGGTTCCATCAAGAAGGCATTCAGATGTGACACATTTGCCATAAATTCTGAATGGTAGCACTCTAGTTCCTCATTAGATCACTGTAGCAAAGCTACTGCTCACCATGGAAGTCTGCTGCTGGTATTCAAAGTGCATGTTTCAGTCTGCATGTCAGAACTTTTTAATGAAATAGAAGAGGATTTGAGAAGTCAAAATGTGCCCTAAGTTTTCTTTCTGCAGCACTAATCATAATTTCTATGGCAAAATGAACCCCCTCATTTTGTTCCTTTGCAAATTAAATGTTTTAAATGTTACCACTTTATTCCAATCAAGATGGCTTCAGGTGTGCCATACCTTTGTCATAATTAAGATTGTTAGCGCTCTAGTTGTTCTTTAAAACACTCTCGGATTTCTGTCATTGGGCTATACTTGGGCTACATCTCGGTGATATTTGTGCTACATTTGGGCTCTTTTGTCTCTGGTGGCCATCTTGGGAACCTTGTTATGAAGATTCCTAATTTCCTCATTTACTGCAGTCTCCTCAGTAGGCATACTGTCAGTTTTTACTTTGATTCAATGAAGAAGGCATTCAGATGTGTCACACATTTGCCATAAATTCAGAATGTTAGCACTCTAGTCGCTCATTAGATCACTGTAGTAAAGCTACTGCTCACAGGGAAGTCTGCTGCTGGTATTGAAAGTGCATGTTTCAGTCTGCATGTCAGAATTCTTTAATGAAATAGAAGAGGATTTGTGAAGTCACTCAAAATGTGCCCTAATTTTTCTTTCTGCAGCACTAATCATACATTCTATGGCAAAATGAACCCTCTCATTTTGTTCCTTTTTAAATTAAATGTTTTAAATGTTACCACTTTATTCCAGTCAAGATGGCTTCAGGTGTGCCATACCTTTGTCATAAGTAAGACTGTTAGCGCTCTAGTTGTTCTTTGGAACACTCTGGGAAGCTGCAGTAGAACACAAAGGAATCAACTGACAGTCTCTGCCCTTGTTGGATGTACATGTTTTACTGAGAATGTCAGACTTCATTCTCACATGACTGAGAAAGATAATGTGAATTTACAGAAAATATGCTCTCAGTTTAGCTTATAGATCACCTTCCAAACCTCTGTGGGAAAAGCATGTGAAAATAGTTTTCTCTCAAACATGATTCATGATATCCCAGCAGAAGGCTTTTTCACATGGTAAAATCACCTTCGAACATACCACAATTCCTAAAATGAGTATGGTACCATCAACAAATGATTTATAATGTAACTAAAGTCTTAAAACCTTCTATTAACTGCAATGCTTTTTAATGAGGTGTTATCATGTATATTGGTCCCAAGATGGCTGCCAACACTTCTTGGATGAAGTGCTGACAGCTAATCAGATCTCACAATGAGATCTGTGGTTAGGCTCCGCCCAGATATGTATATGATTTTACTTTTGATTTTCACAGGAACTACTGAACGGATTTACACCATATATGCAAAAGGCACATGCCTGACCTGAGGACTACCTCTTTGCCAAATTTCAAGTAATTCTGTTCAGCCGTTCGGGCTGTACCTTCGACTAAAGGTCCTATGGGAAAATGCATGGGGAAAACGCGTTTTGGGACCCCCCTTTTTTCTCAGCCCCCGCTTGACGAATCACCCCGAGACTTTCAGGGTAGGAGCTGAGCGGAGCGCCCCATTAGTTTTGAACATTTCACGAACATAAGTCAACCGGCGTTATTCAAAATAGAATTTTCAGATTTCCTATGGAAACTAGGTTGTAACTATAACTATCTACTGGCGACCGCCAGTAGATAATATATATGTATACACACACACACACACACACACACACACATATATATATATATATATATTCACTGAAAAAATCACAGGTTTCAGGCACGTTATAGTTTGAAATTAGCATTTTAAAAAACCTTAGAAATTAATGGAAAAAAAGGTTACTGGGATGTTATAGTTAGTCTGTCATTTCACTCTTACCAAGCCAGCGAAATTCAGCTGTTATATTTACCTTAGTTAACTACCACTCGCACCCTGCAATGTACTACTGATGATCTCACATATCACATCACTCATGACATGGTCAGTGACATCACTGACAATATCTCAAAAGACATCACTGATGACATCATCCACTGATTGTTTAAAAAAATGTTATGAGTGTTAAATATATATATCCTAAGGTGTACAGGTGAATCAGTGGGTGTATGAGTGTCTGTATGGATGGCTCACTGGGTGCATGACTGACTGTAAAAGTGAGTGATTAGGTCTCTCAGTGAATGTATAGGTGAGTGACTGGTTGTGAGTGTATCTGTCTGGCAGATGATGTCTAAGTGGGTGTATGAGTGTGTTAGTGTGCACATGAATCGCTATATTGGTGATTGATTGGTTGTCTGACTACCTCTATGGTTGTCTGGATGTCTGTGTTGTTATGAACCTCAATGTATCCCAATATAAGCCTAGGTAGTTACACAACCTTTTACCTACATCTCTCCGACCATTGTTCTACATAATGGATCTGACGCTTACCTTTTGACTAGTTTGGTGCTACATGACTGTTGTGTGCTTTTCTCCGAAAAAGTAGCCTCATGTATTATGTGTGAGGATTCTCAGTATCACAGCAAGATTACCATCTTCTGCATAATAACTCTGTATAAGTATCACCTCTATCATCATCCTTGCCCAACATGCCCATAGTACAAGCCTAGGTAGAACCCCTCAGGATACCTTTCGGGTATATAAGCACTACATACGGGGACGCTGTTTGTTGCTCCTGGCCGGCGCTGCATCTGTGTGAGGGCTGCTCAAACCCACGACTTGCGGAACCCGCTTCGCGGGTCCCGCTGCGGAATCCCCTCACCTTTATCGCCTGTTGCTGGTCTCCTGCCTGGCTGCTCTGTGGGGGCGTGTGAGGCTTCAGGGCTGCGAGCGCGAACCGGGACTCACCTTCCCAGGAGTCCCGGACCCGGAGGCTGAGTCACCTGGCCCCGCTCTCCCTGAACGCCCCGCCCACACCTTTCTACAACACACCCCATTGGTCTTTGGCACATAAATATTGGAGAGCGACGCTGCGCGGGAGCGCGCGGGAGCGTCCGGGGCTAAGACCGGGCAAGGAGCGGGCCGTTTGAGGCCGTTCGAGGACTGAGAGGACTGGACTGGCCCACCCCTTTTGGCTCGATATTTTTGTAAGCTAAATTAATATCTGAGGGGAAATAGACTGACCTTTGTCACAGTGCCTTAGCGCTATGGATCCAAGGGTAACTCGTAGCAAGTCTTCTAAACATGGGTCACAAATCAGTGGCCCCATGGATGACTTTATAACCCGTACCAATATAGCCATAGACGAAGAGATATCCAAGCTCCAATCCCGGGTCTCGTTAGAACTACATGCCGCCAGAAGAGTGTCCCAAGTAATTGCACTTTCCAAGAAATCCTCTCTAGGCCACATAGCCACTTCTGTCACCCCTGAGCGCCCAGCCCGCCCACATTGTATAGTTACTCAGGCCGATGTTTACCATTCACCGATTCCGGCTACTCCCCAATTTGCCTCAGGAAGTAAGAATGAGGAAACTCCATCGACACCTCTTAGTGTGCACATCCCTGTCCCCATTGCATTTTTCCCGAATCTGTCCAATAATATTTCCAGTGGTAAACAACCGAAGAGGAAACGCAATTCTCGCTCAGCTTATTATCGCAAGAAAGCGAAAATTGCTGTTCCAAAAGATCTGCTAGTGACCAACATCACAGCATTTAACGCTGGAGTAGAGATTATCCCTAATACCCAGTTATGTAGTGAGGGGCAGGGGAAAAAACCATCTACTCCCCTCCTTAATACTCCAACAGGTGGGGATCCCGAAGTAGACGGGTTAACTAATAATAATAAAGAATTTATAGAGGTGGTTTGGGACACACTTAAAAAACTTTTGTCACCTCTAGACCTAAGACTATCAAGGATAGAAAATAACTTGTTAGAAATAGAGAAGAGCATTATTGCTTTGGCCACTCTTGGGTTGAAAAGTCTGGAAAACCAGGGCATTATTGCAGCTGACTCATCGCCACAACCTACCGCACCCCAAATCAATCTAGCTTCCTCTTCAGTACCACCCACAATAAAATCTGTCCCTAAACCAAGGTCAGCTACGGAGGAGCAAGCTCGCGTTAAACCAAGGTCAGTTACGGAGGAGCAAGCTCGCGTTAAACCAAAGGCTCCCCCACGAGGTCCCATACGTAACCTGCAACATTCCAAACGCGAAACACTAAATAGATCGATCTCCAGTGAAACCCAGGTTCCCCCAGCCAAAGATAATTTTAGAGGTGGCTATATTGACCTTCCCCCAGAGGCAAATGACTATGTGGTTGTCTTGACGGGTGTTCCTATGATAGGTAATGGCCAATTTGAAAATCATTGGTCGCTGAAAAATAAAATAATGCACTGGTTAAATGTTAACAGACCAATCCCCAATGGTAGAAGAAGTCGTGTACTGATGGTTCGCAGAACCCCCTGGGTAGGGCCAACGTTGCAATCCAGTTCGGGGGACTGCATAGTAGTGACCTTCGAAGACCCACACACGGCACACCGTATCTGTAGTTGGCCCAGTAATGATGACTCTTTAGTCAAACCTAAACCACTATCCTTTTTTTATCCCCCCCGACCTATCTGTAACCAGGGGGACAATTGGTCATTGGTCCAACACCACCAACGACCGAATAGGCCCTGGTGCCACCGGGAGACCCCTCTACATTGGAATGGTCTCTCTACTTTTAATAGATTCAGTGGCTTAGAGGAGGTGGATTGACTCCCTGTGCAATCACCCAAACAACCCCGAAGGGAATCCTCAACTTCACAAAGGCATCATTCTATTGATTGTCCTGCCCTTGAGCCTGTAATAAGCCGAGTAGGACGATCCAACAATGTAAGGGTTGATGGGGTGATATTGTCATTAGACAGAACAGTAAATTGTAGCAGGGAAGATTGGTCAAACTTGCTCTGCATGACCCCCCCTGTATTTACTTCTCTTGAACACCCGGATTCTACCTGCCTTGCCTCCTATGCGACCTCCAATCTCCAGCAAATCGAGCCATCTGTGAGGCCTCTAAGACCTGTGGGTGTGATTGTTTCTCCTATGCCCATTGACCCCATCAAAGTCTCTCCAAAAGTTGACTCTGTCCTAAAAATTCTATCTTGGAATGTGGCTGGTCTTGGTCGTAACTTTGACATCCCCGAATGGAACGACTTCCTGGAACCCTTCCACATTTGCCTCTTCCAGGAAACCTGGTGTTTGGAGCCAAGACATCGAGTGGGATTCTCCACCTTTTTTATCCCTGCAGTCCAGGAACAGGGATCCAAAGGTCGCCCATCAGGCGGCCTTATTATATGGATTAGTATTACTCTGGGCTTCAGGGTGAAAGAAAGAAATACCCAATCACCGGATCTCCAGTGGCTAACGATAACATACAAAGGGGGAAGAAGTATGGAAGTCTTCAACATCTACCTGAGGGGTGCCAAAGGTGGTGTATCCCATCTACCTCCTACAGGCCTAAACCGCAACCTGGCTGCCTGCAATGCGGACTCCTATATAATGCTTGCAGGCGATTTTAACTGCTGTTTTGAGCCCTTGGCCAGCGATGATATCTTGGACACTTTTGAGGAGGACACCAGGAGAGGTATTCCTATTTTGAATCTTGACCCGATTCCCAAATGGTCGCAAAACGCAATAGAGATCAATGCCCTCTGTATGGAGCATAATTTGCGACCGACAAATGGACGATCTAAATCTGACCATATGGGTGCACACACTTATAACAGACAAGACCATACGTCTAGGATTGATTATATTATGCTTAATTACAATCTCTGGCAACATCACCTAGATATGGAGGTTATAGTGTCGGGTGATAGCGACCACAACCCCTTATCGCTATCTATTTCATCTCCTTGGCAGGCTGGAAGTCAAGGCCCACTCGGTCATAAGTGGAAATCCTCCCACGAATTAGTCCCCTCAAATTGTAGTAGGCGCTTAAAGTGGGCAAAAGTCTTAGCCGATGAAACAAGGATGGCCCAAGCCGGGTCTATTTTGGAAGAGGTGGAGCCCCGGATGAACACTTTAAGTTTAACCGATAACAAGATCTTACCTATTTTCACTGAGACTGTATTGGCACTGAGTGACTTATTTATTGTTTCCCAAACCACTCGTAGGGGTCCCTCGAAAACCTTGCATAAACAGTCAGACAAGTGGTATACTGTAAAATGTCGTGAAGCTAAGAAGGAACTTGTTGTGACATTGAAGTCCAAAGACACAGCTGCGATTAGGGCTGCTAGAAAATTTTACAAAAAAACTATATTTGAAGCCAAACAGGTCTATGATTTTAACTTTTGGGGAGATTTAGTAGAGGCTAGTACCAGGAAGGACGCCAAGAGGTTCTGGGACCTATTAAGATCTAGGGAAAAGCCCATTGACCAGCAGTTAACTCGTAACATTACAGGGGGGGTATGGTTCGACCATTTTTTACAACTGTACTCCGCTCCTCCAGGCCTCCCCCAGCTGGCCCGCACACCCATGGGTTTATTGCCTAATTCTATAATCAACCTCCCGTGCTATGATGGCCTATTTACCAGCTTAGAAGTAGAGAGAGCAATCCAATGTATTGTCTCGAACAAAGCAGCGGGTCCTGACGGAATCCCAGGAGACCTAATTAAGAATTACCCATCCATTTGGAGTAGATTAATTGCCTCGCTTTTGAACGAAGTTATGTTGGGTGGAGTCTTTCCTGACTCATGGAGGGGCGCTGAGGTCGTACCTATTTTTAAAAAAGGTTCTAGGGACGACCCAGCGAACTACCGTCCAATTAGTTTACTGGACTCTTCCCAAAAGGTAGCAGGGAAGGTGGTATTGGGCAGGATTAACGAGTGGGCAGATGGAAATCACATCCTGTCAGATCTTCAAGCGGGCTTCAGAACAGGAACAGGCACAATCGAGCAGACGTTCCGCCTTCTAATGATTTATTGGAAAGTGGTGGTGCTGGGAGGGGGCAGTCTGTATTTAGTCTTCATTGACTTGCGGACTGCCTTCGACCTGGTACCACGCGCACTTTTATGGAACGTCCTCGATGGGTTAGGCCTCCCTCCATATTTGCTGTCGCTGCTCGTGAAATTCCACGATAGGAATTTTGCCCAAATTAGATGGGGCGCACAGGGAGAGAAAACATCTCGTATCCCGGTGGACAGAGGCGTTCGCCAGGGCTGTGTGCTTGCCCCCACTCTGTTTTCTCTTTATATTAACGGAGTGGTGGAGCATCTTCTACAACAACCATCGGATGCACCAACCCTGGCTGGAAGGAAAATCCCAACGCTCCTGTTCGCAGACGATACCCTCCTAATTTCAAAATCACCAATGGGCATCCAATCGCTGCTTTCTAGCTTTCAAACCTTCTGTGAAGGAAGGGGTTTGGCCATAAACATAGGCAAAACTAAGTTTTTAGTCCTTAACCCGCCCAAAAAATCCGTCTATCCCCCGGTCCTAGATTCTGTTCCACTTGATCGCGTCAAAGAATTTGATTATCTGGGTATACGCATCAGTGACACCATGAGCTGGAAGGCACACCACCAAAAAATCTTTCTTACTCACAAAAGGGTGGCAGGTGCACTGCTCAAGGAACAGCGAGCCTCATTATTAAAACCTATTGGGGCTCCCCTAGATATCTATAGGGCTAGGGTTGTAAGTGCGGCACTTTACGGTGCTGAGCTGTGGGGCACTCATAGAGTTGACACTCTGGCCCATCTTGAGAACAACTTCCATAAAGATCTAATGGGTTTGCCCCACAGCACGCCAACAATCCCATTGTTGTTAGATGCAGGTACCCGGGCAATTTGCGACCAAGCGAAACTACGCCCACTTTTGTTATGGTCCAGAATCTGGAATGTACAGGAATTAAGAAGCTATGCAGAAGCTCTGAATGACATTTTGTCATCACCAGGTTTACATAAGATCACCTGGCTTAGGGAGGTAAAAAAGCTGCTTTATAAATTAGGCCTAGGAGAGGCTTGGGCTAATAAATCTGCACCCCCGAAACAACAGTTAAAGAAGGTTTATTGGGCATGGGTAGACAATGAGAGGGCCCGAAGTATAAATCATTGTAAATCTGTAGTTCTGTTTCTGTCGGTCAAAGACTCGCCGTTAAGGGAACTTTATCTAGACACCATTCAGAGCTCATGGGACAGAGCACTGTACATTAAGTTTAGGATGGGGGTGCTTCCATTATGTGAGTTTATGTCCACTTGGAAACCGCCCGCTCAAACTGTACCTTATTGCCCCTTTTGTGATCTAAGGGTTGAGTCTGTGTCCCACATGTTGTTTGAATGTAGTGTCTATGTAGCTCCGAGACGTAGGTGGTTGAAGCCCCTGTGCAGGTGTCTGGGAACTCGTTCTCACTTGGAAGCCCTGCGTATTTTACGGACAGATGCTAGACCCTTCTTTTCCACTTGTATGGCAAAATTTTTGGGCTGGGCTTGGCGTCTAAGAACTGCAAGAAAACTGTTAATTCAGTGAATGACCCCCCCCTACCCAACATGCTGTTCCGGATATGAAATGTTTTTATGCTGACGATTGTTTTTTAAAATGTTTTTTTTTTTAAAAAAAAGGTGGAAAATGCTTTTATGATATGTTTTTATCGAATAAAGCTACTTACTTACTTATAAGCACTACATATTCGCTGGGCAAACCAGAGGAGAAAAAGACTTCCATGCTGACATGCTGTAGAGAGGCTCTGAGGTTCCTGCATGCAGACACTCCAGAACACAGTGGTCTGACATCCCTCGCGGGGTATCCAACTCAAGACCAAGATGGAGTCCTTTGCTCTCCCACATCAGGTAATGGGGTTGGCTTTATCCTGAGAGTATTCTTGGCTATACACCTACATACACACTAGTTATACTTAGGTACATCTAGTTAGAGTTTGCATCGTAGGAGTACGTATTATTAGGGTCATGTATTCATATGCCTGCTTATACTCATTGTTTTAGCATTAGGGTAGAATTCTACCTTTTCTTTACCCTGCTGGTGCTTATACCTGTATATATCTGTTTCTGTCTCATGGTTGTTGCAGCACACATATTTTATACTAGAATGACGATGGTTCAATAAATACTTGTTGAAAACGTCCTCATAGTTTATTCTGTGTATATTTCTGAGACAAAGTGAGCATGAGTGACTGAGCAAAAATTACTGTACTGTTTCCATGAACCCTGAGGGTTCAGGGCTGTCATGTTCGATAATTGCCAGAAACTATTCTATCCTTGGTAAGAGGAGCTCATAGCGGCACTGTGAGCTAGCTGGTCTACAGACTAACATATCCTCTGTTGGGTGTCTAGAATCAGTCTGGACACCAATCCCTCTGTTTATGTTGTCTAAACGGGCAGATCCTATAAAGATTTGCAGGAACTACATGACAGTGTGAGTGGGCGAGGAGGTATGTGACTGCCTGTATGGATGAGTGAGTGGCTGAGTCAGTGGCTGTATGGGGTACTGTATGCGTATGAAGCTGTATGAGTGAGTGAGTGAGTGAGTGTCTGGCTGAGTCAGTGATTGAGTGCATGTGTCAGTATGGATGAGTAACTGGGTATGTGAAAGGTAGTATAGGTGAGTGATGGAGTATATGAGTGACTGTATGCGTGAGTGAGTGAATATGAGAGTGGCTAAATGGATGAGTGCATACTTTTGTCAATGACTATGTAGGTGAGTGAGTATGTGTTAATATTTGTATGAGTAAGTAAGTGGGTTTGTGTAACTGTTTGGGTGCATAAGAGGCAGTGTGATTGACTGTGTGGGTAAGTGTCTAGGTGTGTAAGTAGTTCTATGGGTGACTCGCTTAGTGTGTGAGTCCCTGAATGGGTGTATGAGTGGATATGCAACTGCTGTATTAGTGAGTAAGTGGCTGCATAAGTGGCAGTAGGGGGAGCGAGTGGATGTGTGTGTAGATCTATGAATCAGTGAGTGGGTGTGTAAGTATTGATATAGCTCGGTGAATGGGTTTGTGAATGGTTATGTGGTAGTGGCAGTGGGTGTATAAAAGATTATATAGGGATGTGTGAGCGCATCATAAATGCTGTGGATGAAGTGATAACTGATGTCATCAGTGATGTCACTGACCATGTCATGAGTGATGTAATATGTGAGGTCATAAGCAGTGCATTGCTGGGCCACATATTATTGCTTTCTCAGGTTTGGAAAGAATAAAATGTCAGGCTAACTACAACGTCCCTGTAACCTTAGATTTTTTCACAGAAATATATATATATATATATACATATATATATATATTATCTACTGGCGGTCGCCAGTAGATAGTTATAGTTAGGACCGTGTTTCCATAGGAAATCCCCAACATTCTATTTGGAATAACTTTGGCGCCGGTTGACGAATCCTCGCAAAATTTTCAAAATAGGTGGGGCGCTCCGCTCCGCTCCTACCCTGAAAGTCTCGGGGGGATTCGTCAAGCGGGGGCTGAGAAAAAAGGGGGGTCCCAAAACACGTTTTTCCCATGCAATTTTCCATAGGGACCTTTAGTCCAAGGTACAGCCCGAACGGCTGAACAGAATTACTTGAAATTTGGCAAAGAGGTAGTCCTCAGCTCAGGGATGTGCCTTTTGCATATATGGAGTCAATCTGTTCAGTAGTTCCTGAGAAAATCAAAAGTAAAATCAAATATATATCTGGGCGGAGCCTAACCACACATCTCATCCTAAGATCTGATTGGCTGTCAGCACTTCATCCAAGAAGTGTTGGCAGCCATCTTGGGACCCATATACATGATAGCACCTCATTAAAAAGCATTGCAGTTAATAGAAGGTTTTAAGACTTTAGTTACATTATAAATCATTTGTTGATGGTACCATACTCATTTAAGGAATTGTGGTGTGTTCTAAGGTGATTTTACCATGTGAAAAAGCCTTCTGCTGTGATATCATGAACCATGTTTTAGAGAAAATTATTTTCTCATGCTTTTCCCACAGAGGTTTGGAAGGTGATCTATAAGCTAAACTGAGAGCATATTTTCTGTAAATTCACATTATCTTTCTCAGTCATGTGAGAATGAAGTCTGACATTCTCAGTAAAACATGTACATCCAACAAGGGCAAAGACTGTCAGTTGATTCCTTTGTGTTCTACTGCAGCTTCCCAGAGTGTTCTAAAGAACAACTAGAGCGCTAACAGTCTTACTTATGACAAAAGTATGGCACACCTGAAGCCATCTTGATTGGAATAAAGTGGTAACACTTAAAACATTTAATTTACAAAGGAACAAAATGAGGGGGTTCATTTTGCCATATAAATTATGATTAGTGCTGCAGAAAGAAAAACACATTTTGACTTCTGAAATCCTTTTTATTTCATAAAAAAATTCTGACATGCAGACTGAAACATGCACTTTCAATACCAGCAGCAGATTTGCCTGGCGAGCAGTAGCTTTACTACAGTGATCTAATGAGCAACTAGAGTGCTAACATTCAGAATTTATGGAAAATGTGTGACACATCTGAATGCCTTCTTGATGGAATCAAAGTAAAAAACTGAAAGTATTTCCTACTGAGGAGACTGCAGTAAATGAGGAAATTAGGAAACTTCATAACAAATAAATCTCCCAAGATGGCCACCAGAGACAAAAGAGCCCAAATGTAGCCCAAATGTAGCCCAAATATCACCCAGATGTAGCCCAAATGTAGCCCAATGACAGAACGTCCCAGAGTGTTCTTAAGATCAACTAGAGCGCTTACTGTCTTACTTATGACAAAAGTATGGCATACCTGAAGCCATCTTGATTGGAATAAACTGGTAACACTTAAAACATTTAATTTAAAAAGGAACACAATGAGGGGGTTCATTTTGCCATAGAAATTATGATTAGTGCTGAAGAAAGAAAAATTAGGGCATATTTTGAGTGACTTCTCAAATCCTCTTCTATTTCATTAAAAAATTCTGATATGCAGACTGAAACATGCACTTCTAATACTAGCAGCAGACTTCCGTGGTGAGCAGTAGCTTTACTACAGTGATCTAATGAGCAACTAGAGTGCTAACATTCAGAATTTATGGCAAATATGTGACCTATCTGAATACCTTCTTGATGGAATCAAAGTAAAAAACTGAAAGCATTTCCTACTGAGGAGACTGCAGTAAATGAGGAAATTAGGAAACTTCATAACAAATAAATCTCCCAAAAATGGCCACCAGAGACAAAAGAGCCCAAATGTAGCCCAAATGTAGCCCAAATATCACCCAAATGTAGCCCAAATGTAGCCCAATGACAGAAGTGTGCAAAACACTTATTTTTTGTGTATTTGCAGTTTTATATAGTGCAGACTTGTCAGGTATTGGAGTGCTTTGCATGAGCATTGGTTACATCACACAAGATCAAATTCATTTTGGTTGTAGACATGGGGAGATTAAGTGATTTGACCAGAATCACAGAATGTTGTGCTGAAGCAGAAACTCCAATCTGGTTCCCCAGTTGCAAAGTCTGCAGCTCTGGAAGTAACACCACACCCTCTCCCCTTGGATGCAACATTTAATCAAGTGGTCAACTGGATAAAAAAACTAAGAATACAAATAATTTAAAAGTTCTTTGTCGCTATTTGAAAACTCAGAAAATATGTCCTCATTTTAGTTTTTTAGAGCACTAACCATAATTTTGATGCAAATAAGACCATCTCATATATGTAATTTCTAAAGGAAATGCTCTAGGCATTACAGTTTTGATTACATCAAGATGACGTCAGGCGTTCCACACTTTTGTAATAAATATAGAATGTTAGCAATCTAGTTGTTCATTGGGATACTGTTGAGAGGCAGAGGCCAGGGGCACGGACTCTGAAAATTGAAGGCAGGTAGGAGAGTGCAGAGGCAACAATTTGACCACACTAGGCAGGCAGGAAGGGCAGTGGCAGCACAACAGACTATGGAGGGCAGTGGAAAGGGGGGCAGGGGCTACAAACCAACAATACAGGACTGGCAAGAGAGGCTGTGGTGATGTAATAGACCATTGTGGGCAGAAGGAAGAGGCAGTGGTCATACAACCATACCAACAGACCCGTTTCAGCCAGGAAATGTCCAATGTTTTTAAGCTCAAATGGGCTTTACTTGATCTGGTTCCTGTCTACAATCTTCTCTTTTTCAATGTAACTCAAAGGGGAAAATCAATACCTCAGTTTTATTTCAAAATCTCCCTCTTACCAAGTTCAAAATGTTCGCAAGTATGGTACATTGGATCATGGTAGGCAGGAGGAATTGGGGTAGGGACATGGACTCGAGGTGCACCAAACTGACCCTACAGGGCAGGCATCAGGGTTTGCAGCAGCACAATACACCACACAGGGCATGCGGGACGGGAGTGCAGCACAACAATCCATAGAAAGCAATAGGGAGGTGACAGGACCATGCACATGGACAACAGACAACAGAGGGGAAAGAGGCAATGGTAGCTAGCTGACCATAATGGACAGACAGGAGAGAAAGCTGCAGCATAACAGACCATAAAGGGCAGGAGGGACGGCTCAGGGGCATTACAATGGAACCGACAAGCCAGGAAGGAGGGAATAGGGGTCTGCACATGGAAACAGAAGGCTGGGGGCAAGGGGGCAGGGCAGGAGCAGCAAGATGACCATGGAGGTCAGGCAGGATGGGCACTAGAAACAAGACACACCATGGAGAGCAACAGTGAGACTGATGGCATACACACAGACCATGGAGGGAAGGTGGGAGGGGGTCAGGAGCAGCTAGCCGACCACACAGGGAAGGTGTGAGGGGCCATGGCAGCACAGAAGACCATGCATGGCAAGCGGGAGGGTTAGTGGCATCACAATGGCTATGATGGGCAAGAAGGAGGGTGCAGGGGCATGCACAAAGGACCATGGAGGATAGAAGGGAGGGTCAGGACCTGGGCACAGACAAGAGAGTTCAGGGGAAGGGGCCTCACAACAGACCCCGCGGGGCAGGCAGGAGGAGCAGTTGCAGCACAACAGACCAGGGAGGGCAGAAGGGTGTGGCAGTAAAATGGACCATGAAGGACAGGAGGAAGGGGATAGGGGCATGGCATGTGGACAGGCAGGGTGGACGTGGCAGGGACAGGTTACAGTCATCTGACAATGCTAGGCAGGTGGGAGGGGAGTGGCAGCTTAACAGAACACTCAGAGTAGATAGGAGTGGCAGGTCCATGGAACATGGTGGTCAAAAGGGATGGAGCAGGGGCATGCACAAAGACATCTTAGGGGAAGGGGGAAGGAGAATAGGGGCAGCAAGCTAAGCACAAAGGCTAAGCAGGAGGTCAATGATTGCCCATAGCATTGGGCAATGGAGGGCAGGAGGAGTGGACTGGTACATCATGCTAAATGGAGGGCAGTGGCAGCACATCAGACCATGCATGGCAGGAGGGAGGAGGCTAGTCCATGGATTCAGACAACAGAGGATAGGGAGGAGGTGGATGGGGCAGCAAGTTAACTGTTCATAGAAGGTGGGTATTAGGAACTTTATTGTTTTTAAAATGTGTGTCTGTGTGAACTACTTAAAATATGAACAAGTATGCAGCATAATCTCACTTTTATTCAGGAAGAAGAGGACGTTTCGGACTGTGACTCCGGGCTCACTTGGCAGAAACATCCCCTGACCTTCCACCCCCCATCGCAAAATGTAATGCCCTTGAAAAGGGTAGGTGGACGCAGTGTTATATAGAACATAGTCCTGAGAGCATGATTGAAAATGAAAACTAGATATAGTATATGGTATAAACTATGCACCAAAAAGTGTGATATAAGATGAACCGGGGCGTGAAATATAATATGCAATACATTGTGCGCAATGACAGATTCATTGGAGAGCGCGAGATAGCACAGGCACTAGCGCTTGCTATGTGATATGCGCCTTGGAGTGTAATATGCACAGGGCAGTGTTGTGTAACCTAAGTAGTCTCTAAAGTTGTAATATAAAATATGTGCTGGGTAGTGTAACATTGCATATGCACTGTGACAAAGATATGGATCCCATATTGTAATAAGTATGGCATAGCGCTGTGCTTTATAACATAGGCATCGAGGAAGGCACGTTAGATGGGGCAATATAACCCGTGCGAAGGCAAGTGTGGCATGACATATTCACGGGGTGGTGTTACAGTGCACATGGGCTAGAGAGTGTCATAGCATAAGCACTAGATGGTGGAATACAACACAGAGGTGTGTGGCACTCGGCAGGCAATGGTGGGTGTAACACAGCATTGGGCTCAGCCAGGAGCACGCTGTGACTCTCAAGTGAGGTTTGTCTCCTTTCCAGAGAGTAAAATAAAAAGTATTACACATCCGGCGGTGGATGTGTGTTTTATTAACCGTGAGGGGGTTTCTTGCATAGTTTGGTCGAATTTTTGTTGAATCCCCTTTGAATGGCTTGGTGTGCATGTGTATTAAATGTGCCCGTCAATAGCTACCCATGTTTGTATAAATAAACGACAAGGGTGTCTACTCCGAGAGTACCCACCAGCGGGGGCGCCGGGATTAGGCACAGTAGGGTGTCAGACATGTCAGAGCTTCACTAGCGGTGTGAATACATTCTACGTGGATTCATTGTATGCATAGTCGCCTTTTAATGAATATCCCGCAAATCGTCATGGTGATAGGTACATACGGTTTGTCCAGCAACACAGCCCCCCTCCTAAAGAATAAAAGAATAAAAAAAAAAAAAAAAAGGCCATGACCCGGGGGTTGGGGTCCCCGGGGCCGATTAAGGCCTTGGGAGGGCCAAATTAATTTTTTTCAACAAAAAAAATTAGGGTGCAGGCCCTGGGGGATGGGGTCCCCAGGGCTAATAAATTAGAAAAAGAAAGGGGGCCACACAGCCCTCCTTCTTAAAAATAAATAAATAAAAGACCGGCATCGCGCCGGAGGCCATGCCCCCTCCTTGCAGCACTCTGCAAACGCGCCCCCTGGCCAGTTGTAAGTTGAGGAATTAATTCCCCTTCAATACTGAGGGTCCCTGAGGGCCAACTAGCCCAACAGGTATCTCCAGTATGCTCCAGGGAGCTGCGTTGCAGACAGGTGTTCTGAGGCCACGCCACTTTTTACACCTCCATGCAACGCAGCTCTGTGGTGCTTACTGGAGGTACCTAGTGGGCTAGTTTGACCCTAGGGACCCTTAGGATTCAAGGGGACTTAATCTCTTAACTCAGAACGGCCACAGGGCGCGTTTACACAGTGGTGAAGGGAGGGGACGGGGCTTGAGGTGACGTGTGCAAACACGCCCTGTGGCGTGTTTTTAAGTTGGGGAAATAATTCCCTTTCAATCCTGAGGGACCCTGGGGTCCAACTAGCCCACCAGGTGCTTCCAGTAAGCACCACTGCTCTGCGTTGCAGAGAGGTGGTGCAGGCCGTGCCACTTTTTACACCTCTCTGCAACGCAGCTCTGTGGCGCTTACTGGAGGTACCTAGTGGTCTAGTTGGATTCAAGGGGACTTAATCTCCCAACTTAAAATGGCTACAGGGTGTGTTTACACAGTGGGGAAGGGAGGGGACGGGGCATGAGGTGACGTGTTCAAACACGCCCTGTGGTGCGTTTTAAGAGGTAGTTTTAATCCCCTGCCCTATTATATACTAGGGGCTTACAGAGGAGGTCATGCTAATCACAGGGGGACCCTAACACATAGTGTGCCCTAGTGTATGTAGGTGTTTTCACTGTATTTTGAGTGTCTTTTAACATAGCACTGGCTCTAGGACTGCTTAGGCAGACTCAGTTACCACCAGTATCCGTCTGAAAAAGTTGAGGGTACAGGATGATTTTGCAACAAGGCTTCTTTCTGCTCTTCTGTTTGTTCTTTCTGCACGTTATATTTCTTCCTGCACTTTTCTTCATCTTTGAGGACTTCTGTTGCTTCTTTCTGCATTTCTTTTTTTTCTTACTGCGCGTTTTTCCTTCTTTCTTCACATGTCCTATCTCTGTAGGCATAGTTAGAAATTAGCATTTAAAAAACCTTTGAAATTCACTGAAAAAACCATAGGTTTCAGGCACGTTATAGCTAGGAATTAGCATTTAAAAAACCTTAGAAATTCACTGAAAAACCATAGGTTTCAGGGGCGATATAGTTAGCTGGACTTTTCACTCGTACAAAACCATAGAAATTCCCCCGTTATAGTTAGTTCAGCTAACTATAACTCGCGCGCCCGCAATGTACTGCTGATGACGTCACATATTACATCACTCATGACATGGTCAGTGACATCACTCATGACATCACTGATGACATCATCCTTGTGATAGAGTGGCGGACCTCCTCTCCCCCTATTATAACCTTTCATACACACATTCAAAAATAGAAATTAAAATTTTCAAAACAATGGACATACCAATACCAGTTACAACAACCTATTCAGTAATTGTAAGATCCACATACACATCCACTCATTCACCAACAGTCCTATACAGTCACTCATACATGCACTCACTCATCATATGTATTCCTACACCTATACATTCTGTTACACAACGCCACTCATCCATAAAGTTACTCACACACGTAGTCACTCATGCTAATAAAGAATCAAACATCCGTTTACCTGCATATTCAGTTATACACACACCACCACACTTACTTCTACAGAAACTTACACATACTTAGTCTTTTAAACAATCACTTATAGAAACACATACTTATTCATACAGGAACTCTTTCAATCTCTCACTCTCACATATACTCACTTATATACACCAATAGTCACATCTACTGGTTTAAAACATATGTAGTTACTCATAAAGACACTATTGAGACAGTCATTCACTCACTAACACACCCATGCACACACTCATCCACCCATACAGTCCTGCACACATGCTGTCTTCAACACATACAAACAGTGAGTCACTCATTCATGCACCTATGCACTACGTAATACCCCCCACCGAACCATACAGACATCAGACACTCATACTGATACTCAAAAAATCAACTAATAACCGATATAGACACTCATGTAGCTACTCACCAACCCATGCAGCCACTTATACACAAAGTGAGAGACTGATACAGATATTTACATATTTAAACATTACTCACTAAGATACACTTAATCAGTCAGTAATACAATCAATTTTTCAAAAACAAATCATCCATTTAGACATTTATATACCCATTTATTCTTCCATCGACCTTGAGATATACATATATAAAACATATATCATTTTCAGAAAAACACACATTCACTGGATGATGTCATCAGTGATGTCATTTGAGATGTCATCAGTGATGTCATGAGGGATGTCACTGACCATGTCATGAGTGATGTAATATGTGACGTCATCAGCAGTGCATTGCGGGCGCGCGAGTTAAAGTTAGCTGAACTAACTATAACGGGAGAATTTCTATGGTTTTGTACGAGTGAAAAGTCCAGCTAACTATATCGCCCCTGAAACCTATGGTTTTTTCAGTGAATATATATATATATATATATATTCACTGAAAAAACCATAGGTTTCACACACGTTATAGTTACGAATTAGCATTTAAAAACCTTGCAAATTCACTTAAAAAAACCATAGGTTTCACACATGTTATAGTTAGCTGGACATTTCACTCGTAAAAAAACAATGAAATTCCCCCGTTATAGTTAGTGCAGGCAACTATAACTCACGCGACCGCAATCCTCTGCTGATGACGTCAGATATTACATCACTGTATTTAGACACTTATTTACCCATATCTTCTTCCATTAATCTTTAGCTACACATATATTACAAATATTTATTTTTCATGAAGACACATATGTCATCAGTGATGTAATATCTGACATCATCAGCAGAGGATTGCGGTCGCGTGAGTTATAGTTGCCTGCACTAACTATAACGGGGGAATTTCATTGGTTTTTTACGAGTGAAATGTCCAGCTAACTATAACATGTGTGAAACCTATGGTTTTTTAAGTGAATTTGCAAGGTTTTTTAAATGCTAATTTGTAACTATAACGTGTGTGAAACCTATGGTTTTTTCAGTGAATTTGTACGGTTTTTTAAATGCTAAGTTATGTATTTATTAATTTTTATTTTTTCAGGTTTTTTCACCGTGCGCACGGTGGGCGCACGGTGCTGCGGGCGCTCGGTGCGGTTCGCAGTGCGTGCCATGCGCGCGCAGTACGCGCACCTCGCGATTTTTAACAAAAAAAAAATAGTTTTTTTCTCCCTTGGGGGTCCTTCTGTGACCCCCTGACCAAGGCTAGGGGGTCAGGAACTGTCCACTCTGCCCCCTTTTCACGTTCTCCACCTTTTTTTTTCACCCCCTCAGACTGCGAGAGACAAAATGGCGGCCGACACTTCCTGGTTTCGACTGATTGGAATGTTTACCGACATCTAACAACCAATCAGAATTGCGCTCGCGCACGGCAGGGTGCGTGCACAGTGCGCGCACGGTGCGCGCGTATAGATATTGATATGCTTTTAAATGCTATTTTCTCAGGAAATACTGAACAGATTTACACCAGACCTGCAAAAGGCACTTCCTTGACCTTACGGTTACCCCTCTGCCAAATTTCACGTAATTCTGTTCAGCCGTTCGGACTGTAGCTGCGACTAAAGGTCCTATGGAAAAATGCATGGGGAAAACGCGTTTTGGGACCCCCCCTTTTTCTCGGCCCCCGCTTGACGAATCACCCCAAGACCTTCAGGGTAGGAGCTGAACGGAGCGCCCCATTTGTTTTGAAAATTTCGCGAGGATTCGTCAACCGGCGCCAAAGTTATTCAAAATCGAATTTTGAGATTTCCTATGGAAACTAAGTTGTAACTATAACTATCTACTGGCGACCGGTCCACCGCAGAAACGCCTCTAGGTCATCCTCTTGGAATAAAAACCTTTCTTTGATAAATTAGGGTAGCGCAGTGGTGTTTGGGTAGTGTAGGGTGTCATGCTGGGGGTAGTGTCTTAGGGTTTAGCGTAGTACAGTGGTGTTTGGGTAGTGTAGGGGGTCACGCTGGGGGCAGTGTTTTAGGGTTTAGGATACCGCAGTGATGTTTGCGTAGTGTAGAGGGTCGTGCTGGGGGTAGTGTTTTAGGGTTTAGGGTACCGCAGTGATGTTTGGATAGTGTAGGGTGTCGTGGTGGGGTAGTGTTTTAGGGTTTAGGGTAGCGCAGTGGTGTTTGGGTAGTGTAGGGGATCGTGCTGGGGATAGTGTTTTAGGGTTTAGGGTACTGCAGTGATGTTTGGGTACTGTAGGGTTTCGTGCTGGGGTTAGTGTTTTAGGGTTAAGGGTAGCCCACAAGTGTTTGGGTAGCATGGGATGTCGTGCTGGGGGTAGTGTTTTAGGGTTTAGGGTAGTGCAGTGGTGTTTGGGAAGTGTAGGGGGTCGTGCTGTGGGTAGATTTAGGGTTTACGTTAGGTCAGTAGTGTTTGGGTAGTATTGGGGTTGTGCTGGGGGTAGATTTAGGGTTTAGGGTAGTGCAGTGGTCTTTGGGTAGTGTTTAGGGGTTTGTGCTGGGGTAGTGTTTTACAGCTTAAGGTAGTGCAGTGGTGTTTGTGTAGTGTAGGGGGTCCTGCTGAGGCTAGTGTTTTAGGGTTTAGGGTAGTGCAGTGGTGTCTGTGTAGTGTTGGGGGTAGTGTATTAGGGTTTAGGGTAGTGCAGTGGTCTTTGGGTAGTGTTTAGGGGTTTGTGCTGGGGTAGTGTTTTACAGCTTAGGGTAGTGCAGTGGTGTTTGTGTAGTGTAGGGGGTCCTGCTGAGGCTAGTGTTTTAGGGTTTAGGGTAGTGCAGTGGTGTTGGTGTAGTGTAGGGGGTCGTGCTCAGGGAAGTGTTTTAGGGTTAAGGGTAGTTTAGTGGTGTTTGTGTAGTATATGGGGTCGTGTTTTATTGTTTAGTGTAGTGCAGTGGTGTTTGGGTAATGTAGTGGGTCGTGCTGGGGTTGATTTATTGTTTAGAGTAGTGCAGTGGTGTTTGGGTAGTGTAGGGGGTCGTGCTGGGGTAGTGTTTTAGGATTAAGGGTAATGCAGTGGTGTTTGTGTATTGTAGGGGGTCGTGCTGGCGCAGTGTTTTGGGGTTTAGGGTAGCGCAGTTGTGTTTGGGTAATGTTGGGGGTCGTGCTGGGGGTAGTGTTTTAGTGTTTAGGGTAGCGCAGTGGTGTTTGGGTAATGTAGGGGGCGTGCTGGGGGTGGTGTGTTAGGGTCATTGGAAGCGCAGTGGTGTTTGGGTAGAGTAGGGAGTCGTGCTTGTGGTAGTGTTTTACGGTTTAGGGTAGCGCATTGGTGTTTTGGTAGTGTAGGGGGTTGTGCAGTGGGTAGTGTTTTAGGGTTTAGGGTACCGCTTTTATATTTGGGTAGTGTAGGGTGTAGTGCTGGGGGTAGTGTTTTAGGGTTTAGGGTCACGCAGTGGTGTTTGGGTAATGTAGAGAGTCTTTCTGGGGGTTGTGTTTTAGGGTTTAGGGTAGCGCAGTGGTGTTTGGGTAGTGTAGGGGGGCATGCTAGGGGTGGTGTTTTATGGTTTTGGGTAGCGCAGTGGTGTTTGGGCAGTGTAGGGGGTCGTGCTGGGAGTGGTGTTTTGGTGTTTTGGGTAGCGCAGTGGTGTTTGGGTAGTGTAGGGGGTCGTGCTGGGGTAGTTTTTTAGGGTTAAGGGTAGTTTAATGGTGTTTGTGTAGTGTAGGGAGTCGTGCTGGGGTAGTGTTTTTGGGTTTAGGGTAGCGCAGTGGTGTTTGGGTAATGTAGGGGGTCGTGCTGGGGGTAGTGTTTTAGGGTTTAGGGTAGCGCAGTGGTGTTTGGGTAATGTAGGGGGCGTGCTGGGGGTGATGTGTTAGGGTCTTGGGTAGCGCAGTGGTGTTTTGGTAGTGTAGGGAGTCATGCTGGTGGTAGTGTTTTACGGTTTAGGGTAGCGCATTGGTGTTTGCGTAGTGTAGGGGGTTGTGCTGGGGGTAGTGTTTTAGGGTTTAGGGTACCGCTTTGATATTTGGGTAGTGTAGGGTGTCGTGCTGGGGGTAGTGTTTTAGGGGTTAGGGTAGCGCAGTGGTGTTAGGGTAATGTAGGGTGTCATGCTGGGGGTGGTGTTTTATGGTTTTGGGTAGTGCAGTGGTGTTTGTGTATTGTAGGGGGTCGTGCTGGGGCAGTGTTTTTGGGATTAGGGTAGCGCAGTTGTGTTTGGGTAATGTAGGGGGTCGTGCTGGGGGTAGTTTTTTAGTGTTTAGGGTAGCGCAGTGGTGTTTGGGTAATGTAGGGGGCGTGCTGGGGGTGGTGTGTTAGGGTCATTGGAAGCGCAGTGGTGTTTGGGTAGAGTAGGGAGTCGTGCTTGTGGTAGTGTTATACGGTTTAGGGTAGCGCATTGGTGTTTGGGTAGTGTAGGGGGTTGTGCAGGGGGTAGTGTTTTAGGGTTTAGGGTACCGCTTTTATATTTGGGTAGTGTAGGGTGTAGTGCTGGGGGTAGTGTTTTAGGGTTTAGGGTCACGCAGTGGTGTTTGGGTAATGTAGAGAGTCTTTCTGGGGGTAGTGTTTTAGGGTTTAGGGTAGCGCAGTGGTGTTTGGGTAGTGTAGGGGGGCATGCTAGGGGTGGTGTTTTATGGTTTTGGGTAGCGCAGTGGTGTTTGGGCAGTGTAGGGGGTCGTGCTGGGAGTGGTGTTTTGGTGTTTTGGGTAGCGCAGTGGTGTTTGGGTAGTGTAGGGGGTCGTGCTGGGGTAGTGTTTTAGGGTTAAGGGTAGTTTAATGGTGTTTGTGTAGTGTAGGGGGTCGTGCTGGGGTAGTGTTTTTGGGTTTAGGGTAGCGCAGTGGTGTTTGGGTAATGTAGGGGGTCGTGCTGGGGGTAGTGTTTTAGGGTTTAGGGTAGCGCAGTGGTGTTTGGGTAATGTAGGGGGCGTGCTGGGGGTGGTGTGTTAGGGTCTTGGGTAGCGCAGTGGTGTTTCGGTAGTGTAGGGAGTCATGCTGGTGGTAGTGTTTTACGGTTTAGGGTAGCGCATTGGTGTTTGCGTAGTGTAGGGGGTTGTGCTGGGGGTAGTGTTTTAGGGTTTAGGGTACCGCTTTGATATTTGGGTAGTGTAGGGTGTCGTGCTGGGGGTAGTGTTTTAGGGGATAGGGTAGCGCAGTGGTGTTAGGGTAATGTAGGGTGTCATGCTGGGGGTGGTGTTTTATGGTTTTGGGTAGCGCAGTGGTGTTTGGGCAGTGTAGGGGGTCATGCTGGGAGTGGTGTTTTGGTGTTTTGGGTAGCGCAGTGGTGTTTGGGTAGTGTAGGGGGTTGTGCTGGGGTAGTGTTTTAGGGTTAAGCGTAGTTTAATGGTGTTTGTGTAGTGTAGGGGGTCGTGCTGGGGTAGTGTTTTTGGGTTTAGGGTAGCGCAGTGGTGTTTGGGTAATGTAGGGGTTCGTGCTGGGGGTAGTGTTTTAGGGTTTAGGGTAGCGCAGTGGTGTTTGGGTAATGTAGGGGGCGTGCTGGGGGTGATGTGTTAGGGTCTTGGGTAGCGCAGTGGTGTTTCGGTAGTGTAGGGAGTCATGCTGGTGGTAGTGTTTTACGGTTTAGGGTAGCGTATTGGTGTTTGCGTAGTGTAGGGGATTGTGCTGGGGGTCGTGTTTTAGGGTTTAGGGTACCGCTTTGATATTTGGGTAGTGTAGGGTGTCGTGCTGGGGTAGTGTTTTAGGGGTTAGGGTAGCACAGTGGTGTTTGGGTAATGTAGGGTGTCATGCTGGGGGTAGTGCTTAAGGGTTTAGGGTAGCGCATTGGTGTTTGCGTAGTGTAGGGGGTTGTGCTGGGGGTAGTCCTTTAGGGTTTAGGGTACCGCTTTGATATTTGGGTAGTGTAGGGTGTCGTGCTGGGGGTAGTGTTTTAGGGGTTAGGTTAGCGCAGTGGTGTTTGGGTAGTGTAGGGGGTCATGCTGGGGGCAGTGTTTTAGGGTTTAGGGTATCGCAGTGATGTTTGGGTAGTGTAGGGTGTTGTGGTGGGGGAGTGTTTTAGGGTTTAGGGTAGCGCAGTGGTGTTTGGGTAATGTAGGGGGTGATGCTGGGTGTAGTGTTTTAGGGTTTAGGGTACTGCAGTGATGTTTGGGTAGTGTAGGGTGTCGTGCTGGGGGCAGTGTTTTAGGGTTTAGGATAGTGCGGTGGTGTTTGGGTAGTCTAGGGGGTCGTGCTGGGGTAGATTTTGGTTTTAGGTTAGGTCAATGGTGTTTGGATAGTTTAGGGGGTCGTGCTGGGGGTAGAATGAGGGTTTAGGATAGTGCAGTGGTCTTTGGGTAGTGTTTAGGGGTTCGTTCTGGGGTAGTGTTTTACAGTTTAGGGTAGTGCAGTGGTGTTTGTGTAGTGTAGGGGATCGTGCTGAGGGTAGTGCTTTAGGGTTTAGGGTAGTGCAGTGGTGTCTGTGTAGTGTATGGGGTCGTGTTTTAGGGTTTAGGGTAGTGCAGTGGTGTTTGGGTAGTGTAGGGGGTCGTTCTGGGGTAGTGTTTTAGGGTTAAGGGTAGTTTAGTGGTGTTTGTGTAGTGTAGGGGGTCATGCTGGGGTAGTGTTTTTGGGTTTAGGGTAGCGCAGTGGTGTTTGTGTAATGTAGGGGGTTGTGCTGGGGGTAGTGTTTAAGGGTTTAGGGTAGTGCAGTGGTGTTTGGGTAAAGGAGGGGTGCGTGCTGGGGGTGGTGTTTTAGGGTCTTGGGTACCGCAGTGGTGTTGGGCAGTGTAGGGGGTCGTGCTGGGGGTGGTGATTTGGGGTTTTGGGTAGCGCAGTAGTGTTTGGGTAGTGTAGGGTGTCGTGCTGGTGGTAGTGTTTTACGGTTTAGGGTAACGCATTGGTGTTTGGGTAGTGTAGGGTGTTGTGCTGGGGGTAGTGTTTTAGGGTTTAGGGTACCGCTTTGATGTTTGGATTGTGTAGGGTGTTGTGGTGGGGGTAGTGTTTTAGGGTTTAGGGTAGCGCAGTGGTGTTTGGGTAGCGTAAGGGGGCATGCTGGGGGTGGTGTTTTAGGGTTTTGGTAGCGCAGTGGTGTTTGGGTAGTGTAGGGGGTCATGCTGGGGGTGGTGTTTTGGGGTTTTTGTGTAGTGCAGTGGTGTTTGAGTAGTGTGGGGTGTGGTGCTGGTGGTAGTGTTTTTGGGTTTAGGTTAGCGCATTGGTGTTCGGGTAGAGTAGGGGGTCGTACTGGGGGTAGTGTTTTAGGGTAGCGCAGTGGTGTTTGAGTAGTGTAGGGTGTCATGCTGGGGGTAGTGATTTAGGGTTTAGCATAGTACAGTGGTGTTTGGGTGGTGTAGGGGGTCATACTGGGGGCAGTGTTTCAGGGTTTAGTGTACCGCTGTGATGTTTGCGTAGTGTAGAGGGTCGTGCTGGGGGTAGTGTTTTAGGGTTTTGGGTACCGCAGTGATGTTTGGATAGTGTAGAGTGTCGTGGTGGGGTAGTGTTTTAGGGTTTAGGGTAGCGCAGTGGTGTTTGGGTAGTGTAGGGGGTCATGCTGTGGATAGTGTTTTAGGGTTTAGGGTACTGCAGTGATGTTTGGGTAGTGTAGAGTGTCGTGCTGGGGTTTGTGTTTTAGGGTTAAGGGTAGCCCACATGTGTTTGGGTAGTATAGGATGTCGTGCTGGGGGTAGTGTTTTAGGGTTCAGGGTAGTGCAGTGGTGTTTGGGTAGTGTAGGGGGTCGTGCTGTGGGTAGATTTAGGGTTTATGTTAGATCAGTAGTGTTTGTGAAGTGTTGGGGTTCGTGCTGGGGTAGATTTAGGGTTTAGGGTAGTGCAGTGGTGACTGGGTAGTGTTTAGGAGTTTGTGCTGGGGTAGGGTTTTACAGTTTAGGGTAGTGCAGTTGTGTTTGCGTAGTGTAGGGGGTCCTGCTGAGGCTAGTGTTTTAGGGTTTAGGGCAGTGCAGTGGTGTCTGTGTAGTGTAGGGGTAGTATAATAGGGTTTAGGGTAGTGCAGGGATGTTTGTGTAGTGTAGGGGGTCGTGCTGGGGGAAGTGTTTTAGGGTTTAGGGCAGTGCAGTGGTGTTTGGGCAGTGTAGGGGGTCGTGCTGGGGTAGTGTTTTAGGGTTAAGGGTAGTGCAGTGGTGTCTGTGTAGTGTAGGGGGTCGTGCTGGGGTAGTGTTTTTGGGTTTAGGGTAGCGTAGTGGTGTTTGGGTAATGTAGGGGGTCGTGCTGGGGGTAGTGTTTTTGGGTTAGGGTAGCGCAGTGGTGTTTGGGTAATGTAGGGGGCGTGCTGGGGGTGATGTGTTAGGGTCTTGGTTAGCGCAGTGGTGTTTGGGTAGTGTAGGGAGTCATGTTGGTGGTAATGTTTTACGGTTTAGGGTAGCGCATTGGTGTTTGCGTAGTGTAGGGGGTTGTGCTGGGGGTAGTGTTTTAGGGTTTAGGGTACCGCTTTGACATTTGGGTAGTGTAGGGTGTTGTGCTGGGGGTAGTGTTTTAGGGTTTAGGGTAGCGCAGTGGTGTTTGGGTAAAGTAGGGGGTCTTGCTGGGGGTAGTGTTTTAGGGTTTAGGGTAGCGCAGTGGTTTTTGGGTAGTGTAAAGGGCGTCCTGGGGGTGATGTTTTGGGGTTTTGGATAGCGCAGTGGTGTTTGGGTAGTGTAGGGTGTCGTGCTGGTGGTTGTGTTTTAGGGTTTAGGTTAGCGCATTGGTGTTTGGGTAGTGTACGGGGTCGTGCTGGGGGTAGTGTTTTAGGGTTTAGGGTAGTGCAGTGGTGTTTGAGTGGTGTAGGGGTCGTGCTGGGGGTAGTGTTTAGGGTATTGGGTAGTGCAGTGGTTTTTCGGTAGTGTAGGGGGTCGTGCTGGGGTAGTGTTTTAGGGTTTAGGGTAGCGCAGTGGTGTTTGGGTAGTGTAGGGGGTCGTGCTGTGGTAGATTTTGGTTTTAGGTTAGGTCAATGGTGTTTGGGTCGTGTAGGGGGTCGTGCTGGGGGTAGATTTAGGGTTTATGATAGTGCAGTGGTCTTTAGGTAGTGTTTAGGGGTTCGTTCTGGGGTAGTGTTTTACAGTTTAGGGTAGTGCAGTGGTGTTTGTGTACTGTAGGGGGTCGTGCTGAGGGTAGTGTTTTAGTGTTTAGGGTAGTGCAGTGGTGTCTGTGTAGTGTATGGGGTCGTTTTGTAGGGTTTAGGGTAGTGCAGTGGTGTTTGGGTAGTGTAGGGGGTCGTGCTGGGGTAGTGTTTTAGGGTTAAGGGTAGTTTAGTGGTGTTTGTGTAGTGTAGGGGGTCGTGCTGGGGTAGTGTTTTTGGGTTTAGGGTAGCGCAGTGGTGTTTGGGTAATGTAGGTGTGCGTGCTGGGGGTGTTGTTTTAGGGTCTTGGGTAGCGCAGTGGTGTTTGGGTAGTGTAGGGGGTCGTGCTGGGGGTGCTGTTTTGGGGTTTTGGGTAGCGCAGTAGTGCTTGGGTAGTGTAGGGTGTCGCGCTGGTGGTAGTGTTTTACAGTTTAGGGTAATGCATTGGTGTTTGGGTAGTGTAGGGGGTAGTGTTTTAGGGTTTAGGGTACCGCTTTGATGTTTGGGTTGTGTAGGGTGTTGTGGTGGGGGCAGTGTTTTAGGGTTTAGGGTAGCGCAGTGGTGTTTGGGTAATGTAGGGGGTCTTGCTGGGGGTAGTGTTTAGGGTTTAGGGTAGCGCAGTGGTGTTTGGGTAGCGTAAGGGGGTATGCTGGGGGTGGTGTTTTAGGGTTTTGGTAGCGCAGTGGTGTTTGGGTAGTGTAGGGGGTCATGCTGGGGGTGGTGTTCTGGTGTTTTGGGTAGTGCAGTGGTATTTGAGTGGTGTAGGGTGTGGTGCTGGTGGTAGTGTTTTTGGGTTTAGGTTAGCGAATTGGTGTTCGGGTAGTGTAGGGGGTCATGCTGGGGGTAGTGTTTTAGGGTAGCACAGTGGTGTTTGGGTAGTATAGGGTGTCATGCTGGGGGTAGTTTTTTAGGGTTTAGCATAGTACAGTGGTGTTTGGGTAGTGTAGGGGGTCATGCTGGGGGCAGTGTTTTAGGGTTTAGGGTACCGCAGTGATGTTTGCGTAGTGTAGAGGGTCGTGCTGGGGGTAGTGTTTTAGGGTTTAGGTTACCGCAGTGATGTTTGGATAGTGTAGGGTGTCGTGGTGGGGTAGTGTTTTAGGGTTTAGGCTAGCACAGGGGTGTTTGGGTAGTGTAGGGGATCGTGCTGGGGATAGTGTTTTAGGGTTTATGGTTCTGCAGTGATGTTTGGGTAGTGTAGGGTGTCATGCTGGGGTTAGTGTTTTAGGGTTAAGGGTAGCCCACATGTGTTTGGGTGATATAGGATGTCATGCTGGGGGTAGTGTTTTTGGGTTTAGGGTAGTGCAGTGGTGTTTGGGTAGTGTTGGGGGTCGTGCTGGGGGTAGATTTAGGGTTTAGGGTAGTGCAGTGGTCTTTGTGTAGTGTTTAGGGTTTTGTGCTGGGGTAGTGTTTTACAGTTTAGGGTACTGCAGTGGTGTTTGTGTAGTGTAGGGGGTCCTGCTGAAGCTAGTGTTTTAGGGTTTAGGGTAGTACAGTGGTGTCTGTGTAGTGTAGGGGTAGTGTATTAGTGTTTAGGGTAGTGCAGTGGTGTTTGTGTAGTGTAGGGGGTCGTGCTGGGGGAAGTGTTTTAGGGTTAAGGGTAGTTTAGTGGTGTTAGTGTAGTATATGGGGTCGTGTTTTAGGGTTTAAGGTGGTGCAGTGGTGTTTGGGTAGTGTAGGGGTTCGTGCTGGGGTTTGATTTATTGTTTAGAGTAGTGCAGTGGTATTTGGGTAGTGTAGGGGGTCGTTCTGGGGTAGTGTTTTAGGGTTAAGGATAGTGCAGTGGTGTTTGTGTAGTGTAGGTGGTCGTTCTTGGGTAGTGTATTTGGGTTTAGGGTAGCGCAGTGGTGTTTGGGTAGTGTAGGAGGTTGTGCTGGGGGTGGTGTTTTAGGGTTTAGGATACCGCTTTGATATTTGGGTAGTGTAGGGTGTCGTGCTGGGGGTAGTGTTTTAGTGTTTAGGGTAGCGCAGTGGTGTTTGGGCAGGGTAGGGGGTCGTGCTGAGAGTGGTGTTTTGGTGTTTTGGGTAGCGCAGTGGTGTTTGGGTAGTGTAGGGTGTCATGCTGGTGGTAGTCTTTTAGGGTTTAGGTTAGCGCATTGGTGTTTGGGTAGTGTACGGGGTCGTGCTGGGGGTAGTGTTTTAGGGTTTAGGGTAGCGCAGTGGTGTTTGAGTAGTGTAGGGGGTCGTGCTGGGGTAGTGTTTTAGGGTTTGGGGTAGCGAAGTGGTGTTTGGATAGTGTAGGGGGTCATGCTGGGGGTAGTGTTTTAGGGTTTAGGTAGCGCAGTTGTGTTTGGGTAGTGTAGGGGGTCATGCTGGGGGTAGCGTTTTAGGGTTTAGGGTAGTGCAGTGATGTTTGTTTAGTGCAGGGGGTCATGCTGGGGGTATTGTTTTAGGGTTTAGGGTAGTGTAGTGCTGTTTGGGTAGTATAGGGAGCCGTGTTGGGGTGGATTTAGGGTTTAGGGTGGTGCAGTGGTGTTTGTTTAGTGTAGGGGTCATGCTGGGGGTAGTGGTTTAGGGTTTAGGGTAGTGCAGTGGTGTTTGGATAGTGTAGGGGGTCATGCTGGGGGTAGATTTAGGGTTTAGGTACTGTAGTGGTGTTTGTGTATTGTAGGGGGTCATGCTGAGGGTAGTGTTTTAGGGTAGTGCAGTAGTGTTTGTGTAGTGTAGGGGGTCGTGCTGGGGGTAGTGCTTTAGGGTTTAGAGTAGTGGAGTTGTGTTTGTGTAGTGTAGGAGGTAGTGTTTTAGGGTTTAGGGTTGTGCAGTGGTGTTTGTGTAGTATAGGGGGTTATGCTGGGGGTTGTGTTTTCGGGTGTAGGGTAGTGCAGTGGTGGTTTTGTAGTGTAGGGGGTCATGTTTTAGGGTTTATGGAAGTGCAGTGGTTTTTTGGTAGTGTAGGGGGTCTTGCTGGGGGTAGTGTTTTAGGGTATAGGGTAGTGCAGTGGCGTTTGGGTATTGTAGGGGGTCGTGCTGGGGATAGATTTAGGGTTTAGGGGAATGCAGTGGTGTTTGTGTAGTGTAGGGGGTAGTACTGGGGGTAGTGTTTTAGGGTTTATGGTAGTGCAGTTGAGTTTGTGTAGTGTAGGGGGTCATGTTTTGGGGTTGAGGGTAGTGCAGTGGTGTTTGGGTAGTGTAGGGGGTCGTGTTTTAGGGTTGAGGGCAGTGCAGTGGTATTTGGGTAGTGTAGGGGGTCATGCTGGGGATAGATTTAGGGTTTAGGGTAGTGCAGTGGTGTTCGGGTACTGTAGGTGGTCATGCTGGGGGTAGTGGTTTAGAGTTTATGGTAGTGCAGTGGTGTTTGGGTAGTGTAGGCGGTCGTGCTGGGGGTAGTGTTTTAGGGTTTAGGATAGCGCAGTTGTGTATGGGTAGTGTAGGAGGTCGAGCTGGGGGTAGTGTTTTAGGGTTTAGGGTAGCGCAGTGGTGTTTGGGTAGTGTAGAGGGTCGTGCTGGGAGTAGTGTTTTAGGGTTTAGGGTAGCGCAGTGGTGTTTGGGTAGTGTAGGGGGTCGTGCTGGGGGTAGTGTTCTAGGGTTTAGGGTAGTGCAGTTGTGTTTGTGTAGTGTAGGAGGTAGTATTTTAGGGTTTAGGGTTGTGCAGTGGTGTTTGTGTAGTATAGGGGGTTATGCTGGGGGTTGTGTTTTCGGGTTTAGGGTAGTGCAGTGGTGTTTGTGTAGTGTAGGGGGTCATGTTTTAGGGTTTATGGTAGTGCAGTGGTTTTTTGGTAGTGTAGGGGGTCTTGCTGGGGGTAGTGTTTTAGGGTATATGGTAGTGCAGTGGCATTTGGGTATTGTAGGGGGTCGTGCTGAGGGTAGTGTTTTAGGGTTTAGGGTAGTGCAGTGGTGTCTGTGCAGTGTATGGGGTCGTTTTGTAGGGTTTAGGGTAGTGCAGTGGTGTTTGGGTAGTATAGGGGGTCGTGCTGGGGTAGTGTTTTAGGGTTAAGGGTAGTTTAGTGGTGTTTGTGTAGTGTAGGGGGTCGTGCTGGGGTAGTGTTTTTGGGTTTAGGGTAGCGCAGTGGTGTTTGGGTAATGTAGGGGTGCGTGCTGGGGGTGTTGTTTTAGGGTCTTGGGTAGCGCAGTGGTGTTTGGGTAGGGTAGGGGGTCGTGCTGGGGGTGCTGTTTTGGGGTTTTGGGTAGCGCAGTGGTGTTTGGGTAGTGTAGGGTGTCGTGCTGGTGGTAGTGTTTTACAGTTTAGGGTAATGCATTGGTGTTTGGGTAGTGTAGGGGGTAGTGTTTTAGGGTTTAGGGTACCGCTTTGATGTTTGGGTTGTGTAGGGTGTTGTGGTGGGGGCAGTGTTTTAGGGTTTAGGGTAGCGCAGTGGTGTTTGGGTAATGTAGGGGGTCTTGCTGGGGGTAGTGTTAAGGGATTAGGGTAGCGCAGTGGTGTTTGGGTAGCATAAGGGGGTATGCTGGGGGTGGTGTTTTAGGGTTTTGGTAGCGCAGTGGTGTTTGGGTAGTGTAGGGGGTCATGCTGGGGGTGGTGTTTTGGTGTTTTGGGTAGTGCAGTGGTATTTGAGTGGTGTAGGGTGTGGTGCTGGTGGTAGTGTTTTTGGGTTTAGGTTAGCGAATTGGTGTTCGGGTAGTGTAGGGGGTCGTGCTGGGGGTGGTGTTTTAGGGTAGCGCAGTGGTGTTTGGGTAGTATAGGGTGTCATGCTGGGGGTAGTTTTTTAGGGTTTAGCGTAGTACAGTGGTGTTTGGGTAGTGTAGGGGGTCATGCTGGGGGCAGTGTTTTAGGGTTTAGGGTACCGCAGTGATGTTTGCGTAGTGTAGAGGGTCGTGCTGGGGGTAGTGTTTTAGGGTTTAGGTTACCGCAGTGATGTTTGGATAGTGTAGGGTGTCGTGGTGGGGTAGTGTTTTAGGGTTTAGACTAGCGCAGTGGTGTTTGGGTAGTGTAGGGGATCGTGCTGGGGATAGTGTTTTAGGGTTTAGGGTACTGCAGTGATGTTTGGGTAGTGTAGGGTGTCATGCTGGGGTTAGTGTTTTAGGGTTAAGGGTAGCCCACATGTGTTTGGGTGGTATAGGATGTCATGCTGGGGGTAGTGTTTTTGGGTTTAGGGTAGTGCAGTGGTGTTTGGGTAGTGTAGGGGGTCGTGCTGGGGGTAGATTTAAGGCTTACGTTAGGTCAGTAGTGTTTGGGTAGTGTTGGGGGTCGTGCTGGGGGTAGATTTAGGGTTTAGGGTAGTGCAGTGGTCTTTGTGTAGTGTTTAGGGTTTTGTGCTGGGGTAATGTTTTACAGTTTAGGGTACTGCAGTGGTGTTTGTGTAGTGTAGGGGGTCCTGCTGAGGCTAGTGTTTTAGGGTTTAGGGTAGTGCAGTGGTGTTTGTGTAGTGTAGGGGGTCGTGCTGAGGGAAGCGTTTTAGGGTTAAGGGTAGTTTAGTGGTGTTAGTGTAGTATATGGGGTCGTGTTTTAGGGTTTAGGGTGGTGCAGTGGTGTTTGGGTAGTGTAGGGGTTCGTGCTGGGGTTTGATTTATTGTTTAGAGTAGTGCAGTGGTATTTGGGTAGTGTAGGGGGTCGTGCTGGGGTAGTGTTTTAGGGTTAAGGGTAGTGCAGTGGTGTTTGTGTAGTGTAGGTCGTCGTGCTTGGGTAGTGTATTTGGGTTTCAGGTAGTGCAGTGGTGTTTGGGTAGTGTAGGAGGTTGTGCTGGGGGTGGTGTTTTAGGGTTTAGGGTACCGCTTTGATATTTGGGTAGTGTAGGGTGTCGTGCTGGGGATAGTGCTTTAGTGTTTAGGGTAGCGCAGTGGTGTTTGGGCAGGGTAGGGGGTCGTGCTGAGAGTGGTGTTTTGGTGTTTTGGGTAGCGCAGTGGTGTTTGGGTAGTGTAGGGTGTCATGCTGGTGGTAGTCTTTTAGGGTTTAGGTTAGAGCATTGGTGTTTGGGTAGTGTACGAGGTCGTGCTGGGGGTAGTGTTTTAGGGTTTAGGGTAGCGCAGTGGTGTTTGAGTAGTGTAGGGGGTCGTGCTGGGGGTAGTGTTTTAGGGTTTGGGGTAGCGAAGTGGTGATTGGATAGTGTAGGGGGTCATGCTGGGGGTAGTGTTTTAGGGTTTAGGTAGCGCAGTTGTGTTTGGGTAGTGTAGGGGGTCATGCTGGGGGTAGTGTTTTAGGGTTTAGGGTAGTGCAGTAGTGTTTGGGTAGTGTAGAAGGTCATGCTGGGGGTAGTGTTTTAGGGTTTAGGGTAGTGCAGTGATGTTTGTTTAGTGCAGGGGGTCATGCTGGGGGTATTGTTTTGAGGGTTTAGGGTAGTGTAGTGCTGTTTGGGTAGTATAGGGAGCCGTGTTGGGGTGGATTGAGGGTTTAGGGTGGTGCAGTGGTGTTTGTTTAGTGTAGGGGGTCGTGCTGGGGGTAGTGGTTTAGGGTTTAGGGTAGTGCAGTGGTGTTTGGGTAGTGTAGGGGGTCATGCTGGGGGTAGATTTAGGGTTTAGGTACTGTAGTGGTGTTTGTGTTTTGTAGGGGGTCGTGCTGAGGGTAGTGTTTTAGGGTAGTGCAGTAGTGTTTGTGTAGTGTTGGGGGTCGTGCTGGGGATAGTGCTTTAGGGTTTAGAGTAGTGGAGTTGTGTTTGTGTAGTGTAGGAGGTAGTGTTTTAGGGTTTAGGGTTGTGCAGTGGTGTTTGTGTAGTATAGGGGGTTATGCTGGGGGTTGTGTTTTCGGGTGTAGGGTAGTGCAGTGGTGGTTGTGTAGTGTAGGGGGTCATGTTTTAGGGTTTATGGAAGTGCAGTGGTTTTTTGGTAGTGTAGGGGGTCTTGCTGGGGGTAGTGTTTTAGGGTATAGGGTAGTGCAGTGGCGTTTGGGTATTTTAGGGGGTCGTGCTGGGGATAGATTTAGGGTTTAGGGGAATGCAGTGGTGTTTGTGTAGTGTAGGGGGTAGTACTGGGGGTAGTGTTTTAGGGTTTATGGTAGTGCAGTGGAGTTTGTGTAGTGTAGGGGGTCATGTTTTGGGGTTGAGGGTAGTGCAGTGGTGTTTGGGTAGTGTAGGGGTCATGTTTTAGGGTTGAGGGCAGTGCAGTGGTATTTGGGTAGTGTAGGGGGTCATGCTGGGGGTAGATTTAGGGTTTAGGGTAGTGCAGTGGTGTTCGGGTACTGTAGGTGGTCATGCTGGGGGTAGTGGTTTAGAGTTTATGGTAGTGCAGTGGTGTTTGGGTAGTGTAGGCGGTCGTGCTGGGGGTAGTGTTTTAGGGTTTAGGATAGCGCAGTGGTGTATGGGTAGTGTAGGAGGTCGAGCTGGGGGTAGTGTTTTAGGGTTTAGGGTAGCGCAGTGGTGTTTGGGTAGTGTAGAGGGTCGTGCTGGGAGTAGTGTTTTAGGGTTTATGGTAGCGCAGTGGTGTTTGGGTAGTGTAGGGGGTCGTGGTGTAGGGGGTCGTGCTGGGGGTAGTGTTCTAGGGTTTAGGGTAGTGCAGTTGTGTTTGTGTAGTGTAGGAGGTAGTGTTTTAGGGTTTAGGGTTGTGCAGTGGTGTTTGTGTAGTATAGGGGGTTATGCTGGGGGTTGTGTTTTCGGGTTTAGGGTAGTGCAGTGGTGGTTGTGTAGTGTAGGGGGTCATGTTTTAGGGTTTATGGTAGTGCAGTGGTTTTTTGGTAGTGTAGGGGGTCTTGCTGGGGGTCGTGCTGAGGGTAGTGTTTTAGGGTAGTGCAGTAGTGTTTGTGTAGTGTAGGGGGTCGTGCTGGGGGTAGTGCTTTAGGGTTTAGAGTAGTGGAGTTGTGTTTGTGTAGTGTAGGAGGTAGTGTTTTAGGGTTTAGGGTTGTGCAGTGGTGTTTGTGTAGTATAGGGGGTTATGCTGGGGGTTGTGTTTTCGGGTTTAGGGTAGTGCAGTGGTGGTTGTGTAGTGTAGGGGGTCATGTTTTAGGGTTTATGGTAGTGCAGTGGTTTTTTGGTAGTGTAGGGGGTCTTGCTGGGGGTAGTGTTTTAGGGTATAGTGTAGTGCAGTGGTGTTTGGGTATTGTAGGGGTTTGTGCTGGGGTAGTGTTTTAGGGTTTAGGGTAGTGCAGTAGTGTTTGGGTAGTGTAGGGAGTCATGCTGGGGGAAGTGTTTTAGGGTTTAGGGTAGTGCAGTGGTGTTTGGGTAGTGTAGGGGGTCATACCGGGGGTAGATTTAGGGTTGAGGGTAGTGCAGTGCTGTTTGTGTAGTATAGGGTGTAGTGCTTGGGGTAGTGTTTTAGGGTTTAGGGTAGTGCAGTGGAGTTTGTGTAGTGTAGGGGGTCGTGTTTTAGGTTTTAGGGTAATGCAGTGGTGTTTTGTAGTGTAGGGGGTCGTGCTGGGGATAGATTTAGGGTTTAGGGGAATGCAGTGGTGTTTGTGTAGTGTAGGGGGTAGTACTGGGGGCAGTGTTTTAGGGTTTATGGTAGTGCAGTGGAGTTTGTGTAGTGTAGGGGGTCATGTTTTGGGGTTGAGGGTAGTGCAGTGGTATTTGAGTAGTGTAGGGGGTCATGCTGGGGGTAGATTTAGAGTTTAGGGTAGTGCAGTGGTGTTCGGGTACTGTAGGTGGTCATGCTGGGGGTAGTGGTTTGGAGTTTATGGTAGTGCAGTGGTGTTTGGGTAGTGTAGGCGGTCGTGCTGGGGGTAGTGTTTTAGGGTTTAGGATAGCGCAGTGGTGTATGGGTAGTGTAGGCGGTCGAGCTGGGGGTAGTGTTTTAGGGTTTAGGGTAGCGCAGTGGTGTTTGGGTAGTGTAGAGGGTCATGCTGGGACTAGTGTTTTAGGGTTTAGGGTAGCGCAGTGGTGTTTGGGTAGTGTAGGGGGTCGTGCTGAGGGTAGTGTTTTAGGGTTTAGGGTAGTGCAGTTGTGTTTGGGTAGTGTAGGGGTCGTGTTTTAGGGTTTAGGGTAGTTCAATGGTGTTTGGGTAGTGTAGGGAGTTGTGCTGTTGGTAGTGGTTTAGGGTTTAGGGTAGTACAGTGGTGTTTGTGTAGTGTAGGGGTAGTGTTTTAGGGTTTGGTGTAGCGCAGTGGTGTTTGTATAGTATAGGGGTCGTGTTTAGGATTTTATGGTAGTGCAGTTGTGTATGGGTAGTGTAGGGAGGCATGCTGGGGGAAGTGTTTTCGGGTTTAGGGTAATGCAGTGGTGTTTGTGTAGTGTAGGGGTTTGTGTTTTAGGGTTTAGGGTAGTGCAGTGGTGTTTGGTAGTGTAGGGAGTCGTGCTGGGGGTAGATATAGGGTTTAGGGTAGTGCAGTGGTGTTTGTATAGTGTAGGGGTAGTGCCGGGGATAGTAATTTAGGGTCTAGGGTAGTGCAGTGGTGTTTGGGTAGTGTAAGGGGTCGTGTTTTAGGGTTGAGGGTAGGTCAGTGGTGTTTGGGTAGTGTAGGGGGTCGTGCTCGGGTAGATTTAGGGTTTAGGGTAGTGCAGTGGTGTTTGGGTACTGTAGGGGGGAATGCTGGGGTAGTGTTTTATGGTTTAGGGTAGTGCAGTGGTGTTCGGGTAGTGTAGGCGGTCGGGCTGGGGGTAGTGTTTTAGGGTTTAGGGTAGCGCAGGGGTGCATGGGTAGTGTAGGGGGTCGTGCTGGGGTAGTGTTTTAGGGTTTAGGGTAGTGCAGTGGCGTTTGGGTAGTGTAGAGGGTTGTGTTGGGGGTAGTGTTTTAGGGTTTAGGGTAGCGCAGTGGTGTTTGGGTAGTGTAGAGGGTTGTGTTGGGGGTAGTTTATTAGGGTTAAGGGTAGCGCAGTGGTGTTTGTGTAGTGTAGGGGGTCGTGCTGGCGGTCGTGTCTTAAGGTTTAGGGTAGTGCAGTGGTGTTTGGGTAGTGTAGGGGGTCGTGCTGGGGCTAGTGTTTTAGGGTTTAGGGTAGCGCAATGGTGTTTGTGTTGTGATGGGGGTGGTGCTGGGGGTAGTGTTTTAGGGTTTAGGGTAACGCAGTGGTGTTTGTGCAGTGTAGGGGGTCATGCTGGGGGTAGTTTATTAGGGTTAAGGGTAGCGCAGTGGTGTTTGTGTAGTGTAGGGGGTCGTGCTGGGGGTCGTGTCTTAAGGTTTAGGGTAGTGCAGTGGTGTCTGGGTAGTGTAGGGAGTCGTGCTGGGGGTAGATTAAGGGTTTAGGGTAGTGCAGTGGTGTTTCTGTAGTGTAGAGGGTCATGCTTGCGTAGTGTTTCATGGTTTAGGGTAGTGCAGTGGTGTTTGTGTAGTGTAGGGGTTCATGCTGGGGGTCGTGTCTTAAGGTTTAGGGTAGTGCAGTGGTGTCTGGGTAGTGTAGGGAGTCGTGCTGGGGGTAGATTAAGGGTTTAGGGTAGTGTAGTGGTGTTTCTGTAGTGTAGAGGGTCATGCTGGCGTAGTGTTTTAGGGTTTAGTGTAGTGCAGTGGTGTTTTTGTCGTGTAGGGGGTAGTGTTTTACGGTTTAAGGTAGTGCAGTGGTGTTTGTGTAGTGTAGGGGGTCATGCTGGGGGTAGTGTTTTAGATTTTAAGGTAGTGCAGTGGTGTTTTTGTAGTGTAGGGGGTCATGTTTTTGGGTTTAGGGGTTCTGCCAGAGATATTCCTCCTTCCTGCTCTGCAATAGTTGGGACTACCTGGATTTTCATCTTGCCCTTTTCATCTACCACCACGAATCGCGGCCCCCGCTTCGCGGGTGCCGCTCGAGGGACTGGGTTTTCGTTGCCTGCTTCTGGGGCGCCAGCGGCGACTGGATCCCGCGCTGCCCGCTGTGCTATGATCTGTTGAGGGGCTGCTGCTGGACGCACGATCGGCTGGGAGCGCCCGGGACTGCGAGGACCAGGGTGCTGAGCGAGACGCTGAACAGCCGCACCTGGTCCTCCTCCCGACTCCTCCCCCAACACCAATTTCCCTCACCTTAAAATCGGTCTGACGCTCACACGCGCAAGCGGGACGCGCACGGGTCTTAGCTCGGGGCTAAGACCGGGCAAAGAGCGGGCCGTTTGAGGCCGTTCGAGGACGGTAGAGGCCGGGTCCGGGCCACCCTCCAACTCCATCTTTGATACAACCAGGTAATCATGGCTGCAAGGGAAACCAGGAGCACCGTTGCCAGGTCTGGAGCACAAACACTTTCCACCTTGCGGACTATGGATAACTTTATCATAAGGGCTAACTCTGTACTTGATAAAGAAATAATCACGCTAGAGAGGAGATTGTCACAGGGATTGGCTGCATCAAAACGCTCTTCCCTTGGGGCTATCGCTAGGGCTCTATCACCTATTCAGCAGGACCTACCGGAGAATACCAGGAATCTGAGTCAAACACCACCACTACTAAGGTCAGCTGATGAAGCCCAACCTTCACCTAATATCGATAGCACTGATATCCAAGGAGATTCCCAAAGCCTGCTCCTTGTCTCCTCCAACCAACCCCCACAGGGTCCCGATTCTAGGAATAAGACCCTAGAGGTTAGCCAAGGCAAAGGCGCAACCACGAAAAGGAAACAGTTTACCCAGGGTCCGGGGGGGAAAAAATCTAAAATACTAAAATATGATAACCCTCAACCCCCACGAAATAAGAGTAAGAGACGAGGGAGGACCCCCCAGGTATTTAACACTAACACAAGGGTAGAAGCTACTCCCCTATTGTCAAGTAGTCTCCTTGCAACTATTAATACTGATGGGGAAGCGCAACCAGGGGATAGAGCACTGAGCTCCACCATTGAACGCCTGATAAACTCCCTCGAAGATAGGCTAACACGGCTAGAGGCTAGGCTGAGTGGCATTGAGGAGGGTATAAATGCTACTCAGCGATCCCTTACGGAATCTACCAGGGGGCTTGTGAAAGTAGAGGGTAGGCTGACTAGAATGGAGGATCTAACGAAAGATTTGGTAAAGGGTGTAGGGACACTGAAGGTATCACTAAATAGTAGTGGTATCTGCTCAAAGTGTGTAGCAAGGGGGGGTGCTGCCCCCGCAACACCATCATCCTCCCACCAAACGAACCCATCCTACTCAGCCATTACCCAACCTAGTGTATCTGTTACCAATAATCTAGCCCCAAGCAATAACACAGCACGGGACATTTCAAACCCTTCCAATCCACCCCCCCCCCCATTTCTACCTCATGGGGAGGACACTACTAATAAAATTTCGGTAAAGGCTATCCCTGTTACCCAGACACAGGTACCTAATTTTCCGGTACAGTTACCAAACGGACCCAATTTATATCCCAGGGACCAACCCATGCAGCCTCAAATGAAGATTTTTGATCCAAAGCCCGCCAGGAGATCAGCCCATCTACCTCCTGGTGCCGCTCCCTACGTGGTAGTCCTTAGTGGTGTCCCGGAGCTTGCTGAGGGCTCCAATGAGACTCCCACTTCGATCAAAAACAAGACTATAGACTGGCTCAATAAATTCAGGCCCCTACCCCCAGGCATGTATAACGAGGTCATCCTGGCAAGGCGGGTTCCGTGGGTAGGAGAGACAATCAAAAGGGGAACAGGGGACTGTGTTCTGGTCAACTTTAGAGACCCAAGAACAGTTGCTTACATCTGCAATTGGGTTGGGGGTTCACCACACACCACCATACAGACACTTCCCCTATCGGCCTTTTACCCCGACAAATCAGAGCGGTTTGCGGAGGGAGGCGATGAGGGTTGGTCGTGGGTGGGCCGGAGAAAGCTGTATCAGGGAAGAAGAGTCCATCCCCAAGGGGACCCTCGGGGCATTAATAGATGGAATCAGCCAGCCTTAGATCTGAATGGGGTCCCATTCATTCACTCTAACAGATTTGACTGCCTCGATGCTGTGGATTGACGGTGCACTCCCAAAGGGGAGTGCACCGTCCGTCCCGCATTTGGGGGGGAGAGGAAAAATGGGCGGGTGGGTGCTCACTAAGACAGATTCCCTCGCCACAGGTTATCCTAGATAGTGAATGCTCTGATACCGGGGACCGGGCCCCCTCCGGGCCAGCACAAAGTATTCCTGACGAGATTGTTATAAGTACAGTTAAGGATTTGAGGTCACTAGAAATCCTATCTTGGAACATCGCGGGGTTACCCAATAAGTTAGACTGCGGCGAATGGGCGACCTTTATAAAGAAATATGATATATGCATGTTCCAGGAGACGTGGGCTAGAGAGAACTATTGCTACCCTGGGTTTGCAACCTTTAATGTCTTAGCCATATGGGGAGGGAAGGGACGTCCGTCCGGTGGTTTGTCAATATGGATTGGTTCCCATCTTGGCTGCAAGGCCGAGATTGTAGAACCAATTCAGTGGACATTTTGTGTGTGGCCTTACGTTGGCCCACTGGGATGGGCCTAACACTGGTAAACGTATATTCCAGACCGGTTGGAGTAGCGGGCACTTCAGGGACAATGGAGGACCTGGTGACATTCCTTGATTCTCTCTCTAGTTCAGTAACACTTCTGGTCGGAGGTGACTTTAACACCCAGTATGAACCATTCCCGACTCACCTAGATGGGGTTAGTAGTGAGGAGGATGATCTCTGGGACATTCCAGTTATTGCGGGCCCCCCGGTTAGGTCATGCTCACCACTCCTATCCCAAATAATAACAATGACCCTTGCAAACTCACTTAGAGCTTGCAATGGCAGGTTCAAAGGGGACATACCACCACAACCAACCTTCAATAGACTAGGCCAGGAGTCCCGGATAGATTATATATTAATCAAACTTCAGGACTGGAAACTAGTTAAAGAATTTAAAATAGCCCCCAGGCTGGACAGTGATCACAATGGCCTGTCCCTCTCCTTGGCTGCTGACGGATTTCTTAATGCTGCTGTTGCAGAAAATAGAGTATTCGCCCCAAGTCTAACTGTATCTAGTAATAGGCGAAGAATAAGGTGGGAAAAACTCCTAGAAAAACCAAATCGCATCAGGATAATCTATGAGCTAGTGGCATCTGCCCTTGAAAAGGTGGGAAGACTTCTCCCACTATTGCCCTCGCCTGATGGGTGCCTTTCTCTCGGGGACATCCATCTGACCCTGTGCAATAACCTTGCCGAGGTACTGAACCCGGTGGTCCGGGAGAGGAAAGTGAGGAGAGAAAGAGCCTCCTGGTTCAATGCTAGCTGAAGGAGAGCCAAGGCAGACCTTCTCCAGGCATTTAAAAGCAAGGAGGCCCCTACGGTCATTAGGGAAAAACGGGCTGCTTATAAGCTCCTTCTTGAAAATGCCAAAATAGAATGGGACTGGGAGAACTGGTCAGAAATGACATCTGCACTCAAAGTCAGAGACCCTAGGAAATTCTGGCAAATAGTCAAACATGGTTCTGTTGAGCCTGTTATGGCTATAGAGGGAAATATCGCGCCTGAAGTGTGGGAGGAACATTTTTCATCGCTCTACAGTGCAGCTGGGCTGGATCACCTAGGAATTGAGGTCGGGGAAACAGCCTCCCTAACTATTGGTAACTCTACCGCGATGGAAGATTTCAACTTGGAGGAATTGGAAATGGCAATTCCTCGCCTTTCCTCGGGAAAAGCGCCAGGACTTGACAAGTTCCCAGGCGACCTTCTAAAACACGAGGTTAGAATCTGGTACTGTTTAATGCTATCACCCACGGTATGGCGGTCCCCCCCACTTGGCTCGGGGCGGAGATCGTCCCTATATTCAAAAGGGGCTCACCTCTACTCCCGGCCAACTACAGACCGTTCAGTCTGATAGACGTCCCCCAGAAGCTTTTCGCGAGGCTTCTGTTGGAACGTCTCTTGGACTGGATCGAAGATAGGGATATCTTGAGCCCCCTCCAGGCTGGGTTCCGGCAAAAGATCTCTACCATAGACCAGGTCCTCAGGCTGTCCCTTTTATACTGGAAAACAATACAATTGGAGGGTGGCAGCCTCTATACTGTATTTGTGGACCTAAGGGCGGCCTTTGACCTGGTTCCACGTGGTAAGCTGTGGGAAGTCCTGGCTAGAGCTGGGGTGCCAAGTGATCTTTTGACGATGATCATCCGCCTTCATACCAATACCTATGCTCAAATGAGGTGTGGCAGGCATGGCGCCTTATCTAACAAGTTTCCCGTTGACAGAGGGGTAAGACAGGGGTGTGTACTTGCACCGACCCTGTTCTGCCTCTTTGTCAACGGGGTCATCGATCACCTCAACGAGGTCCCCAATTCTGACGTCCCAAAGCTGGCAGGAAGGAGGGTTCCGGCAATTATGTTTGCGAATGAAAGCCTCCTTCTCTCCAAGTCGCCGATGGGAATTCAGCGTGTGTTAGATGGCTTTGGGGACTTCTGTAGAGAGCACGGATTGGAGATTAACACTCTAAAGACCAAATTTATGGCCTTCAATCCGCCACCTAGGTTCCACCGCATCCCCCGCATAGGGAATAATATGCTAGAACGAGTTAACACCTTTGAATATCTTGGTGTAACCCTTAATGAGAAAATGGGGTGGGGTCCGCATCAGGAGAAAGCAAGGCTAAAATTGGTGCAACACGTGGGTGGGATACTAAGGCTGGCTGAGTCCGCACCCAGCACTTGCCCGGCATGCAGAGTAAGTGACGAAACCGAGCTGCACATTATATTTTTTTGTCCGGGCTATAGTGAGGCGCGCAGAAAATGGATCATTCCCACTTGTAGGAATTTGGGTTTTATTAGGTGTCATGAAGCCTTCAGAATCCTCAAGAGTGAAATGGCTGCTCATATTGTGTTTGCTGTGGCCAAATTTCTGGGGGCTTTCTGGCATACGAGAAGACGGTACCTGAAAACGCTTACCTGATTCAACTTGTACCGGGTTAAATTGCACATGACTCCTGTAACTAGCGGATATATAGATGTTCTAGTGTTTTTAATGTTGTAAGCATTTTAACCACTTTTTATCTATCCAATGTATGTTTTTAAACGTTTTTTATATTATCATCTTATGTACCTTTTATGGAGACCTTCTCCGAAATAAAGTTTATTTTGACTTTGGTTTAGGGTAGTGCAGTTGTTTTTGGGTAGTGTAGGGGGTTGTGTTTTAGTGTTTAGGTAGTGTAGGGGGTCGTGCTGGGGGTAATGTTTTAGGGTTTAGGATAGTGCAGTGGTGTTTGGGTAGTGTAGGGAGTCATGCTGGGGGAAGTGTTTAAGGGTTTAGGGTAGTGCAGTAGTGTTTGGGTAGTGTAGAGTGTCGTGCTGGGGGTAGTGTTTTAGGGTTTAGGGTAGTGCAGTGGTGTTTGGGTAGTGTAGGGGGTCATGCCAGGGGTAGATTTAGGGTTGAGGGTAGTGCAGTGCTGTTTGTGTAGTATAGGGTGTAGTGCTGGGGGTAGTGTTTTAGGGTTTAGGGTAGTGCAGTGGTGTTTGTATAGTGTAGGGGGTCGTGTTTTAGGGTTTAGGGTAATGCAGTAGTGATTTGTAGTGTAGGGGGTCGTGCTGGGGATAGATTTAGGGTTTAGGGTAATGCAGTGGTGTTTGTGTAGTGTAGGGGGTAGTACTGGGGGTAGTGTTTTAGGGTTTATGGTAGTGCAGTGGAGTTTGGGTAGTGTAGGGGGTCATGTTTTGGGGTTGAGTGTAGTGCAGTGGTGTTTGGGTAGTGTAGGGGGTCGTGTTTTAGGGTTGAGGGCAGTGCAGTGGTGTTTGGGTAGTGTAGGGGGTCATGCTGGGGGTAGATTTAGGGTTTAGGGTAGTGCAGTGGTGTTTGGGTACTGTAGGGGGTCATGCTGGAGGTAGTGGTTTAGAGTTTATGGTAGTGCAGTGGTGTTTGGGTAGTGTAGGCGGTCGTGCTGGGGATAGTGTTTTAGGGTTTAGCATAGCGCAGTGGTGTATGGGTAGTGTAGGGGTCGTGCTGGGAGTAGTGTTTTATGGTTTAGGGTAGCGCAGTGGTGTTTGCGTAGTGTAGGGGGTCGTGCTTGGGTAGTGTTCTAGGGTTTAGGGTAGTGCAGTTGTGTTTGGGTAGTGTAGGGGTCGTGTTTTAGGGTTTAGGGTAGTTCAATGGTGTTTGGGTAGTGTAGGGGTAGTGTTTTAGGGTTTAGGGTAGTGCAGTGGTGTTTGTGTAGTGTAGGGGTCATGCTGGGGGTAGTGTTGTAGGGTTTGGTGTAGTGCAGTGGTGTTTGTGTAGTATAGGGGTCGTGTTTTATGGGTGTTATGGTAGTGCAGTTGTGTTTGGGTAGTGTAGGGAGTCATGCTGGGGGAAGTGTTTTCGGGTTTAGGGTAATGCAGTGGTGTTTGTGTAGTGTAGTGGTTTGTGTTTTAGGGTTTAGGGTAGTGCAGTGGCGTTTGGTAGTGTAGGGAGTCGTGCTGGGGGTAGATTTAGGGTTTAGGGTAGTGCAGTGGTGTTTGTATAGTGTAGGGGTAGTGCTGGGGGTAGTATGTTAGGGTTTAGGGTAGTGCAGTGGTGTTTGGGTAGTGTAGGGGGTCGTGCTGAGGGTAGTGTTTTAGGGTTTAGGGTAGTGCAGTTGTGTTTGGGTAGTGTAGGGAGTTGTGCTGTTGGTAGTGGTTTAGGGTTTAGGGTAGTACAGTGGTGTTTGTGTAGTGTAGGGGTAGTGTTTTAGGGTTTGGTGTAGCGCAGTGGTGTTTGTATAGTATAGGGGTCGTGTTTAGGATTTTATGGTAGTGCCGTTGTGTTTGGGTAGTGTAGGGAGTCATGCTGGGGGAAGTGTATTCGGGTTTAGGGTAATGCAGTGGTGTTTGTGTAGTGTAGTGGTTTGTGTTTTAGGGTTTAGGGTAGTGCAGTGGTGTTTGTATAGTGTAGGGGTAGTGCTGGGGGTAGTATTTTAGGGTTTAGGGTAGTACAGTGGTGTTTGGGTAGTGTAAGGGGTCGTGTTTTAGGGTTGAGGGTAGGTTAGTGGTGTTTGGGTAGTGTAGGGGGTCATGCTCGGGGTAGATTTAGGGATTAGGGTAGTGCAGTGGTGTTTGGGTACTGTAGGGGGTAATGCTGGGGTAGTGTTTTATGGTTTAGGGTAGTGCAGTGTTGTTTGTGTAGTGTAGGCGGTCGTGCTGGGGGTAGTGTTTTAGGGTTTAGGGTAGCGCAGGGGTGTATGGGTAGTGTAAGGGGTCATGCTGGGGGTAGTGTTTTAGGGTTTAGGGTAGCGCAGTGGTGTTTGTGCAATGTAGGAGTCATGCTGGGGGTAGTTTATTAGGGTTAAGGGTAGCGCAGTGGTGTTTGTGTAGTGTAGGGGGTCGTGCTGGGGGTCGTGTCTTAAGGTTTAGGGTAGTGCAGTGGTGTTTAGGTAGTGTAGGGGGTTGTGCTGGGGCTAGTGTTTTAGGGTTTTGGGTAACGCAATGGTGTTTGTGTTGTGTTGGGGGTCATGCTGGGGGTAGTTTATTAGGGTTAAGGGTAGCGCAGTGGTGCTTGTGTCATGTAGGGGGTCGTGCTGGGGGTCGTGTCATAAGGTTTAGGGTAGTGCAGTGGTGTTTGTATAGTATAGAGGGTCGTGCTGGAGTAGTGTTTTAGGGTTTAGTGTAGTGCAGTGGTGTTTTTGTGGTGTAGGGGGTCGTGTTTTTGGGTTTAGGGTAGTGCAGTTGTTTTTGGGTAGTGTAGGGGGTCGTGTTTTAGTGTTTAGGGTAGTGCAGTGGTGTTTAGGTAGTGTAGGGGGTCGTGCTGGGACTAATGTTTTAGGGTTTAGGGTAGTGCAGTGGTGTTTGGGTAGTGTACGGGTCATGCTGGGGGAAGTGTTTAAGGGTTTAGGCTAGTGCAGTAGCGTTTGGGTAGTGTAGGGTGTCGTGCTGGGGGTAGTGTTTTAGGGTTTAGGGTAGTGCAGTGGTGTTTGGGTAGTGTAGGGGGTCTTGCCGGGGGTAGATTTAGGGTTGAGGGTAGTGCAGTGCTGTTTGTGTAGTATAGGGTGTAGTGCTGGGGGCAGTGTTTTAGGGTTTAGGGTAGTGCTGTGGTGTTTGTGTAGTGTAGGGGGTCGTGTTTTAGGGTTTAGGGTAATGCAGTGGTGTTCTGTAGTGTAGGGGGTCGTGCTGGGGATAGATTTAGTGTTTAGGGTAATGCAGTGGTGTTTGTGTAGTGTAGGGAGTAGTACTGGGGGTAGTGTTTTAGGGTTTATGGTAGTGCAGTGGTGTTTGGGTAGTGTAGGGGGTCGTGTTTTAAGGTTGAGGGCAGTGCAGTGGTGTTTGGGTAGTGTAGGGGGTCATGCTGGGGGTAGATTTAGGGTTTAGGGTAGTGCAGTGGTGTTCGGGTACTGTAGTGGGTCATGCTGGGGGTAGTGGTTTAGAGTTAATGGTTGTGCAGTGGTGTTTGGGTAGTGTAGGCGGTTGTGCTGGGTGTAGTGTTTTAGGGTTTAGGATAGCGCAGTGGTGTATGGGTAGTGTAGGGGGTCGTTCTGGGGGTAGTGTTTTAGGGTTTAGGGTAGCACAGTGGTGTTTGGGTAGTGTAGAGGGTCGTGCTGGAAGTAGTGTTTTAGGGTTTAGGGTAGCGCAGTGGTGTTTAGGTAGTGTAGGGGGTCGTGCTGGGGGTAGTGTTCTAGGGTTTAGGGTAGTGCAGTTGTGTTTGGGTAGTGTAGGGGTCGTGTTTTAGGGTTTAGGGTAGTTCAATAGTGTTTGGGTAGTGTAGGGAGTTGTGGTGGTGGTAGTGTTTTAGAGTTTAGGGTAGTACAGTGGTGTTTGTGTAGTGTAGGGGTAGTGTTTTAGGGTTTAGGGTAGTGCAGTGGTGTTTGTGTAGTGTAGGGGTCATGCTGGGGGTAGTGTTGTAGGGTTTGGTGTAGTGCAGTGGTGTTTGTGTAGTATAGGGGTCGTGTTTTAGGGTTTTATGGTAGTGCAGTTGTGTTTGGGTATTGTAGGGGATCGTCGTGCTGGGGGTAGTGTTTTTTAGGGTTTAGGGTAGTGCAGTGATGTTTGGGTAGTGTAGGGGGTCATGCTGGGGTAGTGTTTTAGTGTTTAGGGTAGTACAGTAGTGTTTGGGTAGTGTATGGGGTCGTGCTTTGGTAGTGTTTTAGGGTTTAGGGTAATGCAGTGGTATTTGAGTAGTGATTGGGGTTTCGTGCTGGGGTAGTGTTTCAGGGTTGAGGGTAGTGCAGTGGTGTTTGTGAAGTGTAGGGGGTCGTGCTGAAGGTATTGTTTTAGTGTTTAGGGTTGTGCAGTGGTGTTTATGTACTGTAGGGGGTTGTGCTGGGGGTAGTTTTTTAGGGGTTAGGGCAGTGGTGTTTGTGTAGTGTATGGGGTCGTGCTTTGGTAGTGTTTTATGGTTTAAGGTAATGCAGTGGTATTTGGATAGTGTGAGGGGGTTCATGCTGGAGGTAGTGTTTCAGGGTTGAGGGTAGTGCAGTGGTGTTTGTGAAGTGTAGGGGGTCGTGCTGAGGGTAGTGTTTTAGGGTTTAGGGTAGTGCAGTGGTGTCTGTGTAGTGTAGGGGGTAGAGTTTTAGGGTTTAGGGTAGTGCAGTGGTGTTTATGTAGTATAGGGGGTCATGCTGGGTGTAATGTTTTATGGCTAAGGGTAGTGCAGTGGTGTTTGTGGAGTGTAGGGGATCGTGTTTCAGGGTTTAGGGTAGTGCAGTGGTTTTTGGGTAGTGTAGGGGTCCTACTGGTGGTAGATTTAGGGTTTAGGGTAGTGCAGTGGTCTTTGGGTAGTGTTTAGGGGTTTGTGCTGGCGTAGTGTTTTACAGTTTAGGGTAGTGCAGTGGTGTTTGTGTAGTGTAGGTGGTCCTGCTGAGGCTAGTGTTTTAGGGTTTAGGGTAGTGCAGTGGTGTCTGTGTAGTGTAGTGGGTAGTGTATTAGGGTTTAGGGTAGTGCAGTGGTGTTTGTGTAGTGTAGGGGGCCGTGCTGGGGGAAGTGTTTTAGGGTTAAGGGTAGTTTATTGGTGTTTGTGTAGTATATGGGGTCGTGTTTTAGGGTTTAGGGTAGTGAAGTGGTTTTTGGGTAGTGTAGGGGGTCGTGCTGGGGGTTGATTTATTGTTTAGAGTAGTGCAGTGGTGTTTGGGTAGTGTAGGGGGTCCTGCTGGGTTAGTGTTTTAGGGTTAAGGGTAGTGCAGTGGTGTTTGTGTAGTGTAGTGGGTAGTGCTGAGGTAGTGTTCTAGGGTTTAGGGTAGTGTTGTTGTGTTTGGGTAGTGTAGGGGTCGTGTTTTAGGGTTTAGGGTAGTTCAATGGTGTTTGGGTAGTGTAGGGGGTTGTGGTGGTGGTAGTGTTTTTGGGTTTAGGGTAGTACAGTGGTGTTTGTGTAGTGTAGGTGTAGTGTTTTAGGGTTTAGGGTAGTGCAGTGGTGTTTGTGTAGTGTAGGGGTCATGCTGGGGGTAGTGTTGTAGGGTTTGGTGTAGTGCAGTGGTGTTCGTGTAGTATAGGGGTCGTGTTTTAGGGTTTTATGGTAGCGCAGTGGTGTTTGGGTAATGTAGGGGGTCGTGCTGGGGGTAGTGTTTTAGGGTTTAGGGTAGCGCAGTGGTGTTTGGGTAATGTAGGGGGCGTGCGGGGGGTGGTGTGTTAGTGTCTTGGGTAGCGCAGTGGTGTTTGGGTAGTGTAGGGAGTCATGCTGGTGGTAGTGTTTTAAGGTTTAGGGTAGCGCATTGGGTTTTGGGTAGTGTAGGGGGTTGTGCAGGGGGTAGTGTTTTAGGGTTTAGGGTACCGCTTTGATATTTGGGTAGTGTAGAGTGTCGTGCTGGGGGTAGTGTTTTAGGGTTTAGGGTAGCGCAGTGGTGTTTGAGTAATGTAGGGGGTCTTGCTGGGGGTAGTGTTTTAGGGTTTTGGGTAGTGCAGTGGTGTTTGGGCAGTGTATGGGGTCGTGCTGGGAGTGGTGTTTTGGTGTTTTGGGTAGCGCAGTGGTGTTTGGGTAGTGTAGGGTGTCATGCTGGTGGTTGTGTTTTACGGCTTAGGTTAGGGCATTGGTGTTTGGGTTTTGTACGGGGTCGTGCTGGGGGTAGTGTTTTAGGGTTTAGGGTAGTGCAGTGGTGTTTGGGTAGTGTAGGGGGTTGTGCTGGGGGTAGATTTAGGGTTTAGGTTAGGTCAGTGGTGTTTGGGTAGTGTAGGAGGTCGTGCTGGGGGTAGTGTTGTAGGGTTTGGTGTAGTGCAGTGGTGTTCGTGTAGTATAGGGGTCTTGTTTTAGGGTTTTATGGTAGCGCAGTGGTGTTTGGGTAATGTAGGGGGTTGTGCTGGGGGTAGTGTTTTAGGGTTTGGTGTAGTGCAGTGGTGTTTGTGTAGTATAGGGGTCGTGTTTTAGGGTTTTATGGTAGCGCAGTGGTGTTTGGGTAATGTAGGGGGTCGTGCTGGGGGTAGTGTTTTAGGGTTTGGTGTAGTGCAGTGGTGTTTGTTTAGTGTAGGGGGTTGTGCTGGGGGTAGTGCTTTAGGGTGTAGGGTAGTGCAGTGGTGTCTGTGTAGTGTAGGGCAGTGGTTCCCAAACTTTTTTGACCTATGGCTCCCTTGACCTAATTGGCAGTTGGCCGTGGCTCCCCACCATTTTTTTACCGGCGCACCGTGGTGCCGCGGCACGCACTTTGGGAACCACTGGTCTACATGAAGAATCAAGCCTGGACGTGATGAAGGATTCAGAGTGTAGCCATCCCCATCATAAAACTTTATTTACAATCACACAGATCTTATAAAGTACATCTCAATTGCTAGAGAAAGACTCAAGGAGCTCTGTGGCGTTACATGAGGTGGGCTCTGATGAACCCAAGGTGGCTCACCAGATCCCATCTGCCCAGTGTTTTAAGTGTGCTGGGTCCTGCCGGTGCAGTTCTAAAACGCAGGTGTCAAGATGGGTCCCTATCGTGCTCTCCATTTTTGCCTTCACCCTCAGGATGAAAAAAAAATCTTAACTCTGTAGAAGTCACTTCACTACCTTTGAGGTAACTTCAAAAAGACTCGTTATAGTTCTTTCACCGTCTCATCATTTCAGAACTGAATCATTTTTAATATTATATGCAACAAAGCCATAGTTGTTGCTTATTTGTGTTATGCCACTAAGAATCATTGCCACAGTCAATAGTCCTGGCTTGTTGTAGGTGTAATGTTGTATTATATATCTGGATGCAATGACAGAAGCTGCAAATTACAAGTCAGGCAGCACACTATGCTGAGCACAGATTAAGCAGCGCCCTTTATTACATCAGCCACGCCCCTTTGAGACACCCCCAGTTTTTTCATCCCACTTAAAGCCCTGCATTTACATAAATGTAGGAGTACTTCTCCCGTCATACTTGCTGCATGAGTGTTGGCTCATCTGCTTCAAAGTCGTATTTTTCCTCCCACCCCACACACCCCTCTTCGCCGTCAAATTCTTGGTGTAATGATTATTCACTAACAATTTGGCAAAATAACTTCCAAGTGTAATTGTGCTGAACTGTAATGCGAATTCAGCTGTTCTCCAAAGTTGCAGCCTTTTATTGCATTTCCAGCACGCTCGCTGTCCAAGTTAATGCTTCAGGACGCACCACTCTTTCTCTCAGCCAAATTCACTGTGATGCGTAGGGTGACCAACTGGCATTGGTGCAAATTCAGGATGGTGAGTGTAAAAATTCATATTAATTTTGAACTGAGCCTTTTTGAGAAGAGGCCCATCAAGAACTTCACCCTCGCTGCAGGAGCCATTCCAGGACTGGGACAGAAGCCACCCAGGGCGGAGACAGGAATCACCACAGGCAGGGCTGGACTGGCCGTAGCGGGCACCCGGCAATCCCCCGGTGCGCTGCACGGGTGAGGGCCAGTTTGGGCCCCTGGGGGCTGTTTTTGTTACATGGCCGTTTTCGAAGCATAGCTGCAAAATCGGCCTTGTAACAAAATTGGCCGAAAACCGGCCCTGGCAAAGAGCTCAGTGGCACTCCCAACCTCCCGCGGGGGTGAGGGAAGGGGGGCAGCCGAGCACTTTGCCAGGGCCGGTTTTGGTTCCCAGTCCGGCTCTGACCACAGGGGGGGGGGGGGGGGACAGGAGCCATCACAGGAGGGGGAACAGGATTCACCAGGGTGGGCACAGGGGTGGGCATGCAGTATTCTAGTATCATCTTGGTCTCTTCCAGGGTGGGGTAGGGCTCCTCAGCCCCTCCTGGACAAGACACGGAGACAACAGGCTCTCTTTCTAAAATGTTAGTTTTGCCATCCCCCACTGTGATGTATAGTACTTAAAGGAGATAGCCCAAGAGAACGGATTTAACCGATTGTCCTCCATACTTTGTTAATCAGTGTGGGTGCGATTGTGCTTTGTCTTTATTTTATTACATTATAGACTGCATGTTTGCAGAACCGAGGTTTGCTTACAAGTTAGAAACAGGAATTAAGCTCTGTGGAGAGAACCACGTGCTGCCTCGATGTAATCAGGGCCGGTTCTACAATGTTTGGGGCCCTGGGCAGAAAGGGAAGGTGTGAGGCCCCTCTAAGTTGCAGAGACATGACACATGACGCATTCAGGGCTGTTTGCATCTGAATAGATGCCCCTGAGCCTGACGCTGCAGCCCCTCCCTCGCAGTCACCTTCAAGCACCTCTTAACAGGTCATCAAGGGCGGAAGGTGTGCGGGTTGCCATCCCGCTGTGCCTCTCCAATGCTGCTGAGTGTCTGAGCTTTGGTACTGCATCGGCGTCTGTTACACCCGACCTCAACAGCATCGGAGTCAAGAAGGGAGGTGGGTGGAAGCTGTTCCGGCTTTCGGGTGGTGCGATCGGTGCCCGGTTAAAATTACGGACATATGGCATCGGTTAAACTAAGAATCCTTCACGGACAACGGACAGACGCGTGTTGCGCTGCGGCTGCAATTACCATGACCCACATCCTGTGCAGCGGCGCGGCGCCCCTGGCCTCTCATCACGGCGCACTGGGGTGCCGCGGCGCACACTTTGGGAACCACAGGTGTAGGGGGTAGAGTTTTAGGGTTTAGGGTAGTGCAGTGGTGTTTGTGTAGTGTAGGGGGTTGTGCTGGGGGTAGTGTTTTAGTGGTTAGGGCAGTGCAGTGGTGTTTGTGTAGTGTATGGGGTCGTGCTTTGGTAGTGTTTTAGGGTTTAGGGTAATGCAGTGGTATTTGGGTAGTGATTGGGGGTTCGTGCTGGGGGTAGTGTTTCAGGGTTGAGGGTAGTGCAGCGGTGTTTGTGAAGTGTAGGGGGTCGTGCTGAGGGTAGTGTTTTAGGGTTTAGGGTAGTGCAGTGGTGTCTGTGTAGTGTAGGGGGTAGAGTTTTAGGGTTTAGGGTAGTGCAGTGGTGTTTGTGTAGTATAGGGGGTCCTGCTGGGTGTAATGTTTTATGGCTAAGGGTAGTGCAGTGGTGTTTGTGGAGTGTAGGGGTTCGTGTTTCAGGGTTTAGGCAGGGTAGTGCAGTGGTTTTTAAGGTCTCGCCTGACCCAGCGCATGCGCTGGTCTGGCGAGACTTATTGAGAGGGCTCCAAAGAGTGCTACAAGGCCAGCCTAGAGCCACAGTGCATGTGCGCGGGCGCGCGCGCCGCGCTTTACCGCCATTACTTTCGGTTTCGCTGCCGCATGGCCACTTTGATGTTTGATCGTGATCGCGATAACTTTCACTTTCGCGGCCGCATGGCCGCTTTGCATAGCCAATAAGTCTCGCTTTTGGGACCTTATAAGTATTTAGTTATGAAACTGTTGCATGGCTAAACACTTATAAGGTCCCAAAGGCGAGACCTATTGGCTATGCTAATGCTTGTTGGTAGTGTAGGGGGTCATACTGGTGGTAGTTTTAGGGTTTAGGGTAGTGCAGTGGTCTTTGGGTAGTGTTTAGGGGTATGTGCTGGCGTAGTGTGTTACAGTTTAGGGTAGTGTAGTGGTGTTTGTGTAGTGTAGGTGGTCCTGCTGAGGCTAGTGTTTTAGGGTTTAGGGTAGTGCAGTGGTGTCTGTGTAGTGTAGTGGGTAGTGTATTAGGGTTTAGGGTAGTGCTGTGGTGTTTGTGTAGTGTAGGGGTCGTGCTGGGGGAAGTGTTTTAGGGTTAAGGGTAGTTTATTGATGTTTGTGTAGTATATGGGGTCGTGTTTTAGGGTTTAGGGTAGTGCAGTGGTGTTTGGGTAGTGTAGGGGGTCGTGCTGGGGGTTGATTTATTGTTTAGAGTAGTGCAGTGGTGTTTGGGTAGTGTAGGGGGTCGTGCTGGGTTAGTGTTTTAGGGTTAAGGGTAGTGCAGTGGTGTTTGTGTAGTGTAGGGGTAGTGCTGAGGTAGTGTTTTGGGGTTTAGGGTTGCGCAGTGGTGTTTGGGTAGTGTAGGGGGTCGTGCAGGGGGTAGTGTTCTAGGGTTTAGGGTAGTGCAGTTGTGTTTGGGTAGTGTAGGGGTCGTGTTTTAGGGTTTAGGGTAGTTCAATGGTGCTTGGGTAGTGTAGGGGGTTGTGGTGGTGGTAGTGTTTAAGGGTTTAGGGTAGTACAGTGGAGTTTGTGTAGTGTAGGGGTAGTGTTTTAGGGTTTAGGGTAGTGCAGTGGTGTTTGTGTAGTGTAGGGGTCATGCTGGGGGTAGTGTTGTAGGGTTTGGTGTAGTGCAGTGGTGTTCGTGTAGTATAGGGGTTGTGTTTTAGGGTTTTATGGTAGCGCAGTGGTGTTTGGGTAATATAGGGGGTCATGCTGGGGGTAGTGTTTTAGGGTTTAGGGTAGCGCAGTGGTGTTTGGGTAATGTAGGGGGCATGCGGGGGGTGGTGTGTTAGTGTCTTGGGTAGCGCAGTGGTGTTTGGGTAGTCTAGGGAGTCATGCTGGTGGTAGTGTTTTACGGTTTAGGGCAGCGCATTGGTGTTTGGGTAGTGTAGAGTGTCGTGCTGGGGGTAGTGTTTTAGGGTTTAGGGTAGCGCAGTGGTGTTTGAGTAATGTAGGGGGTCTTGCTGGGGGTAGTGTTTTAGGGTTTTGGGTAGTGCAGTGGTGTTTGGGCAGTGTATGGGGTCGTGCTGGGAGTGGTGTTTTGGGTAGCGCAGTGGTGTTTGGGTAGTGTAGGGTGTCGTGCTGGTGGTTGTGTTTTACGGTTTAGGTTAGGGCATTGGTGTTTCGGTTTTGTACGGGGTCGTGCTGGGGGTAGTGTTTTAGGGTTTAGGGTAGTGCAGAGGTGTTTGGGTATTGTAGGTGGTTGTGCTGGGGTAGATTTAGGGTTTAGGTTAGGTCAGTGGTGTCTGGGTAGTGTAGGGTGTCGTGCTGGGGGTAGTGTTTTAGGGTTTAGGGTAGTACAGTGGTGTTTGTGTAGTGTGGGGGGCTGTGCTGGGGGTAGTGTTTTAGGGGTTAGGGCAGTGCAGTGGTGTTTGTGTAGTGTATGGGGTCGTGCTTTGGTAGTGTTTTAGGGTTTAGGGTAATGCAGTGGTATTTGGGTAGGGATTGGGGGTTTGTGCTGGGGTAGTTTTTCAGGGTTGAGGGTAGTGCAGTGGTGTTTCTGAAGTGTAGGGGGTCGTGCTGAGGGTAGTGTTATAGGGTTTAGGGTAGTGCAGTGGTGTCTGTGTAGTGTAGGGGGTAGAGTTTTAGGGTTTAGAGTAGTGCAGTGGTGTTTGTGTAGTATAGGGGTCATGCTGGGTGTAATGTTTTATGGCTAAGGGTAGTGCAGTGGTGTTTGTGGAGTGTAGGGGTTTGTGTTTCAGGGTTTAGGGTAGTGCAGTGGTTTTTGGGTAGTGTAGGGGGTCATACTGGTGGTAGATTTAGGGTTTAGGGTAGTGCAGTGGTCTTTGGGTAGTGTTTAGGGGTTTGTGCTGGCGTAGTGTTTTACAGTTTAGGGTAGTGCAGTGGTGTTTGTGTAGTGTAGGTGGTCCTGCTGAGGCTAGTGTTTTAGGGTTTAGGGTAGTGCAGTGGTGTCTGTGTAGTGTAGTGGGTAGTGTATTAGGGTTTAGGGTAGTGCAGTGGTGTTTGTGTAGTGTAGGGGGTCGTGCTGGGGGAAGTGTTTTAGAGTTAATGGTAGTTTATTGGTGTTTGTGTAGTATATGGGGTCGAGTTTTAGGGTTTAGGGTAGTGCAGTGGTGTTTGGGTAGTGTAGGGGGTCGTGCTGGGGGTTGATTTATTGTTTAGAGTAGTGCAGTGGTAGTGTTTTGGGGTTTAGGGTTGCACAGTGGTGTTTGGGTAGTGTAGGGGGTTGTGCTGGGGTAGTGTTCCAGGGTTTAGGGTAGTGCAGTTGTGTTTCGGTAGTGTAGGGGTCTTGTTTTTGGGTTTAGGGTAGTTCAATGGTGTTTGGGTAGTGTAGGGGGTTGTGGTGGTGGTAGTGGTTTAGGGTTTAGGGTAGTGCAGTGGTGTTTGTGTAGTGTAGGGGTCATGCTGGGGGTAGTGTTGTAGGGTTTGGTGTGGTGCAGTGGTGTTTGTGTAGTATAGGGCTCGTGTTTTAGGGTTTTATGGTAGCCCAGTGGTGTTTGGGTAATGTAGGCGGTCGTGCTGGGGGTAGTGTTTTAATAATAATAATAATACTGATTTTTGTAAAGCGCGAACAGCTACCACTCGGGGAGGTGTCCCGGCGCTAAAAGAGTACTTCAGCATGGCAAAATGCATAGTGAATTGCTTAGGTTTTCTGCGTAAAGAGCCAGGTCTTTAGAAGCTTCTTGAAACTAGCTTCTGTCGTAGCAGATTGGATGGCAAAGGGAAGGGTGGTTTTAGGGTAGCGCAGGGAAGGGTGGGTTTAGGGTAGCGCAGTGGTGTTTGGGTAATGTAGGGGGCGTGCGGGGGTGGTGTGTTAGTGTCTTGGGTAGTGTAGGGAGTCATGCTGGTGGTAGTGTTTTACGGTTAACGGTAGCGCATTGGTGTTTGGGTAGTGTAGGGGGTTGTGCAGGGGGTAGTGTTTTAGGGTTTAGGGTACCGCTTTGATATTTGGGTAGTGTAGAGTGTCGTGCTGGGGGTAGTGTTTTAGGGTTTAGGGTAGCGCAGTGGTGTTTGAGTAATGTAGGGGGTCTTGCTGGGGGTAGTGTTTTAGGGTTTTGGGTAGTGCATTGGTGTTTGGGCAGTGTAGGGGGTCGTGCTGGGAGTGGTGTTTTGGTGTTTTGGGTAGCGCAGTGGTGTTTGGGTAGTGTAGGGTGTCGTGCTGGTGGTTGTGTTTTACGGTTTAGGTTAGGGCATTGGTGTTTGGGTTTTGTACGGGGTCGTGCTGGGGGTAGTGTTTTAGGGTTTAGGGTAGTGCAGTGGTGTTTGGGTAGTGTAGGGGGTTGTGCTGGGGGTAGATTTAGGGTTTAGGTTAGGTCAGTGGTGTTTGGGTAGTGTAGGGGGTCGTGCTGGGGGTAGTGTTTTAGGGTTTAGGGTAGTGCAGTGGTGTATGTGTAGTGTAGGGGGTAGAGTTTTAGGGTTTAGGGCAGTGCAGTGGTGTTTGTGTAGTGTAGGGGGTCATGCTGGGTGTAGTGTTTTATGGCTAAGGGTAGTGCAGTGGTGTTTGGGTAGTTTAGGGGCGTGCTGTGGGTGGTGTTTTAGGCTTTTGGGTAGTGCAGTGGTGTTTGGGCAGTGTAGGGGTCGTGCTGAGAGTGGTGTTTTGGTGTTTTGGGTAGCGCAGTAGTGTTTGGGTAGTGTAGGGTGTCGTGCTGGTGGTAGTGTTTTAGGGTTTAGGTTAGCGCATTGGTGTTAGCGCATTGGTGTTTGGGTAGTGTACGGGGTCGTACTGGGGGTAGTGTTTTAGGGTTAAGGATAGTGCAGTGGTGTTTGTGTAGTGTAGGTGGTCGTGCTTGGGGAGTGTTTTTGTGTTTAGGGTAGCGCAGTGGTGTTTGGGTAGTGTAGGGTGTCGTGCTGGTGGTAGTGTTTTATGGTTTAGGGTAACGCATTGGTGTGTGGGTAGTGTAGGGGTTGTGCTGGGGGTAGTGTTTTAGGGTACTGCTTTGATGTTTGGGTAGTGTAGGGTGTCGTGCTGGGGGTATTGTTTTAGGGTTTTGGGTAGCGCAGTGGTGTTTGGGTAGTGTAGGGGGTCGTGCTGGGGGTGGTGTTTTGGGTAGCGCAGTGGTGTTTGGGTAGTGTAGGGGGTCGAGCTGGGGGTGGTGTTTTGGGTAGTTTGGGTAGCGCAGTGGTGTTTGGGTAGTGTAGGGTGTGGTGCTGGTGGTAGTGTTTTAGGGTGTAGGTTAGCGCATTGGTGTTCGGGTAGTGTAGGGGGTCGTGCTGGGGGTATTGTTTTAGAGTTTAGGGTAGCGCAGTGGTGTTTGGGTAGTGTAGGGTGTCATGCTGGGGGTAGTGTTTTAGGGTTCAGCGTAGCACAGTGTTGTTTGGGTAGATTAGGGGGTCATGCTGGGGGCAGTGTTTTAGGGTTTAGGGTACCGCAGTGATGTTTGCGTAGTGTAGGCGGTCGTGCTGGGGGTAGTGTTTTAGGGTTTAGGGTACCGCATTGATGTTTGAGTAGTGTAGGGGGCCGTGCTGGGGATAGTGTTTTCAGGTTTAGGATACCGCAGTGGTGTTTGAGTAGTGGAGGGGGTCATGCTGAGGAGAGTGTTTTAGGCTTTAGGGTACTGCAGTGATGTCTGGGTAGTGTAGGGTGTCGTGCTGGGGTCAGTGTTTTAGTTTAGGGTAGCCCACATGTGTTTGGGTAGTATAGGGTGTCGTGCTGGGGGTAGTGTTTTAGAGTTTAGGGTAGTGCAGTGGTGTTTGGGTAGTGTAGGGGGTTGTGCTGGGGATAGATTTAGGGTTTAGGTTAGGTCAGTGGTGTTTGGGTAGTGTAGGGTGTCATCCTGGGGGTAGTGTTTTAGGGTTTTGCGTAGCGCAGTGGTGTTTGGGTAGTGTAGGTGGTCATACTGGGGGCAGTGTTTTAGGGTTTAGGGTACCGCAGTGATGTTTGCGTAGTGTAGGGGGTCATGCTGGCGGTAGTGTTTTAGGGTTTAGGGTACCGCAGTGATGTTTGGGTAGTTTAGGGTGTCGTGGTGGGGTAGTGTTTTAGGGTTTAGGGTAGCACATGGTGTTTGGGTAGTGTAGGGTGTCATGCTGGGGGTAGTGTTTTAGGGTTTAGGGTAGTGCAGTGGTGTTTGGGTAGTGTAGGGGTTCATGCCGGGGTAGATTTAGGCTTGAGGGTACTGCAGCGATGTTTGGGTAGTGTAGGGTGTCGTGCTGGGGGCAGTGTTTTAGGGTTTCGGGTAGCCCACATGTGTTTGGGCAGTCTAGGGGGTCGTGCTCTGGGTAGATTTTGGTTTTAGGTTAGGTCAGTGGTGTTTGGGTAGTGTAGGGGGTCGTGCTGGAGGTAGATTTAGGGTTTAGGGTAGTGCAGTGGTCTTTGGGTAGTGTTTAGGCGTTCGTGCTGGGGGTAGTGTTTTACAGTTTAGGGAAGTGCAGTGGTGTTTGTGTAGTGTAGGGAGTCGTGCTGAGAGTAGTGTTTTAGGGTTTAGGGTAGTGCAGTGGTGTCTGTGTAGTGTAGCGGGTATTGTTTTAGGGTTTAGGGTAGTGTAGTGGTGTTTGTGTAGTGTAGGGGGTTGTGCTGGGGGTAGTGTTTTAGGATTAAGGGTAGAGCAGTGGTGTTTGTGTAGTATATGGGGGTCATGTTTTATGGCTTAGGGTAGTGCAGTGGTGTTTGGATAGTGTAGAGGGTTGTGCTGGGGGTAGATTTATTGTTTAGAGTAGTGCAGTGGTGTTTGGGTAGTGCAGGGGGTCGTGCTGGGGTATTGTTTTAGGGTTAAGGGTAGTGCAGTGGTGTTTGTGTAGTGTAGGTGGTCGTGCTTGGGGAGTGTTTTGGGGTTTAGGGTAGCGCGGTGGTGTGTGGGTAATGTAGGGGGTCGTGCTGGGGGTAGTGTTTTAGGGTTTAGGGTAGCACAGTGGAGTTTGGGTAATGTAGGGGGGCGTGCTGGGGGTGGTGTTTTAGGGTTTTGGGTAGCGCAGTTGTGTTTGGGTAGTGTAGGGGGTTGTGCTGGGGGTAGTGTTTAGGGTACCGCTTTGATGTTTGGGTAGTGTAGGATGTCGTGCTGGGGGGAGTGTTTTAAATTTTGGATAGCGCAGTGGTGTTTGGGTAATGTAGGAGGTCTTGCTGGGGGTAGTGTTTTAGGGTTTTGGGTAGCGCAGTGGTGTTTGGGTAGTGTAGGGGGTCGTGCTGGGGGTAGTGTTTTGGGTAGCGCAGTGGTGTTTGGGTAGTTTAGGGTGTGGTGCTGGTGGTAGTGTTTTAGGGTGTAGGTTAGCGCATTGGTGTTCGGGTAGTGTAGGGGGTCGTGCTGGGGGTATTGTTTTAGAGTTTAGGTTAGGTCAGTGGTGTTTGGGTAGTGTAGGGTGTCATCCTGGGGGTTGTGTTTTAGGGTTTTGCGTAGCGCAGTGGTGTTTGGGTAGTGTATTGGGTCATACTGGAGGCAGTGTTTTACGGTTTAGGGTACCGCAGTGATGTTTGCGTAGTGTAGGGTGTCGTGCTGGTGGTAGTGTTTTATGGTTTAGGGTAACGCATTGGTGTTTGGGTAGTGTAGGGGGTTGTGCTGGGGGTAGTGTTTTAGGGTACCGCTTTGATGTTTGGGTAGTGTAGGATGTCGTGCTGGGGGTAGTGTTTTACATTTTGGATAGCGCAGTGGTGTTTGGGTAATGTAGGAGGTCTTGCTGGGGGTAGTGTTTTAGGGTTTTGGGTAGCGCAGTGCTGTTTGGGTAGTGTAGGGGGTCGTGCTGGGGGTAGTGTTTTGGGTAGTGCAGTGGTGTTTGGGTAGTGTAGGGTGTGGGGCTGGTGGTAGTGTTTTAGGGTGTAGGTTAGCACATTGGTGTTCGGGTAGTGTAGGGGGTCGTGCTGGGGGTATTGTTTTAGAGTTTAGGTTAGGTCAGTGGTGTTTGGGTAGTGTAGGGTGTCATCCTGGGGGTTGTGTTTTAGGGTTTTGCGTAGCGCAGTGGTGTTTGGGTAGTGTAGGGGGTCATACTGGAGGCAGTGTTTTAGGGTTTAGGGTACCGCAGTGATGTTTGCATAGTGTAGGGGGTCATGCTGGGGTAGTGTTTTAGGGTTTTGGGTACCGCAGTGATGTTTGGGTAGTGTAGGGTGTCGTGGTGGGGTAGTGTTTTAGGGTTTAGGGTAGCACAGTGGTGTTTGGGTAGTGTAGGGGTCATGCTGGGTGTGGTGTAGTGTTTTAGGGTTTAGGGTACTGCAGTGATGTTTGGGTAGTGTAGGGTGTCGTGCTGGGGGCAGTGTTTTAGGGTTTAGGGTAGCCCACATGTGTTTGGGTAGTATAGGGTGTCGTGCTGGGGGTAGTGTTTTAGGGTTTAGGGTAGTGCAGTGGTGTTTGGGCAGTCTAGGGGGTCGTGCTGGGGGTAGATTTTGGTTTTAGGTTAGGTCAGTGGTGTTTGGGTAGTGTAGGGGGTCGTGCTGGAGGTAGATTTAGGGTTTAGGGTAGTGCAGTGGTCTTTGGGTAGTGTTTAGGGGTTCGTGCTGGGGGTAGTGTTTTACAGTTTAGGGAAGTGCAGTGGTGTTTGTGCAGTGTAGGGGGTCGTGCTGAGAGTAGTGTTTTAGGGTTTAGGGTAGTGCAGTGGTGTCTGTGTAGTGTAGGGGGTATTGTTTTAGGGTTTAGGGTAGTGTAGTGGTATTTGTGTAGTGTAGGGGGTTGTGCTGGGGGTAGTGTTTTAGGATTAAGGGTAGAGCAGTGGTGTTTGTGTAGTATATGGGGTCATGTTTTAGGGCTTAGGGTAGTGCAGTGGTTTTTGGGTAGTGCAGGGGGTCGTGCAGGGGTAGTGTTTTAGGGTTGAGGGTAGTGCAGAGGTGTTTGGGTAGTGTAGGGGGTCGTGCTGGGGGAGTTTTTTTGGGTTTAGGGTAGCACAGTGGTATTTGGGTAATGTAGGGGGGCGTGCTGGGGGTGGTGTTTTAAGGTTTTGGGTAGCGCAGTGGTGTTTGGGTAGTGTAGGGTGTCGTGCTGGTGGTAGTGTTTTATGGTTTAGGGTAACGTATTGGTGTTTGGGTAGTGTAGGGGGTTGTGCTGGGGGTAGTGTTTTAGGGTACCGCTTTGATGTTTGGGTAGTGTAGGGTGTCGTGCTGGGGGTAGTGTTTTAGGGTTTTGGATAGCGCAGTGGTGTTTGGGTAATGTAGGAGGTCTTGCTGGGGGTAGTGTTTTAGGGTTTTGGGTAGCGCAGTTGTGTTTGGGTATTGTAGGGGGTCGTGCTGGGGGTGGTGTTTTGGGTAGCGCAGTGGTGTTTGGGTAGTGTAGGGTGTGGTGCTGGTGGTAGTGTTTTAGGGTGTAGGTTAGCGCATTGGTGTTCGGGAAGTGTAGGGTGTCATGCTGGGGGTAGTGTTTTAGGGTTCAGCGTAGCACAGTGGTGTTTGGGTAGATTAGGGGGTCATGCTGGGGGCAGTGTTTTAGGGTTTAGGGTACCGCAGTGATGTTTGTGTAGTGTAGGCCGTCGTGCTGGGGGTAGTGTTTTAGCGTTTAGGGTACCGCATTGATGTTTGAGTAGTGTAGGGGCCCGTGCTGGGGATAGTGTTTTAGGGTTTTGGATACCGCAGTGGTGTTTGAGTAGTGTAGGGGGTCATGCTGAGGGTAGTGTTTTAGGGTTTAGGGTACTGTAGTGATGTTTGGGTAGTGTAGGATGTCGTGCTGGGGTCAGTGTTTTAGTTTGGGGTAGCCCACATGTGTTTGGGTAGTATAGGGTGTCGTGCTGGGGGTAGGGTTTTAGAGTGTAGGGTAGTGCAGTGGTGTTTGGGTAGTGTAGGGGGTTGTGCCGTGGGTAGATTTAGGGTTTAGGTTAGGTCAGTGGTGTTTGGGTAGTGTAGGGGGTCGTGCAGGGGTAGTGTTTTAGGGTTGAGGGTAGTGCAGAGGTGTTTGTGTAGTGTAGGGGGTTGTGCTGGGGCAGTGTTTTAGGGTTTATGGTAGTGCAGTGGTGTTTGGTTAGTGTAGGGGGTCGTACTGGGGGTAGATTTAGGGTTTAGGGTAGTGCAGTGGTGTTTGTGTAGTGTAGGGGGTCCTGCTGAGGCTAGTGTTTTGGGGTTTAGGGTAGTGCAGTGGTATCTGTGTGGTGTAGGTGTAGTGTTTTAGGGTTTAGGGTAGTGCAGTGGTGTTTGTTTAGTGTAGGGGGCCGTGCTGGGGGAAGTGTTTTAGGGTTAAGGGTAGTTTAGTGGTGTTAGTGAAGTATATGGGGTCGTGTTTTAGGGTTTAGGGTAGTGCAGTGGTGTTTGGGTTGTGTAGGGGGTCGTGCTGGGGTAGTGTTTTTGGGTTTAGGGTAGTGCAGTGGTGTTTGGGTAATGTAGGGGGTCATGCTGGGGGTAGTGTTTTAGGGTTTAGGGTAGCGTAGTGGTGTTTGGGTAATGTAGGGGGCGTGCTGGGGGTGGTGTGTTAGGGTCTTGGGTAGCGCAGTGGTGTTTGGGTAGTGTAGGGAGTCATGCTGGTGGTAGTGTTTTACGGTTTAGGGTAGCGCATTGGTGTTTGGGTAGTGTAGGGGGTTGTGCTGGGGGTAGTGTTTTAGGGTTTAGGGTACCGCTTTGATATGTGGGTAGTGTAGGGTGTTGTGCTGGGGGTAGTGTTTTAGGGTTTAGGGTAGCGCAGTGGTGTTTGGGTAATGTAGGGGGTCTTGCTGGGGGTAGTGTTTTAGGGTTTAGGGTAGCGCAGTGGTGTTTGGGTAGTGTAGGGGGTGTGCTGGGGGTGGTGTTTTAGGGTTTTGGGTAGCGCAGTGGTGTTTGGGCAGTGTAGGGGGTCGTGCTGAGAGTGGTGTTTTGGTGTTTTGGGTAGCGCAGTAGTGTTTGGGTAGTGTAGGGTGTCGTGCTGGTGGTAGTGTTTTAGGGTTTAGGTTAGCGCATTGGTGTTAGCGCATTGGTGTTTGGGTAGTGTACGGGGTCGTGCTGGGGGTAGTGTTTTAGGGTTTAGGGTAGCGCATTGGTGTTAGCGCATTGGTGTTTGGGTAGTGTACGGGGTCATGCTGGGGGTAGTGTTTTAGGGTTTAGGGTAGCGCAGTGGTGTTTGAGTAGTGTAGGGGGTCGTGCTGGGGGTAGTGTTTTTGGATTTAGGGTAGTGCAGTGGTGTTTGGGTAGTGTAGGAGGTCATGCTGGAGGTAGTGTTTTAGTTTAGCACAGTGGTGTTTGGGTAGTGTAGGGGGTCATGCTGGGGGTAGTGTTTTAGGGTTTAGGTAGCGCAGTGGTGTTTGGGTAGTGTGGGGCGTCATGCTGGGGATAGTGTTTTAGGGTTTAGTGTAGTGCAGTGGTGTTTGGGTAGTGTAGAAGGTCGTGCTGGGGGTAGTGTTTTAAGATTTAGGGTAGTGCAGTGGTGTTTGTGTAGTGCAGGGGGTCATGCTGGGGGTAGTGTTTTAGGGTTTAGGGTAGTGTAGTGCTGTTTGGGTAGTATAGGGGGTCATGCTGGGGGTAGATTTAGGGTTTAGGTACTTTAGTGGTGTTTGTGTATTGTAGGGGGTCGTGCTGAGGGTAGTGTTTTAGGGTTTAGGGTAGTGCAGTAGTGTTTGTGTAGTGTAGGGGGTCGTGCTGGGGGTAGTGTTTTAGGGTTTAGAGTACTGGAGTTGTGTTTGTGTAGTGTAGGAGGTAGTGTTTTGGGGTTTAGGATTGAGCAGTGGTCTTTGTCTAGTATAGGGGGTTATGCTGGGGGTTGTGTTTTAGGGTTTAGGGTAGTGCAGTGGTTGTTGTGTAGTGTAGGGGGTCATGTTTTAGGGTTTAGGGTAGTGCAGTGGTGTTTGGGTAGTGTAGGGAGTCATGCTGGTGGAAGTGTTTTCGGGTTTAGGGTAATGCAGTGGTGTTTTTTGTAGTGTAGGGGGTTGTGTTTTAGGGTTTAGGGTAGTGCAGTGGTGTTTGGTAGTGTAGGGAGTCATGCTGGGGGTGGATTTAGGGTTTAGGGTAGTGCAGTGGTGTTTGTATAGTGTAGGGGTAGTGCTGGGGGTAGTATTTTAGGGTTTAGGGTAGTGCAGTGGTGTTTGGGTAGTGTAAGGGGTCGTGTTTTAGGGTTGAGTGTATGTCAGTGGTGTTTGGGTAGTGTAGGCGGTCATGCTGGGGGTATATTTAGGGTTTAGGGTAGTGCAGTGGTGTTTGGGTACTGTAGGGGCTAATGCTGGGGTAGTGTTTTATGGTTTAGGGTAGTGCAGTGGTGTTCGGGTAGTGTAGGCGGTCGTGCTGGGGGTAGTGTTTTAAGGTTTAGGGTAGCGCAGGGGTGTATGGGTAGTGTAGGGGGTCTTGCTGGGGGTAGTGTTTTAGGGTTTAGGGTAGCGCAGTGGTGTTTGGGTTGTGTAGAGGGTTGTATTGGGGGTAGTTTATTAGGGTTAAGGGTAGCGCAGTGGTGTTTGTGTAGTGTAGGGGGTCGTGCTGGGGCTAGTGTTTTAGGGTTTAGGGTACCGCAATGGTGTTTGTGTTGTGTTAGTGGTAGTGCTGGGGGTAGTGTTTTAGGGTTTAGGGTAGCGCAGTGGTGTTTTTGTAGTGTAGGGCGTCATACCGGGGGTAGTGTTTTAGGGTTTAGCGTAGTGCAGTGGTGTTTGGGTAGTGTAGGGAGTCTTGCTGGGGGTAGATTTAGGGGTTAGGGTAGTGCAGTGGTGTTTGTGTAGTGTAGAAGGTCGTGCTGGGGTAGTGTTTTAGGGTTTAGGGTAGTGCAGTGGTGTTTGTTTTGTGTAGGGGTTCATGCTGGGGTTAGTGTTTTAGGGTTTAGTGTAGTGCAGTGGTGTTTTTGTGGTGTAGGGGGTAGTGTTTTAGGATTTCAGGTAGTGCAGTGGTGTTTGTGTAGTGTAGGGGGTCATGCTGGGGGTAGTGTTTTAGATTTTAAGGTAGTGCAGTGGTGTTTTTGTAGTGTAGGGGGTCGTGTTTTTGGGTTTAGGGTAGTGCAGTTGTTTTTGGGTAGTGTAGGGGGTCATGTTTTAGTGTTTAGGGTAGTGTAGTGGTGTTTAGGTAGTATAGGGGGTCGTGCTTGGGGTAATGGTTTAGGGTTTAGGGTAGTGCAGAGGTGTTTGGGTAGTGTAGGGGGTCATGCTGGGGGAAGTGTTTAAGGGTTTAGGGTAGTTCAGTAGTGTTTGTGTAGTGTAGGGTGTCATGCTGGGGGTAGTGTTTTAGGGTTTAGGGTAGTGCAGTGGTGTTTGGGTAGTGTAGGGGTTCATGCCGGGGTAGATTTAGGGTTGAGGGTAGTGCAGTGTTGTTTGTGTAGTATAGGGTGTAGTGCTGGGGGTAGTGTTTTAGGGTTTAGGGTAGTGCAGTGGTGTTTGTGTAGTGTAGGGGGTCGTGTTTTAGGGTTTAGGGTAATGCAGTGGTGTTTGGTAGTGTAGGGGGTCGTGCTGGGGATAGATTTAGGGTTTAGGGTAATGCAGTGGTGTTTGTGTAGTGTAGGGGGTAGTGTTGGAGGTAGTGTTTTAGGGTTTATGGTAGTGCAGTGGAGTTTGTGTAGTGTAGGGGGTCATGTTTTAGGGTTGAGGGCAGTGCAGTGGTGTTTGGGTAGTGTAGGGGGTCATGCTGGGGGTAGATTTAGGGTTTAGGGTAGTGCAGTGGTGTTCGGGTACTGTAGGCGGTCATGCTGGGGGTAGTGGTTTAGAGTTTATGGTAGTGCAGTGGTGTTTGGGTAGTGTAGGCGGTCGTGCTGGGGGTAGTGTTTTAGGGTTTAGGATAGCACAGTGGTGTATGGGTAGTGTAGGGGGTCGTGCTGGGGTAGTGTTTTAGGTGTTAGTGTAGCGCAGTGGTGTTTGGGTAGTGTAGAGGGTCGTGCTGGGAGTAGTGTTTTAGGGTTTAGGGTAGCGCAGTGGTGTTTGGGTAGTGTAGGGGGTCGTGCTGGGGGTCGTGTTTTAGGGTTTAGGGTAGTTCAATGGTGTTTGGGTAGTGTAGGGGGTTGTGCTGGTGGTAGTGTTTTAGGGTTTAGGTAGCGCAGTGGTGTTTGGGTAGTGTAGGGGGTCATGCTGGGGATAGTGTTTTAGGGTTTAGGGTAGTGCAGTGGTGTTTGGGTAGTGTAGAAGGTCATGCTGGGAGTAGTGTTTTAAGATTTAGGGTAGTGCAGTGGTGTTTGTGTAGTGCAGGGGGTCATGCTGGGGGTAGTGTTTTAGGGTTTAGGGTAGTGTAGTGCTGTTTGGGTAGTATAGGGAGCCGTGTTGAGGGTGGATTTTGGGTTTAGGGTAGTGCAGTGGTGTTTGTTTAGTGTAGGGGGTCGTGCTGGGGGTAGTGCTTTAGGGTTTAGGGTAGTGCAGTGGTGTTTGGGTAGTGTAGGGGGTCGTGCTGGGGGTAGTGTTTTAGGGTTTAGGGTAGCGCAGTGGTGTTTGGGTAGTGTAGAGGGTCGTGCTGGGAGTAGTGTTTTAGGGTTTAGGGTAGCGCAGTGGTGTTTGGGTAATGTAGGGGGTCGTGCTGGGGGTCGTGTTTTAGGGTTTAGGGTAGTTCAATGGTGTTTGGGTAGTGTAGGGGGTTGTGCTGGTGGTAGTGTTTTAGGGTTTAGGGTAGTACAGTGGTGTTTGTGTAGTGTAGGGGTAGTGTTTTAGGGTTTAGGGTAGTGCAGTGGTGTTTGTGTAGTGTAGGGGTCATACTGGGGGTAGTGTTGTACGGTTTGGTGTAGTGCAGTGGTGTTTGTGTAGTATAGGGGTCGTGTTTTAGGGTTTTATGGTAGTGCAGTTGTGTTTGGGTAGTGTAGGGGGTCGTGCTAGGGGTAGTGTTTTAGGGTTTAGGGTACCGCAGCGGTGTTTGGGTAGTGTAGGGGGTCATGCTGGGGGTAGTGTGTTAGGGGTTAGGGTAGTGCAGTGGTGTTTGGTTAGTGTAGGGGCCATGCTGGGGGTAGTGTTTTAGGGTTTAGGGTAGTGCAGTGGTGTTTGCGTAGTGTAGGGGATGGTCGTGCTGGGGGTAGTGTTTTAGGGTTTAGGGTAGTGCAGTGATGTTTGGGTAGTGTAGGGGGTTGTGCTGGGGTAGTGTTTTACAGTTTAGGGTAGTACAGTAGTGTTTCGGTAGTGTAGGGGGTCATGCTGGGGTATTGTTTTAGTGTTTAGGGTTGTGCAGTGGTGTTTGTGTAGTTGGCAGCGCATGGGCTACGTCGCTAGGCGAGAACTAAAAAGCATTGCACCAAGATGACTGCCAACACTTCCTGGATTGAAGTGTTGGAAGTCAATTAGAGCCAAGCTTGTGCTTGTGTAGTTAGGTCCCGCCCAGATATATAAAGATTTTTTTCCTTTAATATCTCAAAAACCACTGAACGGATTTACACCATTTAAAAAAAAGGACGCTTTCTGAACCAACCACTACCTTTTTGCCAAATTTGGTGTAATTCCTTTCAGCAGTTCGAGCTGTAGCCGTGTCTAAAGTTTTCTATGGGAAATGCATTCTTCAACCTCTTTTTTTGAAAGTTCTCAGGAACTACTCAACTGATTTACAACATTTAACAAAAAGGTCTCTTTCTGAACCAGGCGCTACGTTTTTGCCAAATTTGGTGTGATTCCGTTCAGCAGTTCGAGCTGTAGCCTTGTCTAAAGTTTCCTATGGAAAATAACATTGAAAAAACACGTTTTGGGACCCCCCTTTTTTCTCGGCCCCTGCTTGGCAAATCACCCCGAAACTTTCAGGATAGGAGCTGACCAGAGCGGGCCATACGTTTTAGAAATTTCGCAAAGATTCGTCAACCAGCACCAAAGTTATTGGGAAAACAAAAAAAAGCTTTTCCTATGGAAACTAGGTCCTAACTACAATGACTATCCACTCTTCCAGGTCAGACCAGCCGCACTTTCCCTCATATTTAAAAAAGACAACAGCGTGATCACAGGTCCAAATGCTAGGTGATTTTTATTCTTATTCTTGCATCTTAGCAACACCCCACAATGAAAAGCCTACACGTTTTGGCTTGCGCCTTTAACCGTGCTATCCCATCTACACCACAACCATTGTTTAAAAAGCAACAAAGGACTCATGCGTCCACATCCTGCACTTCCTGATGGCAACATCTAGAATGTTAAAGGAGAAACTACCATCAATGGGTGTCAGCCATATTGAAGTTATCATTGTCAAGGGCAGTCTTAGAGCAGTCTCATAAGTCCACAATGCATAATCAATACATATTGACAACTTACACCTAAAATATGCGAAAAATGGAGGGATGGAGAATATACACCACTAAATAAATTGCCATGACTGGAAAAGCAGCTATTACTACATATAAATCAACCAACTGGCATTATAAGTGCATAACTGATAAGGTTGTAAATGCAAATGATTCAATGGGTTCCATGTAAACCTAACAATCTGCCGGTCATTAATTCACAATGTTATTTGTATATAAATATCATAGAAAACAGTTAATCTTGATCCTGCAAGAGTCAAGATCCAAAATATAAAGTGCTAATGCTTCTATCATATTGCACAAAACCTTTGAAGTGCACTAACATGGCTAACTTATATATAAAGTGCTCATGCTGCATATCGCACGAATCCCTTAAAGTGCACTAACATGTATCAAATGCATCCATTGGTCAAAATAGCCCACATTATGCAACATCCTCCTCCTGCTTGAAGGAATGAAAAGTGCGAGTGCATCTGTAAAAAAACAATTTATCATAATTAACCACCCTAAGTAGGATATAAACAAATAATCTCTAGAGATTAAATATGTTTGCTGATCCAGTATAAAATATAACAATGAATAATTCAGTGCAATATTAAAATAGAAATAAGTGTGAATAAATCCATCCCTGGTCTCCTAAAGAAATAGACTAGAGAGACAGCTTCTGATAACCCCAATAGCCCATAAGGCTACATCCCATAGCATGGTAAAGACTCAATTGATATGCCAAAAATATAGCAAGATCCCATTATGTTTTTATCTGAGGCTGTATAAAGTGCAGGTGCATCCTAAAATGATATCTAACGGGATTACCAGCAGGTCAGTTTGGAAAAAATACATTTATATACACCACTACCCTTATATATAAAATCAAAGGGAAAAAGCATCCAAGGGAATAAAAAATTAAGAATTCTCGCTATTCATGTGTATAGCACACCTTTGACCAGAACCAGTGATGGGTCATGAAACACAGCACAGATAAAAACAGACTCATAAATGGACATAAAGTTTAGCATTGGTGTTATGGCCCCATGGTCTTTCAGTACTAAGAAGGATAATCATACGTAATTCACATTGGCATAATTCTAATTCCCTATTACCTCTAGGTGGATGCGCTTTAATGTGTTTCAAACAATAATACTGAAAAGAGGTCATGATACCTTGATGCTGGTCCCAAAAATGCTTGGCCATGGGGTAGGTGCGATCTTGATGTTTAATCGCCCTAATTTGTTGCAAAATCCTAAGTTTTAACCGATTGATGGTGCTGGCCACGTAGCGCAATCCACAGCCACATTCCAATACATATACAATGTATTCTGTATCACAGGTGATCAATTCTTTGATTTTGATCGTCCTACCCTCAAATGTCTTATATTCGGTACAGTTCAGTCCAAATTTACAAGCCTTGCAATGGCACATTTTCTGAAACCCAAATTTCTTGCTGTCAACCAGTTGGATTCTGGATAATACATAGATCTGGTTAACAAGTCCCACAAGGAAGGTGCCATACGATATGTGATCTTGGGGTGCTGACCAACTACATCTTTCAGATGCTCATCGTGCTCAAAATGTGCCAGTTCCTATTGATCAAGGAACTAATCAAACTGTATTCCATGTTATATCCCATAAAAAAATGTATAGTTTGGTCCTGGTCTCCATTCGCCCCACCTATTGGAGCAGAGAAGTCTTGAGTGCTCAAAAGCTGTTCCCTCTTTTTTGTAAAAACCCATTGTTTGGCTTCTCCAAGGACCCTCATTGGATACCCCCTTTCTGCAAATCTCATAATCATCAGTCAAACAAATTCTGCGGGCCCTCAACATTTGACTATATGGAATACTCCACTTTAGAGAACAGGGGTGTCCACTATTACCATGTAAAATCGAGTTACAGGCAGTCTTTTTTCAGAAGACCTTGGTTTGTAATGAGTCACCAGCCACTTGTAATTTTAAATCTAGGAAATTAATCTCTTGCATGCTCCAATTCACAGTCAATTGTATATTGTAGGGGTTGGCATTGAGAATCGCAATGTATTCACATAGAGATGCTTTATCACCCTCCTATAAAATAAACAAATTGTCAATAAAACATACCCACATAGCAACCTTGTTGGTATACTCTGCATTGCTTTCTGCCCAAGCAACTTCTTTTTCCCAGCTTCCCATGTAGATGTTAGCATACGTGAGTGTGAAGGCAGCCCCCATCACAGTCCCCTGCTTTTGGAGCTATGTTTTCTTGTCAAAAAGGAAGATGTGGGTTAGACAGAAAGAGAGCATGGTGAGAAGCATCATGGTGTGTTGAGTCATGCCAGAGCCCTGGATCTCAAAAGGTAACGACAGGCCTCTATCTCAAATTGATGCAAAATGGATGTATAAAGGGCACAAACAACTAGTGCTACCATGATGTAACCACTGCGCCACAGTATGTTGTTCACCTTTTCTAAAAAATCATTAATGTCCTGTTTGTAAGAACCAAGGCCGGTGACATAGTGGCAAAGAAATAGATCAAAAAATCTGGAGGTGTTTTTTAACAGGGACCCATTCATTCTAACTATCGGTCTATTAGGAGGTTCCTGAAGACTTTTATGTATCTTCGGCATACAGTATATAACCGGCATCCTAGGATGGTCGGTTTTTAAATATTTATTTATTTTATTTTATTTTCAAAGTTTTATATAGTGCTGGCTTGACCCGGAGGTATCAAAGCGTTTATATGAGGAAGAGCGAAATTGAAATTCCTCCTGTAATAGCAGTCCCTGTGGAGCCCAACCCTCAAGCAAGATATTATTTTCTTTTTGATAGTCATTGGTAGGATTGATTCTTAATTCTTGATAGTGATCCTTGACCTTGAGTTGCTTTTTCATTTCTTTGGTATATTGGTTGGTACTTAAGACAACAACATTCTCACCCTTGTCTTAGTGTTTTATGACGATGGCCTTGTTGTTCTGTAATGCATTTAATTCAAGCCAATCTTGTGCAGAGAAATTACTCTGATTCTTTTGTCGTCTTGCTGTTCTTAATATGTTGACCTCATCAATTAAAAATTCATGAAAGATGTCAACCAAATTACCTGTTGGCAATTGGGGAGTAAATCTACTCTTGGGCCTCAAGCCACTATTAACAGTTTGATCCGTAGAAAATCCTATTTGATGAAGCAAAGAAACATCAATGATTTCAGACGCAGCACCAGGGTTGTGAATTTCTTCGCCTATATCCAAGGCATTAATTTCCAGAATACTAGAGATGTCCCCAACAGTGAAATTAGTGAATCCATCCGCCACTGATTGTGTGTTTTGAGAGTCGGTGGTTCTTCATTGCAAAATATGTACATAATTTCAATTTCCGCACAAACTTGTATGCTTCAATCAGTAGATTGACAAAATCAGGTCCTACCGAGGGGCAAAAGCTTAAACCATAATTAAGCAGCTTCATTTGGCCAGATGTTAGCGTTATGCCAGAGATGTTGACAGCTGTGTTGTTATGGTTGTCCTCCATTTCAATGGGAGACCTTGTACTTATTTTTCCTTAACCTCTTTCACTTTCGCCTTGCCTTTTGCTTTTGCCCCTCCTCGTTTTACATTGCCTTGTGTTCCTCCTCGATTTTGTCCTCTCCCTCTTTGGGGTGTCACCACCATTTATATTCACTGAAAAAGCTAAAGTTTACAGTGTTGTTATAGTTAGGTGCTGATTTATCTCCGAGAAAACCATTGAAATTCCGCAGTTACCTGGCCTAACTATAACTTACGCCGCCACAATGCACTGCTTATGACCCTACATATTACATCACTTATGACATGGTCAGTGGCATCACTGATGACATATCAAATGACATAACTGATGACATCACTGATTACATCATCCAGTGAGTGGGATTCGTAAGTGTTTCTGAGACTTAAAGAGTTATACTAGGCTACTGTATAAGTTAAATTACTATTCTTTCCATACTACTACTAGGGTGATACTGTTTCTAACATGTTATCTGAGCAGCTGTGAGACTGTCTAAATCTGTGTGCTAGTGCGTGTCTGAGTTGTTTATGGGTGTACGAGTGGCTGTATGGGCAAATAAGTGGGTGTGTGAGTAGCTGTATGGGTGAGTGAGTGTGTGTGTGGATGGCTGTCTAGGTGAGTGAGTGGCTGTGTGAGTGACTGTTTGAGTGGATGAGTGGATATGTGAGTAGCTATATGGGTGAGTGAGTAGCTGTGTGAGTGGCTGTGTTTGTGAGTAAGTGGGTGTGTGAGTAGCTATATAGGTGGGTGAGTTGCTGTGTGAGTGACTATGGGTGGGTGAGTGGCTGTGTGAGTGGATGTATCGGTGACTGAGTGGCTGTGTGAATAGCTCTATGAGTGAGGGGGGGGTGTGTAAGTGGGTGAGTGGCTGTTTGAGTGGGTGTTGAGTAGCTGCTTTGTACAGTCAGTATCTGTATGAGTGGCTGTATAGGTGAGTGACTGGGTGTGTTAGTGCTTGTTTCAATGTGTAAATGGGTTTGTAAGTGGTGTTGTGAAAAGTGAATGTGTGTGTGAGTAACTGTATGGGTGAGTGAGTAGCTCTGTTAATAGCTGTAAGAGTGAGTGAGTGGCTGTATGGGTGAGTGGTTGTGTGAGTGGCAGTATGAGTGAGCAAGTGGATGTATATCAGTAATTGTATGAGTCTGTAAATGGGTATGTGAGTGGTTGTGTAGATGCGTGAGTGGGTGCATGAGAGGTTGTATGGGGGTATGAGTAAGTGTTTAAGTGATTCTGTGGATGATGTCATCAATAATGTCATTTGAGATGTCAGCAGTGATGTCATCAGTGATGTCACTGACCATGTCATGAGTAATTTAATATGTAAGGTCATACGCAGTGCATTGCAGGGAAATAAGTTAGAATTAGCTCAGGCAACTATAACTACTGAATTTCAATGGTTTTGTGAGACTAAAATCTGAGCCTAACTATATAGTCAGGTAAAAAAAATCAATTTCTTAAGTATATGGGCTCTGTAACCTTTGTTTTTTAGTGAATTTCTATTTTTTTAGATTCTATTTCATAACTATAACGTCCCTGCAATGTTTGTTTTTTATTGGATTTCTAGTTTTTTTCTATTACCTAACTATAACATCCTTGTAACCTTTGTTATTTCAGTGAATTTCAATTGTTATTTAATGTTATTTCCTAACTATAACCTCCATGTATCCATTGTTTTATTTTAGTGAATTTCTACATTTTTTAAATGTTATGTCCTAACTATAACGTCCCTTTAAACTTTCCATTTATTTTAGTGAATATCTAAGGTTTTAAAATGTTTTATTTTCTAACAGTAGCCTGCAACCTTTGTGAGTGGGTGTGTGATTAGCTGTATAGGTCAGTGAGTGGGTATGTGAGTGGCTGTATGGGCATGTGAGTGGTTTTGCAGGTATGTGAGTGGGTGTGTGAGTGTCTGTATGGGTCTGTGCATGAGTGCCTGAATTGGTCTGTGAGTGAGTGCATGAGTCTCTGAGTGGGTGAGTGAATGGGTTCATATGTATCTAAGTGGGTCGATGAGTGGGTATGTGAGTGTCGGTGTGGGTCTGTGAGTGGGTGTATAAAGCATCTGTGGGGGCCTGTGAGTGGGTGTGTAAGTGTCTGAATAGGCCTGTGAGTGAGTGTGTCACAATGCCAGTGGGTCTGTGAGGGAGTGTGTGAGTATGTAAATGGGTCTCTGAGTGGATGTGTAAGTTTCTGACTGGGTCTGAATAGGTGTGTGAGTATCTGAATGGGTCTGTGAATATGTGAGTAAGTCTGTGAGTGGGTGTGTGAGTATGTGAATAGGTCTGTGAGTAGGTGCGTAAGTGTCTGAGTGGGTCTGTGAGTGGGTGTCAGAGTGTGAGTAGCTGTGTCTGGGTGTGTGAGTGTCTGAGTGAGTCTGTGAGTGGGTGTGTTAGGCACTGAGTAGGCCTGTGAATGGGTGTGTGAATGTCTGAGTGGGTCTGTGAGTAGGTGCATGAGTGTCTGAGTAGGTCTATGAGTGTCTGAGTGGGTCTATGAATAGGTGTGTGAGTGTCAGAGGGTTCATGAGTGGGTGCATGAGTGGGTCTGTGAGTGGGTGTGTATGTCTGAGTGGGTGTGTGACTGGGTGTGTCAGTATCTGAGTGGGTCTGTGAGTGAGTGCATGAGTCTCTGAGTGGGTTTGTGAGTGGGTGTGTGAGTATATGCATGAGTGTCTTAGAGGGCCTGTGAGTGGGTATTGAAGTCCCTGAGTGGGCCTATGAGTGGGTATGTGAGTCTCTGAGTAGGACTGGAAGAAAGTGCTTGAGTCCCTGAGTGGGTGTCTGAGTGGGTGTAAGAGTATGAGTGGCTCTCTGAGTGAGTTCTAGGCCTGGGCGGAGCTCTTGGAGTTTCACTCTGTGGAATTCCGCATAGTTCCCCAAAAACTCTGTGGTATTCCGCAGAGTTAAGTGAGCGGGTGCAGTTCCAAGTCTCCTGACTCCTGGGCACTTGAGAACACAAGAGATATCCTAAATCAATTGTATCAACTTAAAAAAAAAATTGAATTTATTTACATCCACTAGGTGGCAGTGAAGTAGTAAAGTAACTCACTGTTTCCACTTTCCTCCCTACTAAATCGGCAGCGAAGAGCAGCAGGTACACATCCCTGAATGATAAGGGAAAGAACGTGCTAAATCTGTGCCAGTGTATATATTATATACATGCCTATAGTTTTATGCTGAAAACCTATACAAGAGATGACCCATTCTTAAGCTGTTTTCTGAATTTTGTATAGGTGCACCTATGCGACAGATTTCAAATGCCATTGAACTGTGTAGGATGACATGCCATGTAATATGTTGTCCATCTCCTCGTTGCATCTGCCTGCAAGGCTGACTGACATGACTCTTCATTCATGTGCTCTCTTGGGTCGGAATTTGATCCAACGCTTCTGTGCCTTTCACATTTGACTTGAGCCATGAGGTATTTCCCCCAGGTCACTAACCATGGTCCCACAATCAACACAAAAGAAAACTCAGTGGTAAATAATTGAAGGACGGAGGGCAAGGGAGACCTCGATGAATCCCTGCTGGGCTGAGGAATTTTATCTTTGGCTTCTCAAATGTGAAGTCATTGCTCTGACTCAATGATCAATGCGACACTCAGTAGTGTCCTCTGCTCTCTCACAGACATCAGTTTTGATGCTTAAGGTCAACCTTTTGCCCCACCCCCTCCTATTTCGATTGGGATTTATCTCTTCCGCGCAGAGTGGGGAGTCCTGTGCTTTTTAAAAGACCACTCTTTTCCATTACGAGTTTGCGCTCTCAGGGCCCGTGACCTTGAAGATCAGACCAGAAGAGGCTGCTGTAATGTGATGCCACCTGCTGCGATACTATTGCAACAGAGGGACAAGAATTACCGGCTTTCCTGTAGAGAGTGGTCCCGGTGCTGAACAAGATTCTGTTCGTGCCGGGCTAACCACTCAATGAAATGACTTTCAGTGTTAGTGGCTTAAGTTTGAAAGCAGTGGGAGTACTACCGTTGGAAAAGTTGTCAGCTTTATGGTGGCAACTTTAGCCTAGAGGCCCAGTTTCCTCACAAATGGTGTGTGCTTCAATATTTTCAAATATACATGGGGTGGCATGTCAGCAGCGATGGTTTGATGTTTGCAGACTCGCGCCCTTCAACAACTGTTATGGAAATGAAAGGAAAGTGTGTGGAGTGCACTGTGCAAGCTTTGCCCCTCTTCCGCCCCCTGGAAAACTACGGGAAAAACGGGTTTTGTACATGGCATGCTTTGTCCTATTTAAAAACTAAATAGCATTGAACAGCAATGGTTTTGCAACAAACCAGTATAGGGTTTAAAACAACACAAACCTATGCAGACCTGTAGCGCGGTGGAGCGCCGGTAAACTCCACCATGCAGTGGGGACGTAGTTTTCGCTGAACTCCACATTCCAAGTGGAGTAGCAAAAACTCAGTGAACTCCGCCTCAGAGCAGAGTTTACCGCACAGGCTTAGTGTGTACATTAATGTCTGAGTGAGTATTTTAATGTTTTTTTTAATTGAAGATATTCGCTAATACATCATGAGTGGGTCTGTGAGTGGGTGTGTGAGTCTCTATAGGTATGCGAGTTGTGTGCAAGTTTGTTATTTTACATTTGTAAATTACAACTAAATTATGGCACTATGACTGTGGCCGTAAGTTTTATCGGAATTATTTTGAGAGCGGTATTCCCACGTGTTGAAATTCATCCAATATATATGTTAAGAAGTGGAATGCATCATACCTGCGAGTCTAATCAATTATTGCTGATAAACTTGCTCAGGCTTCAAAATGTACAAAAATGGTATCTTATTATTCCCTTTTGCATATAATATGTGTGTATATAGATATATATTTTTTTATGAGAAATTTCTCATTTATACTAGTAGTCCATGAAAGATGCAGGTTTCACACTCACATGGATTCAAAATTGCTTCCACTCATTTTAGAAAGTGATTATCTGAGAAGAAGGGCAGAGTAAGCTTTATCTTGAATAATGAATCTTGAATTATCATGAAATGAACAATGAATCACGTGAAATTTCTTTCGATCTAAGAATCATGATGATATTTGTTTTAAAAGTTATCTAAAATGTATAATGTGACGATGATTAATTTAGTAGTTTGTGGAATGAATTTACACAAATGTTGTTTTATAATCATGCTGTGTGAAAAACGAGTACTATGTTATCTATGTCTATATGTCTGCAAATGTATTTCTGTGGTGAGTGGAGCACAATGCACAACTTGAAAATTGCTTTGGCCGAAAATGCACTGTTTTGTACAATAAATGAGAGTGCTATCATCTGATTTTTGGACAGCAGCTCCACCGTCACTGGCACCGGCACTAGAAGACAGGTAGAATCGCGTAATGAGCAGCAACTTTGGTTGTCATATATATGTGTGATCAAGGGCACAGGGTGCTCGAAACGCGTCGCAGAGGGAGTCAATAAATTACATCTACTGCCTTACCTGTTTGGGTCCGTCCTTCTCTGTTCGCCGTGAAAGGAAGTACGAGGAGTTTTGGAATATATATATATATATATGTAACACTAAGAGAACATGAAGGGACAAGAAATCAAGCCTCACTAACAGTTTCAGATATTTCTATTTTGCAAACTTTGGAAACCCTGTCGTCAGAAAGTGGTTAGTGCATTCACTTGCCCAATACACAAGAAACCTTACAGAATGCAGGTATTGGGCTTGGGAAACTGGATCCCAGTCATTTTAAACCTCCGTTGTCCTCCAGGCCCATCATGCCCTGGGATGCTATCAACATCTTTTAGGATGTAGTAGTAGATGAACTAAAAAAGCTACAATCCAAAGTCCAACAAAAAAAAAGAGAATAATGGGATTTAAACAAAAGAAGTATCAAGATCTCTTTGAAAAATTACAGGAGCAAAATGATGTCATCATAAATAAAGCAGACAAAGGGGGAAACATTGTTTTGTGGCCAAAAGTTGACTATCTAGCAGAAGCCCACAAACATTTAGACGACACAACCTGCTATGCCAAATCCAATCACCAAATGCTAAAAGAGGCACAAGAACAACTTAAACAACATCTCAATAAATGGAAGAGGAAAGTCCTTCTGACCAATGACGAATGCCAATTCTTCAAGACAGATTTTCCAATCACCCTGATAATTTATCTTATTCTGGAGATTCCTTAAAAAGATTTCGCCAGTCCCTGGAAGACCTATTATATCAGCCAGAGGAGGACTATTAGAGAAGGTGTCCCAATACGTGGATTACTATCTACAAGATTATGTTAAAGCACTACCGTCGTATATCAAGGACTTAAATGACTTTCTAGACAAAATTAAAACCATCTCTTGGTCTAACCAGTACCATCTAGTAACACTTGACATATGTGCTCTATATACTAGCATCACCCATGCAGATGGGATGAAAGCAGCAGGTTTCTTTTTAGAAAATGCTCCTATTGAAATGTACAGACACTGTAAAATGATCCTGTAGATGATAGACTTTTTTTTTACACAATAACCTGTTCATTTTCAATAAGGAAGTATACCAACAGACAAGAGGTGTTGCCATGGGAGCCTGCTTCTCCCCCAGCTATGCATGTTTACACGTAGGTTGGTGGGAGGAGCGGGTACTCAGGGCCACACACAGAGAGGTGTGGGATAACCATATAATTTGCTGGATGAGATTTATAGAAGATGTCTTTATGGTGTGGAAAGGTTCAGAAACACAAGCTAAGGCTTTCATTGACGACATCAATCACAATAATTTGAACTTACAATTTACAGCAGATATCAACAATACAGAAAATTCCTTTCTAGATGAAATTAACAACAAACTGGAATCCACTCTATGCAGAAAAAGCACGGCAGGAAATACCACCCTTCATGCCTCCAGCTTTAACACTCACCACCTGATTAAAAGCATCCCGTACGTGGAGTTTCTTAGACTCCGAAGAATCTGTAGCCCAGTCCAAGCTTTTGAGGACTGTGTTAAAGATGCTACTATTAGATTCACAGAGAGAGGGTATAATGAGAAAGTTATAGACACAGCCTAAAGTCAATAGAGTCTCACACAGTGAAGCACCACACACCAATGACTCCGGACAGAGTGGGCAGAATAATGTTGAGCCAAATGCTGGGCCCAGCATTCAGGGAACCAGACTAATAACTACATATAGCGGTCAACACAAAGCATCAGAACTATCAACAAATTCCAATTGGCCCATTATTAAAACAGATGCAGTATTAGGTGACCTAATTCCAGGAGAGCCTTCCTTTACATTCAGGAGAGCCAGGTCAATGCATACCTCACTGGTGAAGAGCAGCCCAGAACTGTCCAGGGTGGACAACAAATTGAAGAAAACTTGGTTGAGTCAACAAAACGGGTTGTTCAAGTGCAGTACTTGCCGAGCTTGTAAGTTCGGCATCAATACAACCAAATATTCCTCCATCTTTGGGCCCACTACAAACAGGGCCGGACTGGGAACCGAAACCGGCCATGGCAAACTACTCGGCCAGTCCCCCTGGGGGGGGGAGAAGGGGGGCTGCCGAGTTGTTTGCCATGGGTGGTTTCGGTTCCCAGTTCCCTTAGAAAAAAGCCAATTTGCGAGTCTTTTTATGAAGACGAGAATGGAGGGCCAAGGTACTTGTGTAACATGGAGTGAATGTTAGTTCCACTGAAACATTTACCTTTGCATTTAGAATTTCTGAAGTTGTAAAGCAGAAGTGGGTCACAGACAGTGAGTTTCAAGCACCATTTACTTTTCTTAGCGGGGAAGCTCTTGAAGTGATGAAAATGCTGCTGGCCGAGGCACCCACACGGGGCCACTAGAGAGGTCAGCACTCTAGTGTCACCTGGGCACCCCACACCCCCACCCCCTTCAGGGGCAGGGACTCTGGGTGGAGTCCCCCCCCCCATCTCCCCATCGTCACTTCCTGGACGCCCAGGACTTGGGGGAGGATATATATCCCTCCCCCACCATCTTGATGACCTCTTTTGATCGCCACACACGCTGTCTGGGTGATGCCGTTATTCGTGGTCTGGCGTCGGGTTTTGTACCGGTGAGTGTGTAGGTGCTGCTGTAGCCCCCCGGGCTTTCCTTTAGGTCTGTGGCTCCAACGGCGGTTGGAGCCTGGTCACACGGGTCGAGCTGGGCGGGGATTCGAGGCCAGGGATGTCCCTGAGCCTTTTGGCCAGGCGGTGTGTTATGTGGCGGGGGAAGCAGCATGGGCCAAGGGCCCGCGGCTTGGTCGGGCACGGCCTACGTGCGGGCTCATGGTGGTGGGGGGGTGGTGGAGTGTGTTTGTGCGGCGTGATGGTGCCCTTCTTTTCCGCATGTCGTACGGGTCTATCTCCTCATGGCTCTTTGTCGGGCTGTTGTGGCTCACGAGTTCGGATCGTATGCTAATGTGACCAGCCTGACATGACTCATGGTAGGAATGAGTCAATTTCAGCGTACCCAGTGGCATTTATGATTTATGCTCCATAAGGGTACAAAAGTTTTTCCCCAGTGAATCCTCGCGGTGTTAATTTTCAGTCATCCGGGCTGCCAGTTAGCCGTTGGGGGAGCGATTTCTAGCGGGCCCATTGTGTCGAGGGCGGGCGGCCGGCATGGGGGACTCGGGTGACGGGTCCGGTTCTGCGAGCGGTGAAAGCTTTGAGCCCCCGCCGTTGCAGGGCTCCAAAGCATAGGGTTTGGAATCGGGTCAGCTTTTCCTTGTTGCTAGCAAGTATGACCTTTGGTGAGTCGGAGCTTTAGTGCCAGTTTCCGGGGCAGAGGTAGTTACAACTGGATTAATGGTATTAGTGCACGTGGGCCATGGTATGTTTCAAGGTGAACCTGCGCTGGTAACAGCCCGAGGGGGAAACAGGCACAACCGGCCTGCTATGCACACAGGTGGGGAATAGATGGATAGTCCGGGGCCCGCTGGGGCAATTTCGTTTGGCCTCCGGGTGCCCGTCACCACCCCTCGTTTTGGGGACTGCCGACCATGTCTCCAGGCCCCTTAGTGCCCAGCACCATCGGAGTAACTATGGGGTTGGTCAGCAGGGTGCCCCTGCACTTTGTCGAGGGTGTCCGCCCAGTGCTGCCTGGCTCATCAGGCGGGCAGACGGCCCAGTTGGTTGCCTGCCCTTGGATCGCCCGTAAGATAACCCACCTATTACATAAAGGTGTATGTAATAAACCTGCAGCAACTTTACCCAAACAAAAAATTGTGTTGTGTGTTTATTTATGGGGAATGTATATTATGTTGGAGGGGTGGAAAAGGATGCCAATGACGATACTAAGATCTGGTTAGGAAAAAGCATATTAAACGTAGTATGCAAGGTCCTTCGATAAATACATGGGTCATCTGATGTCTCCAGATGTTGGTCGTGATTTTAGGTGTGAAACCATATATGTGCATTTGTACATTTAAAGGGCCCCCTTGCAGCAGACACTTAAGCCACTTCTTACATAAGTCTTTAGCGCGAGCCTTGTTTCCTGCATGTCTTGCTCAGTATTGACAAAAATCAAAGGCATAAAAAACCACAATAAACAGCATCCTTCAAAGTACCAAGGAAAAATCGGAAACAAACATTTAATTACAGTAGAGTAAACAAAGAATTATCCTAAGGTGCAGGGAGAAAACTCATTGGCATTTTGTTGCTCAGAAACAAGCACTACTTAGCCGCACCTAATGCACCTTTGGCAAATAGCTCCCCACTGGGTAGGTGAGGATCTCTCAATATGGAGGCCAGTGCTCTGCTAGGGAAGGGAGTGAGAGACAGGCGTGGCAGGCTCACCAAAGAACAATGGACTTCAAAATGATGATTTTTTTCCCCAAGAAAGGTTTTACCAGACTACATGAAGATCGAGACCTTTCTTTCGTTTAAGTTCTCTTTTATTACTTGTGTAGAAACAACCAATTTGAATAGAAACGGGTGGCATGCTCATGGTCTTTTCAAGTATAATGCACAGGGCCGGACTGGGAACCAAAACCGGCCCTGGCAAATTGCTCGGCCGCCCCACCTCCCCCCCACGGGGAGTTGAGGGTGCCGCCGAGCTCTTTGCCAGGGCCGGTTTTCAGCCGATTTTGTTACAGGGCCGATTTTGCAGCTATGCTGCAAAAACGGCCCTGTAACAGAAACGGCCCCCAGGGGCCCAAAACCGGCCCCCACCCGTGCGGAACACTGGGGGATTGCCCGATGCCCGCTACGGCCAGTCCGGCCCTGACTACAAATCTTCTCAAAGGAAGATACAATTGCCGCACAGAATTTGCGGTATGCGTTCTAACATGTACCTGTGGCCTACAATACGTAGGCAGTACAAAACTACAGGTACATGTGTGAATTCTGCAACATCTAAGGGCCATTGTCAACTCTGACATGTCATATCCTGTGGCAAGGCATTTTAAGACGGTCCATAACAGGGACCTAAACTGCCTCAAATACTTTTTCATTGGTTCAGTTCCTCCTCTTAAGAGAGGTGAAAACAGAGAAAAACTCTTGAGGAGACTAGAGTTCAAGTTTATTTTGGAGTTAGATACTCGTACACCAAATGGACTCAACAATGGGGAAGAACTGCACAATTTTTTATAATTTTTATAATTCCTAGATGAAACTAATCTCCTATGAATTTAACGGTGATCTATTTATCAAGGCCCCAATAAATATGTCTCCAATTATCCAGAGATTGTTCTTACATTAGTGTGGGTGACCATATAGGGAATCAGTCACTAATATAAGACCTAGGTGAAATAGAACTATTATATTTACTTTATTGCTGGCTTCCTGAAACCCAGGACCAACTCGGGGTTTTTAACCACAGCACTTCAGCACTTTTAGGAGCACATAGGCACTTTATTTCTTAGTAAACTCGAAATAGGCTATATCAATTATGGGCTAGCTTGGCATCTCATCATCATAGGTGTCATTGAGTATAACATTGTATATAATCGAAATTGCAGGCTGTAATATTACATGGTACAAAATCTTAAACGATATTCATGTTTCCGATTTAGTTTACATACACTTAGCACTTTAACAATTCTACTAGATATACTATTTAGAGTTTTAAAATCTAGAGAAAGGTTTGGTACCGGTATACCATTAGTCTACGACATGTTAAGATATAATTAAGTATGAGCATTCAAGCAAGTACTTAACACACATGAAACTTGTAAATAGGAGAGGATTTTTCAGAAAGTTTAACACTAACATTATTAATAGCAAAAATTGATGAATTACAATATTTTTAGGAATTCTTTTTATTCAAAACAATGAAATTTATTAATTTTTTATATAACATTGTCTTAAAATACTTTACATTTATACCTATATTTATACATGTATTTGACAATTTATTCATGTATAAGAAGGCATATTTTTACGATCTATGTTCTGTCTATCATGTTTAAAATTGCCTCTTTTTTCTATGTCCAGGCCTGAGTTTTTATCAAATGATGTTTAAGAGCACTATATAGCACAGTTTTGGAAGTGTACCTCGGTATGTGATCATTATCTAAGAAAGTTTAAAAAAAAAGAATTAGTTCTGGATTATTCCTATTTCAGCCATATGTGAGGGCTTGTCAATCAAATAAGTACTGAAGTTGTTTTTGATTTATTGTTATGAAACGAAACCCTTGAAGGCACTTTTACATTAGAATTGCTATATTTCCCAAGCCTCCAAGGGTATTTTGGGTTCCCACTTTTTTTGCTCTGCTCTCACTTCTAGAAAGTGGGCATTTCTTTGCTCTAAAACTCTTTGTGTGCCTTTTAGTTTGACTCCAGTCCACACTGAAGGATGGGGGAGCACATGTGTGCATTCCCCAGAGACAGCTATAAAACATTGGGCCTGCAACTGGAATGACAGACCTCTGCTATTTAAGGGTCTAGCTGGATAGGTTAGAGGGAAAGATTTTAACTCTTGGCCTCTGGGAACCAGATCATGGCCCCACTAAAGATTAACATCTGCAGTCCATGGCCCCATGGCAGTCAGGACTGAAATTTAGGGGAGACATCTGTGGTTCAAAGGAAGAGCCTCTGAACCACCCCAACTTCAAATGCATGCTACAGTATAACTACTGGTGGCATACTTCAGCAGGGCAAAGATACTCTGGGGATGTGGTACTGGAGATCCTGGAACTGCATGGTCCACACTGCCAGAGAATTCTGTAGTGCAGAAGGAAGATTACTGCCATTGGAAGGGACCATGTACCCTTCCTGAATAATGGCTGGCCTCGGCTGACTACCTGCTGTTGTGTGGCACCCTGATGTGTGCTCTCCAAGGGCTTATTAGTTTGCCCTCTGTTTTCTGGTTGGAGGTCTCAGGGACATCAAAGGCCTGCCTTGAGACACCCACACCAACTACCTGTGACACCCATAGAGCCTCTTAAGTGCTCACATCTTCGGCTGGATCCCAATTGGTAGGGCGGTGTGAGCGTGGACCTACGATTTGTGCCTGGAGACCGGATTGTCTTGTGTGGAGCCCCAAACAGTACTGCTCACATCTAAGGAGTGTGCCTTGCATCGTGGGGCCTCAACATGCATAAGCGTCTTTTTGAGAGTGAATGGATTCACCGGTTGTGGGAGCCTGCGTGGCCCACTTCATCGATTGTGCTGGATATCTCTCGTACGAAATGCCGACGGCGTGCTCATTGCGTGCGGTGTCCGATTCGCAGGTTGTGACCCTAGGAAGTGTCGTCGTACCCGTAGTAGTGCCTCATTCTACCTTGCGTGGCACTGCTGGAGTTGCGCCTGTGTGTGTGCCTGGAATTGTCTGGTGCGACTCAGAACAGTGCACACAAGATGTTGTGCCTCATTTCCAGGGAGGTATGGAATTTGCACCTCTTTATTGTGTGTGACCAAAATTGTCTGATGCATCTCAGAACAACACCCACCAGACGTTGTACCTAATTTCCAGGGAGGTATGGAATTTGCAACTCCTCATGTGTGTGACAGGAATTGTCTGGTGCGACTCGTGCCAACACACACCAGACATTGTGCCTCATTTCCAAAAGAGGTGCAGAGGAGCAAATTTGTGTTCTGTGGTGCCCAGATTGCCCGGGTGCTACTATGATCGACGTGTGTCAGACAGGGCTTTCTTCCTTCTGAGAGGCTCCCCCGCTTCCTCCCCTATTCATCAATTGTTTCTTTTGTGCCTTTAGTGCTGCAGACTAACTTCCCTCTCCTCACCCGGCCCCAATGACTTCATGCTACCAGGGGGTAAGAGTAATTGACTGGGCTAAGGACAGCTTCCAGAATGGTCAGAAGCGGGTCAAGAGACTGTGTGAACCCCCCCTGTATTTTGCAAAACTGGGCTGGAGCCGGAAGGCATAGTGTGGAATCCCTTGAGTGAACAACTATCGCCCTCTGCCTGCTTCCCCGACAAGTAGCCAAACCCCCATTTGTTGACTGCCATCTAATTAGCTCTGCTATCTACTCCCACCTTCTTCCATGGGACCCTGATTAAGGTTGACTTTGGCCGTAATCGGCCTAGTATCAGGGGGAAGGTTTCCTTTATCTCCAGCCATGGATGTAGGGTGGTCGGGATGGCTGACTGGTGGAGAAAGGTTTGGGCCATGGGGTCTGCAGGTGCATTATCAAATGACCTGCTGGATATCAGTGTACTGCATTTGGGTGCTGTGTGTGTGTCTGTGTGTGTGAGTGCACGCCATACAGGCCTGCCTAATATTGGTGAATGAGTGCTAAATGAGTGTGTGGGTGTGACTGGCTGTTATTACTAACACCGGACGGCAGTGTTGCTTTACACGTCGATTCCTTGCCAAAAGAATATTACGTCTGACATTGTTTTTACCCGTGTGACCTTGGCTGCACGTGTGGACACATTTCTGATATCGTTGTGATCTGGGGTGCAACCTATAACTGGGTGGTATTGAATTATAACATTTGCTGGGGTGGGCTTTGTTCTGACAATGTATTGTACAGCATAAGATTGCTGGGGCAGGGGGTCAGTAAGTATGATCTTTCCCAAGTGTGCATATTACGGATGTCATTTTAACACGAATGGGCCTAGAACTTCTAGTGATATTTCCTAATGTGATTTATGCCCAGAACTACATGATGTTAATGTTGTGTTAATTAATGTGTGTGTTGAATACAAACTTTATTTACGTACACAATGTGTGAAGTCTCTTTTGTGATGCTCAGTGTATTTATTGTGTGAGAGTGCTGCGCCAATGCTATACAAATTGCCTCTGTGCTAAGCTTGACTACTCAGTGCCAAGCTACCCAAGGGTGAGCACAGGCTATACAGTGAGTGTACTCTCACCCTGAGAGGACTGTGATCAGCAATTATATACCTCTCTAAGTATTTATTTTGAGAAATAGAAATCTCATAATTGTGATGTAAGGTGTGGAAAATCTAGAGCTATTCTGCCATCTAACTCCATATATTCAGAGCAATACAGAAATATATGAGCTAGAAGCATACTATTGAAAAACCTGATAAATGTATTTATTGCATGTAACCCACACTATTGCATAATAATGAAAATTAATTTATCTGCCAGGACTCCTACACCAGGGCAGGCTGCAGGATTCATTCAGGAAGGCAGCTTTATTCTGCTCCATTTTTCCCACATGCCAGTATTACAGTTCAGAACCTGCCACCAAACCAAAAAAACTCCAATAGCAAGGACAAGTAAGGAATTCCCTTTATCTCAGAGGATAACATCTTGTATACAAAGACTGACCTATATGATGAATAGGGTATTTCTCTTGCCATCTACTGAGGCAATATGAATTTCTGGCTGCATTTTACAGAGTACAATTCTCTACATTGTTGTTATTGGGAATAAATCCTATACACTGCCTCCCCAGCCGCCTTCATTATTTGTGACAGTGATATTAGAAGTGGGATACTTTAGAACACCGCTATTAAGGCTCAATTGTTGCAAGGTATTCTGCTGTATCAACAATAAGCTCAGGAAGACAGGCAAAGCTTACAAGAAACCATGCAGTTACAAGGGGACTACTAAACCCTGACTCATCAGAAACGTCGAGCAGCTATGACATATGTTGAAAGGTGCTGTAACTTTGTGAAAGGCACGCCCCAGTCTGTCAGCATTTGTTACGCCAAATTACATCCAAGGAAATTGCCTCCACCTCATTGCATCACTGGGCTTGAGAGGGTAACTAGGAGCACAGCATCACCAGTGGATAAATGCAGCCACTACATTGCCCTTGTTATGACTGAAGACATGCAGGTAGGCTATCATACATCCAACCCAGATGGAACAAGTCTTTGCAGTGAAATCAAGATGGTTATCTTTGAAAGACTAGGATTTAATGTGGAAAAATATCAAACTTAGTTTCTCTCCCTGTATTTGAAAGATAGTTAACCACCAAGACAGTTTTTTTTACATTACCATAAAGCTTGTGGATAAATGACTGAACACCTCTGAGGCCACCAAAATGAATGCTAAGGAAGGGAATCAGCCAGAGAAGGACTGGAATAAAGTTTTACCTTTGCTACTTTTTGCTATTTGCAGTGTGTACGGTTCACTCCTTCTCAGTTGCTTTTTGGACGTTGGCCTAGGACTATTCCGAGTATAACAGTAGATAGTGGACAGAGACAGAAGGAAGGACTGTTCATTTGGTGGATTATGTTTTGGCATTGGTTGACAGGATTCATTTTATCAGCCTCTGAAAACATGGGACAAGCTCAAAATGAATAAGAACAATATAATAACGAATGAATTTGACTTTGACATGGACCATATAAGATCATAGGCAAAGTGGGACTCTTGAAATACTGACTACAACATTCCAATTGGAAGCATGGCTTCCAATTGTACCACATTAACCTTCTTAAAATGGGTAGATCCCAATATTTGTGCATTGGTAGGCATAATAGACAAATTAACTACCAAAAGGAAACATGTTTTCCATACGTAACCCGGCAACACGAGAGGAATTATTAGACAGACCACAGGAACCTGAAGTAAAGTAAAAGGATCCCGCTGGGCTTATATAAAGGGTTGGTGATGTATTTTCTACCCTTCCAGGTCATTCCACTTTAACAGAATGCCAGATCAACACTACTTCACATACTATAACATTCCTGTGGTCCGTAGGGAGTTAGTGAAAAAGGAAATGCAGATCATGCTGGAATTATAGATAATTGAAACATCTGGAAGTGATTAGACTTCACTCATAGTCCTGGTACCCAAACCAAATGGGTTAATAGGATAGGAAAGGATAACATTTATAAAGCGCACTTATACCCCAGGGTGTCAAGGTGCTGGGCAGACGGAGGAGTTGGGAGAAGCATGGATCAGCCAACTAGGATGAAAATAGCCATGTTTTCAGCAGTTTTCTAACAGCTGGAAGAGAATCTGCATTGGAAATGGAGGAAGGCAGGGAATTCCAGAGTTTGGCAGCCGCTACCGAAAAGGAGCGACCACCCCATTTGGTCCTGCGGTATCCAGGAGAGATCCATTTTTTCTGGGATGAGGATCTCAAGGTCCTCTTGGGGGTATACCATTGGAACATGGTTTTCAGCTGCGGCGACCCTTTACTGTGCAAGACCTTATAGACGTTGCTCAGGACCTTCAAGGAAATGCTTTTCCTAATGGGGAGCCAGTGCAAGGCACAAATCCCCTCAGTGGTTGATTGGGGCTTTGAAATGTTAAGGATCAGCCTGGCTGCTGCATTCTGAACAACATGAAGCTTGTTCAGGGAAGCCGCACAGATGTTGAGGTACAGAGCATTGCCGTAATCAAGACCGGAGGTGATTAGTGCAATGATGGTGGACCAATGCAGTTCAGACGGAATATACAGTAGCACCTTTCTAAGGGTTTTTAAGATATGGAAACAAATGGTAACAGTTCGGCTGACCTGAGCATCAACGGTCAGACCCTCGTCGAAAGTGACCTTAAGATGTTTGCTGTCCTAACCGGGACAGGAAGGGGACCACAGCCTGCCGGCCACCAGTTATTCAACCAGATGGATTTCTGCGAGTGAAATATCAGTATCTTGGTCTTGTCAGCATTAATCTTTAGTGAGTTACCCTTCATCCAGCAGATAATGCTTGCCATGCACTGATTGAATTTCTCTGTGACCAATTGCAAATCATTCAAGATGGAAACAATGATTTGCGTGTCGTCCACATAGTAAATCACCTGGAACCCAAAAGATCTCACCAACTTGGCCAGAGGGGTCACATAAATGTTAAAGAGGGTGGGGCTCAATGAAGAACCCTGGGGGACCCCAAATAGAAGGCTAAAGGCCCTCGCTCTGAAACCTCCGCAGCTAACGATGTTCGTTCTCCTTGACATGAAAGAGTGGAGAAGCTGCAAGGCCTTTCCTATAACTTCCACTTCCTGCAGACGCTGAACCATGCGTGACGGTGAAACGGTGTCAAATGCCGCCAACAGGTCGAACATAATCAGCACTGCCAATCCACCCTGATCCACCTGCATGCGAATATGATAATTGGCTGCAATAAGGGCAGACTCAGTGCAGTGCTGTGACAGGCGCGGAACCCATTTTGTAAATCGTCTAAGATCTCCTGGGATTTAATGTGTTTCATCAACTCAGTGTTGATGAATTTCTCCAAGATTTTAGCGGGGGCAGGGAGAAGGGAGATAGGACAAAAGTTTTTCATCTCTAAGGGATTGGCGTTAGGTTTTTTAAGGAGTGGTGAGTTGATAGCCTCCTTCCAGGTATCCAGATAACTACCAGATAGGAGAATGTTGTTAAACACCATACACAGGAAGTTAGCTACAGGGTCCGGAATCAGTATGGAGGGCATAAAGGGATCCAATGGTGTACCTGATTTAAGGCCCATTAAGAGATCTTTAGTTTGATGAACCGTAATTTGCGGTAAGGAGGTAAGAGCATGCTTTTCGCAGTCCTAGGTGACCACCTCAGCATCAGGTTCTTCATATTCCGTACTTCTGAACTCCTGAAAGATCTGAAGGACCTTGTCCTGGAAGTAAGTAGCTACTCTGTCACAGAAATCTTGGGAGGGGGTCAACAACTGTGTCCCTGGTGGCTCAGAGATCTACTTGTTGACTTTGAATAGCATACTAGAGGACTTGCCGGGAAGGCTTGGAAGATAGCGTGTTTGTAATTCTGCAGCAGAGATTTTTGCCTGACCTTTTCCCTTGTACAAGGGTCCGTGTTCCACTTACGTTCTTGTCTGCGGCAATCCTGCCTGAGGGATCTAAGCTCTTCTGAGAACCAAGGGGCCAATGGTTTAGCTCTTCTAATGATGCAGTTTGTAAAAGCCGCAGCAGTGTCAAGGGCCTTATTGATCCAGTTGCGGAAGCCATCGCCATGGGATGGAACAGGATGTGCCTCCCTTCACAGGCCGTAGCCAAGGCAGCCTCCCATTTTGTGGTTGTGAGCTTGTTCAGTCCCCTACAACGTATGCACCTCGTGTGTGGGACCCTCCTTCACTGTGATAGGAAGGGTAGTGCAGACTTTGAACTCGATCAACCAGTGGCCCACCCAGCTGAGGGGCTGAACAGTCTCAATCAATAAGTTGTTGTAGTTGGTGAAAATGCCATTCAAGGTGTGGCCAGCGGTGTGGGTTCGAGATTGAACCAGTTGCTCAAATCCTAAGAATGTCATGAGCTCTAGTACTCTAATATGCTTTTGTGTTGATTTGTGGAACATTTGATGCACACCCAGTGCTTAGAGAAGACAATCTAATACAAAAGCTATCCAGATACATCAGAACCCTTATGATGTGTCACTGTCAGGTGCCTTTACACAAAGAAGATTTATACAAAACCACTGGACTATTTTGGTTACTGGGTCTATGGTTTGTATTACATGGGGCTCCCACTACTTTCTAGAGATTGGTGGATGAGATATTATGGCTCTAGCAATCCTTTTCAGTAATCTATCTTGATAATATTGTGAGTTTTCAGTAGTTTTAAATGTCAATCTTGAAAGTTTTGTCCACTCTCAGGGATGCAGGCATGACCACACCGCCAATTGAACTAAATATACGTTAGTTGTGGTGCAGGTGCAGAACATAGGTTACACCATTTGGGTAGAGAATTGTGTGGTATCTTGTATTCGTTGCCATGCATCTTTCCTGCTTCTCTGCCTTGCTGCTCAGCCAGAGTGCATGTGTTCTGTGTGGATGTGTTGTAGAATGCTGGTGCATGTGATGTAATGGAATGTTGGGGATGCCTGGTGGATGAGTGTCAGTTGGAAGGATGGGCTGAGCAGCAAGGGAGCTGCTCCTGGTGGGGTTCATATATGCTGATCTTACCATCTACAATCTTAATCAATAAACCATCTTCATTTGATTTACATCTCGGCATGAATGGACTTATTTATATTATAACATTTGGCGACGAGGATGGGATCACCTACATGTACCTGATGGATTACAAAAATTGAATTCTGAAGAAGTTACAAGGCAAATTCAAGAACATTTTTAAATTTCAAGCCAACTGCAAGTATCCCTTGAAACTACAAAAAACGATTTCCAAGACAAGGTAAAGGACATTTCAAAATTTTCCTGAAACATTTATTTTAGCATACTGGCACCCCTGAGAGCCCCACCAGTGACCTCTTCACCGGTCGCCCATTTCCTAAGAGTGCCAGTCCCTGCTGTAATTTCATTCTCCTGCTGCCTGCTTTTACGCTGCTGCCAACTACCTGCAATTAAGCTTGCCTCTCTTGCCGTGATTATCTACTTCTAAGTTCCGTGGCACACCGAGAGCCCACTTCCCTGGTGTGCCAGTCCCTGCTATAATTAACTTTCTTGCTGTTTAGCTGCTGCCTCCCTGTTTCAGCTATCTAACTGCAATTAATCTTGCCTCTCCTGCTGCGTTAAAAGATGCCGCTGCTGTTGACTTTGAGATCTCTGTGTTCCTCTCAGCTGCGATTTTCTATGTCAAATGCCACAGTGCATGGAGAATTTCTTTTGCGTTATCGGCCCTGTGGTGGCCTGAAGAACTCTTTCGTGATATTGTGAGGAGCGATTATGAGGCATAGTAGCCCCGGAGAAGTTGGATTTAGAGTGCTGGAATCTGCTGTGATCGCCAAGTTACGATCCGCATTTGGAGCACCGTAACATTATTCATTTGTTTTTCGATGTTACATTTTTTGTCCATTTTTATGTTACGCCATTCATTTAAAACTAAACCGTCACTTACCTACATCGTTTTATGGAGCCAGCGCGAGCTTTCTACTTCTCGCGCAATCTTCTTCAGTTGGTGAGGCCTCCTGTGACGCTCCCAGGTTGCTTACGTCTAAGGCATTGCTTTTCAGCTTTGGCGTGCCGAGAGCCTCTCGGCACTGCGGAAAATACGTGCCGCCATTTTGAGGTTGCTCTGCATTCATCTTCAAGCTGAGCCGGTGCCACTGATCAAGTTTTTACATCTTCGTGGAGCATGCTGACGGTTCCTGGTGTCATTCGGAACAGTGCCACTGGTCGGACAACCAATTTAAAAGGCAGTACTGTGCTTTTCCTTTTATTTGCTTTAAAGCTATCGAGCTTTTGTTATCAAGTTTTTTTAAAGGCAGCAATGTATTTTGGGACTTTACAATCTTCAGTTCTTCTTGAGACTTTGTTGGCGTCTCACACAAGCTTTTCATTGGAACTTGTTTGTCCCGATTTACAGTACTTTGTGTTTCCTTCACCACTTCTTCCTGCCACTGTCTTGGACTTCGGGTGAGAAATCGCTCACCGGAGTGAATCATCATTTATTTTAAATGTTTTGCTAATGTTTAATTCCTTTCTCTATTGTACAATGCCTTACTGTGTTTTTAATTATCATTCTTATTGATCTTTCTACTTTATTATTTTTATAATGATTAGTCATTATGTGACTTTCCATTTTCTGCTTAAATATTTTGTGGATTAGTCACCTACTACATGTTAATTTATGTTTTACTAGCCTTTTATGGTTATGTTTGGGAATTCTTCCCTTTAAAGTGTTAATGATAGTCGTTTGACTATGTGACTATGTGACTTCATATGTCACCTACTTTCACATGAATGTTATTTGCATTAATGTACTTTGTGTTTATTAAGTGATTTCTTTGCTGTTTGAAGTGAGATTTATGATAGTCTATTCGACTATGTGACTCTCAGTGTCACCACGATACGTTATGTTACAGCATGTTTTCACAAGCTTAGTTACATGAATTTTTGCTTTTTGAGGTACGCTTTATATAGCCCTGGCTATTTGACTTTCCACCTGTTGCAATTTATTTTTGCGTGGAATTATTACTTAGGTTACCTACATGATGCTTGTATTGAATTTTAAACTTTGTTTTGCTAGCAAATTTTTCTTTAGGGGTTCCCCTTTTCTATGTGTTTTGTTTGTGATTATAGCATTTGCTATGTGACTTTGCTTTCTCTTCAAATGATTTTTGATGCATTAGTCACCTATTTCTAGTTTTCTTTGTTGGGAATTTACCTCTGGCAGAGGTATGTGATGCGATAGCTCTGTAGCTATGTGACTTTTGTCGCATTTTTCCTTGTGCGCATTTTTCCTTGTTTAGTGCATCTTATTCTTCTTTATAGTATTTGATGGATTTGTCTTAGTTTTGGGATTTTTTCCAAGGTTTGGTACATTCTCGATTATTTTAGGCACTTTTGAGGTGTGTGTATTTTTTCACTATTAATTTTTGCTGTGTGTTCAGCAGTGTCCTTTTTGGTTTCTGTTCTTGGAAGTACTTTTTTTGCCTTGTTGGATACTGCACTTTATTTTTCATTTGTTGGCGTTCGTTCATTATTCCCTTACTTACTGGTCTGGCCAACTGGTATGTACTGGTGTATTCTGGACGTTTTGTCCTTTGTTATCTCTTTGTGTGTTTACTTTACTGTGTTGGTCAGAATTTTGCTGCATTATCAGTCTCTGTTTTTAGTGTTCTCTCCAGCTTTCAATTTTATTATTTGTATTCACTCATTGTAACCAGGGTTTACATCCTGTATTTTCTTATTGTTGTTTCCGTTAAAGGGGAAGAGATGTGTTATGTCTTTATTGATTCATTATTGATTTATTGTTTCTCTCTTTTATCTTTCTTTATTGTGATCTGTTATACAACTTCATTCCATTGTTTAATTGATTCTTCCCTTTACATGCTCTTTGCTGTTCTGCTTATGATATTGTTGAGCAGCATGTATTTCTTGTTGTGATTTGTAAAGAGGGAAGATGTGTGGTATCTTGTATTCGTTGCCATGCATCTTTCCTGCTTCTCTGCCTTGCTGCTCAGCCAGAGTGCATGTGTTCTGTGTGGATGTGTTGTAGAATGCTGGTGCATGTGATGTAATGGAATGTTGGGGATGCCTGGTGGATGAGTGTCAGTTGGAAGGATGGGCTGAGCAGCAAGGGAGCTGCTCCTGGTGGGGTTCATATATGCTGATCTTACCATCTACAATCTTAATCAATAAACCATCTTCATTTGATTTACATCTCGGCATGAATGGACTTATTTATATTATAACAAATATCCTATTTACTAACAATGAGTTACTTGATCAGAAGAGGGATAGGACACTTCTTTTGCTATCCCTGTGAGGTAGCAGGGAGTTTTGGGCTATATTTTACAAATTTTATGTGTATACATTGTTTTGATTGGGAATAAATCCTATACACTGCCTCCCGGGCCTCCTGCATGGTTTCTAACAGGGTCCCATTCACAAGTACACATATGTAAGGAGCTGTAGTTTAGCAGCATCCAGCAGACCCTGTTCTCTACTAACACCATTTTCTTCAACACCTGGTTCAAAAAGGATCACTCCACATGGTAAAATGCTTTTTAGGCTTGAAGGAGGCCAGCACCACTGACCTTCCCAAGCACTGAGTTTTGTGGAGTAAGCGTCCTGCTCTCCTCAAGTAGGCCTCTCTATTCATAGTAAAGTCTGTGTGGTCTGCTTTAATAAGATAGGGGAGCACCCTCTCCAATCAAGGAAACTAGATTTGAGTATAGATCATAGTTTTTACTATGGTAAGGGCAATAAGGCGATATAAAGAACAATGATCAATATCCTTCCTCTGTTTGGGTAGAAAAAGATTGTTACCTCTGGCATGGGCAGGGTGTCCTCTCTGGAACGCATGAAGAAGGTAAATATGGGTTGAGGATGACCGACTACATGTGTTTGCAAAACACAGCCGTGTAGCAGCATGTGATCAGCACTTTCCCTGCTTTTATCGATCTAATTGTTCTCAGAAGCTCGTCTCTGATTATAAGAACATCTAACTCCTCTTTGCAATGGCCTTGCAAAATAGGGAGCTCCTTCTGCTCCAAGTGTGCTCATTGTTCACCTCCCAGGGTATGTGGGGTCTTCAAAACGTTCCTAAGTAGGATCTTCTTTCCCTCTTCATTGTGGATAACCCGAATCTTATCCTTCGGCATACTCATTTCTGCACTAGTGCATTGAGCCTAGAGGTTGATTGTCAAATTCTAATCAGATTTACTATAAAACTCTTGTTTGACTCAGACCAGAATGTGTATGATTCTTTTGGTCTACACCACAGTCAACCAAACCCTAATTGTTTTTACTCTTCGATAGGTTGCTAGGGATCCTCCTTTCTTGCATTTCTTTTCAAACTGCGTCTTTTCTTTCTACAATTTATCCTGTTTTATATCCAGTGCCATAACACAAGCTCCTACAGCCAATGTGGCACAGGGGTGCCACCAACCCTTCGGTGGTCCCCATTCAGCCCAAAGACTTTTCATATGTGGGGGATATTAGAGACTCAGGACCCTTACAGAGATGTTTTTGAAGCATGGGCAATGTGGGCTATGGCCCAGGGACCCCACTTTTTATGCAGCCTTCCTCATTTAAGATTTTGCTACAGTCCCAGACTGTCTAGAGTTTTAAAATAACTTGCTTGTTACTTTTTGTTTTTTTCAGACACTGCAAGCTGTCTAGCCAGCCGTTCCTGCCTTAGAGATAGTGGGGGTTAAAGAAAAATATCTGTTCGATGATCAATCTCATTAGATTAAGCAAGCGCTCTAACCTTTTTAAAGTTCATAGCACAATTGCACAGGGCTTTGCCTTTTTTCAGCATGGGACACTTACGTAAGGTACAGATAGACATTGTGTGTTCCCTCTGGGACTGCATTGTCCTTGTGGAGCTGCTGCTAAAAGATTCAATCACAGTCTGCTGCCTCCTGAGTCCGAGTAGTATTTACAAGCAGTGTAGTAAACATAAGCACCCATGTGCACTATATGCCCAAATGGTGATGACGTACTAGGTACATCACACAGTGTGGTTAGAGATCTTAGTCGGACCACAAATCTTTCTGTTCTAGGCCACGTGCCAATGTGCAGTGCAGAGCAGTATTATTTACTCCCTCCATGACTGCTGAGTACATGGGAATCAGCTGCTGGGCTGGTGCAATCACAGCCCAGTTCCACCTGACTAATTTGACTAAAGTCCAGTAAACAAAAAAACACCCTTCATAGGCACAGACCCAAATAAAATAGTCCGCTGTATCACATGGAGCAGACTTGTCCAGACCACTGGTCTTTTTGGTTCTTTGGTGCTGAAAAGTACTGTTTACTCCAGGGTCGGGCCCATATTTAGGCAGGCCAAGCGAGAGGGTTGTCAGTGATCTGACTATAGTCACCGAAGATGTAAATGAGCCTAAAAAGTATAATACATTCAGAGTTGTTCTGAGCTGGGGGCTCCAAATTATGTTTGCCAGGGCCCTCAGAACCCTTAAGATGTCCCTGACCCCTTATCACATTTGCAAGGAGGACCCTATTTTGTGTCAGGCCACTGTTTAAATTCATTACCTCTTCAACTCTGCCTTAATAGCTATAATTGACCCCTGTATAATGGTGTTCATTGCTTCCTACACCACAACCTCTTGCACCTCTTCTCTGATATTTTCTGCAAAATATTGCTTTATTGTTTACCATAACTCTTCCAGCATCAGTGTTCATTGTGAGTGTTCTGATTCTGAAAATATAATGTGCAAATTATGGGTGGATGTGTGTGGGTTGTTATCTCTCCAGTCATCATACAGACAACGAAGCAGAAACACCATCTTTGAAACAACCAACGGCAACCGACAGAAAGTGGGAGGGTATTCCAAAAGCAGACAGAGGACCTTGAGCCCTCAGTAACCCTCTCAATTTTATACAGCATGCGTTTCTGTGGCGTCCGTGCCACCATACCCCCCCCCCAGGTAGCGGAACTGATCAGTTTCCCAGCACAGGAGTTGCACGGACAGGAGGATAAGTCAATCACAGCCAGCCAGGGCCAATTAAGTGTCTAAGTTGTAGTAGTAGAAAGTAGTAGAAAATGCATTACATTGACAGTGTGAAGCATCTCAAGATTGCCGAAGGGAATGTATGGAAGTAAATAAAGTACCAACGAGTTAGATTAGTTAATCTGATTTCTGTAAGTAGATCTTCTCTACTGTGACAGTGGTGAACTGTGACCTATTTTACAGATCCGAAACGTTGTTATGTCCTGAGGAAGGTAGAAAATGTATACATGCTACTGCAACATGTCAATATTAGGGATAATATTCACACAATACATTCCACTTGGATAATCAAATAAGGATAGGGCAATGTTGAGCGTCACGTATGCGTCACGTATGTGATGTGAGAATAGTCCTATTTTGTGAAAGGAGTATACATTAACAAAGAAAGACAATTTTAAATAGTGTGTAAATACTTGTGGCTTGGATATGAGTAGTAGGCATTCAACATGTATGTGTAGAAGTCTGTCTTTAAAAATGTAAAGCCGGATATTAGAATGTAAGCTGGAACATGAGCAAGGATTAAATCTTTCCCACCAGCAGATCCTTCATGCAACCATGCCCTTCCTTAGCTCTGCTACCCGCCACAAATGCTGTCACCCGGGGCTTCACCATTGATGCAGTGTAAAAGCTGATCATACTCAACACAATATAAACAAGCATTTGCAATGCAATAGGTCACGCATTTGCGAGAGTTTAAGCTTTTGGCATTGTAAATGACAATGCCTTTTATTTATCTGTTTTTAAAAACCAACACATAAATGAAAAAGGCATTGTCATTTACAATGTCATTAGCTCAAGCTCTCGCAAATGTGAGACCTAATGCTTGTTTCTTGTTTTAACTGCAGCTGCAATGATGCTCCATGACCTGCCTTTCACCTTGGCTGTTGGCTCTAGCAGCAGGCATTATGTCATAACTCAAAAGTAATAACTTATTACAGATAAACAGCTACATCATTTCTTTATTAGAAATGACTAACAGTCACAACTTGACTGTAACAAGGGAACTAGAGACAGGTTTTTATACAGAGATTACACGCTGATGTATTATAACTGTGATAGTGCATGTTTTGAAGATACTTGACGGCTAATAACGAAAAAATAATGAATATACTCAGGATTATGATTTTTTCAGTGGAGCTGAGTTATTGAGTTATTGATGTGCTATAATAGTTTGTTACCTTAAAATGCAATAAGGATTTGAATTTAACAAGCTTGCACAACGAAATGTAAAAAAAAACCCATCAAACTGTGCATTAATAATAACAAACAGGTGATCACCAGGGATATATTGCTTGTGTGTTTTAAAAAAACGTGAGGGGGGCAATCTATCATGGGACAAGGTGGCCCACGGTTCCCATGCACTAACAAAAGAGCCCGATTTCATATTTAATTAAAATCGAAAAGTTAAGATATGCTACACACATTTGCAGTTTTCGGTTGCGTTGTGCAAGTTTTCTTTACATTTACCAGGAACATCTACTATGTAAAGTTCTTATCAAAAGAACTCTGAATAGAAACTCCCACTCTGTTTGACCTAACCCTGGCAACATTAACAGTTCCAGTGGTGGTTCCTCGAGGCAACCATCTGAACAGGATCTAAGATTTCAGACTCCCACTCCCAAAGTTTGATCTCAGAAGTAAACATGAAGAGTAGGAGCGGCCATACAGACTCCTTGAACCTGGAATCATATCAGGGTTTAAAGAAAGGATAAGCAGAAAAGGATCATGCTTGCTACAAATCAAAGCTGCTAATTCTGAAGCTACCTTATATCGTCTCATTTTCCACCAAGACATACTAACTTAAGAATTCAAGCTTACCACCTTTAAGGGACAATTCAGCTTTGGCATGCAGTTCAAACACTTCCAGGAACTCGTGTCAAAGGTCAATCCAACTGAGGGGCTTGGATACTCAGAATGCTATATATGCCAATTCAGACAAATATGTAGATTGGAAATCCAAAAGAATATTCTGAAACGAGATTAACAAGCTACTCTTCCTCAAATGAAAATTGAGGCGGCAGACTTTACTCCCACTTAACATGAAGCAGTTGTTTAGTTGTGAAAAGTAGAATGCTGCAACTTTCAAGCGAGGACAGGGCGTGCTCTGCAGGAACGATCCTGGTTCGGAATGCTCTGCAAAATTCTCACTCTTGTATTCCACAGCAGCTACATTGAACAATGACCTGCCGCCAATCTCCAACTGAGCGACAGAGTTCGGTTAAAGCAGCATGCACAAACTGCATGCGGATAATCGCTAAGTGGATTTACCGTACCTGAATGAAACTTAAACCAGTAGAGATCAGGAGGGTGGCAGAGGCGCCAGCACGGATTCTATAAAAGCTATGCCTAAAGATGCTTATCAACTTTCTACACTAACTGCATAACGATGGATTTTCATCCATATGGGTTGAGGGAGTTGCTAGGGCCAGATTTTTCCACCTGAAACCAGCAATGAAATCTTTCCTGGCATCACCTTCCTACATTATCTATCGTGGTCATATCTAGAAAATATTGTGTCGCGGCCTTCCAAATTACTGCTTGAAGAGGCGAGATATTCCAGAGTGTAGCTCCATGTTTGCAGAGTAAAACAACTCCGAACAACAACATGGACAAAGTGTCACTGAGTGCAAGCCTTTCCTCCACCTGTGGTTTCCGTATCTAAGCAATTGCCAAGGATGCCCAAGATAACTTGTCATTAGTAAATTCTCCTTGCACAAAATTATACGATGCATGAGAGGTATTTTACATAGGGGAAGACATTCTCTGAAACAACGTTGGTTAAGGGTTACCAAATGCGAGCATTCTTAGAATCTACTCCTAGATAAGACTCTCTGTGACAGTGTCACACAGGGCCAAAAGATTTCTCGGGTAGCTCTTTACAACCCAACAAAACCTCTTTGCAGGGTCAGCTAGCTTCCTGCTCAATTACTCATGACGTGACCGACTCAACCATCACGGACTAGTAGTCAAAGCACCAGAGGCATAGGCGAGACATAGGCGCTGTTGCCTCCACCAATCAATAAACTACTCCCTTTAACTGTGTTTATAAGTGTGCTCTCAAGAGATGTGCATCACTCCAACGCCCCAGGAGTCTGCATAAGCTATATATAACTACCTCTTTTACATTTAACTGAATTTTAAAAAGGAAAAACAATTGAAACTCCGCTCACAAACAGGGAATACTGAACAGATAATCTTAAAAATGTCACTTTCGTTACAAGGGGTTTGTCATAGTCTAGACGACCCGTGCATGGGACACATTCTACAGTCTACACAAGTCCTCTGGGTTTCAGGGGCTGGCGAACAGGGAATCCTTTACCAATTACCATAAGGCGATCTCGGACTTTCACTTTCCCAGAAGTTAAAAAACACACACACGCGCGCATGTCTCTCAGCATACTCAAGTGGCATTGACTGGACTCCGCACTATATGGAAGTCACCCTTTAAACGATTGGTTACCTAGGGCCACTTCACAGACATACAGCCCCAGCTCCAGTATGCATTTATGACCCATCTGTTCTCGGGCTGTCGAGATGTTCTCCCTGCAGGGCTACGCTTCGGTCATTGCTCCTAATTTGTGACCTATCCGGCTAACCGTAACGTAAACTTTGTTACCCGATCGGTAACTCCAGGTGTGCTATCGATTTGCCGTTGTAATAGTTTATTCCAGATTAAAATCATCCGCAAATTTAAACCATCTTCCAAAATACAGGTAAAAATTGTGTGGGAAGCAGTCACAGGAGTTGGTTCCTTCGGCCCAGTCTGTATATATACTTACACTTGTATGTATAATTTTTTACTGCATGTGTGGGCGAAGATGTGAACGCATTGTAGACAGCTGAAGCTTTGGAGTGGGATGGGTGGTGTGAGTGGGAGGGAGGTGTGGGTGGGGGCGGGGGAGGTGTGTATGTGGGGGGGTTGGTGTGTGCGTGTTACTTTGTCTGCCTTTTCCTACGTGCTGCCAGTCGAGGACCAGAACTGCTTACCGGGCTGTGCTGTAACAATACAGCGCCGGCTCGCTCCGAGCTAGCGCTCACCGAGTGAACTTTTGACCTGACCAGGCTGAAAAGTTTCAGAACGCCCCGCTCCGAGCTACACAAAGTTCACCAAAACAAGCCTGCCTCTCACTCCAGAGTCAGCAAGACACACTCCCGTGTACCAACAGCTACTGCTGGACTCTTCTGGTGCACGGGGTATTTATTCCATTACTGGATTTAACAGAGGGCTCCCTCCCTGCCAGTGGTGAGCTTCACAGCCTGACCCGGTACTAAATAGAGGGGACTGTGAGATGACACATCTTCCCATGTCATGCGAGACAGACCCCCCCATCCACCCGTGGCTTTTGAGTCAATGCTGCTGATGCTGCGAAGGGAAGAAGCCACAGTGCACTCGTGTTTTTAGGGGACATAGCTTCTACTGGTTCAGCAGGTGCAATGGCACCAACGCCCAAAGGCACGTGGGGCACTCAGAACCCCGATTGTTGCTATATTTTATAATCAAGCAGCAGGCATGGGTCACTTACTTCCTTGCACTAGAGCCCTCGACACCCTGGCTACGCTACAAGAAAAATTATAACAAGGAAGGATCGAAAAGGTTCCGTGTCTGGCGAAAGCTGGTTGTAAACACACACAAGTCACTTTGGGTCTCATGCATCAAAATAATGATTTGGGAGTCCTATACTAGGGATATTTGTTTAAAAAAGTTCCTATGCCACCCTTCCCCGCAGGCTACTATCAGAATTTTTTGATAAGGTCCCCATTACAATAAAACTAATTGATGGAGCTAAAGATTCTTGTGCGCCTGCTGGAATGAGATCAGTTGACTGACTAAATCCTTGTAGCGTTTTTGGTTTATGTACGTAATTCAGCGTATTGGGTCTTCCATGAAGAGGAGATGTAGCCTATCCATGTGGGCAAAACGCCTCGTCCGAATTAGTAAGCGCTATCTTAAACATTACAAAAGACGAAACAATGGCATACCAGTCCTCATCCATACACAAAACAAGCGGCAGTGAAAGCAATCGCGAAAGCGATCGCAATTGAAAAACAAACACGCCCGCGAGTGGTGCACGCGCCACAGCGAGACATGTATTTCAATTATTGCGCCCGTGTCTGGGCGCGATAATTGAAAACACATGTCAGCAATGCGTGTAATAGACACCAATAGGCCATGGGTGGAGCAATGTGCCCGCCTTTGGCCAATTGCCTGCTGTCTTTCATAAAAAGACGCACGCAAAGGCCAATAGCGTGGGCCAAAAGGAAAAGCACACGCATGAGCATGTGCGATTCCTAGGTCCATTTCCAAACCCCCTACAAAAAGTCTCTCGCTGCACGAGCAGGGCTACGCACTGCACTGCTAGGCGCGAGACCTAAAAATGATGTTGACAATAAAACACTAATGTGCATTCTGCACGCGTCTAGAAACACAACACTGAAACTGATAAAAGCTGAAGTACCAACACCATAAGAATGTGCTTGGATTTGTAGAAATAGAAGAATCTAGATACAGTGAGTTTGACATGCATATTAGCTCATTACATCATGTTTTAACAAATTCGATATGAAAGAAGCAAATTATCAATATGAAGCAGTATATCTATATAACAAATGTGCAAATATTAATGTTGAAACGTGGCATCTTCTACCTTCATTGTAATGCACCATAACAAATGAAAAAGTGGTTCAAAATATTTTTGCAATATGTTTTATGAATAAAACTTTCAGTATAAATGCTCGATAGTATAAGATTCTTAGATTTCTTAAAATGATATCATTTTAATGATTTTTAGGAATAGTTTGCAAGTAGGTACTTTTAAAATGTTGGTAGTAGGCCATAATTAGAGTTGAACATTTATGTGCAATTATCACTGATAATGTTACAATTATTTCCATATATGATATGCTTGATGTGTTTTGTTATGCTTGAACTTAATTATGAGTTTATTTTTCCTTCTGCTGCATTATTTCATAGCCTGGTTTAATGTACTTTTGTTACGTTTCCTCAAATGTTGCTTTCTGTTCTGCTTATGCAACATTCTTCAATCAATAGACACTTTTTCCATTTCTTCATTGTGAGTGAATTGATGGGAACTCGACCCTTCAACTTAATCCATGAATAGCAACAAAGTAAATAGGTTCTTTGTCAACTAACCTGTGAGGACGTAATGGACAGTCGTTTCTCATGAGCAACTTGGGAAAATATGTAGGATTATCAATCTTGTATCAGATGAGAGGAAGAATGATCACATGATGATCAGACCATTGTATGGTGAAAAAGTATGTCACAGATAGACTATTTGGAGAATAAAAAGTGGCTTTCTAAGGAGGAGTCGGGGCACTTTTCCCATATCCTCCAGAGCCTGAAGGTCTGTGCGCATTTTCCCTATACTCTCTATCCTCCATTGCTGATTGCCTGCCTGATTACCTTTTCATGCCCTTGCCTTTTTAGGTCAAGCCTCAACAGCGCTTGCGCTGTTTGCAAGACCTGTTGTATTGTATTCTATATGGTTTAAAATTTTAAGTGGTATCTATTGGCGGTTGCTTTTGCCATTCAGAAATGCAGGCTTTTTATTGGTGTTGTTTAGCAACTGTCCCTCCCTTGTATGCTTGTGGCGATGTTGTTTGGTCATCACACTGTGATGGCCCCTACTACTTTCATGTTTTCTATTTACTTTCAGATCTGGTTCAGAACAGATCTTCACAAATGCAATTGTGGCTGCTGCCGTGAGTTCATTGTTTTAAAAGCTGACTTCCCTGGAGTATAGCCGGGAGAAGAGCAGCCACGCACACGCCGTTCCATTTCCAGTGCGATTAATTTCTTCGGCATTCCGCTCACGTAGCGTACTCTTTATAGTGCCCCTGGGGCACAAGCAGGGACCGACTAGAGTGTTCCTGTTTCAGCACACACTCTACGGTCCCCCCAGGGTACAAGCAGGTATCCACTCCAGTGGGCCTTTGTTGTTGGGGAAACCCATGCACTGAAGAGTTTCCCATGGACCGGCATGTTTTCTAAAGACTCGCGCTGCACGCATGGTGCGCGCTGAGTCCTCCAAGCTGCTTCCTGACATCACCACCGCATTCAGGAAAAGGTTCTTTTTGTTTTAGTTTTCTGTGCTTCCCCATGGAACTCCTCATTTTATTTCGATTTCTGATGCTTGTTTAACACGAGGGAATGGGACCTAAAAACCTGTGGACTTGCATGATTGTGGGCTTTTGAAAACCTGCTTGGACCGTTGAATGAGGCTCTTGCCTGGTGGGGTAGAGGTGGACGAGCCAACAAGTTAAAAGGGGGAGCTGAACAAGAGCTGAGGTAATATATGGTCTGGCTCTTAAAACCTATGTTTTTTGTTTTTATTTGAGCAAGGGGAGCAAATGTTCCTAAAGCCTTGTGTGTAAGGATTTCCCCTGCAGTTGAGCCCATATGCACTCCGAGTTATATTCGGGGATCACGCCCTTGGTGTACGTTTTTTTCCCCTCCACTTTTCTGTTTTATATGTGGGCCTCCCCACTTGACACTGAAATACTCAGTCACTGAGTTGTTCACTACGAAGACCCAGTCCCATTGGCACCCCTCGGGCTTGCAAGAAGGGATACGCACATCCCATTATCTTGACAAAGAAAGATTTGGTGCACAAACAAAAATTTGAAGTTTTCTTTGTGGAAGGAAGCCTGTTCGTGGCACGATGAAATCCGATAAAGTACCTTTGACAATCTTTTTAGAATGAGAAGTGAAACCCATTCTTGTTTTACTTGGGAAAGGGAGATTGTTTTTGAGCGAGGCAGTCGCTCGCTTTCTTTCGAAGGTCTCTGGCAAGCCATCCGAGAGCGTCGTGCAAACAGTGCCGCAGATAGGTGTATAAAGCAAGGAACGTTTCCCCTAGAGTTTTGGACTGGTACCCAATGGACTTCTCACGTACCCACACCTACCTACTTCATATTTTTTGGCTAGTCTTTCGCTTATACGTTCTCTCGTCATATGTTAACCTCTTCCCCGCTCATGACGGAACCACTCCGTCATGAGCCACGGTTGCGCTGTGCTCATGACGGAGTGGTTCCATCATGCTGTGGCCGTTGGCGGCCGCTCCGCCCACGCAGCGCTAATTCCCCGCCTGTGCGGGCGATTAGCGCAGTGGGCGGAGACGTGACGGAACCACTCCGTCATGAGCACAGCTCAACCGTGGCTCGTGACGGAGTGGTTCCGTCACGAGCACAGCGCCACCGCACCTGCCCCTAAACCCCCAGCGCCGCGGCGGAATTCCTGCCGCGGCGAAGGGGTTAATGGGACATGGCTCTGCCTCACTGATTCAAACTGTGGTCACCTCTTTGTTTACTTGAAGCTGATGTTTTGTTTCAATCACTAATCGCCTCAGTTCTAAACAAGGACACATTTGATAGTATTTTAACATAGCCTACACTCTAATGTAATTTATGTAGAGTCCCTTTCAGTTGGCATATCTGGTTTATTTCACGATATATCTGGGAATGAGAAGTTGAGCATCTGTTTTACTCGTTCTGGATTGTACTTGGTAAGATGCACTTCGAGGAAAACATTATCGTTGTCGAACAAATACATTTGACGCCTACCTCTGTTATTTATTTGTTAATATATTCGCTCACCGGACAAGTATTACCCCTGAATTCCAGACTGATCTTGGTCCTGCTCTGGGGCCAGATTTTGCCTCTCGTAAAAAAATGATAATCATATGGTGCATGTGTTGAGCTGCTCCACTCACAACTGGGGAATCTAAGAATTTGAAAGAGATCCATAATTATTTGCAGTACTTGTATTTTTAACTAGTCATTGTCATTATCAAATGTTACTTTCAAGTACAATGTGGTCTAGTAGTTACAGATGCTGACTTTGAAATACGGAGTCGGGGTACCAGCTCGAGTCCCGACCTCGGCTCCTCATCCTGTGATTCTGGGCAAATCGCTTAATCTCATTGTGCCTAAAATGAGTTAATGTGTATTATAGTCCGTTTATTTTCTAAATCGCTCTAATGCCCTTGGGCTAGCTTCTTACTATTAAAGGGGAAAAAATTCTATTCGGCGCGATGCTTTCGGGGCTTGAGTGCAACTTAAACATTTTCTTGGGCACAACCTCTCATGAGGTAGCCCCACAGAAAATGTGGATTTAGACAAAACATAGTTGACCGTAGCTGCGCAGTACTGGATAGTACAGAATGAGCAGGATTGTGCTGTCTGGAATTTAGTATGCATTGAGATCCATGCTTTATAGTGATTATTGTTCTGTATGGGAAAGAATATATAAAGTGATACATGTAAATGCTGCCAGTGAGGTTCCATTGCCCTCCATTTGTTCACCATCTGTCACTATCTCCCTGTCAGTTTGTCATTTCTGGCACAATCGCTGTCTCCTTCCTCTGTCGCTCACTCTTCATTTCACTTCATTGCCTTTCTATTTTCCTTACATTTTCTTTTTGTCGATTATTATCCACTATCCTTTCTTTCTCCTAGTCACATTTATTTCCTTTCCAATTTTTATTCCTCTTTCTGTCTTTCCAGTCACTTTCTCTCTGAGACGATCATCCCATCACTCATGCCTTTTATCTATCACTCCTTCCTGTGAGCATAATATTTTATTGTAGAGCAGGGTCCATGAGATTTAAGGCCATAGCAGACTGGGACACATCTTGAAACAGGCCTGTTTACTCTAGAATTGCATGGCGTGTAAGTGAATAACAAGTGGTCTGATTTAACTTACTGAATTGCTGTTGTTGGTATGGGATTGTCCCCTGCATCCTGTAGGGGTGTGTTTCCCGGCCCAGAGTACTTAACTTCACGTGAATCAGGTATTGTGGCTTTTATTTTGGTCCTGGTAGCAGGCTAATCAATTTAGCGTGTGGGCAGCACTTTCTTGTCATCTGGAGTGGCATACCAAGTGTGCCCTCGCAGTGTTCAGAGGACTACAGTCTTTGTATTCAAACAGCACTTAGCCTTATTTAGGTCCTTGAACTGAAGGTTTTGCCTTATCTATGATCCATTTCTGCCATCATGGCCTCTGATGGAGCTGTTAAATCTGTATCAGGAGCAAACAAGCATTGGCAAATCATAATGCTGCTCCCACCTCCCCCCCACACCAACAAGGTTAATGTGTTGCACGTCTAAACACTTATTAGGGTCCTAAAGGCGAGACCTATTGGATATGCCAATGCTTGTTCCCTTTGCTAATGAACTTGCCTACTGTATGATTTGGAGCTGTCTGGTGAGAGACCAGACCTTAACTTTCCTGTTTATTGCTCCATTCTCTTTCCCATACCCATGGACGTTTCCTTAGTGGACTTTAACTTGATCCTTTTTCCCATGCTAAGAGAACTCTATTGAACTCTCACCATGTTGGTGGTAGGAAACCGTAATCTGAACCATGCTCTTTATGGATTCTTTTATTCAGCAATAAATTGATTTTGATTAAATGTGTGGTTTTATACTGTGAGCTGCAAGACTCATGATTTCCTCTGTCCAGTCAAAAAGCTCCCCATCTCATGTTTCAGCAAAAGGATTGATGGAGTACTGATGTAGTCACCACAACTTGTAGCAGCAAAAGAGTGAGTATTAACAGGGATGTGCGTTGTGATTGCTTTGGCTTAGAGTGCAGTGTTTTAAAATATGTGATGTTGCGCCAAGCTGAAAAAGTTGTGCGCCATATCTCTTAATGCAAAGAAGTTGAAGTTGAACTTGTTATCAGGTCTGTTTGTGGCCTAAGATCCCGTGGTGGTCTCAGTTTAGAAGACCCTCACTAAGTTGAAGGTGGTTCGGAGAACACTGCTTCATCTCCCAGCACAGTGCACTCCTTAGTATTATGGTAAATGCAGTTCACGGTAAATGCTTACTCAAATATTTACTGGAGTATTTCACCAAAGTTGGTGCAGGTTACTGCTGTAAATCTCTAGACACGTGTTTCTTGATATCATCCGTCATCAGTAGAGACAAAAAGAAAATTAATCAGGGGTTGCTTGAGAAGGCTGACACAATCCCTTCAGGTCTCAGTACCTCTCATTGGCACGCAGGTGCATCACCAAAAGCTTGTCAGCTCAATGACTCAAGGGAGTCTTTTCAAAATGAAGGGGGGTGGGAGCACACCGCTTCCCCACCCATCACAGTTCTAAAGCTAAGGGGTGAACTGTGCTTGGAGGTGAATCAGTGTGCTCCCATCCCCCTTCGATCTGAAAGGGCTCCCATGAGCCACTGAGCTGACGAGCTTTCGGAGATGCACCTGTGCGCCTGTGAGAGGCACTGAGACCTGAAAAGATTGTGGCAGCTTGCTCAGCAACCACAGACATTTTTTGTTCTTTTATCTCTGCTAATGCCCAGAAACACATGTGTCTAGAGATTGACAGCACTAACCTGCACCAACATTGGTGAAACACTTCAGCAAAAACTCAAGTAAGCATTTAAAATGAACTGCATTTACCATAATGCTAAGGGGTGAACTGTGCTGGGAGGTGAAGCAGTGTGCTCCCATCCCTCTTTTGTTCACCCTGAGTAATTTGTATGCTGTGTTGTGGTGTTTGCCGTGAGACATCGTCAACAACATATTATGGATAGGAACTTGCTTTTGTATGATAGTGGTAAGCGCTTGTTATATTGATCACAGGTGCACAGTGAATAACTGAATCAATTAGAGTGAGACTCTGCTAGTCGAGTTCTCATTTGAAGTGAATGATAAAGATAGGTAAAGAAATAATATTATTTTGTATTACCTTTTGAGTGAGAGACATCTTTTTCCTTTAGTGGAGTAGACTGATTTTAGTTGATGAAATTGTTTTCATATTGTATTGTGAATTTACTTAGAAAACGCATTGAAGAAAATTGTGACGGAGGGTGAGCTGCTGCCAGGAGCGAGATTGACGTCATAGGGTGTCACGCTGTGATTGGTCAGTTGGTGTAAAGCTGCTCTGAGATTGGTTGACTGCGTCACAGAAAGTCTCATTGTTATTGGTTGTGATCACCAAACTAGAGAATTGTGGGTGAATTTAATTTCCTGGTTTTGTTGAAAACATTTGTGAAATACAAAATTGATTAAAAAATACATTTTTCAAAGCTTTATGAAAATTAATACAAGGAAATGTGACCATACCTGATAGAGTAGGCGAAGATGTACTGCCTGAGGGTATGCTAGGATACACCGTATTGATGGATAAAGGATTACATCCATGTATTTAGCTTGAACAATGGCACAACATTACAGAGAAAGATGAGGTCCTACGGTTTCCTAGTTATGGGACATTTAATCTGAGAATCATTGAGAATTTAAGGAGGAAATTATATGAAATGAGACCACCTCCTGGACCTGCTCAGTTTGAGGTATTAAATACTTGGGAACACATAGCCCATCAGAAAGAGAAATAAAAATATCAGGGAAGGTATAGCAGAGCCATAGATCAGTATGCAGAAGCAAGATGGGATGCACAACAAAAAGTATGGATGTACAAGTTCTAATTTAAATCAGATACAATTTGATCCTACAAGCAGAATGGTTCAGAAGTTACTACTTTTTTACGTCCCCAGGACAAGTGAGCCTCCTCAAATAAGTTATAATGCTTCTGAAATGACTGCGCCAATAGGAATTTCAGTTCCTGATACATTTGCATTAAATGTGCAACCTGAAAGTAGAAATGTAGCCACTGGATATTTGTATTTGAATACTCCAAAAGAACAACCAGGAGTTACTCCTCAAATATTTGATGATTGGCTTAAAGATTTCAGAACCCCAATTAATAATCAAAGTCCTGAAACGAAAGGTAAGGACATTAGATATGGCCAAGCTGATGGTAGAGTTAGAAGAAATGATTTTGGTAACTCTTAGTCCATCTCGGTTAGATACTTACCAGGAGGAGGAACTATTGTTTCACTCTAAAGATATTATCCAATGAGCTAGACAGACACACAAGAAGCTGATTTAATTGGCTCAGAAATATGGAATTGATGTTCAGAGACCAAAGGATTTACAAAGGACATACAGATTATACTTTTGCGCCTGAGCTTTTTACTAACATGTTGCCACCTGGAATAAAATTGCAGATTAAGGAACTAATAACACTAATCAGGAAATTGAGCAAGAGAGAGAGAAATGGGAAGGTAGGTGGTCAAAAAAGAAAGAAATAAAGAAATTTAGAATGCAGACACCTCCAGTTGTTATCGACTGAGGAGATGAAGAAAAACAGATGCTTCCTATGAGGGAAGTGCCTGGTGGAGGATGTGTGGACTAGGTCTGATATTTTGTCTTTTACCAATCAATTTCCGAACTTGAGAAGAACATCCAGTGAAATGTTACAGACAGATTGAAAGATATGCGAAAATTTCAAAAGTTTTATGAGTTGACTTGAATACGTTGCTTGACATCATGGTTCCAGGTGATATATGGGCGGAGTGCAAACTTTCTGTGAATTTTCCTGATACAGAAACAGACAGAGATCCCAAAACAGATGCATCATCTCTGCAATATTAAAGAAATACCAACACGTAATAAATCACCTAAAAACTAAGATTTCTCCTATAGAGATTGATTGGTTAAAGATTGACAGATCGACCCAAGAACTTAAAGAATCAGTTCATGCCTATTAACCAGAGATTGATAAAGGTTTTCAGACAGGACAGTGGAATGGAAAATGTGGCTGAGAAAGATAGGACATTTTGTTTTCAGATTTGTGAATGGTTTGAGACACGAGATTTCTTCCATGATTTATCAGCATTTAATCTGTTGGCAAAATAGACCACTTGATGATGTTTTGCCCTATGCCAAATACTGCTGGGCTGAATGAATTAATAAATTTTACATTTATAACCGAGGGAGTGTCCCCGTGCTAAAACAGGGTTTAGCAGCTCAGGGAGAAAAGGGCTTCTAAGTGTGTCTAAAGAGCCAGGTCTTCAGATTTTTATGGAACTTTGCCTCGGACTGTTCAAGTCTCAGGTCGATTGGCATTGAATTCCATAGATTGGCTGCGCGCAGCCCAACAGACGTGCACGAAGTACTCTGGGAATTAAAGCCAGTGCTGCTTTTCCAGATCTAAGTGCTCTGGAAGGAGTTTGAGCCTTGATCAGGAGGAAGAGATAACTGGGACCCCTCCGATACATTATCCTGTGCATGAAACACAGAGCTTTAAATTCGATTCTGTGTTTGACTGAGAGCCAGTGAAGTTCAGCCAAACCGTGGCTAATGGAAGACCATTTTGGTTGTCTTAGAAGCATCCTGGCTGCCGCATTTTGTATCCTTTGTAGCATTGCCAGCCTACCTCTCGAAGCACCCAAGTGGAGCACATTACAGTAGTAGAGCCGCAACATCAGCAAGGCCTGCACAACTGTCTTTTGTGCTGCAGCCGGTATTAGTCTCAGAAGCTACTTTAACAGTCTCAGCACCCTGAGCATACGCCTTGTGTAAGCCCTGATCAGACTTTGAAAAGATAGCTGTGCCTCAAAGAGGATGCCTAGATTTTTCACTATGGGTTTTGGGATCGGGGTGGGGCCTAGATTTACCGGTCACCATGCCGTGGACCATATAAAGGGCTGTTTCCCTACCACCAGCACCTATGCTTTCTCTGCATTCAACTTCAGGCAGCTAGCCTGCATCCATGTCGCTAGATGAGATTGAAGTGAAACACAAGTGAAACCCAAGACGTTGAAAGAGAAGCTAATGACTGCACAAATAAAAGCCTTGCAGAAGGTCAGAATCGGTCAGGATTTATAAATACGGTTCTGGTAGAGGGCGGATATAATCAAGTTCCGATGATGCAAGGTGTTCATGGTTTTCAACAGCAGAATTTTCAGTCACAGGGTAGAGGTTGTTGTGTCCCAGTAGATTCTAGAATGGGTGTTGATGTGTCGGCTTTGAAGAAAATAAATCAATGTCACATGTACTGAAAATGTGAGCATTGGAAATGTGAGTGTAGATTTAATGTGAACAATGCTGGAAATCTGATACAGAATAGAGGGTATGCATAGTCTCAAGGAAATAACATGGCCTAGACTCAGCAGACACAAAGACAGAGAGTTCAAAATCCTAATAAATCCCAATCAATGCAGATGCCACAAGCTCTGATGCCTCAACAGAATATTCATGTACAAAGGCATATTATGAATCAGAGTCAGCAGACAAATAGAAACTCTTCCCCACGTCAAAATGTATTGCAACAGTATTTGATTCAGGCAGACGATTTCAATCAGGACCTGCAAGCCTTATGGTGCCTGGGGGGGAAGACCTGCGTGCTTGACGCAGCTTTAGAGGTAGTCAAGAGTGGTCCATATGTGGATGAAGATAAATGGGAGTCATGTCTAATTCCTTGTTGAAACGAGTGCTACCCGCTCTACTGTAAGAACAGCAGATGTTCCTAACCTACCCTTCTTGGGAGAAAGTATCCAAGTTGTAGGAGTTTCAAATAAAAAGTTGTGCACCCCAATTTCTGAAGCAGTTCCTGTTAAAATAGTTGGACTTTGAGGGGGTGTGATTCAAGTCCAATTAATCTACTTGGACGTGACTTATTGTGGAATCCTAATTGTTCCATCTATTGCACTCCAAAGGGTATTGAATTTCATACCAATGATGAGGGAGTTGTTGTTCCAATTTGACTCCAGAAACTATTGTTGGTAGGGCTCCTGTGATCAACACAATGATTGAGCGAGGGATCCAAAAGGAGATAATGGGGAGTCTATGTAACTCTCCAATTATCGGCCTGCAGAAGCTGAATATCAAGTATCGTAATGTGCAGGATTTGCAGAAGGTGAATGAAATAGTTGTTTCATGTTGTCCTGTGGTACCAAATCCAGCTGTGATAATATTTCAGATTCCATGCAAGGTTGACTGGTTTTCTGTCACTGACTTGTGTTAGACCTTTTTTTATCTATCCTGGCCTTTGCATGAGGATAGTCTGTTCCTCTGTGCTCTCCGTTTCGGCATTCATGTCTTGGCATGGTGCCGAGTCCCACAAGGGTATACGGAGAGCCCCTCAATATTCAATCAAATTCTCAAAAAGAATCTAGAGTCTCTGATAATGCCAAATCATTCAGTGCTAGTACAGGATATTGACAACCTGCTGGTGGCATCAAATATTAAGGAAGCTGCAAGATTGATACAATTGCACTTTTAAATCATCTGGCCGAAAAATGACATAAAGCATCCCTGACTAAGATACAGTTTGCCAAACTGAAGTCCTGTACTTAGGACACCACATTGAAAAAGAAGAAAGGAAAGTGTCTAAAGAAAGAATCTCCACGATTCTTAACATGACGTCGCCAACTACCCAAAAATAATTCAGCATGTTCCTAGGCATGGTGAGCTACTGTTGAGAATGGATTCCAAACTTGTCTTTGACAGCAAAACCTCTCCAGAGGTTAACTTACAAAGAAGTGTCTGATCATGTACCTTGGGATGACAGTTGTATGACTGCCTTCACTGAGCTGCGAGAATTCCTTTGTAGGGCCCCGGCTCTGGGAATGCCTGATTAAAACAAGTGCTTTGTGTTGCTTTTTAGCGATAGAGAAGGCTGCGCTCTTTTAGTACTTACAAAAATGCATAGAAGAAGTCGCAGGCTGATCGTCTATTTTTTGGCGACTCTTGATCCCGTTGCTGTAGCTTTGCCTGAATGTTTGAAAGTGGTCATTGGGCATCCACTGACTGTGTTTGTGTCCCATTCAGTGGAAATACTGTCTACCCATAATCGGACACAGTATCTGACTAACAGCAGACTTACAAAATATGAGCAAATACTTTTGGGCGCAGAGAATGTGACCCTTAAAAGGTGCACTATCATGAATCTATCCACTCTGTTGCCACTGCCTGGAAATGAAACTGCGCCAGCTGAAGTTGAACATGATTGCTTGGATGTCACTGAGTTATGCACAATGCCATGACCTGGTATACAGGATAAACCCATGCCTGAATCTGATCATGTATTGTTTGTTGATGGGTCCTGTTTGCAAAACAATGAAGGAAATCTGAAAGTTGCTTAGGCTGTTTGTGCAGTTGCAGGTGTTGTTGAAGCGTCATGGTTGCAAGGAGTGTATTCAACAAAGGTTGCTGAATTGATTTAATTGACACAGGCTTGTTGCATTTCAGAACAACTCAGGGTGACAATCTTTACCGATAGTCAATACAGCTTTGGAGTCGTACATGACTTCGAGCAATTGTCGTCACTTTGCAGGTACATGACTTCCTCCGGATCGCCTATACGAAATGAGGAAAGTGTAAGTAACCTTTTGCGGTCCTTACAATTGCCTGCACAAATTGCAGTAGTTAAATGCATAGATCATGGGCAAGGCACTGACTATGTGACTGTTGGCAATAGATACGCTGACGAGATTGCAAATATTGCGTATTAAATGCCCATATATTTAATGTGGGTTTGGTCTACAAAACATCAGATGTTACAAATTGCAACCTGTCATTGACTGCTATAGACACATGAGAAGCGATTTGGACATTGCAGGAGGAAGTGACAGAAGCTGAACAGTGAAGTTGGGTGCAAGCTGGATGCACCAAGAGGGAACATGAAGTTTGGGTTTACACTGATACCAGACCTGTATTACCTGATAGTCTGTTGCCACCTATGGTTACAAACAAAAAGAGTCCATCTGTCACTCATGGACTTGCCTTCCACTTTCAGTTGAAAAACAGAATGTTTTCTTCAGACAACCCTCACCCACCTTGGTTTCCCCTTGGTGGCATGCTTCATCATTGGGTCCTTCCCGTTCGGAACAGGGCATGCTGCGACCTACGAGTTACATGGGAGCACTTATTGATGTATACTCGATGAATAAAGATGTAAAGACTAGGGGTGGGGGAGGGTGGGCTAAGAGAATTAAAAATACTTGTATAGTAGGAAAGATTTTATTTGTACCTCTAGTAGGTATAATTAAAAACGGGGAAGATATAAAACTCAATGGAATAATGTTCCTCAGTTTCAAACGGTCTGCATGTTTCAAGCCCTACCTCAAAGTTTTGCATCAGGACCAAGAATAACTACTCCCTGATAACACTCCTATAAAAAAATTAGCTGCAAAATAACTGCATGGTCCTACACATGTAGGAAGAGATGCAATGATGGGCCTCTTTCGACAGGTGTGGTTCAATCCCAAATTCAGATTGATTGCTGAAAATCAGTGCCATTGCTGTGTAGTGTGTCAACAACAAAATGATGGAAGAAAACACAAGTTACAATGAGTCATGTAGGGAGATTGGGAGGTCCCTTTAACCGAATGCAAATGGACTTCATTGAGATGCACCTTTGCAATGGTTTGAGATATATTTTGATCATTGTTTGCATTTTCTCAGAATGGGAGGAAGCTTATCCAACAGGAAGAAATGAAAGTCTCACAGTAGCTAAATTATTGTTGAGGGAGTTGACCATATAACTCTAATGTGCATTTTGCACATGCCTAGAAGAACAACACTGAAGCTGAGAAAAGCTGAAGTACCAGCACTGTAAGAGTGTGTTTGGATTTGTAGCAATAGAAGAATCAAGATACAATGAGTGTGACATGCTTATTAACTGATTACCTTATATTTTAACAAAGTCGTTATGAAAGATTATTGATGAAAATGCTTTCTATGATGCAAATTATCAATATGAAGTAGTATATCTATGTAACAAATGAGTCGCATACAATTGTGCAAATATTAACATATTTTGCCTTCATTGTAATGCATCATAACAAATGAAAAAGTGGTGCAAAATATTTATGCAATATGTTTTATGAATAGGCTGTATTGTTTCATAGCCCTGTTTAATGGACTTTTGTTACGTTTCCTCAAATGTTACTTTATCTGTTCTGTTTATGCAACATTCTTTAATCAATAGATACTTTTCCCAGTACTTCATTGTGAGTGAATTGATGGGAACTTGACCCTTTGAATTAATCCATGAAGTGCAACAAAGTAAATGGGCTCTTATCAACTAACCTGTAAAGACAGAATGGACAGTCATTTCTCATGAGTGACATATGAAAATACATTATCAATTTTTATCAATTTTGTACGTGGAGAGTGGAAGAATGATCACATGATGGTAAGGCCGTTGTATGGTGACAAATGATGTCCCAGATGGATTATTTAGAGCACGGGTACTCATAGTACGGCCCGCGGGCCGCTAGCGGCCCGGCAAGCCTTCCTTGGCGGCCCACGGACCTTGCAGGCAACATACCTCTGTGGTTTTTATATCGCCGGTTGCAGCAGCGCGGAGCTATGGGGGCCGGGCGATTCTTTTAAAAACCATTCACTTGTTAATAAGGCTTTGTTCTATTTCACCTCTTCTTAGCGCCCCTGCATCTCCACTCTGATTGAGTGGAGATGCAGGGGCGCTAAGAAATGGTGAAATTCAACGCCTCATTAACAAGTGAATGGTCTTTAAAAGACCTGTGAAGTACTTGGGTGCGGCGGCTGTGTGTGTTCCATGGAAGCTGTCTCAGCGCGGGGTGAGGTGACAGGGACAGCAGGGTGAGGTGGGGGGGGGCCGCAGCTAGTGAGAGCAGCGGGTGAGTTTACAGCAGAAGGAAGACAGAGTGCGACAGAGGGAGGGAGAGAGAGAGGGAGAGGGGGAAGACAGAGAGCGGGAGACAGAGAGGGAGAGACAGAGAGAGAGGGAGACAGACAAGACAGAGGGAGAGGAAGGGAGAGGGAGGGAGGGAGGGAGACAGAGGGAGAAGAGAGGGAGGGAGGGAGAGATAGAGAGAGGGAGGGAGGGAGACAGAGAGGGGGAGGGAGGGTGACAGAGGTAGGGAGACAGAGAGGGAGGGAGACAAACACAGTGAGTGAGACAGAGGGAGAGAGAGAGATAGAGGGAGGGAAACAGGGAGAGGGAAGGAGAGAGAGGGAGGGAGATAGAGAGAGGGAGACAGAGTGAGTGAGACAGAGGGAGGGAGGGAGACAGAGAGGGAGGGAGACAAGAGGGAGGGAGACAAGAGGGAGGGAGACGGAGGGAGGGAGAGGGAGGGAGGGAGACAGAGAGAGGGAGACAAACAGAGTGAGTGAGACAGAGGGAGGGAGACAGAGAGAGAGGGAGGGAGGAGGGAGACAAGAGGGAGGGAGACAGAGGGAGGGAGACAGAGGGAGGGGGAGGGAGAGAGAGAGAGAGGGAGACAGAGAGAGAGGGAGAGAGGGAGACAGAGAGAGAGAGAGGGAGACAGATAGAGGGAGAGGGAGGGAGAGAGAGGGAGGGAGAGAGAGAGAGAGAGAGAGAGAGGGTGAGGGAGGGAGACAGAGAGGGGGAGGGAGGGAGGGAGACAGAGGGAGGGAGACAGAGAGGGAGGGATACAAACACAGTGAGTGAGACAGAGGGAGAGAGAGAGATAGAGGGAGGGAGAGGGAGAGGGAGGGAGACAGGGAGAGGGAAAGAGAGAGAGGGAGGGAGACAGAGAGAGGGAGACAAACAGAGTGAGTGAGACAGAGGGAGGGAGGGAGACAGAGAGGGAGGGAGAAAAGAGGGAGGGAGACAGAGGGAGGGAGACGGAGTGAGGGAGAGGGAGGGAGGGAGACAGAGAGAGAGGGAGACAAACAGAGTGAGTGAGACAGAGGGAGGGAGGGAGACAGAGAGAGAGGGAGGGAGACAGAGGGAGGGAGACGGAGGGAGGGAGAGGGAGGAAAGGAGAGAGAGCGGGATACAGAGAGAGAGGGAGACAGAGAGAGGGAGACAGAGAGAGAGGGAGGGAGACAGAGAGAGAGGGAGACAGACAGAGTGAGTGAGACAGGGGGAGGGAGGGAGACAGAGAGGGAGGGAGACAGAGACAGACAAGAGGGAGACAGACAAGAGGGAGGGAGACAAGAGGGAGGGAGACAGATGGAGGGAGACAGAGGTAGGGAGACAGAGGGAGGCAGAGAGACGGAGACAGAGGGAGGGAGACAGAGAGAAAGGGAGAGAGAGAGAGAGAGAGGGATGGAGACAGGGAGAGGGAAGGAGACAGAGAGAGAGGGAGACAAACAGAGTGAGTGAGACAGAGGGAGACAGAGGGAGGGAGGGAAACAGAGAGGGAGGGAGACAAGAGGGAGGGAGACAAGAGGGAGGGAGACATACAGAGGGAGGGAGAGGGAGGGAGGGACTGAGACAGAGAGAGGGAGGGAGACACAGAGTGAGTGAGACAGAGGGAGACAGAGACAGAGGGAGGGAGACAGGGAGGGAGAGAGAGAGAGGGAGGGAGGGAGAGAGAAAGGGAGACAGAGTGAGGGAGACAGAGGGAGAGCGATAGATAGATAGATAGATAGATAGATAGATAGATAGATAGATAGATAGATAGATAGATAGATAGATAGATAGATAGATAGATAGATAGATAGATAGATAGATAGATAGATAGATAGATAGATAGATAGATAGAGAGACAGAGAGAGGGAGAGTGATAGAGAGAGAGAGAGAGTGATAGAGGGAGGGAGGGAGACAGAGTGAGATAGATAGATAGATAGATAGATAGATAGATAGATAGATAGATAGATAGATAGATAGATAGATAGATAGATAGATAGATAGATAGATAGATAGATAGATAGATAGATAGATAGATAGATAGATAGATAGATAGATAGATAGATAGATAGATAGATAGATAGATATGTGTGAATGCCGGGTCTGGTGGCTCAGTGGACGAAGGCGCCCGCTGCAGGGGCTTGTGTTCAACCTCATGGTCACAGTTTTTTTTTGCTCTAGCCCCGCCCCCTCCCCCACTGCCCCCGCCCCCACCGGTGCGGCCCTTGGCCACAAACCACACTGTCAATTTGGCCCCCGAGAGGAAGTTTGTGAGTACCCATGATTTAGAGTATAAAAAGTAGATTTCCAAGGAGGAAGAGGTGCCTTTTTTCCATATCTATCGGAGCCTCAGGGTCTATGCTCCTTTTCCCTATACTCTCTATCTTTCATTGTCAACAGCCTGCCTGATTACCTTTACATGCCCTTGCCATTTTCCCTTGGCTGTTGAACTTGCCTGCTGGACAATTTTGAGCTGTCTGGTGAGAGACCAGACCTGAACTTCCCTGTTTATTGCTCAATTCCCTTGCCAATGCCCATGGACTTTTCCTTATTGGACTTTAACTTGAGCCCTTTTCCCATGGTAAGAGAACTCTATTGAACAATCCTATCCCCTTTGTTGGTGGTAGGAAACCTTAACCTGAACCATCCTCTTTATGCATTCTTTTATCCAGCAATAGAGTTTATGTTGATTAAATGTGTGGTTTTATACTACGAGCTGTAAGACTCCTGACTGAACTTCTAAAAATTTTACTTATATGCATTGATTTTGGATCTTTAATACAATAACCATATTATCTAAATTTGTCTGAGTCTTTTATTGTGTCTTAATGTTCTTTCTATGGAAACTGTGCTTACAATGGTCTGATTTCTATTGCATGATAGCAAGAGTCATAATTTGTGAGTTGGCTACTAATTATTGGTCCGCATTGGGTGGCCAACAGTTCGACAACCTCATTTCTCACCCCCATGGCGATGAAGCAAGGTCCATCAGAGGACCAATGCCTCTGTGGGTGAAGTATAGAATCTGAGTGTAGTGACTTAAGGGCCACATGCATCAACGAGAAAACTGGTTGCAAACGGGCAGATTAGCAGAATTTGCCCCTTTGCGACCGGTAGTTTTGCATTTGGGATGCATCATCCCAAATGCAAAAATCGCAATTTAAGGAATCTCTAAATAGCGATTCCTTAAATTGCGATTGCATTTAAGGAATCCCAAATTGAGATTCCTTAAATGCAATGCATTCAAGTTAAAATATTAGCGATTTCGCTAATAGGGGGAGCAAATTACCATGAAGTTGAACTTCATGATAATTTGCAAAAACTTTGAAAAATGCACTTTTGTGCATTTGTCAAAGTTTCATGTTGCGCCCACACATGCCCTTAGAGCATGTGTGTGTGCAACATATGTGCATAGATCAATTTCAGGGGTGCACTAGGGTGTCATTTTGACACCCTTGACCCTTGAAATTGCATGAGCAATTTGCGAGTACCTACTGGTACTCGCAATTTGCTCATGCAATCTCCAAATCATTCCTATGGGCCTGGAGGCCCATAGGAATGATTGGGACGGCATTCCTTAATTGCGACTCGCAATTAAGGAATTTGTAGGAATCGCTATTTTTATACCGATTCCTACATGCATAGGCTTTTGCAATTCCTTAATTGCGATTCCTTAAAAATCGCAATTAAGGAATCGCAAAGGTCTTTGTTGATGCATGTGCCAGTAAGTTATAAAGCCATTCATTGGCCCAGAGGTGAGATAAAGCTTCCGCTGCAACACCATCATCACTCGCCTCTACAACATGAAGCTTAGCCTGTTCCTGACCTCATCTTCTCTTTCAACCTAAACTACTACAACCATGCGGATGACACACAAGTCATTCTAAAGCTTGGAACTCTATCAGACCTTGACTTCTATGCCATCTGTCAATTCCTCCAACTCAATGGCCACTGGTTGCTAAACACCTCAAGGTAAACACATTGAAAATGGAGATGCTTATATTTGGAAAATAAATCATCTATTGGCCCTGTACCTTGCGACAAGGAAGAAGTCTTCCATCAAACCCCTTCACCCAAGTATGGAATGTGGGTGGGAATATAACTTTCTTTCTCCCCCTTTGTAGCATAAGTAAATCAAGTTACTGAAGGCACATTCTGCTTCATCATGTGATCCCTCAGTGGGATTTTCCCTTACCTACATTTCCTTCAAAGGATAAAAACTGCCACAGCCTTACCGCTTTACTATCTTGACTATGCCAACGATCTGTACCTCAGAGCTACTCTCTACCTGTTTTTAGGCAATAGAGAATTCAGAACTTAGCTGCTAGCAACTCCTTAAACTAAATATCCCATCTGTGATCTTACCAGCAGTCCTCAATCCCTTATATTCTTTGCTTGGGGTTACACCTATCATACTTTACATTGAGCTACCCACAACACCGGACCACTTTCCTTTATCAGAACTCTGTAGCTATTGCCCAATAAGATTTTTGCACTCTGTGTAGGCCTTGCCCTTGATCATTCCTTCCTTCAAAAATTGTCTTGCACTAGTGGAAGCTCTTTCTCAGTCTGCACGGTCAAGCTCTGGTACTTGATACCAGCAAGATTAAGAATAAGTGCAACCACCTCGAAATTCAGAGAGCATTTTAATATTTCATTCACATATTTGTTTGATAGAGGCCACACCTAAAAAAATAGTAGTTATTCGCATTCATGACTGAACCGATTCTACTCATTTTCTTTTAAACGTCATTCTTATGTGCAACTTTCAGTATGCTGCACCATTGGAGTACCCCTCCGATCCTTACGCCCCGCACCTAACACCTATCACATAGGTCTAACTACAATTAACACGCATTCAACCATAAATTGACCTTGAATCAGAGAGATTTGAGGCCTCAACAGCATTATGAAGTGCTATATAATTTCAATGCCACAATACAGCATTTCCTGGTGGGGTGTATTCATGTAGTTACGTATCTCTGTTCTTAATTCAGAAACAATATATTGTGAAATCTGACCATTGGTCCGTGACTGTACTAAAGTTATAAATTACTGACTTCTTTTTCTGATTTTTGTGTACCAAGATATAGGCCCTCACTATGAGTGGCCTGGAGTCTTGAGGCAGTGTAACCACATTCGGTATTAACGATACTGAGGGTAACTGTCTAATGGCTGTCTACTACCTAAACCTTTTTATGGCCATATATAAACCTTTTGAATACTTTGTATACTATTTCAACCTTTTTACTGCATGTACACTCTGTTTTTATGTAATGATCTACCTTGTTGTATTTTCAACCTTTGTAATTACTTATGGCTTTATAACCCAACTGTAACTTCCATGGAACTAAATATTGCTCCTGTAAAGCGCTCCAGCACCTTTGGGTAACGTCTGCGCTATATAAATTTGCATAAATAAATACATACATAAATAAAAACAGTAATGCCAGGTCCTGGTGTTACTGTGGGATCAAAAGTTGACCCCAACCCTCCATAGCCCTTTATGGAATGTGGAAGTGCTGTTTCCGCACCAGTTCCCCCATGTTAACCAGTGAGTGTTCTGTTTTACCGTGAACAAAGTCCTCCAAGTACGACAGGTGACCTGGAGGATTAGTCCCTGATAAAAAGAAAAGCAGAATTGTTGCACCAGTGACTCCTGTGCAAAGCCAATATCCCCTCCTAAGGGCAGGGCATGAACACTCGACCACTCATAATGAGCCCTTTCTGTTTCTTATTTGTGTAAAAAAATGCTTTGTCTATTGAGAAGGCTGGCTCAGCCGCTCCTATTTTATATTATTTTAGCACCACATACTGTTACGGTACATCTTGACCTATTTGTGCCTACAACAATCTAAACACATAATTTAAAAAACAGAAATGCTCATCCCATCCCTTTGTGGCTCACTCTGTGGACTCATCAGCCTATGTAGTACATAAACCAGTTCCCGGCTTGAGCAGTGGGAAGCACTTTTCTAAGGCTGCCATTTTTTCTTATCAGGGATTTCCTCGGTATCTTATCATGAAGTGACACAAATGGTGCGACTTATTCTGGCAATAAAAGCAAACAAAGTGAACATGTTCAGTCAGCTCTTCCTGTCTGCCTGTGAACTGAAGTGTTGTTTTCCTGATGAGGTTCAACGGAGCAGCAAAGCCTGCTCAGTGAATATAATGGCTTTGCAGTCAATAAACACAAATCGATCTACACTCCTCATTTCAGCCTGCCGTCTTGACTTTTTATCTCTGTTCTGTATTTTCAGCTTGCTGAACTCCAACACGTTCACTGTCATTCGAGATGAAGCCTTTGCTGGTCTTTTCCACCTGGAGTACCTGTAAGTTGTACATTCTCTCTGACAGCTCATATAGCCCTTTACAGAAAAAGAAGACTTGGTTATTTGCCTTATTGTCTGACTTTGAGACGTAGTTGGAAGCAGTTGGGAAAGATGCTTAAGAGACGTCTGTTATATTATACCCTGGTAGAATATAGTGTGCCCATTTTATACAAATTACCTCCCAGAGTATGCAAATGGATCAAGTAGTTTTACAGCTTCAGGATAAACATGGAGCTAACAAATAACTTATTATTTGTCCAAAACACTACATACATCACACATACCACACCCCTTCTTAAAGTCTAATATTATTAGGTGAGCACTATTTTCCACTTAAAGAGGAAACATTAGAATACAATTAGAGGGAAAAACTACAAGTTATCCATATTACAAATTAAAGGTTAACCACAAATCGTCATTAGCGCCTGGATACCCTCACGGGTGATTAGCCACGTTCTACATTTTCACATAACATATTTAGTCATTTGTCTCGACTTGCAGTACATGACTTTCCCATAGGGTTTGTCTTAACGTGGCACTTTTTATTGTAAATGCTTTTAATGTATGCAAAAGTATTAATGTATCGATATAGTAATGACCCTCTGAAGTCTTTTATGAATTTGTGTTGCCTTTTTTATAATATTTTATGTGTTTCAAAGGTGATTCATTTTGGCCCCATGTCACTGACCATGTGCTGTTTTATCCTTATTACTTGAGTCTTCTATATGTAATGCACTTAGTTTTATTGTATATGATCAATTTTGGACCCATGTTGCACATCAGATGTTATCCGCTTTTAGTCTCGATGTATGTATACGTATATGGTTGTTTTATGCATACCGAATAAAGTTTTCGAATCGAATCGACTTTCCCATCCAGTTGACCACTTGATTAAATGTTGCACTTAGGGGAGAAGATGTGGTGTTACTTCCAGAGCTGCAGACTTTGCAACTGGGGAACCAGGTTAGAGTTTCTGCTTCAGCTCGACATTCTGTGATTCTGGTCAAATCACTTAATCTCCCCATGTCTACAACCAAAATGAATTTGTTCTTGTGTGATGTAACCAATGCTCATGTAAAGCACTCCAATACCTGACAAGTCTGCACTATATCAAACTGCAAAAACACAAAAAAGTTTTTGCACACTTCTGTCATTGGGCTACACATGGGCTACATCTGGGTGATATTTGTGCTACATTTGGGCTCTTTTGTCTCTGGTGGCCATCTTGGGAGACTTATTTGTGATGAAGTTTCCTAATTTCCTCATTTACTAGAGTCTCCTCAGTAGGAAATACTTTCAGTTTTTTACTTTGATTCCATCAAGGAGGCATTCAGATGTGTCACACATTTGCCATAAATTCAGAATGTTAGCACTCTTTTTGCTCATTAGATCACTGTAGTAAAGCTACTGCTCACCAGGGAAGTCTGCTGCTGGTATTGAAAGTGCATGTTTCAGTCTGCATGTCAGAATTTTTTAATGAAATAGAAGAGGATTTGAGAAGTCACTCAAAATGTGCCCTAATTTTTCTTTCTGCAGCACTAATCATATTTTCTATGGCAAAATGAACCCCTTCATTTTGTTCCTTTTTCAATTAAATATTTTAGGAGTTACCACTTTATTCCAATCAAGATGGCTTCAAGTGTGCAATACGTTTGTCATAAGTAGGACTGTTAGCGCTATAGTTGTTCTTTAGAACACTCTGGGAAGCTGCAGTAGAACACAAAGGTATCAACTGACAGTCTCTGCCCTTGTTGGATGTACATGTTTTACTGAGAATGTCAGACTTCATTCTCACATGACTGAGAAAGATTATGTGAATTTACAGAAATATGCTCTCAGTTTAGCTTATAGATCACCTTCCAAACCTCTGGGGGAAAATCATGAGAATATAGTTTTCTCTCAAACATGATTCATGATATCCCAGCAGAAGGCTTTTTCACATGGTAAAATCACCTTAGAACACACCACAATTCTCAAAATGAGTATGGTACCATCAACAAATGATTTATAATGTAACTAAAGTCTTAAAACCTTCTATTAACTACGATGCTTTTTAATGAGGTGCTATCATGTATATTGGTCCCAAGATGGCTGCCAACACTGAAGTGCTGACAGCCAATCAGATCTCACGATGAGATGTGTGGTTAGGCTCCGCCCAGATATATATGTGATTTAACTTTTGATTTTCTCAGGAACTACTGAACGGATTTACACTATTTAACCAAAAGGCACGACTCTGAACCAAGGGCTACCGTTTTGCCAAATTTGGTGTAATTCCGTTCAGCAGTTCGGGCTGTAGCTGCGACTAAAGGTTCCTATGGAAAATTGCATGGGGAAAACACGTTTTGGGACCCCCTTTTTTTCTCGGCCCCTGCTTGACGAATCACCCCGAGACTTTCAGGATAGGAGCGGACCGGAGCTGGCCAAAAGATTTAAAGATTTCGCGAAGATTCGTCAACCGGCTCCAAAGTTATTGGGAATAGAATGTTGTGGATTTCCTATGGAAGATAGGTCCTAACTATAACTACCTACTGGCGACCGCAAGTAGGTAATATATATATAATGAAAGCACCAATGGTTAAACCTTTGGTAAAGCCATTGGTTAAGCAAAAAGTGGAGTGACATAAACTGGAGTGGCCTAGAGTGTGGTAGTGTGCAGTGGGGTTCCATGCAGTGAAACAGTCCACAGTGAATTTGAGGAGAGGCAGGTGGCATAAAGTGGAGTTGTGTACTGTGGAGTGGCGTATAGTATTGTGTCGTAGATTGGAGTGGCAAAGAGTCAAATTGCGTAGAGTGGCGTGGTATAGAGTGCAGTATATTATTTTGGAATAGATTAGAGTGGAGTAGCGTACAGTGTAGTGGCGTATGGTGCAGTAACATATAGTGAAATACCATACAGCAGTATAGTCTCATAGCATGGAATCGGTTAGAGTGGAATGGCATACAGTGAAAAATTGTAAAGTGTAGTGGCATAGAGTGTAGTTGCATACAGTGGAATAGCGTTTGGTAAATAGCCATGCAGTGGATTGGGATACAGTGGAGTGGTGTAGACTAGAGTGGCGTAGACTGAAGTGGCGTAGACTGGAGTGGGGTACAGTAGAGTGGCGTATAGTGGAATTGCATACAGTGGAGTTGTCTAGAGTGGAGTGGCGTTTACTGGAGTGTGTGACAGTGTAGTGGCATACAATGGAGTAGCTTACAGTGGACTGGGGTTGAGTGGTGTAGAGTGGAGTGGAGTGGCGTAGTGTGAAATAGCATATAGTAGTGTGACGTAGAATTAAAATGGCATAGAGTGAAGTGGCATACAGTGTAGTGAGCTATAGTGTAGTGGTGTAAAGTGGAATTGCATACAGTGGAGTGGCATTGAGTGGAGTGTCATAAAATGGAGTGGTATAGAGTGGAATAGCATAGTGTAGTGTCATAGAGTGGAATTTGCATACAGTGGAATAGCATATAGTGAGGGTCATAGAGAGAAGTGGTGTACAACGGACTGTCGTAGTATGTGGTGGCATAGAGTGGAGTGGCGTAGAGCAGAATAGAGTAGACTGGAGTGCCGTAGATTGGAGTGCCACAGAGTGGAGTGGCATACAATGGAGTAGCACACAATGTAGTGGTGCAGACTGCAATAACGTTGAGTGTAGTGTTGTGAAGTGGAATGATGTACAGTGGAGTGCCAGATAGTGGAATAGAGTAGAGTAGAATAGAGTGGCATAGAGTGGAGTGTTGTACAGTGGAAAATCGTAGAGTGTAGTAGCATACAGTGGAGTGGTATACAGTGTAATACTGTACAGTGGAGTATTGTTGAGTGTAGTAACGCACAGTGGAGTGGTGTACAGTGGAGTCGTGTGGAGTGGCATGCAGTCGAATAGCGTACAGTGGAGTTGTGTACAATGGCGTGCATAGTGTGGAGTGGCAAAGAGTAGAATAGCATAGAGGGAAATGTTGCAGAGAGGAGTTGCATAGAATGGAATAGCATAGAGTGGCTTAGCGTACAGTGGAGTGTTGTTGATTGTAATGACACACAGGGGAGTGGCGTGGAGTGGTGTGGAGTGGCATACAGTGGAATAATGTACAGTGGAGTTGTGTACAATGGTGTGCATAGTGTGTAGTGGCAAAGAGTAGAATAGTGTAGAGGGAAATGTGTAGAGTGTTGTTGCATAGAATGGAAAAGAATAGAGTGGATTAGCGTACAGTGGAGGGGCATACAGTGAAATGGCTTAGACCGCAGTGTTGTAGAATGGATTTGCGTAGAGTTTAATAGCAATAAGTGGAGTGGTGTATAGTGGAGTGGCATAGAGTGGAGTGGGTGTAAGAAAGTGCCCTCTTTTTGCTTGGTTGCCTCCACTTTTTGCTAAACTGCTAATGTACTTTGACTGAGTGTGCCCTGGGCTTCTGCCAAACAGGTACCTCGGGCCTATGTTCTTTCCCTAAACTGCATTAAAAACAAAGCTCAATTGGCATTCTTTGGCCACAGGTCCATCCCTTGTAAATGGTACCACATGTATCAAGGGCACTGTGGCCAGGGAAGGCCTCTAAGGGCTGCAGCACTTATTGTGCCACCCTTAGAGGCCCTGTACCTTTACGCACACACACACTGTCATTGCAGGCTGTGTGTTTTGGTGCAGAACAAAGTGAAGAGTTGACATGGCACACATCCCTGTGTGCCATGCCTACAACCCACTGCCTTGGCAAAGGTCAGCCACCCCTCTAGATGGGTGCCCTATACCAGTGGTGAGGGTACAAGTGCATGCACCCTGTACCCCTACAGTGTCTAAGTGCATTCTTAGACATTGTAAGTGCAGTAATGCCATTAAGAGTATATGGTGCTGGGAGTTTGTCATTATGAACTCCACAGCCCCATAATGGCTTTACTGAAAACTGGGAAGTTTGGCATCAAACCTCTCAGCACATTAAACACACACTGATGCCAGTGTGAGATTTAATGAAAAATGCACTCAGAGGGCATCTTAGAGTTGCCCCCTGAAAAACGACCTAACACTAGTGTCTAGGCTGAGTGGCTGCTCGCCAGCTGCCACCACCAGACATGTTTCTGGACCCCTGGGTCGAGAGCCTGCTGCTCTCGGGGTCTGAAACAATGCACATCCTGGGACGAGGTGCCAAGTCTCCTCCCCAGGATGGGCAGGGTCCACGAATGGGAATCTTCAAAGGTGAAGTAAGTCAATCAAGGAGACAGAAGGAGGTTTGAAGAAACTTGGGTTTATTTCAGTACAGGTGTTTCCAAACTGCCATGTCCAACTCTCCTCAGCTCAATGCCCAACATTCTACTGTGCACTCTCTAGAGTTCCAGAGTTGAACCAAAGTACCAGCAATGCAGAGGTGGAACATACCATTATGCATGACATCTACAGACATAATAACTATCTACAAGTAAGGGCATAATATTTGTACAATTAAAACAGTAGGTTACAACACATCTCCCCTATCACTATATTTTGAGGAGTGAAGGATACTGTGCAAACCACAGAAAGGAAGGGGGGAAACAGAGAGAGAGGGAGAAGAGGCGGGTGACGAAGTATTATACAGTGGTGGGGAGAAACACAGAACAGTGAAACAGAAGCACCGGGGGAGACTTATTTCATGACATAGTCCCCATGCCACTTTGGAGAACTTACTTTCCTTCCACTTAGTTTAACATCACAGATGGTAGGCAGATAATTAGCACTACTGACGCTCTTGTCGTTACTGTCTTGCTCTGGATGTGGAACCAATCTATCCATGCTCCACATGCATCCATCTGCCATGACGACCACATTCTTCCCCACTTCCTTTATTCTCTCCGGACCAGAATATTTATTATACGTGTTTTGGTTAATGTCAGGTTTCTTAATAAGACCCCAATTTTCTCCTTGGCAGCTTGCCTATCCTATTTGAATTTCAAACTGCCAATTGGGTGTTAATTTAGAGCCTGGCTTGCAACCTCTCAATAGACAAAAAGGGGAATAACCTGTCACACTGTTGGGCGTAATATGATATGTCCATATCATGCCTTTGATGGATTGAATAATGGGCTTATGTGCAACCATGGCTAATTTGCAAGGCATCTTTGATCATTCGGTTGCAACCCTCCACTAACCCATTGGCAATATAAGGGAGTGGAAATATCTTTGAAGGCCAAACTGACAAGAAAACCCTTCATTTCTTCTGACACTAATTGGACACCATTGTCGGTAATAAGGGTGTGGGGAATACCTTCATTGGCAAACACTTCAGACAGAAAACATATGATGGTTTTAGTGTCCACATTATTGACAAACTTGAGAGTAATCCATTTGGAGAATTAATCAACCAAGACTAAAATGAATCTTTCCTGTAAACCAGAGATTTGTAAACCAGAGATTTGTAAGGGTCCAACAATGTCTAAACCTAGCTTTTCCCAGGCCTTAATGGGAATTTCCACCGGTTCCAGGGGTGCATTCATTATGCTTTTGAATTTGAGACCACAGGCATGACAATCTTTCACCAATTCCTCTATCATGGTATCCATGTATGGGAACCAATATCCTGACCAAAGCTTACTCTTCGTAAGATTCTTCCCCAGATGGCCCTCATGAGCTATTTCACAAATGCGCCGTCTACGTTTTTCAGGGGGAATGATCTTGTCAGACTTAAATACAATGATCCCCACAATAGACAGTTCTTCCCTTACATTCCAATACAGTTGTATTTCCCTAGGAAGATCTCCGCATTTCTTAGGTCATCCCTTCTTGATAATTTCTATGACCACTTTTAACAAAGCATCATCTGACATGTGGATTTCCCAATCTTCTTTCAAAATGGCAGGGATGGCAACTTGTAATACCTCAAAGTCTTCCTTAACCTCCTCCCTTTGCTTATCAATGGGGAGGTGAGAAAGAAAATCTGCCACATGATTCTTGATGCCTGGTACGTATTCAACTTTAAAGTTGAAACTTTGCAAAGATACCAGCCACTTACTAATTCTGGGTGTAGTTTTCTCAATGTCTTTGATGAAAATAATGGTACAAACTGTTTATGGTCTGTTCTTAATATGAATGGTATTCCTCACAAAAAATATTTAAAGTGGTTAGTGGCCCAAAAACATGACAAGGCCTCCTTCTCAATAGTGGAGTAGTTAATTTCTGCTTCCTTTAATGTCCGGAGGCAAATGCTATGATCTTTTCTTTGCCTCCTTCCATTTGAGACAGTGCGGCACCTATGCCCCTGTTACTTGCATCCGTCTTGAGAAAAGGATCCCTGGCACTATCAACATTTCCAATACAGGGTGCTGCTGCAATGGCTCTTTTTATTTCAATGAATGTACGGTTATTGACCGGTAACCATTTAAAATATGTCCCCTTTTTCAACAGATCTCTAATGGGCTGTACCAATTCGGAAAAGTTCTTAATAAATTTAGACATGTACTCGGCCAAAACATGACAAGGCCTCCTTCTCAATAGTGGAGTAGTTAATTTCTGCTTCCTTTAATGTCCGGAGGCAAATGCTATGATCTTTTCTTTGCCTCCTTCCATTTGAGACAGTGCGGCGCCTATGCCCCTGTTACTTGCATCCGTCTTGAGAAAAGGATCCCTGGCACTATCAACATTTCCAATACAGGGTGCTGCTGCAATGGCTCTTTTTATTTCAATGAATGTACGGTTATTGACCGGTAACCATTTAAAATATGTCCCCTTTTTCAACAGATCTCTAATGGGCTGTACCAATTCAGAAAAGTTCTTCTTGAGGAGCCTAGCGCGCAACCAAGATGGCCGCGTAGGTGCGAGGCTCCCGAGGACCTCCGCGACCTCCTGTATAAATCCTGACAGAATCCTGTCCCAGATGAGGGGACTGTATTTGTGAACCCGTGCAGAGGTGACGCCCGTTTTCCGTTTTTAAATCGGACCTCGGACACCGGCAGGAGCATCGATTGAGGTTTGCGGCCTTCTCCACGCCGGCCCCCCGTACTGGAGTCGTGGGGCGATCCGGACACAAAGTGAACAACAGCGGCGGGCAAGGCTGGGTGGCTCGCGTACCCCGCGCTTTCACTTTCGCTTTTGCGCCCTCCTTGCTGCCAGGCGAGGTTGGGTTGCGGGGCGGTGTGCGGTGCTGTGGCCTCGTTGGGCTGCCCTGCCGGCCCGCCGGCTGCGATCCGTCCTGAGGAGCGGTGGTCGCCCCCCCCCCGGAGCCCTTGAACGGGATTGTCTGCCCCTTTTCTGAGGAGATTGGCTCGATTTGGGGATTGCGACCATGGCCACAAAACAAGATGGCGACCGGGCCAAGGTGAAGTCGACCCGTCGTGGCACGGCCCAACAATCCAATAACATGGACCGCTACACCCTCCAGAAGGGATCTCCAGAGGTACTGCGTAGGTCCCCCACGGGCCCGACTGATGCTCCTGTTCCGCCCACGGACCTGACCCTCCGGGACGTCATGGGCGCCATCACCGAGATGAAGGCCTCGGTGGACCAGCGCTTTGACACTCTGGCGCAGAAGATCGACTCGGCCCTCGTGGACGTGGGCCTCGTGAGAGCCGATCTGTCTAAAACAAATGACCGGGTCGATTCTTTGGCCCACTCTACCTCGGGCCTTACAACTGACGTGGCGGCCCTCCAACAGGAGGTGCGCAGGCTTGGCCAGGCGAGCGCCCTGATGAATCGTCGACTGGAGGATTCCGAGGGTCGGGCCCGGAGAAACAACGTCCGCATTATCGGGGTGCCGGAGGGACGAGAGGCGGAGGCAGCGGATCTGTTCGTGGAGGACCTGGTCCTCACCCACCTACAGCCTCGGGGGCTGAGCAAATTCTTTGCAGTGGAACGGGCCCATAGGGTCCCCGGGGGTAGGCCTAAGATCGGCGCCCCTCCGAGGCCTCTCATCGCCCGGATCTTCAATTTTAGGGACAGAGACGCTATCCTGCAGACTTCTAGGCTCCAAGGGCCAGTCAGACTTGATAACATGGATATTAATTTCTATCCTGACTTCACCCCGGCGGTCCAAAAGCAGAGACTAAGCTTTTTGGGTGTCAAACGTCGCCTACGAGACCTGAATCTCAAATATTCGATGCTTTTTCCAGCTAAGCTGAGGGTGGAGGTAGATGGCCGCACGCACTTTTTTGATCGTCCCGAGGCGGCCGGGGACTGGCTGGACACTTTGCCTGGAGATCGGGGCCGGGGGGGCGGGGGGGGCGCGGTTGGTGGGGAGGGCCCGCCGGATCAGGACTAAGGGACTAATGGTAGGCCTTGCTCCGGGCTGTGTTATTGTCACCATTGACTGTTAGGGTAAGTTCCCCTCCTGTGGAGGTCGTGCGGGGTCTCTTGGGGGATCTCCCTCCTCCTCTGGGGGACTAGTTAGTTTTCTTCTATGGGGCGACAGGCACACTGCACTTTGGGGGGGCTGTTCGGGCTCATGCAGGGGTGCAGGGTGGGGGGAGTTTTGTTGGGATGGGTGGGTTGGGGTGGGGTGTGGTTCGTTTCTACCGCAAGGCTAACCCTTTATTGTACTGGTGTTTTTGAGTTGCTCTCGGGGGGACAAATGATGGCTTCTGTATGTGATGGGGGGTAGGGACTTGACTTTGTTGTCCTGGAACGTTAACGGGCTGGGGGATAGGATTAAGCGGGGTGTGGTCCTGCAGTATCTGAAACGGATTTCGCCTGATGTGGTCTTTCTGCAGGAGACACACCTTATTGGTAACTCCTTTTGTGCCATGAATCGACGTGGTTATCGTTTGGTGGCCCACTCGGGCTTTACGTCAGGCTCACGAGGGGTGGGCATTATGGTCAAGACCTCGCTCCCGCTAGAAATAGACGAGGTGCGCCATGATGAGAGGGGACGCTACGCTGTTTTGGTGGGGAGAATGGAGGGCAAAGTGGTCGTCTTTGTCTCAGTGTACGTCCCACCGGGGTTACAGTCCACCACCTTTGCGGACCTGGGACGCCTCCTTCTTGACCTTCCGGGGGGGCTTCTGGTGGTTGGGGGGGACTTCAACGCGGTGGTTTCTGGGACTATGGATCGTTATCCCCCTAGGGACCTCCCCCGGGCACAGGCGTGGCTGTCGGGCCTTTTGGACACACTGGGATTGGTAGACTGCTGGCGTTTAAAACATCCCACTCAGCTGCAGTACACCTTCCATTCGGGTGCCCATGGTAGCCTTTCGCGGCTTGATCATATCCTTGTCCCTGCGGCCTATGCCGGGAGGGTGGGGGAGGTGCGCCATTTGGCGAGGGGCATTTCAGATCACTCCCCGCTCCTGTTGCACTTTGATGTCTTCCCGAGGGGGGAGGGCAGGGTAGCTCCAATCAACGCTTGGTACCTGCGCGACCCCACTATTCGCGCAGACTTGATTAAATCCTTGCAACGGTATTTCGAGGAGAATGTGGGGTCAGTCCTGTCGGCTATCTCCCTGTGGGAGGCTTTTAAGACGGTACTGAGAGGGGAGGCCCTCTCCTTTATTTCCCATGCCCGGAGGCGCGCACAGGAGGAGGTGACCCGGGTGGAGGCCGAAATTACTGAATTGGAGGGTGATTTGGGGAGTGGGGTGACTGACGCTGCGCTCCACGTTCTGCACCTTAAGCAGGCGGCCTATAGGGCCCTCGTCACGGAGGCGGCCAGGGGCCTCAGCAGAGAGCAACAGGGGCGATTGTATGATGTGGGTGATAAGGCGGGCAAGTTGATTGCGTGGCTGGATAAGAAGGAGAGAGCGAGTCGTGTGGTCCCGCTGATTGAGAGGACGGATGGCGTGCGTGTCATTGAGCCGGAAGGCATTGTTTCTTGCTTTGCGGATTATTTCCGCGAGGTATATTCCCCGGTTTCTCCCTGCTCGGAGGAGGATTCCCATGCCCTGCTGCGTGACATCGCGCTCCCCTCCCTTTCTGTGGAGGACAGGGAGTCGCTGGATGCCGCCCCCACCTCGGACGAAATCGCCCTCGCCATCCGCTCGGTCGCTTCTGGCAAGGCCATGGGCCCAAACGGCATTCCTATCGAGTTATACAAGCTGCGACCGGATGTACTGGCGCCCCACCTCCGCGCAATGTTCCTTGCGGCCCACTCGCGGGGCTCCCTCCCGCCGGACCAGCGTCTGGCTACCATCGTGGTCATCCACAAGGAGGGGAGACCTCGAGATCGGGTCACATCCTATCGGCCTATCTCGCTCTTGAATGCGGAACCTAAAATCCTCGCCAAGGTGCTCGCCAACCGGCTGGTCGGCGTGGTGGGCGACCTGGTCCACCAAGACCAGTCCGGCTTTATCCCCCATCGCAATACGGCTCTTAATTTGCGACGCCTGCACGGCGTGCTAGCGCGTGTTCCGTTCGTGCGGGAGCCGGCCATCTTGGCGGCTTTGGACGCCACTATGGCGTTTGACACACTCGAGTGGCCGTACATCTGGGCGATGCTGGCGAAGTTTGGCTTCGGGCCGGGTTTCATCAGCTGGGTCAAATTGTTGTACTCGGACCCACTTGCGCAGGTGGTGGTGAATGGTCGAGTCTCGGCCCCATTCGTGCTGGGACGGGGCACGCGACAGGGTTGCCCCCTGTCGCCGCTCCTGTTCGCACTGGCCTTGGAACCCCTGGCAGAGTGGCTGCGGTGGCACCCTTCTATCCGAGGTCTCCGTTGGACCCCTGAGTATGAGGACCGCGTGTCTCTCTATGCAGACGACATCCTTTTGTACTTAGCTTCCCCGCGCAAATCACTGATTGTCCTGGTCGATGTTCTGCGCTCTTTTGGCCGCAATTCAGGCCTTGTCATCAACTGGGCCAAATCCTGTGTCTATGTGCTTTCCGGGGAGGCTCCTGTCCTCCCGCGGGGCTGTCCGATCCAGATTGCCTCGGAGGGATTTCGATACTTGGGTGTCTACATTACGCTGGACCCGGTGGCCCGCTACGAGCGAAATTTGCTTCCCCCCCTCCAGCGCTTGAAGGAGGACGTCGCGCGCTGGCGGCGCTTGCCACTTTCGCCGCTCGGCCGGGCGGCGTTGTTCAAGATGATGTCACTGCCGCGCTTCCTGTACGCTCTCCAGAACACTATGGACCTGGTCCCAGCGCGCTACTTCCGTGAAGTGGAGGGTCTACAGCGCCGCCTGTTCTGGGATGGGAGGCCGCGTATAGCCTTGGCAAAGTTGACGCTCCCGTGGTACGATGGAGGGATTGCCCTCCCGGATATTAAACGGTATTACTGGGCCTCCCAGTTGGCTGCAATTAATCAGGGCCTCTATGGGCCCGCCCTAAACCCGGCGTTTGAAATGGACAAGATGCTCCTGCCCGGTGGCGACTACAATCGAGCGCTCTACGCTAGTGTGCCCGATTCCCGCTTGACGGGACCCACGCGTGTCATGGTGCGAGTATGGCACGCGGCTAATGCAGCTATGGGCTGGAAGGACCGTTTGACCCGGGCGTCACCGCTGTACGCGTCTGAGAGGTTGGGCTCTCTGTGGACCTCGAAGGGCTTTGAGCAGTGGGACACTATAGGCATCAGTACAGTGGGAGATCTCTGGACGAGGGGAGGATTCAAGACATTCGAGACGCTGCAGGCGGAGTTTCAGCTGCAGGGCAGTGAATACTTTCGCTACCTGCAGGTCCGTCACGCACTGGGTTCTGTCTTCCCAGACGTGGCCTCCATCCCGGAGTCCTCCCCCCTGGAGGATAGAGTGCTAGATGGCCACGTTCCGGACAGCACGATCTCCCTCATTTATAAGAAATTGATAAATGACCGCTCGGGCTTACTGACTGGCCTCCGCGAGGCTTGGGTTGCCGATGGGCTGGAGTTGGACGACGAGGACTGGATTTCCGCGGTGGCCTCTCCGAAGGAGGTGGCCATCCCGGCTCGCCTTCGTTTCGTCCAGCTTAAGATACTCCACCGGGTGTACATGACGGGGCCAAGGCTTCTGCGTATGGGCTATGCCGAGGACGGATTGTGTAGGCGTGGGTGTGGTGCTTCAGCGACCTTTTTGCACATTTTGTGGGAATGCCCGAGGGTGGAGCGATTCTGGCGTGGTGTGCATGAGGTCCTGCGAGCGGTTACGCATGTCGCGCTGTTGCCTGAAGCGAGGAGATGTTTGCTGAATGTGTGGGAACCGACCGATTACTCGGTTCCGCAGACGCGATGGGTGACTCTGGGCTATATGGTGGCTAAACGGGACGTTGCGCGGCTGTGGGGATCCCAGAGGTCCCCGGCGGTGTCGGCCTGGAAAGAACACATGGATTGGTGCATGTTCCGAGAGAAGGTGGTGTATGTGGCGCGGGGTAAGCCTGGGGCATGGGTGAAGATATGGGGCCCCTGGAACGCCTACCGCGGGGATATCTGCGAGCCGCCGTTGCTGCCTCCCGCTTCCCCAGCTCCATCCCCCTAGTTTACTCCCTCCCTCAGTTCCGAGCACAATATTCTCCCAGTCCCGGACCCGTTTCCCTTCCCCGCTTGGGGGTTTTCAGTGGATGGTTTGGGGTCCCCCATTTGAGGAGCACGTGCTGCCGCTTTTGATCGTGGGTTGCCTTGCGGGTGTGTGTTTATTTATGTTGTTGTGTTGTATCAAATGAAACCGTATTGTGGGCTCAGAACCACATGGCCCGCGTTGTGGATACCACCTGCCTTAGTGTCTATGTAAAGTTCAGTGCCTCATTGTATGTATGCCATTTGTCATCGTCATTTTAGCGGCCGGCCGGAAGGTTGTAGGCCCATACCTGTATATATTTGAGATTGCAATAAACGGTTTCAAAAAAAAAAAAAAAAAAAAAAAAAAAAAAAAAAAAGAAAAGTTCTTAATAAATTTAGACATGTACTCGGCCAAACCCCCAAAAATTTTGATTTCTACTTTATTATTGGGATTGGGGGCTTCAATAACAGATTCTATCAAGTCCATTTTGGGTTTCATACCTTTACTGGAAAGGGTGTGGCCTAGAAAATCCACAGACGCTACCCCAATTTTGCAATTCTTCTTCTTAATGGTAAAGCCTGCCTCCTTGAGCTTTGCACACACTTCCCTCAAGTTATCATTGTGTTCCTCCTCATTGGAACCATATATGAGAATGTCATCTTGGAATCATATGGTTTTATCCACTTCTCCTAGTACATGTTGCATTATTCTCTGGAATACCACTGCAGCTGAGGCCAGTTCGAACGGCATTCTTAAGAATTGGTATGTACCAAACGGAGTGGTAAAGGCCATGAGAACCTGGGAGTCCGGATGCAGGGCAACCTGGTGGTATGCTGATGAGAGGTCCAACACAGAAAAGTATTTAGCTCCATTTATGATACTCAACATTTCATTGATTTTGGGAAGCGGATACCTGTCCATCCAAATGTTGGCATTTAAACTCCTCAAGTCCACTCAAATGCGAATATCTTTCCCTTCTTTTTTGGACATCATCATAATCGGAGCCAACCATTCTTAACTTTCTACAGCTTTAATGATGCCCTGCCCCTCCAATTTCTCTAGCTCTTTTTTTAATGGTTCTCGCATCAGTAGAGGATTGGATCTGGTCTTGTGTGCAACCGGAACAGCATCGTTTTTTAGTTTGATCTTGTGTACATAGTTTCTCAGCATTCCTATCTTATCAGTGAAGACGTCAGGATAATCTTCACATACATCCACCCCCACTAAGGGCCTGTCAACAAGTAATACTTGCTTCTCATTGTTGACAAGCGTGATACCTAAGTCTCTCTGGTGTTTCCATCCCAGTAAGTTACTTCCCCTCTCTGTAATATAGACTTTTCCTATGGTGTGCCTGTCTTTAAATGTGATACGCATCCTCACCATGCCTTTTACTGGAATGGGATCCTTGTTATACCCCCCTGGATATATGTCTGGTTTTTCCAAGGTACACTAATTCTCCTTAAACATCACCTGAAATGTTTCCTTGTCAACTAAAGTGTAAGGGGAACATGAATCTGCAAAAGCACTTACTTTTTTGCCATCTAATTGAATATCACAAACAGGATATTTGACCCTCTCCTCCTCCTCTTGACCATGCACTTGAAACACAAATTTGTTTTCTCTGGAATCTGTATCGAGTTCTTCATGAACTACATGTATATCTTTCCCTGCTTCCTTAGACTTACACATCTTGGCAAAATGTCCTGTTCTGTTGCACTTTCTACAATTAACCCCTCTGGCAGGACACTTGGGGAAATTGGCAAGATGAATTACATTACCACATCTGTAACACTTAATATTTTCCTTCCTTGGCCTGAATTTGATCCCAGTATGGGTATCATGCACCCTTAGTACTTTATTATCATCCTTTCTTTCATTTATATGGCAATTAAATACGAATGGAATATTTTAACCCATCTGTCCCAAGGGACCGCAGGTTCACCATCTTCACTCAAGAATGGAGGGTGTTGGTCCATATTTTCTTCTGACATGATTGAAAGGGTATACCACAAAACTTTGCTACCTCAGTGTAAATAAAAGACACTTGAAGAAAACCAGTAAGGAAATAAAAACATTTTAGAGACACTAAAAGCAAAACATAGTGAAGATTAAATGAAAAAATACAGTATCTGTTAGGGGGCAAGGCAGATAGTGGTGCCTGTGAGCAACAGGCTGTATGCTGCAGGCAAAATTTAATTAAAGCTGTGCCTGTCAGTGTAGGGACAGGATGGTTCTCAGAGAGAGTTAAGAAAGTCAACTGTGCCTGTCAGCGTGAGGTGAAATTAAGATGCTGCAGCAAATTAGTATGCTGTGCCTTTCAGCATATGCTTTACATCTAGAATGCTGCAGGCTACTATAAGCTGTGCCTGTCAGCGTGTAATGATGGTCCTCCGAGGTGGAGACTGCACCGATGAAGAAAAACAAGAATATGCACTCACCCAGAAGTCACGTAGAGTTGGAGTATTTACTCCAACACTGCACCGCACCCACTCTCCCATGGGGCACTGAAGGTTCACCAAAGTATGCCAGCGGGGAGCGAGTGTGGCCACAGGTGCATTGAGGCATAGAAGACAACAGGTGGAAGAGCGAGTGAAAGGATTCCTCAGACGCCACTCACAAACTGTTGTGTGTCGCTGAGCATGCCATCTGAGGAGACCGGCGGCTGACGAGATCTTCAGGCGCCTCTCGTCAGAGAGATTTTTGACAGAGCAGACTCGATGGCTGAGCCGCCTCTCACCTCAGGGTATGTGCGTCGAAGCTGACACGACTCCTCAGCTGGTCTCCGAATGAGGAAATCGACGGAACTGATACAACAGCGAAGCTGCTTCTCCTCTCAGGGCATGCACGTCGAAACCGACACAACTCCTCAGCTGGTCTCCGAGTGAGGAAGTCAATGAAACTGATGTCTTTCACCTCAGGGCAAGCGCGAAGGCGGAGTGTACATCAGCACCAAGACTCGCTGAGCAGGGTAAAGCGTATCAGCTGCTACCTTTGTAACAGAAACGATGAAAGGATATTAGGTGACAGAAATTTTCCCTCCGACGATGATGACAGCGGCAGGGAGACCTAGACTGTCACAGCTTGTCGATTCAACACCGGCACAACCCAGGAAGAGTTCCCAAAGTCCTTGGAGAACAATCAGCAGAAATGCACCTCAGGTGACCGAAATGGCAGGTGACAGCACGTAGAGAGTGGAGTGGAACTACTACCAGTGGAGCGGAAAGCAGTGTCCAAGCATGAATAGCATCCAGAGGAGATGCCAGGCAAAGAGTAGTCACAGGAGCAGGTAAGGCACATCAGAAGACTAGGTTGGACTGACGAAGTAACTGGGGTGGGAAAACACAGCTGCTCCCTGCGCAGCAGTCCTCAATCCCATCCTCGTCGCCAAATGAAGTTAGTAATTTCAGGAGACAGAAGTAGGTTTGAAGAAACGTGGGTTTATTTCAGTACAGGTGTTTCCCAACTGCCATGTCCAACTCTCCTCAGCTCAATGCCCAATATTCTACTGTGCACTCTCTAGAGTTCCAGAGTGGAACCAAAGTCCCAGCAATGCAGGGGTGGAACATACCATTGTGCATGACATCTACAGACATAATAACTATCTACAAGTAAGGGCGTAATATATGTACAATTAAAATAGTAGGTTACAACACAAGGCTTGCCACCTTTGTGAGCTACCCCAGGCCTTTGCTGCTTTCAGCAACTGGTCCCCACCGATTCTGACCCCAACTTTGGGCAGGAGAATCGGCGGGAAAACCAAGTGAGGAAGGGAGGTGTGCCCACCTTTGCCAACTCCACCCCTCAGGTAGGGGAGGTGAGGTGAAGCACAACTCTCAGGCCCCACCATCTTGCAGATGGGGGGACCCAGCCAACCAGCGTGAGGCATATGCCCCCCTTCGACTGGAGGGTGTCATGATAGGGGCTGTACCCACGCCAAGGAAGGGACCCATTGGTCCCAACCTTTATCTAACTGTAATGCCCCTAAATCTAGTATTTAGGTGCAACCCTGATTCTTGCCTCCTCACACAAGAATCGACAAGAAGAAGAGGAGAAGAAGGACCAAAGAACCCGTGCTGAAGCTAAGAAGAGGAGGACGCCCACTGATTTGGCTCCAGCCCTACCAGCCCTACCTGCCTGTCCACACCTTCTACCTGCTCCAGTGAAATCCCGGGGTGTCCTGCAGCCAGCAACTTCAAGAGCCCCGAAGACCTGCCCTGCCTTCCAAGTCAAAGACTTTGTTTCCCGTGAGCACTGGATTTGCTCACCAACAGACTCTGGCCCCAGCCAAAACGGTAAGTCTGCAACACTCTGCACCCGACGCCCAAGCCCGAGTGGCCCAACACCAGGAAGAGGTTTCCCCGGCGATCCTAACCTGAGATCTGGTGATCTCTGACCTGCCTCGACCATCCAAACAACACCTGCAGTCTCTTTCTGGAGGACCCCCCACGACCGCGACAGGAGCTGGTAAGAAAACCCGACGCCTAAAGACACCCCTGCACCTGAATTCCCACAGCTTTGGGTGGCCCAACTGACGGTGTCCCAGCATCCCCAGGCATCCCAACTTACCTCTCCAATCAGTGGTCGCCTCCAGAAGATCTTCGTCCCCGAGCCTGCAGTCTTTGTTGGAAACGGAGAATCCCCATTGAAAACAACAGGGCACTCAACGCCAAAACAGCACACTGCATCCAGCCGCCCTTGCGCCGCTGATAGTGTACTTTGGGTGCTAACTCGGATCCCCTTTGCCCTGAGCCTAACACCAGGAGCTTTGCTCCCACAACCTAGTGGCCTGCTCATGAGAGGCACCTACCGGAGGCCCCCTAGCCCCGATTGGATAACATTGGGCCTCAGCACTCTGCACCCGGATGCCCTAGTGCCGCTGAGGGTGCTTTGAGAGTGCATCCTTGACCCTGGGGGAACCCTGGTTCTCACCCCAGAATACCAACTCCCACAACCAAGTAGTTACCTGTCAACCGATAACCACATTTTCTCAATAGGAATACATTGACTGTTTTTCCTTGAAAATTGTTGTGTGGAGTTGGTTTTGTATGAGAACTTGAAAAACTGCAAATAATTGAAAACTGCTTTACTCGCCTTTTCTCTAGGAAATGTCCCAATGTGATATCGAGGCCTTTCACACTGAGTAGAAAAAGTAATCCACAAAGTAATCCGTAAAGCAATCAAAAGTAATCTGACAGTAATATCCACTGTCTTGAAAAGATTTACAAACCTGTAACAAAGACATTTTCATTCAACTTGCTTGTATTGTTCAACCTCCCTTGAAAAGTACCATTTACACTTACCTGTACCAGGCTTGCTTGGTTATAGAAAATAAATATAGCTAAATAAGATTTTTTATACCAACAAATTGGTCTGAGTTCAGTCTTTGAGTGTGTGACATCATTTGCTGCCTGAGTATGTACAACAAATGCTTAACACTACCCACTGATAAAGCCTTACTGCTTGCCCACAGTACCACAAATAGAGAGTAAGGTGCTATCTACTTTTACCTCTGCCTACCTTTGGGGTTCCACTGGACTCTGGGCACACTATACCACATTTTGGTATAGTATATACAGAGCCAGCTTCCTACAGTGGGGTAGAGTGGATTGTTTTATAATGAATTAGTGTAGGGTGGCGTGGCGTACAGCGGAGTGACATGAGATTCATGAGTTCATGAGATTACATAGGAGATAGGCCGCCTGTCAAAAGCAAGACTTGCATGTCAGACTGGGACTAGGAATGCAGTAAGGCAGAGGTGTCCAAGATGTTGGACTTGGGTGTGATTGAGATATCGCGTAGTCCTTAGGCCAATCCGGTGGCGTTGGTCCCCAAGCAAGTTTCCACAGGCTTAAGTCCACATTTTCTACATCAAAGAGGGTCTTCCAGATTAAGGTAATGTCCTTTGCATTAACAAAATGCTCCTGTCGCTTTCCAGTTCTATCAGGGAGAGACGCCTTCCGTGTGGCGTACCTGGATGACAGTGCAGTGTTAAGCAATTCATGGGAGGATCACCTAAAGTACCTAAAATAAGTGTTTACCAGGATATAGGGGGCTAAACTAACTATCAAAGCACCCATATGCATCCGGGTGGAACAGTCCACTGTAGTCAACCTCTGGAATCAAGTGGGTAACAAGAAGATTTGCCTGTTGGATGCTAAGATTCAGTCAGTGTCGGCATGGGAACTGATCACTTCCCAGGCACAAGTGAGAGCCTTTCTAGAACTCAGCAGTTAATGTAGAAGCTTTGTAACTATCTCATGGAGCCATAGTGATCCCTTTGATAGCTTTTACATTCAAGAAACAGCCCAAGAAGGTGATTTGTACAGTGCACCTGTACTGAGGTTCAAACAAAGAAGTTTGATAGGTACTAGCTGAGCTCAATGGCACGGAGAGAGAACATCCAATGGTGTTTATTAGTCATAGGTTACTACCCACAGAGCAGAGCTGGGTGGCCATTGAGAAACTGTTTTGCCATAGTGTGGGCTTTGGTAAGGTCCCAAAGATATCTGTTAAGAAATACGTTTGCGGTCCAGATAGATCATGATCCTCTCAAGTGATTGATGACAATGAACTGTGACATTTTAATGTTGCTGAGATGGTCTGTCTCACTACACGTTGTAAATGTGACAGGGGGTAACAAAGCCTGAAGGAAAAAATGGAAATGCAAATGGACTTTCCCACCATTTTTTCTGGTCTGACAACCGGACTTTTCCAATGGTGTCAGGTAGTCTTCTCGGTTAATCGTCCATTGAGAAGTGAATGTACTATGCATGGTGTACAGTTATATTCCTCTGCACTGTTTGCCAAACTTCCAATATTTGGCATCCTAGTTTTTGATTTGTGACTTAGCCGCGCAGTAATTAAGGGCTTTCCCCTTAACATGAATGATGTCCTAGATTTGTCCTTTGACTTGGAGAGGCACACCAATTATGCCCTCATTTTGATGACAGTGGACTATTGTCACTGTCATGGGTTTAGCTCGAAGAGTAGTGGTAGTGGTGGTGGCATCTTACATATTTTGTGAATTAATAGTTGTGAGCTGACCGTTTTACGTACATCGCTCTATATGAAGGCCGTGTCCGGAGGGTAGGGCGAAAAGGTCACTTACAAGAAGAGCCACCCATAAGTGATTCTGAAAGTACATGCAGTGGGTCCACATCTTCTGTCCCTTTGACTGTATGAAAGTGGAACCACTGACCCACTTGTTCCATTTCTAAGTTCTATTTCTATCAAGGAAGGGCGTGCTCTGCATATTCTCTGAGTATGGCTGTGCAATCAGAGCTGGTGTTTGCCTGAGAGCCAGCTCTTCAGAGATGAGGGGGATCTCCTGAAGTCTTGCCTTGCTGGAAGAAGCTGTTCATCTGACCTGAAGTCTGTAGAAGCCCGCCTTCCTGCTGAAAAAAGGAAGAAGCTTGAAAACTTTGAAGGCTTAGAGCCAGAAGCAGCGAGCCCCCGATGCTGGTTGGGCCTGCTGGGCGAAACAAGAAAGAGGAAATCCATCTGCGTCCCCAGGAGTGGTGAGCACCAGCATCTCCAGCATTGTGGTTTCGAGTCGGAATTGCGGTTCTGCAGCCAACTTCGCTGTGCCTAGAAATTGCAGGGATTGCAGCTGGCCTCACCACTGTATCAAGATGGGCTCCTGACTTACCACTGTGCAAGAAATGTGGCTGTGGCCCTCCACACTGTGGTGGCAGAGATATGTGCCTGCGACGATACTGTCCACTGTGATCAAGAAGTATGTCTGTGGCCACCTTTCCAGTGGTGTGGCCCACCTGCACCATATCACTAGGTGACCCAGATGATGGATCAAAGCCAAGAGAAATCTGCTCCATCCCATGGGGCACCTGTGATACCAAGGACCTGTGTTGGAGCTGGAGGACCTAAACTGGTGGCCCCACTGTTGTCTCTCACAGTGGCCTGCCTGGACTGACAAAGGCTGCTATTGTGAAAATTGCATCTATTCCCAGAAGCAGGAGCGAGTGAGGACACATGTTGACGACTCCCCATCAGCCACTTTTTGAACACAGATACCTGCAATTGGTGAGATTCTAAAGGGGACTGTACTGAACTGATCACTGCTTATGCTAACAGTGTAATGTGCACCTGAACATTGATTCATGCATCATCTTTGCATTAACCCATCTCAAATATGTTTTGAAACAGCGTTTGCAGTCAGCCTTCTCTAGAAGTCTTGTTTCTCAAGGAGATGGTAGCCGAAGCAAGGCATTTTTTCAAGATATCGTTTACATAGTGAATTCAGCACAAATCCAGACAGACCACATTGCAAGACCCATACGAGAGGCAGCAATTGGACTTCCTATAGTATGTGATTTGTATTTGGAATGCATCTTAGCCTACATCTGAGCTGTTCAAAATGTAAAAACTAGTATTCACAGACACTGACAATTGCCCTTCTTCTTCCACTTGATAAAGTGAGGACAACTGAAGTGATATATTATGAGAACTTCTTATTATCTATTATAATTCCATTGCACATACCCTTCCATATTACATGTCTCCTTTTCATTCTTTAGACCACAGAGTGCAACCATGGTGATGGAAGCTTCCACCAGAATCAAGTCATTCAATCTATTTGTTGAACCACGCTCATCAGTGTGCATCAAAGAAATCCTCCAAACACTACTGTGACATATCACAAAGTCTGAATGCTTTCCTCCTGCTGGGCAGGGTGCCAGGAACCCTAAAACATGCCATGATGTACTTCTGTGTCTCTAATGTATCATGGTTCTGGGAGCCAATGATGATTTTGAGGACAAGCAAACAGGTTTCAGGCCTTTTAGAGGCACTGATTAGATCATAATGTACATACAGAAATACCTCCCCATTTCTCATAATGAGAGTCAAACAGATTCCATTGTCCTATTGGATCTGTATCACCACATATCACTTACTTAGTTCAAAGCCTGTCTCTCAGGCCACAGACAAGAAGTTTGAATAGGTTTATTGGAATTCAACATCAAGAAACCGTTGTGCTGGATTCCCCTGTGATGATTCTCCTATGTCCCATTGCTATTCAACACACATTGGCCCATTAGGCAAGTTCATTGAACATCACCACTTCCACTTCTCCTCCAGAATACATGAGAATGATGCTTAAATCTGCCACCTGCTGGACAACAGGTTGTAGAAAAAGATAGACACCTTGCTATGCTTGGAACACGTGTACATATGGATTTTATTGATGGTGCTTATGTTATGCTTAAATAGGGTGAATTGAGAGGCGCTCCTAGTTCGGAACAGCCTCATTTCCGGTCTTAGTCCTGACTTCTGGAAGTAAGTGTCCCCCATCGCATAGCGTGAAGCAGGTGTGATTTCTCTTTGACTCTTGTTGGCAGTGATAATTCCATATCACTGCAGTGGTTAAGGTTGTAAATTATCAGTGAAACCTCTTCAGGATGGTGTTGCTACTACTTCAGCTGAAGCCAAATCAGAGACTAAATTCAGCACTCGGGTACAGGGAGAAACACACAAAGCTTGAGATACCACACTGCACCACTGGGTACAGAGGACTGCAAACCAATGGAACCAGCTGCCTAGGCTGAGCTGCAGCCTCAAGCTTCATGTTCACACGACTCCCCTTCCCTAAACAAAGCAACCATGTGATGCACATATAGACACTGCTCCCTGAATCATACATCTGAAGGAGAAGTCGAAGTAGTGAGAAAGAAAATGCTAAAGGCAAGAGACTCGTAGCTCTGGACCAACTTGGCTTAGTCTCTGAGAGACCAATGAAACGTTTACACATTGCACAAAAAGCTAAAGACTACATATGACTTTTCAGATAAGGCTTTAAGCAAGAGCTCTATTTAGGAGAGCTCGCTCTCTCTTTACTAAGGGACCATGCCTCAGCATTTGCTCTTGTGGAGCAGGGGAGCAGCCAGAGAAGCAAACTCACTACATCAGCTTGACTACCATCAGTACCACCCTGCAACCTTGTGTGACTATTTTGCCACCCTCAACAACTCTCCGGGGTGACGAACAAAAGAATGACCAGCAACATGCCAGCTACCAGCCAAACTGATAAACTCATCAGCAGTCAATTGATGGAGCCACATGGTAGCCAATTGACTCAAAGATCCAGAAATTCTCTGTTATGGCTCAAAGGCGATCCAATTGAGCACTAGACAAACACAGTAAATTACTTGATTATTAACTGGATATTGTAAATTAGATATTGTACAAACATTATAGAAGATGACTCTTAATACATTTTTGTGATGACTCTATGAGTGATAAAAAAATTCTGAAATTTACAAAGAGCATGTTCAAGGCATGTGGTTCTATGGTGTTCAGCATATAGCCAGACAAGCATTTAATATTAAACAAACTGTGTTGTGACCTTGTAATGTTCATTAAATAACCACTCCATCTACTTGCCTACCTTTGATAACATTTTCGCACAAGCAAGTACGCATAACTATCAGTCCTATACTTACTGGTAAATCTGTCACCTGCGTTTCAGATTAAACCTAGTCACAAACCCTTGTTTTTTCAAGGTACTTGGCAAGCATATTCTAAATTGAGGGCAATTGTGATTATTTTTTGCAATTACTTCACATCCCTTAGGTAAACCGAGAGAAAGCTATTTTATTGCATTGCCTACAGACATAGACTTTTCCAGCACTTGATCATGCCTATGTGGTCACAGCTAGCATTAATGAGCAAGTGTTATTGATGGAACACTAATCACTGATGCACAGCTTAATAAAAAACAAAACGAGGCTAGGGGGAATTAGAAGATTGACTGTTAAAATGAGCCTCTCGGGGTAGAGTGTGAAGACTGAATTGATTTTCTAAGGTCACTGGTCAGAATTGTTACTTTGAGTTGGTTTCTGACTCAATGATTAGTATTCTAATATACCTATAATGGCATAGTGTAAAACTGCAGCTCAATGCGCAAAAATTCTGCAGCACACACAGAAAGAGGAAAAAGCCTCTCGCTATGTTTTTTTTGTGCATAAAAACTTATCAAATGTTATAGTTATATTATTACAAAAGTTTGATAATTGTGTACTGTCATCCTCCATTTTGCTATTTATTTTTTTGTAATGATGTTGTGCTTTTATGGGTATTAAGTTACCCGAATAAAGTTTATGAACTGAACTGAACTTGTGCAGGAAGGTGAAGCTTCCTGCACAAAAACAATCCTGCATGCAACTGAGGTGCAAGAGTGCCTGTGTTGGCGCTATGTTTTTAAAATGGCGCCAGCACAAGGGGAAAGGACAGGAATGCGCCATATCGGGTAAATATTTCATAAATATGCCCCTAAGTGTGATTTATTTAACAAACTGCATCAGCATAGCTGCCAAGGTTTCAGATTGCTTATGTGTGACATTTTCATATTTTCAATGTAATTATGAGTGACATTCAATGACTATAAGTGACACTTTCTCGCGAGCAAAATCACACAATGAAGACAAGGGAAACATATATCAGAAATCACACCCATTACAACAACGAGAAACACTAAGAACTCGGAGCCACAATAATAAAAATGTCTGCAAAAATTAATCATGTACCAAAGAGCAGTGCTGTGTATGTTTTTAGTTACAATCTTCGTCCTTTGCCAAAATAATTATTACAAGAAGTAGTCATGGAAAAAAGAAACGTTCATGAAAAAAGATTTGCCATGATTTCCTGTTACCAACACAACTTGAAATGAAGCCCTAGGCCTGCCATAGACAAAAAAGGCCCCTTCACTTCCTTGGCCTACTTCTGCAAAGATGGGACACCTAATGCTCTTGAAATACAAAAACAATGAGGCATTAATATGATAAGCAGACTGATTTGCACGTGCAAATGTTGAGCTCTATGTCTGCAGGCTGTCACTAACTGCTGCTATGTATCGTGCCATCACAACGAAACTATATTTTATAGAATGCAACAATCTGATTCTAGATTGGTTTTACCACGTTCATGGGCCCTCCCCCCCTCCCACAGAAATCTTAGGGATTAGCCATCAGAGCCAGGGTTCTCCGCCTCCCCTTGAAGGAATGGGTAGCCACAGGGAAGTAAGTAACTGTATGCTAATCAATGACCGACACCCACTGACTACATGTAGCTGCCTGATCGTGGCATGCTGCTAAGGAATTTGTTGTTTACTGACACACAGCCACGGCTGCTGCAGGTAAGAGCGGTAGGGCGGTGGGGCAGGCTGGAGGGGGGGGGGGATTTTAAGAGACGACCACGAGGGAAAATGAATTATTTATTTAATTTTCCCTTGTGGTTGTCTCTCGAAATGCCCCCCCCAGCCGGCCCCAACGCTTCACCGCTCTTACCTGCAGTGGCCGAAGCTGTTGACACACACTCGGTGGATGGCTTAGCCAGTGCACACTTCTTAGTTCAACTTTTCAGGACTCGGCAATTGATGGTTTGCCGCCTCCTCAGTAGACTATGTCCACCACAGTCCATTGACAGAGTCGTCCTGGCCACTGCAATCGTCACTTTGACTGTCTCCCTCGACAATTGAATTTGCTGGGGGTGATGGGTCATATACTGCAGCTGAGCAGCCACTCTGGCATCTAAGCCATGCGGCGGCCAGTGCGAGCACCCAGGCAGTGCTGCAAGCGCCATGATTGCCGCAAGTAGCCAGTTGTCCCACAACAAACTTACCCAGGCAGCATGACGTGACATCCCAGCAGTGCCAGAGACTGTGTTGCATCACAAAACTGGCTGACTGGGTTGTGTCATTGTGTCGGTAGTAGCCTTTAGGCACTACCTCGACATGACTTCAGGCTGATAGCCGCAGTGCGAAAATCATTATGATTTTGAAACATTGTAGCAGCCTGCCGGCAGCGTACTAGCTCAGCTGCAAGCCTAGTGGCGCTGGTGCAGCGTACACGCCACGGCGCACTGCAAGCTGCCACTACAGTAACAGTTTAATTTAGGCACAGCTATGGGCTTGGGAGCACAATGCATTATGCGTGACAATGCATTTCAGTTCGGTGATGCACAGCACCACACTAAAATGCATTAGTCTAACGCGTGATGCGTGGTACTAGGCAGGACTGCATCAGATTTTTGTACTTCCACCAAATATCCACAAGTCACATCACTTAATTGAGAGAAGTTGCATAAAACAATAGCAAACATAAAATTATTTTTATTTTCTTTGCAGATTCATTGAGGGTAACAAAATAGAAACTATTTCAAGATATGCGTTCAGAGGACTTCGAGACCTTACCCATCTGTAAGTCTGCCTTTTGTTATTCATTAATTTTAGTGTAACAAAGCCAAAAATACTGTCATATGAAAGCATTGACAAAAAGAACATTAACCTCTGATGAGTTTCCAAGCACCCCTTTGTTGTTTTTGTGAGTTAACTAGTTATAGCTTTTTGCAAATAGGCAAACTGGAGGATTGAAGTCACAGCCAACATGTACAGCGAACCTCCGGTTATGAGTATTAATCCAGCAAGGCCAGCTCCGCCTTCCTTCCTCCTGAAGCTAGTAAATTGAGCACCATGAAATTAAGTACTAGTAAGATCCGCTCTTTATATGGCTGATAAACTATAAAAGAGCAGTATGAAGAATTGTGTAAAACTACTAACTATTTTTATTTAGGACTTGCTCCCATGAGCTAATGTCCCTTTTTTCTTCACACCCCTCTCAGCTATCTTCTCTTCATTTTTTAGGTCGAGCTTCGATCGACCTGTTATTATCTCTTCTGTGGGGTTTGGCACTCCCACCCATTGCCATTGGTTCTTTCTCCTGGCATTCAGAAATGCTGGCTTTCTATTGGTCCATTCCACTGAATTGTCCTGCCGTTGGCTGCTTGTTTCAGCCGAGGCGATTTCACTTAGTGATTGCTTTTGTTGGCCATCCCACCTTTCTCTCCACACAGAGTGCGATGGACCCACCCACCCCCTTCCCTACACCACTGCTTGCCTGACCCCGTCACAACACAGAGCCCGCCCCCCCCCCACCATCTCTCGCTCCGAGGTCGCTGCTCACCTGTCTCACCCCTCTACGTGTGTTGTGTTTTTTTATTTGTCTCTCCCCACCCCCTCCGAGTTTATTTATTGAGAGTTTATTTATTATTAAGTGATACAGCCCCCGCCGAAGCTCGAACCTTGCTCTAAAGCTCCAAAGTCAGCAGCATTATATGTTAAGCCACCTTCTCGCTGCGATTCTCTGCACCGTTTATTTCAGTTGGCTTCAGATGCTACATTTGCCCGCCTCAACCGTGTTTTTTTTCAATTATATCTGTCTCGCCCCTCCACGTGAGTTGTGTTATTTTTATTTGTCTCTCCCCACCCCCCTCCGAGATCGCTGTTTATTTATTCATGATTAAGTTATCCAGTCCACGGTGAGGCTCGAACCATGTTCTCCAGCTCCAAAGTTGGCAGCTTTTGGGAATTTCGGTTTCCTGTGTAGATTGCTTAAGAGCATTAAAACGAAAGCATCCCGCCATGCGATCATAAACATCATGTCTGTAGCCAAAACAAGGAAAGCGTTGTCATTGTACACAGATTAAACAAGGAGTAAAACATGCATGTAAAACATTCGGCTGTGCTCGAAAGCAGCCGTACCTCTAGTCCTGAAATCATAAGCCTTTATAGAAAGCAAACACTGAAAACAATCAGCCGTGCTTATCAGCAGCAGATCCTCACATTCATGGCAATGTTTACATGGTACAATCATCGGCTGCCAGCACCCCACGTTCAATAATGGGCACGGCCGAGTGCGGACGAATCCAACCCATAGAATAATGTCCTCTATTAGTATTAATGGAAAATGTTTGAAAACAATGAAATGCACAGACGTGCTCTCGTATAGTCAGGAATGGTGAAGAAAACCATGCGTCTCATAGCGTATATTCTCTTGTCCTGTGGTAGTGAAGAGCCGTAACTTTATGCAACCCCTCACTCCTCTTCGATGTAAAACTTTATCCCTCCAATTTCAGATTTGTTTTTATTGAACACATGGCACCGAAAAGACGATGAACCAGAAAGAAAGACTTATCTTTTCTAATATATTTAATATCAGATATTTAAGAACCCGGTAAATAGGTTTATTTGGAAATCTCGTATAAATGCACTACTCATATGGTAATTGGTTGGTTAATGCACCTGCGTGTAGGCACTGGTGACATCGTTAACCATGCCAAATTTTAAATGAGAATTAGGCCTTTCCTATACCAATGGTCTTGATGCCATAAAAGGGTTTGTTCAATCAAAAGGGAAAGTCCTATTTGTGGAGTGAACTGGATCCAGTGGGATCCCTAGCCCTAACTTTCAGATTAATTTTGTTGCCCCCTTTTGCCCCATAGGTCTCCCATAAGTTCCTCACTGCACCCTCCAGAAGCCTTCCGTACATTCATTCACAGGCCTGGTGTCAATTCTTAACTGCGCCCTCCTAACAATTGCTATTTCGTAATTTGTGGACCCTCCATGGGCCTGTCTTACAGAAACCTGGTAACTTTGAATCTTAGACTGTGTCTTCCAAAGCACTCCTGCATGCCCTCTCTTTGCTCACCTCTTTTGAGGCCGCTTACTTTTCCTCCATGTTAAAGAGCAGTAGATGCTACAGGGCCCAGGCTAATGTGCTGCATAGCTAAATACATATAAGGTCCCAAAGGCGAGACCGATTGCATTGCAAATGCTTGTTTAATTTATTTCTGCTTATAAACGTACCTACATATGTAACCCCGCTCATATGGAATGTATTCTTTTAAATAGCGTGCTCTGTTGCCACGTGTGCTGCATGATATGGAAATCCCCTAATAAATATTTAAATAAATAAAAAATTCCCTGGGAGCCACAGAACACCCCAAAAGGAACTTGCTCTTTTCAAACGTCTCTTTCGTCTTGAATTAACTGCTTTCTGAAAATTCGGAAGATATTGACTTACGGGAGGTTTTAGAGCATAAACCAGTGAAGACGTGTTTCTGGCAGGTTCTAAAGCTGGGGCTCCCGTTATGGCCTCAAACCGCCACAGACACAGCAAAAATTATTGAAATCAACCAGACAAGCAAGTGAAAACAAGAAAGTAATTGGTATTTTCTCCAGATAGCGAAGGGGCGGCGAAATCACTGCCAAAGCCAGTGACGCTCTTGAGAAGGTGAATCAAGGTTGATGTCACAAGATGGCAAAGCTGAGGGCATAGCTGCCAAGGTTTCAGATTTCTTATGTGTGACATTTTCATAATTTCAGTGTAATTATGAGTGAAATTCAACAACTATGAGTGACACTTTCTGGCGAGCAAAATCAAGCAATGAAGACGAGGGAAACATATTAATATCAGAAATGACACCAATTTGAGTAACAGGAAACTCTAAGATCTTAAAACTGCTACAACGCATCAGAAATTATCATAGCTGCCAGGTTTTCAGATTGCTTATGTGTGAGGTGACATTTCCATGGTGTAGGAGAGTAGGATCTGCACTTATGTTGCCCCCACTTTGTTTCTGATGTTAACACTGGTTTCTGACTATAGTCTGGCTGGGTCCCTGCTAATCAGGGCCCCAGCCTCTCTGCTCTCTCTAAACGACTTGCAGTGCATATTAGATGCACTAGTGATTGGATACTGTGGTACCTTATGAGCCCCTAGTATATGGTACCTTAGGTACCTAGGGCATAGGTACTTCACAGGCCTACCAGGGGCTGAAGCATGTATTATGCCACCCCTGGGAAGCAGACTAAATCTGACACCACAGGCCTGCTAATGCAGCCTGGGTGAGGTAGTGTTAGCACTCCTCACTGAGGTATAGGTTCCCTATATCTCACCATACACACACATATAAACCTATCAGTCACCCCTAAGGCAGGCCCTATCAATCCTGAGGGCAGGGTGCTTGGTTTACAATGTGAGGGGGTGCCTCTGCCTGAGCAGGGCCCCTCTGCAGCTGACAGAGTCTATTCTCTGTGGCTGTTTGTGGATGTGGTTAAACCATATACTCTTAAGTGCATTATAACCTACCGGTAAATGCTAACTTTGGAATGACTGCATCAAAACATGTCGTGTTTGGTGTCAAACAACTTGGAAGCATACCCCCACACCAGTAACTGGTGTGGGAGTATGATCCCACCCTTCTATAGGGGACGACATGTACCCACTGTGGAAACACGGTCGAAATCTGAAAGAGCCCTGGCATCACAAAATGGATGCCACCAGCACAGACACTGGGCTGCCCTCCTGCTGCTGACCGAAACTCGCAGTGGAGGAGGACCATCAATAGGCAACCTGTCACAGGGAGGTGTCACCACCTTCCAGACAGGATTAGGTGTATTGGGGCTGGGTGGGTGCACTCCTAGAGTGCTTTGAAGTCCTGCACTGGGCGAGCAGTAGGCTCCTCTGTGTATATGCCAGCTCAAACCGGTTCAGGGACTACCTGTCCCTGCTCTGGCGCGAAACTGGACAAAGGGAAGTGGGTGTAACCACCCACTACCCTGACCCTCCCATAGGAGTGGTCATAGAGCTAGTCCCTCCCCTACCTTCAGTATAAGATAGGGAAACCTTGCCATTGCAAATCAGATATCCCTGGACGACGCTCTACAAGAAGAATCCTGGCCCTTCGACATTCCACTACCTTTGGAAGACAGAAGAATCTCCCTTGGAGTCAAAGAGTGACTCCCCTGCTTGGCAGGCACCAAAAACTTTAATCAACGGTCGCAAACTTTCCCGCTCCCGCTGGAGTCCAAAGTCCCTGCAGCCCCGGAAATGGATTTCCTGACTTCTCGATGGCCATTGTGAGTCTCCAGCAGAGCTGAGGCGAGTGAACCCCACGAGTGACGAGGAACAGCAATACCCGGGTACCGTGCACTATTGTCGAGTGCAACCCCTTCACGATGTTCTACGAACTTGTGCATTAGATCACGTGTGGCCCAAGCCTCCAGCAGGTTGTGCACCGAAAATCAGAGGCCTACCACATCCTGAGTGACCGTGGGCTCCTGTAAAGCATTTCCTCACGAGGCGTCTTAGCGATCCCTTGTCCGTTGGCTTGTGGGTCCCCTGAAGACTTTCTGATCGAACCAAAGGGCTCCTCTGGTTGCTCCAGGCCTACCCTCGCTGGGTGAGTCCCTCAGACCTTGCTGGTCTGCAACACCGACTTTCTTCGATTTCCACGAGACTTGCTGTTGCCAAGGCTTGTTGGCTCCAATCCGGTTGCCGACACCTCAGTAAGCTGCAGACGTCGTGTGACACTCCGATTGCAGCTGCAGATCATTGTCGATGCCTCCTGGTCCTCGTGGGCGAAGAGTCAAAACACCCTTGATCACCTGAAATCACCCGACTTCCGTGGGCATCCATCTTCCTGGCCCTGGGTCACTGGCAAGTGACTGTGAACACTGTCCCTTCTGCTTTCAGGTCTTCTAGAGCTTGAATCCAGCCTTGGATTCCACCGGACACTTCTCCAGTCTTCGCAAGCAGCAAATCTTCTTTGGTCTCCATTGAAAACGACGACGCGACCCGACACCAAAAGACACCTATGCACCCGGCTTCCCTGGGTGAGGTAACTCGTGCACTTCGGTGCTCCTGTGTGTGTTGGCCCTCGAAGTACTTACCTTGTAAGTGGCTTGCTTGTAGACTTCCTCGAAGTACCCTAGAACTTTAAAAATCCAACCACGACTTGCTCCATTGGAATCAATAGGGAACCCGCGGCTGTGTTCTCACACTGCACGCTTCTCCCGTGGGTCTTTTACTTACCTGCCTTGGGTGGATTAGTGAAGCGGTACAAAAGGGGGTGGTGATGGACGGAGCATCAGAACCAATCAAACACTCACACCCAGTCAACAGATCCGGGTTTGATCCATCACCGTTCTTTAGCCCACTCTGCCACCCCAGTTCAGACATTACCATATGCAAATCAGTCTGACCCTGTGCCTCATGGGAACAGTCCAGTCCGAACTGCCAAACCATGCCTTCCCTGGACCGGAAACAAGCTTCCTAGGACCGGTTTCTGGCATTTCAGCCATCTTCAGCCAGGCTTGCTTGAATCCAGTGGCAAAGTGAGCAAGGGACTCACGTCTGAGCATACCCTGCCAACTTATGGCGAACAAAGCGGTACAAACGGGGGTGGTGATGGACGGAGCATCAGAACCAATCAAACACTCACACCCAGTCAACAGATCCGGGTTTGATCCATCACCGTTCTTTAGCCCACTCTGCCACCCCAGTTCAGACATGGCCATATGCAAATCAGTCTGACCCTGTGCCTCATGGGAACAGTCCAGCCCGAACTGCCAAATCATGCCTTCCCTGGACCGGAAACAAGCTTCCTAGGACCGGTTTCTGGCATTTCAGCCGTCTTCAGCCAGGCTTGCTTGAATCCAGTGGCAAAGTGAGCAAGGGACTTACGTCTGAGCATACCCTGCCAACTTATGGCGAACAAAGCGGTACAAAAGGGGGTGGTGATGGATGGAGCATCAGAACCAATCAAACACTCACACCCAGTCAACAGATCTGGGTTTGATCCATCACCGTTCTTTAGCCCACTCTGCCACCCCAGTTCAGGCATGGCCATATGCAAATCAGTCTGACCCTGTGCCTCATGGGAACCGTCCAGCCCGAACTGCCAAATCATGCCTTCCCTGGACCAGAAACAAGCTTCCTAGGACCGGTTTCTGGCATTTCAGCCGTCTTCAGCCAGGCTTACTTGAATCCAGTGGCAAAGTGAGCAAGGGACTCACGTTTGAGCATACCCTGCCAACTTATGGCGAACAAAGCGGTACAAAAGGGGGTGGTGATGGACGGAGCATCAGAACCAATCAAACACTCACACCTAGTCAACAGATCCGGGTTTGATCCATCACCGTTCTTTAGCCCACTCTGCCACCCCAGTTCAGACATGGCCATATGCAAATCAGTCTGACCCTGTGCCTCATGGGAACAGCCCAGCCCGAACTGCCAAACCATGCCTTCCCTGGACCGGAAACAAGCTTCCTAGGACCGGTTTCTGGCATTTCAGCCGTCTTCAGCCAGGCTTGCTTGAATCCAGTGGCAAAGTGAGCAAGGGACTCACGTCTGAGCATACCCTGCCAACTTTTGGCGAAAAAAGCGGTACAAAAGGGGGTGGTGATGGACGGAGCATCAGAGCATTAGTGAAGCCCCAGCGATTCTACAGGCCCTAGGCCTTGTCCCCTAGCAAGTCGACTTTCCTAAACCTCTTTTTTAGTATATGGTCTGGTACTCCCCTAGGGCCCCAGCCATATTTGTGCTTAACTTACTGTGAAACGTTGAATGACACTTTTGTGTGAGTTAAACCAAGCAAAGATGTGCATGGAAACATAAATATCAGAAATTACACCCTTTTGAACAACAAGAAGTTGTAAAAAGATCTCGAACTGCCACAAAGCCCTGAAATGGAAAGTCACTGACCTACTGTCTTCCCAAGCAGGCACAGCTAAAATATGACATAATTTGTCGGAGGAGCTGTGCAGCATCTCAGTGCCGTCCCGTGCAGCAGCTCCGCCGGTCGAGCCGAAAACGCACTGGCTACTTTTGTGAAATGTGCCAGGCAGGCTTGACCTCCTCATGGTCAGAAGGGAGCTTTAATGTGTGACTAATGCATTTCAGTGCAGTGATGCAGACATCAGCACTAAAATGCATTAATCTAACCCCTGATGCGTGGTACTTTGCAGGGCTTATGGGGAAATACCTAGTGGAATAAAAGGTATGTCCAGCCCTGACTACTATCAGGTGTATTTATGAACTTTTTCATTATCATCCTGTTCAAATAGTACACAAAACAGATGGTTTTTAAAACATAAAAGCCCAAACACAAAAAGGCCTTTCAAGCAACAAAACAATTGATTTTGCAATTAAAATACTAGTGAATATGCAACGCAGCTCTATAACAGTGTAAATGGTAGCAGTGGGGCCCAATATTAAATGCAAATAATAATGTATCCTGACAGCTAATAAACAGCCGTGCACATACTGTGCCCAGATGAGCATTCTACAAGTGTGGCTTTCGCCTACTTCCTAAAAACAGGACAAACTGCCTGGCATGACAGTCACCACTGTTCCAAATTTGTCTATCAAGTATGTTACAAGCTAAGAGTGACAGAAGCAGAGCTGCTGATTGCTGTGTGTGGCTGCCTTCCTTCCATGTACTGAGCCATTACTTCCAGAAATATGGCATGGTGTTAACATAATTTCAATCGTTTTGAGGAATGAAATGTTTTATTTGATGATTGTGTATTTACGTCGATTTACAGTACAGTGCCCCTTGCGCAATGGTGCTTCACTTTTATGTATGAATTTATGTATAACAGTGTCCCAATAGAGTAGCAGAGTAGTAAAAATAAAAGCAATACATGCCAAAAGACTGGATTCTGGTGGAGGACTCCAGATTTTTTAAGCAAAGTTAGCATTATTTTGGCAGTCTCCCCTCTGAAATTTCCAGTGCTTCAATACATGTTAATGGGGGAAATACGGTCTGCCGATTACGTTTTAAAAATCTCCCTCCTTCCCTCTTCTAAAATGTGGGCAGTGAATAAAAGTGGGTCCTGCACTCACCTGACATGGTGACCAGAAGTGCAGTGCCTTTGTACTGTGTGCCATGCAGCTGACCTGCCTTGAGACTGACAGGTCTGGGAGGACAGGAGTGTCCTTTTCCGTCCTCTCAGGAGTGGGAAAGTCCTGTTCGAGCTGTCAGTTGGCCAGAGTACATGCGCCAGTCAGGACAGGCAGGCTGGAACAGAAATGGGCTGGTGAAACCATGATGTCCGGGGGTGGCGTAAACAGCAGGTGGGCCCACAGAGAGGGCAACGTGTTTTAAGTTGACCGCACCATGCTAAGCCCACTCTGACCACCATGGGCACACGCTGCGCTACTCGTCAGGCCAAGAAAAAGTTGAATCCATGCTGAAGCTGCTACGTAGACCATTAACTCCCTTTCATGCCTGAAAGAAAACAGGAGGCGCCACTGAGTGCACTTGCACTGGGCCTGGCGCGCACTTGCTGCTGCTGTTTATTGCAGAGCAGATTCTGTCTCCGCCTTTGCTTAGATAGGTCAGGTCCACGTGTCTCAGAGACTGTGCCCATTCCTGGCCACAGCAGACTCCTGTGTTTTTCTCAACACTGCTCCAGCAGTAGTGAAAACAATGTATGACAGGCACAGTTCATAACTCCAGCTTTCGAGGCGAGGAGGGCTGCAGCAGTGCTGGCAGAGACGCTGTACACAAAGGAACGCCTTTTAATGCTGCACCTCACGGAGGACATTTCTCCTTTATTTTACGTTATGGGCCAAGTCTGTGACTACATAACGAAGAGTGGTAAATGAGATTACTTACCTCACTCATGCTTGGAGAGCTCTGAAACTTCAGACCTTGTCCACATTGGTCCTGATGAAGGCCACATGACCCGTAGGGACAACACTGGGTCGAAACCTGTGGACCGCTCACTCGGTGTCATGAATCACTAACTCACCTACTTCAACACCGCCATCTTTTTTAACCTTATCATTTTTGTGTGAAATAAATCATCATACACAGGAAAACAGATATTTTCAACCTCTGTCCACGACTGTCGCTACCCAGCCAGTCTCCCTCCATTTGGAGGACAGTAGATCACTTGGAGAATGGAACACTTAAGTGTTAGGCCCTATGATGATACTATCCACCTAACGACATTGGCGGAGAATCAAGATATACTTCACAAAGTGGTTCTGTGGTTAAGGGTCTCCAAAACAATCCCTGTGAGACTCTGGTTAACTGACACAAGTGATTCATTCTCCTTTGATCTTAAAATCTTAAAATTACAGCTGATAACTCACCTATAGCCACGATTCCAATGAAGTTTGCAGCTGTGATTGCCAAGCTGCACAGCTAAATGAAATTGCGTGGGGGCAGGCAGCAAAACAGCAAGCGTCCGAAGCACTTATGTTGTTAATCATTATGCAGCGCCTCATGGCACATTCAATTCGGTGGAGCTGTAAACGCTTGACTAAGCATTTTAGTGCGGTGATACGGACCCCAGCACTAAAATGCGTTAGTCTAACCCCTAATGCATGGCACTTGACAGGTCTGTGAGGCTCCTTATGAATGATGGGCCCCACTGCAGAATGGGTTCAATGGGGATCCCCTAAATGGTTTGCCCCCTCTACACTGCGGGGCGTGCTCGATAAAGCAGTGTGGCTTTCTCAAGCAACTATTTCTTGTTCTGTGCAATTGCACACATTCTGCAAGGCATGCACTGGCATGGCTTAGAGGGTGAGGGGGACCCCTCCAAAACAAGAAATCCTGGGGGGCCCCCACACCACAGGGGCTGCGGGAGCCTCCGTTACGCCCCTGACTATCGCCATGTGCAGATCACAAAAGGGTTGCTTCCAGGGCAGAGGCCGGTCTATGCTTACCTCGCCCAGCAGAGTGGATCTTCCAGAAGCTAGGAGAGAAACTGCTGCTGGACCTTGATTGGAGATGAGCTGGAGAAGAGCAGTGGGCACATTGAGTGCAAGGGCTGTGTTGCGTAGTTCCTACAAACCTATATAGGATCTGCGTGTTTTAGACAACATAAATTAAGGGATTGGGGTCCAGACTGATTCCAGACACTCCCAAAGGATATGTTAGTCTGTAGACCTGCTAGCCCACAGTTCCACTATAAGCCCCACAACCTTACCAAGGAGCGGATAGTTTCTGGCAACTATCGAACATGACAACCCTGACCCCTCAGGGATCGTGGAAACAGTCCAGTACTTTTCGCTCAGTCACTCGTGCTCACTCAGTCTCAGAGAGATATACAGAATAAACGGTGAAGATATTTTCAATAAGCATTTATTGAACCAGCGTCATCCTAGTATACAATACGTGTGCTGCCACAACCATTAGACAGAAACAGATGTATACGGTTATAAGCACCAACAGAGTAAATAAAAGGTAGAATTCTACCATGGTGCTAAAACAATGAATATATGCAGGTATACAGAAACATAACAGTAATCATGAGTACTCCTAATATGCAAACCCTAACTAGATGTACCTAGGTGTACCTAGCATTATGTAGGTGTAAAGCCAAGAATCCCCCTAGGTAAGAGCCAACCCCTTTACCTGATGGGAGAGAACGAAAGACCCCGTCTTGGTCTTGAGTTGGACACCCTGCAAGGAATGTCAAACCACTGTGTGCTGGAGTGTCTGCAGGCAGGGATTTCAGCTAGTGGCATCAGCATGGAAGTTTTTCTCCACTGGTTTGCCCAGCGAAGATGTGGGACTTATCTACCCGAAAGGTATCCTCAGGCGTCCTACCTAGATGTGTCATGGTACTGTGGGCCTATCGGCCAAGGATGATGGTAGTGGTGACTTTTGTACAGAGTTATTATGTAGAAGATGGGAATCCTGCTGTGATACTAAGAATCCTCATGCATAATAAATGGGGCTAGTTTTCGAAGAAAACCACACAACATTTATTCGGCACCTAACTAGGTATAAGGTCAGCAGCAGAGCCAGGTAGGATAAAGTAGGTAAAAGGTCGTGCAACTACCTAGGCCTATATTGAGGTACATTGGGGATCATAACAGCTTGTTCTGTCCTTTGCATGAGCCCCTATCGGCTCCCAATCTCCTGACCTCGGCCTGGGCGAAAATGTTGGGAGCATAAGAGAGGAGAGGCAGATGGAGGGCCTCCAGCTCACTCTGGTGAACACATGGGCTACCTGGCTCAGGTACCAGATGCAGCTCTGAGTGCCTGAAGTCTAGGAGTCACAAGCCCGATTTAAAGAACTCAAAATCTAGCAAGGTGAGACTGAGAAGCTGGGAGCAATTTGGGAGCTCCCTGGAATAAAGGCATAGGAAAGGGGCAGGAAGACCAGACTGGGCACATAGCCCTCCAAATCCCTTGGAGTCTTTATTGCCCTGGATGAGAAAGGCAGCCTTGGTGCTTGATGGCCACGGGGTAATTGACTGCTGTGCTGCACTAGGTTATTTCCGTCTCCATCCGCTAAATACCATAAGTAAGGACCATATCTCAAAAAATGCAATCTATTAACAAACATTTGACCTCACTGAAGCAGACAAATCAATGTCTCAGACCTTGCAGTACCCGCCACAGCTTCACAGACAGCCTCAACCTGGGTGCCCATATCAACCTAACGAGTCATTCAGTTTTTGTTACATGATATTTTGTGAAAGGCTTGACTGACTTAGATCACTCCCTTCAAAATGCATAAACCAGGACTGATCATATCAAGAAATGTGTTGCTGAATACATCCATGAGAAAAATTAGCGTGATGCTAGGGTAGCTGCTCTGAAGCTCTTCCTCAGAGACCTTATAGACAAAATGGGGTACTATGAGTATCGATTCAGGAGAAATGACATCGGTAGCCAGGGAGTGAATAGTAAAGTCACTAATCCCGAACTTGTAAGTCATGATCACACCCTATTTTGAGACATTCTCCAGTTCTTGGATGACAAGGACAGCTGGTTTAATCTACTGCACCGTGTGTATCCTGCATTTGCAGGGGAAAAAGCTTGTCCCTGATGTCCCAACAACCGACGATTTCTTTAAACTCAGGGAAGACATCTTCAATACTGCTCACAAATGAGACACCATCACAGTTGCAGGCAGCATCATCACTCTGTTCCAGAATGTATCATCTTCCACATTGGCAGAACATAGGATCACATCATCTCAGCCGAGAAACCAAGAGAAAGGCCCTAGGCGAATGAATGAATGACTGCTCAAACAGAAGCACAGAAATCTTGCTGCTTAAGATCTTTTAGAGACCTACTTAAAGCAGGTCTCCAACTGGATGGCAGCCAGCTATGTAAACTTAAACAGGTACAAAATAGAGGTCTTGGTGGTTGGCAACAACCATCGCTCTGGGACCAGCTTAACTGGCCCTCATCCCTGGTCAACCCCCAAGTCAGAAGTGAGAAGTCTGGGTGTCACACTGAATAGTAATCTTACCATGGCTAGCCAAGCAAAGAGGCTGGCGTCCAGCTGCTTTGGCCTCATCAAAGCACTGAGGAAGATTCTGATTTGGCTATCAGTGGCTGCCCGCAGTGTTGTGTAGTTTCCCCTAATCAGTAGAACAGCATGTTTGTGGACGATGTAAGCTTTGGGATGATGCCAGACTCATTCTGTGCACCCACGCAGTGTATGTTCATTTGGACCAGCTAACTCACAGTACCAGCATAAGCCCTCTAACCTAGACAGGTTGCGAACAGTTCTGGCACCATCCCAAAGTTTATGTTGTCCACAAAAGCACAGTTCCTACTGATTAGTGGAAACTACATGGCATGGAACCCAATATCAGGCTTCATGTTCTGTAGTTTCCACTAATAGGTAGGAATAGCGCATTTGTGGACGACATAAACTCTGGGATAATGCCAGACTGATTCTGTGCCACCATAAGCCCCCTAACCTAAACAGGGAGCGAACAGTTCTGGCAATCACTGAACATGACAACTCTGTCCCCTCAGGAACCGTGACAGACCTAAAACCTTTCGCTCATACACTCGTTTGCTTAGAATACTCAAAAGGACATTTTCAATATTTATTGAACCGAAGTGTTTTTTGTATAGAAAATATGTGCTGCAATGATCAATAGACAGAAGCAGATGAAAGTTATAATAAGTGTCAGGGCAGTGAACAGAACAAAAGTTCCACAATTGTGCTGAAACAATGTATATGCACAAGCATATGAAATAATATAACAATCTGGCGTACTCCTACTATGCAAAACCCTAACCTAAGTGTCTAGGGTGTATGTGTATCTTCTGCAAAGAAACCCCTGCTGGATTATTCAACCCCATTACCTGGTAGGTAAGAATGTAGGACCCCATCTTGGTCCCAAACTGGACACCCCTCAAGGAGATGTCAGTCAGCTGCTGGGCGAAAGCTTCAGCGTGTAGGGACCTCTCGAAGTCAGCAGAAGTGCCTCCTCTGACTATACCCGGAAACAATTGTTTGTATTCTACAGATAGATGCGTTGCCAAATAGATGTAAATAACAAACACATTTGCACAACATAAGTGTAAGCCTTGTATAGAATGCCAAGGCAATATGATAGTGTTCTTGCAAAATGGATTCGTGTAAGCAAGGTCTGTGTTTCCAAGAAACTAACCAAAGTGTCACAAATGCAAATGTGTGTCAAAAGTCGATGTGAAAAATAGAAGGCAACTTTAGGAAAGATCTGTGTACATGTAGAAATGGCAATGTTTTCTACCAGGCCTAACTGAGACACATGACAGCAGAACAGTGGTCCAAGCTTTCATACTATCTCGCTTTGACTAAGGTAATTCCCTCTTTTTGGGTAGACCCCTTTCTATTACCAAAAAACGGCAGGTTATTCAAAATGTTGCTGCCCAAATGTTACTGGGCATTCCAATTTTCATTTGGCCCACTCAGCTCTTGCCGCATTTCACTGTCTGACGAACAGCAGGAGGATTCAATTCAAAACACTCTGCATTGCTCACCATGCAAGGCACAAGGCAGGTCCTCGTATACTCCATAACCTTGTCCACTCTTACTGTGCCAACAAAGAACTCAGATTAAATAACCTGAGCCTTCTCTCTGTTCCCAGAGTAAAAGAGCCAGATGTGGGGTCCTCTCTTTTGCCGATCTTGCCCATAAACTCTGGAATGCATTACCGCTAAGTCTCAGACAAAATGACAATCCTCTGAGTTTTAGAAAACAACTTAAACCCCATCTGTTTGCCTATCTGAGCTAACTGACCTTAGCGTTGGGAAGCCCGTTCTCAGTAGCCATTTGCTGAATAAAATCAGTTGAATTTACTTGAATTGAGTCTTGCAATCATCAAAGACTTCACCATGCCCACAGCTGTCACCAGGAACATTAACCCATCACAAGATATGTGCAACAACCTCTCAAACTTTTTTTGCAGCAAAATTGCAACCATATACAGCAACTTCCCCCAACAACCTGACCCTCTGGCCCTCCCTAGAAGTCTCCCAGTGATGAAGGAACTCAACACAATCAGCACATGGGACACCATTAGCACAGAGGAAACCACAACAATCATGCCATTCACTCTGGGGCCCCAGTGCAGGGCTGAACTGGGAACCCAAAGCAGCCCGGGCAAATTTTGTAAGACCAGCCCCGTACGGTGCATAGTGAGGGCAGCGAGTGAGACTAACCACTACAAGGAGGGCTGGGGGGGGGGGGGGGAGGGGGTTCTGCTCCGAAGAACATAGGACCAAAAATTGTGCATTCTACAACACGTTTTTCATGATATATTCAACTGTATTAGCTTTTAAAGCATAGTACTTGATGACTTTATAGTGCACCAGGATTCAACAACCTTTATTGGGGCTCTTCAATGAATCCCTTACTATCACCCTCCAACAGTGCTGCTTATCTCTCCATAGCCCCTCTCTCACTTGTATTTTCTTTGCTTTATAGCGCCTCTCATACCAGTGTAGGGTGTCGGAGCACTTTACATCTCACAAATATAGAGACAATGAATAATACGTGTGTAAATCAGTGTAAAGAAAACGTTACAAGGACAAAGGGAATGCAAGGTGTAGGATACACATCATCCATACTGGTAAGCCATCAGTCGGTCTGTAATAGTTTATTCAGTTTAAAACAACCATAAAAGTATACAAATAAGACAGTTAAAACATCCAATTAATTAATTACATGGATACAGCTGTGAAAAATCCACCATAAAATATGTGTCCAGTTAAAATACTACAAAAGAAAGTTAAGATAATCCTTTTTAAAAAAAGGTTCCATCCCTTTGTGCCATGCCGGCCCAGCACTACATGAGGCCAAGGTAAGTCACCCTTAAGTCAGGGTGCCCTATACCTCATGTGATGGCCTACCTGCATGAGCAGACAGGTCCCTAGAATATCTAAGGCAATTCTTAGATAGTATAAGTGCCCCTTAAAGCCATCCTGAGTTATATATATATATATATATCTTTATACACTCTTCAGTGCCCGCCATCTTGCAGATGGCAGGCACCCTCCAATCAGGGTCAGGGATTGTGCCCACCCCCCCACGTACGGTGAGCACACTAAGGGTGTAATCACCCTAAGGATAGTAGCCCATTGGCTACTACCGCGAGACCCCTAAAAAGCTCTATGATTTTTGGAGATCTATCTTTCCTTGGATTTCAAGTGGAAGAGTTTTCAGGTGCCAAATACAGCTGTTTCAGTCTGCCTGGTATCCTTTTGCAAGTTCAGTAGTGTTCTGAGGAAGGCTGGGTTACAGTCCAGCTTTTTAGGGATCACCAGATTGTGGGTGGGGAATACCCTAAGACACTACTAGTTCCTAACAATGAAGTATAGGTTCCCTGGCCCTCACCTACCTACTTTTACAGTAGTTCATGTTAACGTTACAGCAAACAGGCTCACAATTCTCCGTGCCAGGGCAAAGCCAAAATGGCAAAGGTTATCAGTCACACTAAACTTGGACTTTGAGACTGGGTGTGTGAGTGGGGAGTGTAGTATGGTAATCCTAATGTCTTCCCACATCTAACACTACAATCCAGTTTGAATCATGTACTGTACCCAAAACAAAACTAGAAGCAGAAGTCTGGTAGGAGAAAAGCAGGGTCCTTCAGCAACCACACAGGGAATGCACAAGAATTGTCCTGATTGCTCCCTTTGAAGGTCACAGAGCATTTGCGTGAGCTTCAGACAGACCTATCAGGGAGGACTTAACACTAGGGTATCAATAGTAGGGACACTGCCCCACCCTGCATATTTTATTAAGCTCAGAGGATTCATCTCTGCCCATTCAAGTCAGCCTATTGTGTGTTCCTCGGAGTAAGCCACACCTCTTTTAACCTCATTCAAGGCTGAGCACTTGCTGGAAGTAGCTAAAGAGCGCATGCAAATTAGCATCCTGGAACACCAGTCAGGGAAAAGGAAACTTTAAAAAAAATTACTTTTTCTTGATTTATTTAAAAAATCTGACTTCACAATTGCATTGGAATTTTAATAACTCATAAATAGATTAAACTAATTATTAAAAATACATGTCTAATTATCTTTCAAGCCGGTCCCATACACCAGATACAATATTTAGTATTTTAATCTGTAGTCTGAATCTCTAAAGAGGACAACCAGGCCTGCACCCTAAAAACATCTCTTAAGGCCTTGTCACTGTACGGATACGATCACATACATTTTTTATTTGTCCCATTTTTAAATACTGTGCACTCTACCTTGTGGGTTACAAAGTTTTTATAGGGGTGACTTACTAATATTTAAAAGGGAGGTTTTTACCTCTTGCAAATAGTAGATCTGGGGACCATGGTGAGAATACTATGGTCTGGATCTGTAACCTCGGCTGTGACGGGTGCATGATATAATCGCAAAAGGTTTTACTATGCGTGCCTCTACCACGCAGCCCAACCACGAATGCATCTTAAACGCATTATTTTACCACGCATGCCTTTACCATGAAATGTCAACCTTTTGAGTGTGTTCTAAAACCAGTAAATATTGATAACTGCGAAGCTGGTGAATTTAACATCAAACTGACCCAACACGAGGCAATTACGGGCATCCTAATTTACAGACCTCCTGGCTCATTGGGCAACTTCCGAAGTAGTTTACTGGAAGGGGCTACTCAATCTGCGATCAAACACAATAAAGTGTTGGTGTTGGGTGATCTGAACTTACATCTAGAGGATCCCCTACAAAAGGAGGCAGAGGATGTCCGTCTAGTCCTACAAGAACTACAACTGGACTTGATAAGTGTTGCAGCTACACATCAGAGGGGTCATTGTTTGGACCCTATCTTCGCGAGCTGGGACTTGATAAAGGCACTTACACCGTGTCAACTCCCTTGGACAGACCACTTCTTGGTCCCTTTCCAATGTTTTTACCAACCAGTTAGGGCCATTGAGAATGGGTTGGGAAATATTATGAGACGGAAATGGAGACAATATTCTCAAGAAAACTTCATACTCGCCATCCAGAAAGCGCAACTACCGCATGCTATGGACAGTGATCAGGCGAATACTGAATTTAATCAGCTTGTGATTGCAACCCTGGATGAGATAGCCCCCATGAGTAAGGGTAAAGCAAGGGAAGGCAGACAACGTACTGCCCCATGGTTCACTCCAGAACTCCAGCAAATCAAGTCTAATTGTAAAAAACTTGAAAGGAGCTGGAGAAGGAACCCGAGCGAACAAGGTAAAAACAGTTATAGCTTAGCACACAAAAGCTACCAGTATGCGGTGCGTAGAGCTAAAGCTAAATATTTCCAGACACGCATTGAGGCGGCCGAGAGCTCCTCACGCGAACTGTTCAAAATATACAAAGAAATATCTTTAGTCTCCAGCTCTAACACCCCCCTAAGGGCCACCGTGGAGGGATGCAATAGAGTCGCTAACTTTTTTTCCAACAAAGTTAAAGCTATTTATGCCTCCTTCACCCAACAACTAGATAAGGGCATAGATTTTATAGCAGGCAGCTCGCCTGTGGCCCTTGACGCCTCGTTGCAAACTTTCGAGGTACCCGCCGCTGACAGGCTAATAAAGATCTGTCGCAGTGTGAAGTCCGGTTCCCCTAACGACCCGGCACCGGCCTGGGTCATCTCAGAGGGCCTGGCAGCCCTGGAACCATACATCAGACATGTCTTACAGACCTCCTTTTCCACGCAACGAGTCCCTGAGGAGTGGAAGAAGGCCATAGTACTGCCAATAAGGAAAAAACCAAATGTAAGCATGGAAGTGCTGGAAAACCTCACACCTATCTCCTTATTGCCGTATGTGGCGAAAGTGGCTGAGAAGGTGGTCAATGCTCAGCTTACTGAGCACCTGGAGAGAGGGAACTTATTACATCCCTCACAATCCGGGTTTAGGGCGGGCTACTCTACGGAGACAGCTCTTTTACGGGCCTCTGAGACTTTAAGAGCTGGTGCGGATGCAGGACATACAATGGCCCTGATCATGCTCGACCTCAGCGCGGCTTTTGACACCGTAGCGCATTCCATCCTGCTACGGTGTCTGAGCGAAGCTGGGGTCGTGGGTCCTGCGCTATACTGGTTACAGTCGTTTCTCACTGAAAGATGTTTCCAGGTACAGCAAGGGACATGTCGCTCGGTCGAGATGCCACTAGATCAGGGAGTGCCTCAGGGCTCAGCATTGAGCCCTACTCTCTTTAATCTCTACATGGCCTCCCTGGCGAAGGTTGTACAATCATTTGGGGTAGAATTGGTGTCTTACGCCGACGACACCCAGCTGCTGATTTCCCTATCACAGGACACCGCCAACACCCCTGCCAACTTTAAGTCCTGTATGCAGGCACTAGCTGAGTGGATGGACTCCCACTGCCTAAAACTCAATGGCTCTAAGACTGAGGTGTTGGTGGTGGGGGGAAAAAGCGAAAACTGGTCAGCCGAGTGGTGGCCTCCATGCCTTGGCCCTACCCCCATACCGTGTGAGGAGGCTAAGAATCTAGGAGTCTGGATGAATTCCTCTCTCTCCTATGATGGCCACATAAGGCGTCTTGTGGGCAAATGTTTTGGAGTACTAAAGACTCTAAACAAAACCTTAGACCTCCTACCCATAGCGGCCAGAAGGACACTGACGCAGGCACTGGTGACCTCTCGGATGGACTATGGAAACGTATTGTTCCTAGGGGCCACCGAGGGCTGCCTGGGTCGCCTGCAAGTTATCCAGAACTCCGCCGCTAGATTGGTGCTAAGAAGACCTAGGAGGGCTAACTCTCAAATGGCACTGGATGCGCTTCACTGGCTGCCTGTGAAGAAACGTGTGCGGTTCAAGTGCCTCCTCGTCTGTCACCGAATTGTCTGGGGCAGGTCGCCCGCCTACCTTAGGGATCTAGTCAGTCGCTACAAACCAACAAGGTCCCTCCGGTCGGAGGGTGCCGGGCTGCTGACAGTCCCCAGGATAAGGAAGGCTAGAATGGGTGGACGATCTTTTGCTTGCCAAGCAGCTCAACACTGGAACAAACTTCCTCCTGCTCTGAGACTGGAGAGCAGTGAAGCACTGTTTAGGGCCAAGCTTAAAACACATCTATACACTGTGTAGGACACAGGCTCTTTGATGATCGCTGGTAGCTCTAGCGCGGGGACACGCCGAGATGGCGTTACTGTGCGCTCTATAAGCTCTTTAATAATAATAATAGGCATGAATGGTAAAGGGGTATGTGTGGCTAAGGTCGCCACTACCCCGCCTCCCCCCGACTACCCCCACCCCAGCCCTACCTGCGCTGTCCCTTAAACTACCCCAACCCCTTCCACTGCCCTAAAACTTACCCCGACCCAACATTAAAAACTACCCCAACTACCCATTCCCTTCCCACTGCCCTAAAGCCTGAAACACTACACTACCCCACACCCCCCTCGCTGTCCCTTAAACTACCCAAACCCCTTCCACTGCCCTAAAACCTAGCCCCACACCCGCAGTCCCACTCACCTCACCTCGTCTTCATGCTTCTTTCTGTCTCCACTGTCTTCCGTCCCTGCATCAGCTTGACCACCCATTGCCTTAACCAAGCATATGCATGGGTAAGGCAAGCGTGGTAGAAATCGAGTAGCCGGAACACTTGTGGTTCAGACCTCGGTGTTCCGACTGTTTCCTGGCTGTGACATCTGTATTGTGGTGCTATTGCGACATTGGTGGTGTGTATGTTTTTGTTTTGTTGTTTGGAAAACAATAGAAATGAATTTATTTTAATTTTTTTTAAACTTTAACAGGTCAGACTACAGGTTTTACACTGCAGCAGTCCGGCTGCAATGGAAGCCCTGAAGCCAGGATTTCCTTTAACTTTTCATACCATGGGTGTATTACTTCACCATATATTATGGCCTTATAGAAAAGCTAAATATGCCAATCAGGGGTTGGCCAATTTTTTGATGTTCAGCGCACATACACAGGGCACTGGACAGTAGTGTGCCAGTGTGTACAGTCTAAAAATCTGCAACACAATTTAGCAGAAAATGGGTGTGACTACAAAAAAGGGCAATCCTTTTGTGGGCGAAAGCATGGTCAAGTATATCCTATCCAGCTTTGTAGTTCCAATGCCCCAAATCAAAGTTTTGGCAAGCTCATGCCCAATATCCCACTGAGGAGAAGCACAAGATGGAGTGCCCACTGTTGCCCCTGTTATTTGCCGCAAAAATGGAAGCATAGGTTAAAAGAATCCATAACAATCTTGACATCCAGAGAATCACAGTGATATCGAAGAAATGCAAGTTGCCATTATTCGCTAATGAGGACCTTTGCTTACTTACCAACCCGGAGACAGAGCTACCATCTCTGGTAGCCAATCTTTCCACTTTTGCAGGCATTTCTGAATTTAAGTTTATCTATACAAAGTAATGTGGAGTGGGAATGACGGATCATCAACAAACTTACAAGTGTTCTTTATGGGTATCAATTGCTGATCTGTTCCGATACAATATTCCTCCTGTTGTTAACGTTCTTAACAAAGACATTTGTAGATGGGGCAAGCTGGAGATCTCATTGTGGGGTAGAGTGGTGAGTGTCAAAATTAACTTTCTCCCATATTTTCTATAAGTTCCGCATTTCCCCAGCCCCATGTTGACCCACATTAAAAAACATAGCCTTTGTCTGTAGCATTGAAACTCCAAGGTTATCTAAAACTACCCTGCTCAAGCTCACCAGACATGTCAGCTTGGGGTTTCCCAACTTAGAATAATAGTTACATGTTGTACAGATACATCATGCTCTGGGCTGGAAAAAATTTCCATACTCAAAACATCAATTTGTTTTAGAACAAGATTTTCTCATATCCTGTCACAGCACATGCTGTGGTTTCCCCCAAAAGTCTAGACCGCCTACCTCGGCCAGGCTCTCCAACATGTACAACAACCTTCCTCTCTCCAATGTCGCCAGTGACCCATAATCCAAATTTCAAGCCAACTATATATGACTTCAGGTTTAGCGGGTGGAATTCCAGTAATTCTCCCAGACCTGGCGATTTGTTCGAGATGGAAGAGTTGCTCAGCAGGGCAGCATGCATAGAGAAGTTTGATCTTGCACATATTGATGAATGTCACCTAATTCAACTACTGCACTAGGTGGGACCCATGAGAATTCAGGAAGTAGCTGGTAGAGACAAGACCCAGATGGAAATAACATTTCAAAATTGACTGTTCAAAATGATATCTTGGGGGAGGGGTAGGTGCGTGAATGTCTTAGAGCGGTCTAGACCAGGTGTGCGAATGTCCTAGAGCAGTCTGGACCAGTATGTGATCTGCAAAGTAGTTTATCTGCACTCAGGATAAATAGGATAAATAAATAGCTTACAAAATATTAACAAGGTAGCATTTATCGCCTTTGAGGCTGAGAGAGATGTTCTGCTGTACAGAGGGATGGTGGTGAGGACCTGGGGTCATCGGCACAATGTTCCATGCATGGTTGTCCTGTGGATAGATCCAGTCATACTGGAAGGAAGTCCTGTCACATATAGAAATGATCACTAGAATAGAACACCTGTTGAACCCTACTAGTCTATTATTTGGAGCCCCAGACAAGGATAGCAGTTACCCAATGACAATAGTATTGGATTAATTGATAACGCACACCTACTGTTGACAGACAGGCTGAACATAGCACATTTTTGGAAACATCAGTCACCTCCACCCTGGGCTAATGGTAGGAGAATGTATGGAACCTTTATGCAATAGAGAAATTGTTGGCGATGGTCCACGACAGGGTGCATACGTTTGAAAAGATATGTTTACATTTCAAAATGTACATGAAATGTGAGAAGTTACTAACTGATAGGCCCATCCATATGCCAAAGACTGTCCAGTATTCTCATCTATGTGATATGGCATCTTCTCCAGTGGGCTCAACTGCAGATTTTGCTACTTTTTTAGGTTGAGCCTAAGACAGCATATGTGCTGTCTGAAAGACCTGTTGGATCCTATTCTATGACTTGTGGCACACCCAGTGATTCTTATTGGCTGTTGTCTGTGCCAATCAGAAATGCAGCTTTGTTTTTGCTGCATTTCAGGAACAGTTCCTCCTTTGTTTGCTTAGCTCTGCTTCGGAGAGAATTTTGTTTGGCCATCACACTATATAGCTGTGATGGTCCCTCCTCCCTCTTGAGAGCTGGTTTACTTCCTGTGTTTCCCTTGAACAGTGGGGCAGGCCTCGCTTTATCTTTAATCATGGCAGCCGCCCGCTTCATATTTCAGCCGCACAGGGCTAGTGGATAGTCTATCGATGCTAGAACCGTATATAAGACGCCTATTGGATGTGTCTTTTAGCACCAAGACCGTGCCCAAAGCCTGGAAACAGGCGGTGGTTCTACCTCTTAGAAAGAAATCTAACATCAGCTTTGAGAAATTAGAGAACCTTTGGCCGATCTCCCTTTTGCCCTATCTGGCTAAAGTGGCGAAAAAAACGGTAAATATGCAACTGATGGATTTCGTGGATGAGGCAGCTCTACTACACGATACCCAGTTTGGTTTCCGTCCCCGCCATTCTACGGAATCAGCGCTTTTGATGGCTGTGGAGACCTTGCGCCAGGGGGTGGATGAGGGGCATACTATGGCCCTCATCCTATTGGACCTGAGTGCAGCTTTCGACACCGTGGCTCATTCCACCCTGCTACGGTGTCTGAATATTGGCGGAATAACTGGAGCTGCCCTCGCATGGATCCAGTCCTTTCTCACGGGGAGAAGCTTTCAGGTCCGCCAGAGCGAGTGTTATTCCAGGGATATTGGATTGGACCAGGGCGTACCCCAGGGATCGTCCCTGAGCCCCACCCTATTTCATCTTTATGTCTCCCCAGTGGTCCGAATTGCTGTGGGCCATGGTCTGTACATCGTGTCCTACGCCGACGACACGCAGCTGGTTATCTCCCTCTCGCGAGCGCCGGTTCTTGTGGCGGACAGTTTCAGAGTCTGCATGCAAGACCTTGCAGCCTGGATGTCCACCAACTGCCTTAAACTAAATGGCAGCAAGACTGAGGTACTCGTAGTGGGGGGGAACCCATCTGTCTGGTCGTCGGCGTGGTGGCCTCCATGCTTGGGAGAGGCTCCAACACCTTGCCAAGAAGTTCGGAACCTTGGAGTCTGGTTAGATGCTGACCTGTCTTTTGGACCGCAGATAGGACGTGTGGCGGGCGTCTGTTTCAGCGTCCTGAAAAGTTTACGGAAGATTTTAGATCTCCTCCCTACGCCAGCCCGCAGAACGTTGGTGCACGCCCTCGTCACATCACGCCTGGATTATGGCAATTTGCTGTACCTAGGAGCAACCAACAAGGCCTTAAATCGCCTTCAGGTGCTGCAGAATGCGGCAGCTCGCCTCATTTTAAAATTTCCCAGAAGAGTGGCCTCTAATACCGCCCTTCGGACTTGGAGTTTAAGGCCCTCTGTACCTGCCATCGCATCCTTACTGGGAAAGCGCCAATACCGCTCCAGAACTTGATCACCAGGTATGAACCAACACGCTCCCTTCGCTCCTCCCACGGAGGCCTTTTAAAGGTCCCGAGGATAAGGCGGGCTCGCATGGGAGGTAGATCTTTTCGCTACCTGGCGGCTAAGAGCTGGAATGCTCTACCTTTGGACCTCCGTCTTGAGTCATCTGAACTGGGCTTTAGGAGGAAGTTAAAAACATATCTATATACTCGCTAGCTTGCACAGTCTCGTTGGTTGTGTCCGTGGGAGTCAATCTGTTTTAGCGCGGGGACACGCTTTGAGCGTAACCAAGCGCTTTATAAAATGCCCTTATTATTATTATAGGGTGAGTCAGTGTTGTATAAAGACAGTGAGTGCTCTGTGTAATCTGACCATACCTTTCAGTAGGGTTATATATCCATGTCATCAGCGGCACTCCACTCCACTCTAGTTTTTTTCCTGCTGCAAACCACCGTGATGTAGAGCATCCTGGAACTTGTAGTTTCATTTTCACCAGTATTAGTATAGACATGCAATGGTACCAGCAGGTGGTGTTGGCTGGCTGGCAGCATGACACCTTCACATGGTGGGTGGGGCCAGTTGGCAGCCGCGAACCCCTCTTTCCAGACCTGGTGCAGACAGTGAGCCCTGCTTCAAGGGCCGGCAAGTAGCAGCGTCTCCTGCGGGGGGACTGGTGGCTGCTCTTGGAAGATGTCTCTGCCTCACACTGTGATGGAATGTGCTCTTTGTGGAGATACGAGCTCTGGAGGTGTGGGGGAGTGCCAGCATTTACATTACAGTCTCAAGGGAAACAAAACACACAGGTGTTTACCTCTTATTGAAGCAGCAGGGAGCCGCACTGCAGCCTGGCTCTGAGGCTGCCATTACTGAGGCAGGAGGGGGAGAAGAGGTAGACAGCCAAAATGAAGCCATTTTTGGCTTAAAAAATCGAGAATCTCCGAACTGAATCGGGTCTATTGGCATGGCTGTAGATGTGGGTGGCGGAAGAAATTACTCAGATGACTTTACTGCATCATTCCATTTATGTGAGCCAGACCAGAGCCAGAAGTACTGTTTAGACCTGAGAGTCAAAGAATGTGCCTAGCCATGAAAGACCTGCCACGTAAATTCAATTTCAAGAGGACAAATATTCACATTTTATCTTCCTGGCAGGATGACCAGGGCTACCCTGCCCCTCTGGCATTTCCCCAGTAAGCTGCAGACTAGGGCTACCTTTAGTGCAATATGAACTGAAATCACCCAACAATGCCCCCATGGCCCTTGCATACTCCTGCAATGCAGGGCTTGGTGAATCATTTTTGCCAGAACTGATTTTCGTCTCCGGTCCAGTCCTGAAGCTCCCGTGCATTTTGAGGATGCTCCCTGTCTATTTTTCTGCTATAAAACAGCATAAAGAGGGAAGAGAAGGCACCGAGCTGTTTTGTTGTGGCTCATCCTTTATTTGGGAGCTTAGGCTGAGCTAAAGCCAGAATCAGGAAGACTCCTGCTTTGGCTCAGCTACTTAGACCTATTCAACCTCTTGCTCCACTCACTTTCAGAGTCATGTCCTTCAAAAGCTTCCCCCACTGAAACCCTCTACAATATCTTGGTCGTGATCTGCCTTACACACATCTGATAATATGGAGACGCCTCCCAGCCCCCCTAGGTCCACAGTCAAACACCTCATTGACAAACACACTCCCCTCCACCCAAAGACGATGAACCCACTTCCCATGCCCCTGATATTCACAAGACCCGAATTCCTACAACTCCACATCAGGAAAACTGGAAAGAATTTGGCATTCTAAAACACTTGAAAACCATGTACTCTTCACAACTACATGTTCATCCCACAAAATAGCTATCCGGCAACCCAGACTTGCTCTGCTCTCCAAAGCCACCACTGAAGCAAAGAATGAAGCAGGGTACTGTTCAAACCAGTTTGTTAACCCACTCCAAACTCCCCTCATGCCTTGCTCAATTAAACAGAATTGGCAAAGTCAAGAGGCTTGAGTTAAATGTGCTAACAGATGTAGCATTAGCACCAAAGAGCAAGACTGATGGCAGGCAGCCAGCAGAAGAGGATAGAGAGGGCTATAGCTGTAGAAAAGTCTCTCATGCAGTTCAATAAAAGCACTAGAGTGTAAGGTGAATGGATACACCCAAACAGCCAACAGCTTTAGGTAAAAGATTAATACTCCACTGGGCTGAGTCAAGACATGATTGACAAAGCCTCAAGCTAATGGCTGAAACAGCCTGGGCAAAGAAGGACAATTATTGAAAGGAGTAGAGCCAAATCCCACTCTCTTTTATCAATAGGTTAGTTTGACAACAGTGCTGTCAAAATCCAGAACTTAAAATGTGCCTAACCTCTATCATTTCCTTATAAAAATAAATTGAAACCATTGACTTTGCCTGTTGGCAAAATGTAGTCAACTCTTCTACCCCACAAAGAGGCTCACCTCTTGCACTTTTTCAAGCCTATCTCTCCATGGCCAGATGAACATCCTGCAATCCAGCTCTGTCCAGCCAATGTTAACGTGCTCTCCTCATCCGTACAGGGTTACCTTCCCTACCTCACTCAACATTGTTAATATCTGTGCTGCATCTTTCCATCCACAATGAAACTCTGTTGGATTCCACTTACTAAAGAAAGCTGACTTGCACTGTCAAGACCTTGCACACAACCATCCCATCTCACATATTCCCTTCAAGTACCATGAAAAAACAATAACTTTTCAGCTTCATAATGAATTTGACGAGCATAACTTAGCTCAAGCCTACCAGTTGAGCATCTGCTCCCACTACAGCATATAAACTAACTATCACACTGCAAGTCATCTATCACACAGATCATAACATAGTCCAGAAGAACCACTGCCTAGTTCTGCATGATCCATCAATGGCCTACAAGTCATACTGAACACAGTGTCTTCCTGAAGAGTCAAAATGGACTAGGGTGACCACGTCACTGGAAGTCATTATGGAAATTGTGTCTAGTTCGGAACTTTTCACTTACAAATCATTGATTTCAGGTGTGTTAGTCGAATTAGTTCAGAAAGCAAAGTAAAGACTACCACAGAACGCATTATGTGATCCCACAAAAGTTCAGGATTGGAAACAATCTCTGCATAGACATGGAAGAAGGTGGTCGCCCTCCCAAGGATGTCACCCTCTCTCGACCAACCAAGTTGTCAAACAGATGCTTCTTTTTGTAAAAGCTCCCCATACCGCGCTTTCACTTTAATGGTGGCTTCGCCCCTATCTTTAGATACGGCTTGTCTAAGAAAAAGGGCGCGGCCGACATTAAAGTGAAAGCGCCGCATGGGCACTTCTACAAACAAGCATTTGCAATGCAACAGGTGTCACATTTACGAGAGTTTCCTAAATGGACACCAATTGCATTGCAAATGCTGGTTTTACTTGGGACTATGCTTGGGTGATGCTGATTAACTCACTGTCATAGCGGGGAAGCATGGTTGTATTTTGAAAGAGAATCAATATACAGTGTTGAAGTTCAAACACATTTTTCAGTGTTTGTAATGGCTGATATAAATGAATAAACTAAATATACCTGTATAGATAAAGTATGTAAAAAAAAATACATTGATTTAACATTCGAAAGACTATGAATGCGTCCCAACCTATGAAGCAAGTCACAGATAGTATGCAATGGAGGTTACATTGTACACAACTGAGCATGAGCGTAGCTCATCTAGACTAAGGTGACTGTACAATCAAAATAAACTTTGTCTGGCAATCCAAAATATTTTGCCCTAACAAATATTGCGAAAACAAAAGGGGATGGATGGAATAATTAAATGAATCTCAGTCACTGGAAATTACTCTAGCCGTATTCTAGTCCATTGTTTTCATTGGGCTGGGCTGTTCCCATTAGAGCTCGACCAAGACTGTTTTCTATGTGGCTAGCTCCTGTCTGAGCCGGCAAGATGGGCACAAAAACAGTGAACTGGAATGTGGCCTGAATAATTATTAGTTACTGAGATTTATTCAAGTATGCCGCATCACTGTTTTGTTTTTCTAACAGATAAGGCAATATTTCAGCATAATATTCAAATATGTGATTGAGAATCGAAAACATGACATAAATGGCCATGTGGTGTGTTACTAGGCAGCAGTATCCCACATTTCCATAATTGAATTAAAGTTATTAATTGTGTTTGACTGAAATTGAATACCTTGAATTTTATTTAAGGCAATGTCTTTATGTGTGATTCACACATAAAGATACAAAAATAAAAAGAGTACTTTTATTATTAATCATAATTTTGAAGTCCACCTACAGTATATGAGCTATTTTTGTGACAACGTCTAAAATGAAGGTCTAACTGCTTAATCTCCTTCGTCCCAATGATGCTTCCACTTTATGAATCATCTTGGCTCATAGGTAATCACACCTATCTAAAGTTGTCTACTTGGTTCCTTATAATAATCTGGGCACATTCATTTTAGAGACATTTCCTCTATGAAATTGTGGTCTGGCTAAAAGCAGCTTTAGCTGATTATTGGACCTCAAGGAATACAAAAATAATATTTTGGTGAACAGACATTTGATTGGGCATTAATTGTGTTAGCCCTCATATTAAATAGTTAAATTGCTTATAACTGATTGAGACATTGTTAATGTAGACTCCATGTCAAATACAGCATTAGGGGACTGATATATCTCCATGTCATAATCAGAAGAAAAGGATTTTCCATGGAATAACATTGTCTAATACAGTAAGAAATGTTTTTTCATTGGGAACTCTCTGACAAATAAAATAGAAGGGAGATTTACAATGTGAAGTCGCTGACAAATGTAATGGGAAGGAGTTTTACGTTCTCAAGTCTGAGACACCCACGGTAAAAATAGATGTTATGCTGTGAGATCCATGACAAACACTATAAGAAGGTGCTTTACATTGTTTAACACTGAAATACTTTCTTACAAAGATCTCTAGCTCAGGAGGGGCTAAAGAGGTCTGGTGTTTATTATGCACATTTGTAAGTTTATGTTTAGTGTTTATTTGTGTATATATTGAAGAGCTCCTTATTTAAAAGTAAAATTGACCAATGAAGTGTTACTGTGGGTTTTGCAGAGTTCTGGGTTTCTAATCTTCGTCTCCTCCCAGAGTATGCCTTGAAATGCTCTGCTGCTATCATTTGATTCAGAAGTAATGCGGCCACAGAGCTTGAGCTGCACCACTTTGTTTATCTCCTTTCTTATGGGTATTTGGTTGGTGAACAGTTGAGCTAGTCCACTTGTCATGTAGCTCTATTGCCTGCAACTGATTGATACGTTGTTATCACAGCCCCTGTGTCAAATACAGTAGGATGGGGTTTTGCATGGTGAACGCCAGTGAAAAATACAATTGGAAAGGGTTTCACACTGTGAATTCACTGACAAATATAAATGAAATAGGTTTTTGTGTCACCACACCTGCCAGCAGCAGCTGCAAAATTTGAAAAATAAAACGATAATAAAGCATGTTTGTTATCATTTTATTTTTCTCCATACCGTGGAGTCTAGGAGCCGGGGCCATGGGGATGACAGACACATGGGGAGTTATAGGTGCATTGTTGTCAGTGTACATGACGGTTTGGCCGGCCGTCTCAGGAATTCCATGACAAATAAACTTATAAGGGAATTTACATTGTTCTACTATGAGAACCTTCTCACGCAGATCACTAGTTCAGGAGGGCTAGTAAGGTCTACTTTTATGGTGTATATTTTTAATGTTATCATTAGTATTTACCTGTGTGCAAATTATAAAGTATGTTGTCTTTTAAAATGTAATATCTGTGGCTGAATATCGAAGCGATGAGTGTACTTGCATGCTTGCAGAGTTCTGAGGTTCTTACCCACATCACCTCACTGAGGAAGCCTTAGACTGCTGTGCTTGCATGCTTGCAGAGATCTGAGGTTCTTACCCACATCCCCTCACGAGTAAACCTAAGACTGCTGTGCTTGCATGCTTGCAGAGTTCTGAGGTTCTTACCCACATCACATCACCGAGTAAGCCTTTGAATGCTGTGCTTGCATGCTTGCAGAGTTCTGAGGTTCTTACCCACATCACCTCACTGAGGAAGCCTTAGACTGCTGTGCTTGCATGCTTGCAGAGTTCTGAGGTTCTTACCCACATCACCTCACCGAGTAATCCTTAGAATGCTGTGCCTGCATGCTCGCAGAGTTCTGAGGTTCTTACCCACATCACCTCACCGAGTAAGCCTTAGAATGCTGTGCCTGTATGCTTGCAGAGTTCTGAGGTTCTTACCCACATCACCTCACTGAGGAAGCCTTAGACTGCTGTGCTTGCATGCTTGCAGAGTTCTGAGGTTCTTACCCACATCACCTCACTGAGGAAGCCTTAGAATGCTGTGCCTGCATGCTTGCAGAGTTCTGAGGTTCTTACCCACATCACCTCACTGAGTAAGCCTTAGATTGCTGTGCTTGCATGCTTGCAGAGTTCTGAGGTTCTTACCCACATCACCTCACCGAGTAAGCCTTAGAATGCTGTGCCTGTATGCTTGCAGAGTTCTGTGGTTCTTACCCACATCACCTCACTGAGGAAGCCTTAGACTGCTGTGCTTGTATGCTTGCAGAGTTCTGAGGTTCTTACCCACATCCCCTCACGAGTAAGCCTTAGAATGCTGTGCTTGCAGAGTTCTGAGGTTCCTACCCACATCCCCTCACGAGTAAGCCTTTGAATGCTGTGCTTGCATGCTTGCAGAGTTCTGAGGTTCTTACCCACATCCCCTCACGAGTAAGCCTAAGACTGCTGTGCTTGCATGCTTGCAGAGTTCTGAGGTTCTTACCCACATCCCCTCACGAGTAAGCCTTAGAATGCTGTGCCTGCATGCTTGCAGAGTTCTGAGGTTCTTACCCACATCCCCTCACGAGTAAGCCTTTGAATGCTGTGCTTGCATGCTTGCAGAGTTCTGAGGTTCTTACCCACATCCCCCCACGAGTAAGCCTAAGACGGCTGTGATTGCATGCATGAAGAGTTCTGAGGTTCTTACCCACATCACCTCACGAATAAGCCTTAGAATGCTGTGCTTGCATGCCTGCAGAGTTCTGAGGTTCTTACCCACATCCCCTCACGAGTAAGCCTTAGAATGCTGTGCCTGCATGCTTGCAGAGTTCTGAGGTTCTTACCCACATCACCTCACCGAGTAAGCCTTAGACTGCTGTGCTTGCATGCTTGCAGAGTTCTGAAGTTCTTACCCACATCCCCTCACGAGTAAGCCTTTGAATGCTGTGCTTGCATGCTTGCAGAGTTCTGAGGTTCTTACCCACATCCCCTCACGAGTAAGCCTAAGACTGCTGTGCTTGCATGCCTGCAGAGTTCTGAGGTTCTTACCCACATCCCCTCACCGAGTAAGCCTTAGAATGCTGTGTTTGTATGCATGCAGAGTTCTGAGGTTCTTACCCACATCACCTCACAGAGGAAGCCTTAGACTACTGTGCCTCCATACCCTGCCAGTCAGATGATGAAGGGGTGTGCTTAGCGTTCAATGATATGGATGGCCCCAGGACGTCAGAAGTAAAAGTCCCCAACTGTCACAGTTGGAGCTTAGTAACCCCTGATTGCCCTGGGATAAAACCAAACTAGTTTCCATGTTCCCACATGAACTACGGTGGACTTGCATATTGTCCTAATGCAGAAAAAGACACTCCTGTTACTGTCCATGTCCCCCAGTTCTTCCTGCTGCGGCACAGGTTCAAACAGCCGCAGTGCGGCCGGCAGCAGCAGCAGAGCCAGAACAATGCAACATGGTCTGCTGTGGGTCCTCTTAAGATGGGTTATGCATCCAAAACGAATGACACAGAAGCATATGGAGTGGGCTACCAGGTACTGTGTGTTGCAGTAAACAAACAATTGGACCAACTGATGTGGTGTGCTTCCTTCCTTGCCTCCAGTGGTGACTGCGTAAAGTATTGCTGTGACCTCTGTGGGGCTTCCTCCATTGCCTTCATCCCAGTGGTGCTGGCCCTGGTGGGTGGAACTAGGGGTTATCTAATGCGTGTCTATGGAAATCTTCAGTGTCTGTGTGAACACATGCCCCCTGGCATATGCTGTGTACAAACGTGCTTGCTTCAGTGTGGTTGGTTTTACCCTTTTATTACAGACTAGTTTGCAAGAAAAGGCAGGCATGTTTTCTTGGGTAGTGAGATGCTGAGGGGTGAGGGGAGTGGAGTTCCAGAAGAGATTAGGGCCTAGATTTCCTAAAGGTTTGAGCTGGGGATCGTGTGATGTTGCAAAGCATCGTAAAGCGTTGCCAAGCTGAGCAAACAGCAGCTGCGGATCAATGTTCATGTGCACAAGTTATTCTGTTTGAAAATTGACCTTTTCTCTGCACCCACACCCTTTTGTGCCACTCCCTCTCCCTTTAAATGTAAGCAAGGAGACGGCATGTCTGGCACAGGACAGCACAAAAATGAAGGCATATCTGCTAAATGAATGTGCTCTGACGTGCCTGAAATCCTAACGCCAAGTAAAAGCCTGATATATATAGCTGTAATGTGTGCTTTACCCTAAAGTACAAATCGTAAATATCTGACTGCTGGGCTGGTGTCTGCACCTCGGAGTTCTTGCTGGAGGGTGTACACCAGTACAATCCTAGGCCAGACTCTGCTGGCTTACCGTGTAAGAGTGAGGGGCTTGGCGTCACACAGAACTGCCACATTCTATCAGCATCCGACTCAAGGTTTAAATAGGGACTCCCTGTAAACAATTGCAGTTCTCAGGAAAGGGAGAGCACTAATGTATAAACAACACCCCTGAGCGACAAAGTAGATACATACAGCCCATACTTACTATATAAATAGGCCAACAGACTAAGGCTTGAAAAATTATCTGGATATTTTATTACTAACTCGACATTTCTTGAAGATCCATCAACAATGTAAAGCCAGGCTCTCTGGTCTGAAATTAACATTCTTGTGTGACAGTATGTGTACTTTAAAGGTGTATTGTTAATTATTCTATGTGACAACATTTGAGCCAATTGAAGTTAGGAAGACATATGAAGATGTCTAAAAGTCTTGCTCATTGTTGGTGTATGGTTGTGTGAAAGTGTGACTGTATGCATGTTGAATGTCGTCTTTTCTGTTTATGTATTGCAGTGTATTAAAATTATGATATTATGTACATTAGAGTTTCAAAATGTCGAGTTATTAATAAAATATCAAGATAATTTTTCAAGCCTTGGTCTGTTGGACTATTTTTATTGCAAGTATGGACTGTATATACATAGTTGTTCAGGGGTGTTGTTTATGACTCTCCATCAATTAGGTGTTGTGCTAGTTTCTGTCCTTAATGCAGCGCTGTCAGTATTACAGAAGGGGCAGCAGATGCTGGCGCGGCCCCTTCTGTAATACTGATAGTGCTGGCGCACAGGCAGTGCCAGTGCTATCTTTGGAGAGCTTTCCCTCAGTTCCAAAGGGGCGTGGCCCCATGCAAATGAGGGAATAACTTCTGCGCCAGCGCCAAATATGCCCTTCGAAGGCACACTGAAAATGTGCCAAAAAAGGAGGTGGCACCTCATGGGAGGGCTGCGCTGGGTCACTCATGATCCCCCCAGAAGTGCCGGGAGGCCAGGGTACCCATTTCCTGACCCTCATGTCATTTTTTTCGTTGAACTTCAGGAGACCGTATCCTTGTGTCCGTAATGGCAGCCACCTCATTTCTGTTGAGGGTGCGGTCAGTCAGTCAGAACTCTCGGTTCTGCAGGACCGGAAATGATCTCACACAACCAAGATGGCCAATGTCGAAAAAGTGCTTCCTGGGTCAATCAGATCATTATATTTTTCTAATTTTTGATACCGCCGGAGACTCATGGGAGTCCCATGGGAACAACCCTCCAGTTATAGCACCCCTTTAAATGCAAATTTCTCTCAACCAGCTGAATGGAATTACACCAAATAACAAAAAGCCATAAACTGAGGTGTCGCCACTGAATAGTAGACACTCAGCCACCTCAGCTATCTTCTTGGAGCTGCGACTACTACCTGCTTGTGTCATCCCCTCGATGCTCGCCGTGCTCGTTGCATCATCTATTTTAGTAGGGTCCACAGCACCTCTTACTAGGAAATCTCAGATGTGCCTGCGTTGAATCTCACTAACCAAGGTATAGCATTGGGTGTGGGTGTATGTGTGTGCGTGTGTGTGTGTGTGCCTGCATGCCTGCCTGCCTGTATGTCTGCATGCCTGTCTGCCTGCCTGCCTGGTCATGATATCTAACAGCACGAGTGTAGTGTCCCAGTAGCACTTAGTAACCAAGCAGTCACATTACAGTATGAGTCTGTAGGACTTTGTTGATGTGAGGTTTGCATATTTTAGTTTTTCCACCTCGCTTATCCAAGTAGAGTTTTAGACACAAATTATAGAATGAACAGCACGGAAACAAGAAGTTAAATAAGATTCTGTATACATTTTGAAATTTATAAATGGTTGTAATACAAGTAGATAGATTTGTACCAATTTGTTATGCATATTGTGTTGAAAATCTGTTGTTTTGCCAGCATTCTTTCACAGACTTCTTTGCGTGCGTGATTCCCTAGTGCCCTGGCGCGGGTCAGGTTTGCCAGCCGTTCACATCGTGGGTGGAATATTTATTTTGTGCCCCTTCACATCCTCCGTTCTTTTAGCCAATGTATGTGGAAATTGTGCTTTAAATTGCACTACTTGCCTGTGTTTGTAATTGTCTCGAGGGGAAGAAAGCACAACATTCTCTTAAGGCAAGTTAGGCCTGGTCGCTGTGCACAATGCATGTTCCACCACATTAAAGGTTCACCAGACGCCATCGAATCGATACCATTGCCATATTCAATCTATCACTGGCCTCTCATCCTATTAATCCACAATGGATTGCTAATCCATTGTGCTTTGCACGCGTGGGTTCGGATCCCATCCTCGTCGCCAAAATATGATGTTGTAAATATGACTCAGGAAACAGATGGTGAAGAAGTTCCAGTTTATTAAAGTGGATCCTACGGCCTCTCACTCGAGAATGCCAACATTCTAAGAGGAGCGCCAGCTCCAACATTCTAAGGATGGGCAAGCCCATAAGGCGAGGGAGAGGAGGGTGGAAAAAAGGAGGAGGGAGACAGGACCAAATTACAACACAATGGATTACCATCTGCACCGCTCTAAAATCCCTTAATCGCCTTAGATGTTTTCTAGGGCATATTCCATCTGGCTCAGTTCACTTTTTCACAATAAGTGCTATTTTCGTGAAACTCTATATTTCCAGTCTCCTGATTTCGACTCTTTCCGTAAATTACCTCTGCTATTTTGAATAATTAAATTAGAGTTATTCACGCTACCAGCAACCCTTCCGATCACGGAAAACCCAGAGTTGTATTGCAAATCCATTCCGTTATCTACTTTTAGTTTTCTTAAGTTCAATAGATTGCTCGTAACCCCCTTGCAGACTTGTTCTTTTGTTATGCAACTGACAATTTTTCTTAAAATGTTTTCATTTTTCATTTCGAATACCAATCACGTCCGCTCTTATCAAGTTGTATTGCTTACAATTAGGCGGGCCAAGGCTGCATTCGAGTGGGCCACTGTGGGCCCGATTCGTCGCTTATATGTCTAGCCAGGCCTGCTCTGGGCCGTCCATTATCTCTTCTTAGTCTTAAAAAGCCCAGTAAAATGCACTTTTTCCAAATCTTTTTCAATGTTATCACTCTCAAAAAGTGTTTTTTTCCACGTAATGTTCCTTTGATGGAAAAAGGAGGTTTCTGAAGTGGGAGTATCAGGCAAGTGACAGTATTCGGGCTCCCTCTGTGCAAGCCTTCGGGGAGAATCCCTCTTCATTACTACCTCCACCTGACCCCGGACTGTGCAACGCACTCCCTTACAGGCTCCATCTGTGCAAGCCTTCAGGGAGAATCCCTCTTCATTACTGCCTCCACCTGACCCCGAACTCTGCAGCGCACTCCCTTACAGGCTCCCTCTGTGCGAGCCTTCAGGGAGAATCCCTCTTCATTACTACCTCCACCTGACCCCGGACTCTGCAACGCATTCCCTTACAGGCTCCATCTGTGCAAGCCTTCGGGGAGAATCCCTCTTCATTACTGCCTCCACCTGACCCCTGACTCTGCAACGCACTCCCTTACAGGCTCCATCTGTGCGAGCCTTCGGGGAGAATCCCTCTTCATTACTACCTCCACCTGACCCCTGACTCTGCAGCGCACTCCCTTACAGGCTCCATCTGTGCGAGCATTCGGGGAGAATCCCTCTTCATTACTACCTCTACCTGACCCCGGACTGTGAAACGCACTCCCTTACAGGCTCCATCTGTGCGAGCCTTCAGGGAGAATCCCTCTTCATTACTACCTCCACCTGACCCCGAACTCTGCAGCGCACTCCCTTACAGGCTCCCTCTGTGCGAGCCTTCAGGGAGAATCCCTCTTCATTAATACCTCCACCTGACCCCGGACTCTGCAACGCATTCCCTTACAGGCTCCATCTGTGCAAGCCTTCGGGGAGAATCCCTCTTCATTACTACCTCCACCTGACCCCTGACTCTGCAACGCACTCCCTTCCAGGCCTGATTATTCACTTTTCTACCACCCCTCTCCAGTGCACCTTGGTCCACAGCCTCATACCAGCCACCATCCGCTTCCACTTTCATTATTCCCGGTAAAAATCATTAGTAAAATCACCTCCAAACTTGAAACATGGAATATAGCTGTAATTATAATTAGTACGCACTTTAAAGTATGTTCCACAGTTGCCCTAATGACCCGACTGCTAATTAAATAAACACGCATTTGCAATGCAATAAGTCACGCATTTGCAAGAATTTAAGCTATTGGCATTGTAAATTACACTGCCTTTTATTTATGTTTTAAGAACCAACACATAAATAAAGGCATTGTCATTTACAGTGCCAATAGCTCAAACTCTAGCAAATGCAAGACCCATTGCTTTGCAAATGCTTGTTTTAAATCTCATGCCTCTTCTGGCCATGACGCTTCCTCGTCCTGCAGGTCTTCAAATTCTTCACTCATAACCTTCGTTCATCGAGAGAGCTGTAATGAGGACACTTGTGAATGGTAATGTATTCCTATAGCACTTATTACTTCTGATGAGGCATCGGGATTTAGTTGTTTTGGCTCTGAATGTACAGTGTCTATTGTGCCTTTTATTAAAGGGCTCTGACGTCAACTCGAACTACATGCGCACCATATAAAAGAAAATAAGCATTTCTGCAGTGTGAACCCTCCGGCTGTCCTTCAGACAGACCCTGTCCGCCACCCGTTCACAGCAAGCACTTTAAAAGACACACCCGCTGTGCAGCCTTCCAGCACATAACCCATGCAATGAATGAACATGACTGCCCCTAACTTATGTCTTCCCTGCATGTCCACATCCGTGTTCCGACTTGCCATTGGTTGTGAAGGGCTTTGGTGTAAAGTGATAGGTGCAGTATGCCAATGAAAATCACCAAATAGATAGACTTCTGGACTGAAAGTACCTGTGTAAAAAACACAAATCGATGTTTTAAATATGTGTTATCAATTGCATGACTTTGTAAAACGTCAAAAGTTATTGGTTTTTATGTATATTTTTGTATGTTTGTTTGTACCTGTAGGGGACAGTGGTGCAGTAACTCTTGTGTTTATTTTAAATTAAAATGCCCCTTTCGAAGGATGTTGGTTTGAATGGGGAAGGATTTAGGGGAACGTCACGGTATTGTTTCACATTGTAACTCATTCTCAGGGAACAACCATACAGGACTAGGTCATCTGTGGGTACATTTCACCCTGAATTCATATTCCCCATTTTAAACTCAGAGATGAAAGGCAAAGCTGGTCCAGTAAGAATGTCCTTCTAAACTGAATGTTGCACACCGCAGCAGCAGGTGCATTGACACGATGGGCTATACTGCCTCGCTTTGTATCCTATTAAGTCCACTGCATTGTATGGTTTCACATAAGCCTCGACTTTCTTTTGATATGCAAATCTCCCCACTTTGAACCCCATTTACGACGTAAACAGGCCTCTTCGTGTTGATTGTTAAGGAGGTATTGTATTGTAATTGTATTTCTATAGCGCTTACTACCCCATACAAGGTGTTTAGGTGCTTTTTCGGTGAGTTGCACGCTACTCCGGAACCCATAAAGGATTAGTGTTAAATTAGTATAGTGAAATATGAAAGTGATTTAAGTGGTGGATATGTTACTCAATTATTTGGATTAAGAAGGATAGCAGAAGGATATAAGAGGGAAAAGAGGTTTGGGAAAAGAGGTTTGTATTTATATAGCGCTTGTTACCACTGATGGGGTGTTGAAGCGCTTTTTTTGTGTATTGGCTAGTAGCACGCTACTCCAGAAACTGATAAAGGATTAGTGGTGAATTGGTATAGTGAAATATGAAAGTCATTTGAGTGGTGGATATGTTATTCAGTTATTTGGATTGAGAAGGGTAGCGGTGGGATAGAAGAGGGAAAAGAGGTTTGCATTTATATAGCGCTTGGTACCCCTAATGGGGTTTTGAAGCGCTCTTTTGGCTAGTAACACGCTACTCCGGAACCCATAAGGATTAGAGTTGAATTTGTATAGTGAAATATGAAAGTTATTTGAGTGGTTGATATGTTAGTCCGTTATTAAACCCCACTTGGGTAATCCTCAACAAGTGTTAAAACAACGGAACACACAGGCAAGGAACATTAGATGACCATCAATAATGTACACAATAGAGGTTCCTTATTCCTAGGACAGAACACTACTGCACCCAAGAGTCAAATATACATATTTTGAGAGTCAGAGTATTTTTAGGTCGAAGACGTTTCGATCCATTATTAACATAAGATCATTATCAGGACTACAGAAATATATGCCCGATTACATAATATGCAAAAATTATAAGTAAGTTAAAAGCTGCAGAGGAAAAGAAGGGAGAATAAAAGGGGAAAGTTAAAGTATAAATCAGGTCTCAGAAACATATTTATCAAGAGCATGTAGAAATAGTCAAGTGTGAATCATGCGTTCATGCTGATTGTGGAAGTGGGAGTGAACCATAATCAATTAAATTGTCCATAGCTATTGTGGGAAAACATGCAGATGCGAGCTGTATGAGCAGTGTACTGCCATAAGTAATCGCATTTCGTTGGGGTGGGGGGGACTTTTTCAAAAAGACCCTGGGATTAGAGCGTGTACCGGAAGTGAAATCAACCACGCATCATGCACTCAAGTAAAGCAGCCAAATTAGGTGTGAAGAGACGAGTCAGTCCAACTGAATTCCTTGGGAATCCTCGTGAAAAAGTAAAATTCTCCAAGAAGGCAATATTAGTAATGGCAACACTACTAAGGTAAAAAATGTGGCATGCTGGCAGTGGACCGGGACGAGACCCCATAATGTTAGGAGCCGGAAGATAATGCAAAAGAAGAGGGAGGCGTTCATACTTATCACAGCGGAACCTGCTCAGTATACGCTTAGGGTTCTAGAGTCGGCTGGTTAATACAGGAAAATCACCAGATGCACCAATCCAATGTAATGCAGGTAGGAAGAAGGGGGGAAGTGCAGAGTCTCTGTGACAAAGGCAGTAACCCACTGAGCTATCCACATAAAATTGAGTTTATCTGCGTTTGAAATCTACCAACAGACAAAATGATTGCTCTCCTGCAGGATCATAAAGCACCAGAGTTATGGGTACTTTTTTTATTCTTGTTGTGCATCGTTGGCAGATTCACTGTGAGGGCCAAGGCCCATGCTTGGGTGGGCCTGGCTCACCCGGCCTACCCACTAGAACCGGGCATGCTTACCATCCACAGCTGACGCGGCCGGTGCAGGTAAGCTCGGTAGGGCGGGGCAGCGTTAAATATTCTTCAAATAAAGAAGCTCATTGCCTATAACTGCATTATTATGTGTGGTCATTTCCTATTACTATATTTATTATGGTCCCAAAATTGATCCTTCATTTTGTAGAAAAAAGGACACATGCATGTTAGTCCAGATCTGTGGTGGGCAGGGTCCTACAAGACTTAAACAATTCAGTGCAGTGCGCCTTGAAGTCAGTAGTTTACTGAAGCAAGAAGCAGGCCCTTCTCCGGCATGCGTCTCTCTCTCTCTCTCTCTCTCTCTCTCTCTCTCTCTCTCAATCTTAGGGCCTGATTCACAAGTGTAAACTTACACTTTTGTGTAAGTTTACTCTTTTTCAGTATTCCCAAAATACGATTTAATAGTAACTTTACCGCTGCGCAGACTCCGCAGACCGAACGGACAGCTCTGTACATAAAAAGTTTGTGATACTGAAAAAGAGTAAATTTACACAAAAGTGTAACTTTGCCTTTTTACCATTGTGAATCAAGCCCTCAGTTTGAACAGTGTCACAGTGTCCATACGGTAGGGTGTTTTGACACTGTCCTTCCTGTTTTGTGTCCTTTTTTCTGCTATACTAATAGTGAATCGTAGATTTACTATTCACTATTAGTATTATATAGCAAGCATTGGCAAAACCAATATGTCTAGCATTGGCAAGGCAGTGCAATGTTTATTTTTTCTCTACATTTTTTACTGTAAACACACAAGAGAAAAATTAAAAGAAGGAAAGAAATAGCACGCCACCACCTAAACATAGTGGCCAAATGTTTTCAATAAACGTTTTACACAAAACAATACCATTGTTTCAAAGGTGCTTCTTGGCAGGTAGGTATGCTTAGAACAGGTAGAGAAATCCGGTTTAGCTTTAATGCACACCATAGGAAAATATGAGTATTTTTAGTGCAAAGAAAATGTACTATGTGCTTTGAATTACTGTAACCTGAAGACAGTTTAAACACAAGAATGACAAAAAAGAGAAATAATGAAATAAATATAACTTTAGCAAAATAAAGTATTGATTAAGAAGCATTGGAACTGAAGAGCACTTATTTTTCAGTAGATGTGCAAGAGAGCCTGTTAGAAATGGGGGTCTCTAGGTACCTTTGTCCAAATAGGGACCCTTGCTTCTGGTCAGGGTAAGGGGGATACACACTTTAGATAACCCCTGTTCTCCCCCTGGGTAACGTGACCCGAGCAGACAGACCTATACCAAAGGCAATGTCTAAAATATTTGTACTCAGAACACACAGTAATACAGTGATAACACCACAAATGGACACCACACCAGTTTAGAAAAATAAAGTATCTTTATCTAAACTCAACAAGACCAAAACGACAAAAATCCAACATACATCTACTAAGCATATGACTTTAAAAAGGTTTCAAACAACTTGGTCCATGAAAAATTATGGATGCGTGATTTCTCTCAAAGTACCTGTAGTTGCGACAAAATTCACAAGGCCACACAGCCGCAGAGATGGGAAGCGTCGAAAAACAAAGATGCGTCAGTTCCTGAGACCATGGGGAGATGGTGAAACAGTTCTGCTGCACGCAGGAGAAGTGATGCGTCGAATCAGGTCTAGAGGGGGAAGGGGTTCTGGTCCGTGAGTGATGCGTCGGGAAAGCTTGCAGTACGGGTACGATGCGTGGAAATCTGGGATGCATCGGCGATCGATGTGGCGTCGTCGAGCTGTGCTGCGTTAGTTTCTTCAGCTGCGATTCCTCGATGCGTTGGTTCTTGCTGCGGCGACAGGCGCTGCGTCGGCTCCATAGAGATTCTTCTCGCACAGCGGTGCTGCGTCGGGACAACAGCTGCAAGGAGAGCAATGCATCGATTTTCGAAGTTCCTCAGGTTTCTTCCAGCAGCAAGCACAACCTTCAGAAGTCCAAAACTGGCACACGCACCCCCTGGCAGCTGGCAGGTCAGAAGTTCAGGGGAGCTGGGGGTGAAGTCTATGTGGCCCTAAGACTTCAGAACAGGAGGCCAGCACACACTGGCCCTTGGAGATCTTCTTCAAGCAGGTTCAAAGCAAAGTTCCAGTCTTTGTCCTTTCCTTGGCAGAAACAGCAACTGCAGGACAACCCCACACAGCACTCAGCAAAGGGGGCAGTACTCCGCCTCACAGCTCTCCAGCTCTTCTCCTTGGCAAAGGTTCCTCTTGAGTCCAGAAGTAATCTAAAGTTCTGGGGTTTTAGGTCTAGTACCTATACACCAAAATGTCTTTGTTCTCTTTATGCAAGGGTCTCTGAGCCCAGTCCACACCAGTTCTGTCCTCACTGGTGCAGTTTGACCACATGAGGTGCAGACAGCTTTGAGCAAGGGAGACAGGCCCTATTCAGGTGCAAGGAAATCTTGTCCCGCTACTCTAAATGCGGCAAGTCCCATTCAGCTCGGCTCTGAGTCATCCCGGAAGGTCCAGGCACACCTCAAACCCCCCCCCCCCCCCCCCACCGGTGGCTGTCTACAGCGAATGCACATCCTCCGCCCCTGTCACTCCAAAACCAAACAGTTAATACACAAACAGGCTCGCCCACCCCCACGGACCACACACGCAACCTGGGAATCATCCTGGACTCCGAGCTCAAAATGGACCGCCAGATCAACTCCTTCTCGTCCTCCTGCTTCCACACCTTCCGCCTCCTACGTAAGACTTTCAAATGGATCCCCCTCGAACACAGAAAGAGACCGTCACTCACGCCCTGGCGACCAGCAGACTCGACTATGGCAACGCACTCTACGCCGGAATAAACAAAAACCTCACTCGCAAGCTACAGAACATCCAGAACGCCGCCTGCCCTCCTCGACCTGCCTAGACACTGCCACATGTCCCAGCACCTGCGCACACTCCACTGGCTCCCCATCAAAGCTAGAGTCACCTTCAAGATGCTCACCCACGCCCACAAGGCCCTCCACGACACCGGACCAGCATACCTGAACAGTCGACTCAAATTCCACGCACCCCAGAGGACCCCACGATCTGCCCAGCTCTCCTACGCTGTGGTCCCCCACACCAGAAAGACCAGATCGGGAGGGCGCTCCTTCTCCTTCCTCGCAGCCAGAACCTGGAATGCCCTGCCGCTCCACCTCAGACAGACAACATCGCTCCCCATCTTCGCAAGAAACCTCAAAACCTGGCTCTTCGACAGACCCCCTCCCCCGTTGATGGACTGGACCCTGCTAACCCCCCCTCCCCAGCTCCTTGAGACCCTTATGGGTGAGTAGTCGCGCTTAACAAATGCCTGATTGATTGATTTATTGACAGCACATCCTATACAATCAGATATAATGTATCTTTAATGGCATGCATGTAGCTCTCATTAAAATGTATTTACATTCTATTGTAGTTTATTAAAACAATTTGATATTTGTATGTAAAAAGAGTGATACAAATTTCATGGAAGTATTCAACCACAGTATTGTTCACATGGAAATATGTTCCATGACAAAAAATAATTACAACTATCCTTCAGTGTGAGAGGTCTGGCAACAACGCACCTACTGAAAAAAAGCTAAGTATGCCATTTCAAGTGCAAACAACTAACCTTCTGTGGTGGTGACCTGTAGCAATGGAGTTGTACACAAGGAGTTGATAAAACTATTCTCAAGGCGATTGGAGAGTAAAATTACTCTGCATAAACAATTAGGATCAGATAAGAACAGAAGGAACTGAATTGAAGGGAAAGTTCTTCTATGGTTTACTATCATCGACTAATGCAGCAGGTGTTTATCTTTTAAGTCTGTAAACACAGAAAGGTCTTTATGGCTGCAGTAAACACGATAATACAATTAAATTATGTCGTGCGTTTTTTCTCAAGACCCACTGAAGCAATACTTGAGCATCCCAGGGAGGGGCAGTGTTGTGTTTTGACGCAGTGCTGAGTAACACAATACCACTGCACATTGCATGGTAAACTGCGTGGTGTCAAAACAGCAGTGACATGTAATTACAAACACTTATCAAGAAATGGCCCTTTCAAGTCAGGCCAATTGGGTCTGGTTTCCACGGTTACCTCACTGCTGCTGTGAGTGGTGTGCAGGCAGGTCAAGCCAAAGGGGAGGGGGTGGTTTCAAAATTATGCCCAGGCACTGCAGGTCTTGGCCTCTCACTTAAAATTATTTGCCAGAATGTCTACTGCCAATGGGCGAATGTTAGAGTTACCCAACGTCAGACACATGGCAGGCGCTGTTCTCTCCGGGCATCCAGTGGAAGTCAGGGCTTAGACTGACTTTGCGTCCCCCACAGTCGCACTGGCTCTCTTCTGACAGTTTATTTTTATTTATTTTGCAGTTTTATATAGCGCGGACTTGGCCCGAAGGCATCAGAGCGCTTTACAACACACAGGATACAGGGTTACAGGGGGGTGCAGTAATAGTAGTTAAACACGGAGATTTTGCATCAGTGGATGTGTACAAAAGTTAACACAAGAGACAGTTAAAACAGTTGGGCAGAGAACATACACAGTTACACGAAGTCAGATCAGGGTGCAGTGGAGAAAGTACGTAAGTCTGGTCGAGGGTGAATTAACCAAGGTGTCTGTCAAATAGGAGGAGCTTGGGGTCCTTTCTGAAGGTTGCTAGGCAGGTGGATAGATGGAGTGAGGGAGGCAGAGAGTTCCAGATTCTAATGACACTACCAGAGTTAGACTGGTTCATGTATCATTCTCGGATCAAGTTTGGTGGTTCTAGGAGCAGGGATTAGGCATCTCATCATCCTCCATTTGCTCCGGAGATTTTCAGTTTCTCATTAAGATAGGGAGATGAGGAAGAGTGCAGTGCGCTGTGAGTAATGCAAGCGATTATGAATTGGGCCCGCACTTCACTGGGGAGACATTAGAGGGTTAGCAGGGCAGGGGAAATGTAGTTAAATTTCTTGATACCTAAGACGAAGCGTGCTGCAGTCTGTACTGTTGCTCTCAATGGGCACAGGTGAACTTTTAGAATGTCTGAGAGAAGGGCAATTCCATAGTCTAGTCTACAGAGAACGAGACTGTTTTGAAGTCTGGCTCGGAATCAATTGTCTGATGCCCCAAAGCTGCCTAAGTTAATGACGTGTGCTGTTGGCCATGGCTGCTATGTGGTTGTGAAGACTGAGACGATTATCAAGACTGATGTCGAGCTATCTGGCACTTGTTACAATGGTGGGGCAGTCATCGAAGGTGGCCATCCATTCTTGTACTGGAGTTTTTGCTTTCAGAGGAGAGATTAAAAAAAAATATGTTTTATTCAGGTTGAGTTTTAAATGGTGATTGGACATCCAGTATTGAATCTTTAGTCGCACATATTAACCAGCAAAATGTACTCCAATCCTCACAATCGGGCTTTAAAGCTACATACTCTACAGAGTCAGCATTGCTCCTTGCAACTGAGGCAATAGGCAGACCATGGCCTTGGTCCTATTGGACCTAAGCGCTGCCTTTGATACGGTATCCCACCTACTGCTTTTACAACGTCTCAGATTAGGAGGGCTGGATAATGTTGCACTTAAATGGATGGCTTCAGTGCTTAATGTGTAAAACATTAAGTGTCAGGGCTTTGACCGGGAGGCCACTGCAGCTTGCACCACCCATTGCACTAGTCATTGCTGCCAAAAGAACTACTAATCACCTCTCTCGCATGTAAATGCGATGGTTCAGATTATTCCAGGTCGCCAAAGCTAAAGGAATGGCTGGGGTGGCAGGTATTAGCAATTTGAATGTATATTGTATTCCTAAACCACCGTTGTTCTGCTCATCTCTAAATTAGATGAGCAGCGCCACCATGTGGTAGACTGTTCTAGGTATGTTGTTGACGATTAGGTGCCGGTGCCGAGCACCGGAAACCAATTAAGTGCCGGAGCTTAGCACCTGAAAGCCCCGGCTCAAATTAAGCACTGGATGGCTTCCTTTCTGCAGGATAGGAGCTTCCATGTGGCTCTGCTCTGCCTCAAGGGGACCCTCAAGGCTACATTTTGAGCCCTACTCTCTTTAATCTGTATGTCGCACCCCTGGCAGAAATTGTGGAATGACAGGGCGTCACCATTGTGTCATATGCAGACGACACGCCATTGGTGGTGTCACTATCACACACCTCTGACGGAGTAGCCATGAAGTTCTCCACTATTTGGTCACCGGCATAGTGGCCACAGATATTGGACCCTACTCCTACTACAAGTAAACAGGTTAAAAACCTAGGAAAGTGGTTGGACTCCAACCTGTCGTTTGAGGCACAGACCCGTAAGGTGGCAGGTTAGTGCTTCGGAATTCTGAGAATGTTATGAAAAACTCTAGATGTTCCTACCCCAGCTAGGAAATCCCTGGTCCACGCCTTGGTAACATCTCAACTAGACTATGGAAATGCTCTTTATTTAGGAGTAACTACAAAATGCCTTCATAGGGTACAATGTATCCAGAATGCGGCAGCCGGCCTAGTTCTGAAGCTGTCCAGGAGAGCTTCTACGAAGAAGGCTCTCGACGACCTGCACTTGCTGCCGGTTGCGAAAAGAGTCCTATTAAAAGCTTTATGCATTAGTCAAAATAGCTTACAGGGCAAAGGTCTGAGGTATCTGCATGGCTTACTCACTCCGTATAATCCTACATGCCATCTCAGATCCACCGGGACCCATCTGGTCACAGTCCCTAAAGTACAAAAAGCTAGAATGGGGGCGCGTTCATTCAGCTATTTGGCAGCCAAAAATTGGAATCCTCTTCCTCTCTCTCTCCCCACGGAATCTTCGGAGGTTCTCTTCCAGAAAGAACTGAAAACATGGCTTTTACAGGTATAGGACCTTTACTCTGTCCTCTTTCCCTGTAGAGTTTTGCCTTAGCGCAGTGACACACTAGTGGGTGTAACCATGCGCTTTACAAGTGCAATTATTATTATTTATTATTTGAAAGCAGGACAATGCCCTCTGGGGATGAGATTTTCAAGTATATTTGGGTATCATTGGCATAGAGATAGAAGAAAAGGCCTGAGTTTCTGAGAACCACACATAGTGGTTTTAGGTCAAGGTTGAAGAGGGTTAGGGAGAGGATTGAACGTTGAGGGACCCCTTGGTGAATGCTGACTGGTGTGGAGAACGAGTTGCTCATTTTCACAATTTCTTAGCAGTTCGATAGGTTAGAGGAGCATCAGTTGAGGACAGTGCCTCTACATCCCATGCGTAGTTCAAGAATACCCAGGAGGAGCAGTGCTGCCAGTGATCCTTGCCTAAGAAAGTCTAGCCCAGTTCAACAGCAAGAAAGACAGGAATTTCCCAGAGCAAAAATCCCAGTTGCTGTGCTGTGCATTTCTTGGTATGTCCGATCAAACATTTCAATGTGCTAGCCTTGGACAATGCTCCAAAGCTTACATGAGCACACCTCTTATACTGCACACATAACAAGCATTGGTAAAGCCCCTTGTTATATACAAAACGTGTTGCAAGCAAGAGTACATGTGCTGTCGCAGGCGAGACCTAAAAGCTACTCTACTCTTATGAATATACACATTTCTACAAAGGCGCCTACAAAATACCTGCTCTTACTATAGCACTAGATACATAGTCAGTTCTGGCCGGTGCAAGAGGGGAGAGTGGACTGAGGATGTGGGATGACCTGAGGAGGGAGATCAGGCCTGAGGCTTTGGGTGATGGTGTGCGGTTGAAGATCGGCCTGAGGCTGTGGGGATGTGCTGGAAGCAGTAGCGGCTGGTCAGTGGGCAGAGTGGGGGCCGTGAGTGGGGGTTAACGATGGACGATGGGGGTGTGACAATACATAGTACATTTAAAAACAAAATAGGAGAACAAGAGCTTAACTGAAATCCGATGCATCTCTGCTTCATGTCCTCACTGCAGCACAGGCTCCCAGTATCCCCTGCGGCCGATCCTGACGCTGCTCTCATGTTTGAAAGCAACGTCAGGATTGCCCTGATCACTGGGAATTTGCGCTCCCAGGAAGACTGGGAGCCTGTGCTTTGCTGTCTCCAACCGGGCAATGCAGCTGGGTTGGAGACAGCGTAGTGCACATGTCGGTTTGGACGTCCTAGAATGGCCAGCCAAACAGACATGCGCACTGAGTGCAGTGCCCACTTCACCTCACGTCACTGCACTGCCCTTGCGATGGCCTCGCCACGAGACTGCCACCTCTGAAAACCTGCAAAACAAAACGATAATAAACCTGTTTTATTATTGGCTTTCTTAAAGTTTTGAGGCTGGAAGTACGCGATGCTCCAAAGGAGCCCCCACTGGCTGGAAGTGAGTAGTTATGTGGTACAGAAGGAGGAAGCAGGCAAAGGCTGAAGAAGAGGGAAGCAGGTGAAACAGGTCAAGGATGAAGCCACACGACAGAGGCTATGGCTGGTGAGGGAATTGAATGAGGACTTCAGGCATAGGTTGATTTGTGGGTGGGGAAGCGGCACCGATTCCAGAGGTACTTCTTAATCTTTAACCTGGGCCCACTTGGCCAACAAAAGGGCCTTGTGTTTTCGATGCCACTGAAGCAATGACGTAGATCAGTGTTTGGGCCCCATTGGCCTGCTTGCTGGCATTGCTCTGTGAAGCCAGATACACAGTGAAGAGCTGTCTGAGGCTGTGGGCATGGGCACTAGCTTCTGTAAGCCACTGGGATCAAGCCCCAACAATATTTCAGCTGAGAGGCTGTGGCTCATGAAAGCTCACCGAAGCCTGGCATCTCCATGGGAACAGAGGTGCCAGCATTTAGGTTTACTGTCCTCTCAATTCAGATGTTAACTTGTTGCTGTTACACAGTGTGACCACGTTGGGGTGGGGATGTAGGTGATGCTGAAACAGTGGCCCTACAGTCCCTAGGGCTGTCATTGTGGTAAGCAAGCTCCAATGTCTTTGAGGTGTTTGAATGTTTGGCAGTTATCATTGTTTTTAGGTCTCGCCTGACCCAGCGCATGCGCTGGTCTGACGAGACTTATTGAGAGGGCTCCAAAAAGTGCTACCAGGCCAGCCTAGAGCTCCAGTGCATGTGCGCGGGCGCGCGCGCCGCGCTTTACCGCGATTACTTTCACTTTCACGGCCGCACGGCAACTTTGATGTTTGATCGTGATCGCGATCACTTTCACTTTCGCGACCGCACGGCAACTTTGATGTTTGATCGTGATCGCGATCACTTTCACTTTCGCGGCCGCACGGCCGCTTTGCATAGCCAATAGGTCTCGCTTTTGGGACCTTATAAGTATTTAGTTATGCAACTGTTGCATAGCTAAACACTTATAAGGTCCCAAAGGCGAGCCCTACTGGCTATGCCAATGCTTGTTTTTTTGTTGCTGTTTTATGTAGCGCAAGCTCAACCAGAAGGTATCAGAGTGCTTTACATGAGCACCAGTTGCATTGCAGATGGGCACATTCATTTGTAGGCCCCGAGAGACTAAGTGATTTTTCCAGAATCACAGGATGTTGAGACTCATGCCGAGACTCAAACTCGGTTCCTCAGCTTCAAAGTCGGCTGTTCTAGTCGTTATTATGGAGCTCATTTCGCCCACTGTATCAGCCTACCAATAAAAACAAGGTCCACCCTGTAGTTAATGCACACAGTGAGCATGTCATGATGCTTTAGCAATATTATTAGCCAATACTATAGCATGGTAGATGAGTTTTCTCATTCCAAACTGCCACATCATTTCGTTTTTTTAGGTTACCGAACTGCCTTCACGAGCCAAAAGGAGTACGACAAGAACTGTTTCTGGATGACGGCACACACTTTGTGCTCAATCAAATACTGTACTCAAGGTAACTCATTTGTTGGCGGAAACAATTCCCCTCTCTCAGGTGTGCTTCCTGAAACTCTTTTTTATTTGATCCCATAAGGTCAGGTGACTGCTGCAATGTGAAGCCAGGCCCAAAAGAAAGTAAATCTCAGAATCTCAGATGTTCTGAAACACAACTATGATGCATTGGGGGGCGGAGCCTGATAAGCTGCAAGCTGGCCGCTCGATAGAGAGGCTCTGCTGACTGGATCATTATATCCGACAAAATCCAGCACAAGCACTGCATTAAAGTGCCTAATCTCTGGAGAGACATTGGGGACTGCAGACGCGACAAAACAGAGGCACTCCTGGGCTCCTGAGCCCTATGGAAAAGTAGAACTTGCTATGGCTGCCGGTGGGTACTACAGTGTCTACCTCGTGTCGACGCGGGGGACGATCTGCGGCCTGCCCGGACGAGTTGAGCTGCCACTACGACACCGGCGCCCCTCTGGAGTTGAAGTTTGAAGCACTGCGCTGGTGCAGAGTCAAGCCTAGAGAAGATCATGCGCTGCCAGGGCATCTGCTGACCCTGCAGTTGGGGGGTGCATGAGACAGGGGCAGTTCCACCCACTGGAGACAGGACTTGATTGCCGGTGAGTGCGACGGACAGGGCCCTGCTGCTCCGTGGGCCTGCTGTGCGGTGGTGGCTCGCACCAGGGACGACCCATTTGCCGATGCCCACAGGGCCTCCTGAACTGCGGGGAGAGGAGGGCTGAGCTTGAGGCATCATGACTATGTTGCTGGCGGCCCCAGATCGACTCGTTGGTCTGAAGGGAAGACGGCCGGCCTGCTTGTGACTTTGTTCATGCTGAATGGAAGGCTACGAGGCCCAAGGCCAAGAAACGAGTTAACTCCCTGCATATCCCACAGTGGTTTGGGGATTGGTGCGACAGCCAGCAGTGGGCTCTGCAGCCGGGGTACCGACTTCTGGCCAGCTAGCATACTGCTACAATTGCCCTCTTCTAATTGCCCTACTGCACTTAGCTGCCAACTCCATGACCAAAGTGGGCCCTGGGACTGCCTGAAACTAGTGACTCACGGCTCAACAGAAAAATCACTGGGCCATATATTGCATGGAGGGCGATCCCATTGGACCAAGGCCCGGTCGTACCCCCCCACCGGACGCAGGGTGTGGCGGGGTCTGCCAGGACACAGACTCATCACCTGAATGCAGAACGCTGCATTCTGAGTGCTCTGCGCTGTGAGAGTCTTGGCATGCCCATTGCTACTGCGTCGATTCCTGTGGCAAACATGGGTAAGCAGGACACTAGGCAGCCTAAACTCACCTTCGAGGGCAAATGCTCTACTCGCCACGCAGACCAGGAGACACCATCGTAAACTGCATCAGAGGCCCTGACAAGTGACAATACGCAAGATGCCGACATTAAAGAACTGTTACTTGAGATCGAGACCAGCTTCAGAGCCATTGAGGCTAAGCTGGATGCGCTCACCACCAGGTTAGATCATATGAAGCTAAGAGCAGACACACACAACTTCAGACTGGAACAGGTAGAAAGCTGAGTCTCCAACACTGAGGACGCTCAAGCAGAGTCTAAGGAACATCTACTGTGGCTGGGTAAGATGCTAGACCTGATCAGAGCCAAGAATGAGGATCTTGAATCACGATCACGGTGCAACAACCTTCGTATCATTGGCATTCCGAATCCACCTCCATAACCACAATGGAAGGTTTTGTGGAGTCTGTGACTTGTTTGGATGGCCTTGTCACCTGTATTTACTGTAGAAAGAGAACACCGGTTCCTTGGTCCTCGACCTCCCCCGGGCGCACCAGCGTGACCCTTTTTTGCGCACCTACTGAATTATAGGGATAGAGATACAATCCTTTGTCTGGCCCAAGAGAAACAACCCATAACCCATCAGGGTAACTCCATAGCCTTTTACCCGGACTTGACTATTGCTGTCCAAAATGCTAGATGCAAATTTCTTCCTGCTAGGAGACTTCTCCAGCAAGTGGACATTTCCTATGCGCTCCTTTATCTAGCAAAGCTATGCATCACACAGGATGGCACACCCCATTTTTACACGGATGCCAAGGCAGCCCTAATTTTGCAAAGCATCTTTTTTTTTATCAGAGCTACACCTCACAACACGCACTGCTCCAGTTCTGAAAGCCAGATGGTATGGGAAGGCTTACACCTCCTTATATTCTAATTATGCTAGGAGGGTAGCCATACTGTTTCATAAAGGGGTAGCCTGGCGCTCCAAGGATGTCATTGTAGACACAGAGGGGCTTTATGTTATTGCAACTGTGTGTGGCTTACTGGAGGTAACAGGAGGTCTTGTTGGCCCCTAAGGCTCTAAGCAGCCAAGGGGACTTCATCCCCAACCAGCAGTGTGCCAGAAGTCGCAGAGAGGTGGAGGAAGGGAGGAAGGGAGCGGGGACTTTGGCGAGTTGCCGTCTTTTTTTCTTCTTTTTTTCCCTCTATTTTTTCGGACAGGGGGGCCTTGTGGCTTCCCATCCCTGGGTAGTCTTGGGGCCTGGGGACATCAGCCCTGGGGTCTGGTCTTTCCTTTTGAAATTATTTTATTTTGTAAAGAGATGGGGGCCGTGTGCCCCCCTCTCCTAGGCCAATTTTGGCCCCAGGGAACCCATTCCCCGGGGCCAGGCCTATATATCTTTTTTTTCAAAAGGGGGGCCACATGGCCTCCCTTCCCTATGTTGTTTTGGGCCCAAGGGACACCATCCCCTGGGGCCGATCTTTCTTTTCTAAATTATTTTATTTAATTTTTTAAAGAGATGGTGGCGTGCTGCCCCCACCTGAGCCAATTTTGGCCCCAGGGGTCCCATTCCCCGGGGCCATGCCTTTATATCTTACTAAAGGTGAAATAAATACTACATCTCCCACAATGCCTGGAATTATTGTGATTGGTAGCCCCATGCAGGGGCGTGTTTAAATTGGCTAATATGGGAGAGTTAGTACACCGCTGCACGGTCCTTTCACCGCAACCTCCGAAGAAGCTCTACAGCGAAACGCGTCAGGCGACGTGAAGGGCTGCTTGTAACCAACCCACTTGGAGAATATTGTCCATACCCTGCATTTAGGCTGGTAACCTACGCTGTTCCTCGAGTGCTGCTCGCAAAGGATACCATTGTGACTCAATATATACATATATATATATATATATATTACCTACTGGCGGTCGCCAGTAGGTAGTTATAGTTAGGACCCTGTTTCCATAGGAAAACCGCAACATTCTATTTGGAATAACTTTGGCGCCGGTCGACGAATCCTTGCGAAATTTTCAAAATAGGTGGGGCGCTACGCTCCGCTCCTACCCTGAAAGTCTTGGGGGGATTCGTCAAGCGGGGGCTGAGATAAAAGGGGGGTCCCAAAACGCGTTTTTCCCATGCATTTTTCCATAGGACCTTTAGACACAGCTACAGCCCGAACGGCTGAACAGAGTTACTTGAAATTTGGCAGAGAGGTAGTCCTCAGGTCAAGGAAGTGCCTTTTGTAGGTCTGGTGTAAATCTGTTCAGTAGTTCCTGAGAAAATAGCCTTTAAATCAATATATATATCTGAGCCAGCTTACGGTGCGCTTACGGTAAGCTTACCGTACACGTACGGTGACGTGCGCGAGCGCGAATCTGATTGGCTGTTAGAGGTTAGTAAGCATTCGAATCGGTCGAAACCAGGAAGTGGCGGCCGCCATTTTCTCTCTCGCACTCTGAGAGGGGGTTAAAAAACAAAGGGCAAAAACATGTAAAGGGGCTGTTTAGACTGCTCCTAAGCACCTAGCCATGTTGAGGGAGTCCCCAAAGATCACCCAAGGCCAAAAACGGAATTTTAATTTTTTCGATAATTTCGGCGATTACGCTTACCGTACGCGTACGGTCAAGATTATTACAAAAAAAAAAATATCCATACTCTCCCCACCCCATGTGCAACTGGTGCCCGAAGGTCATCATTTGTGCATGGCTCATTGGTAATTTGAAAAAGTAAAATATTACCTTTCACAACAAAGCGCATCATATGTCCTCCATGTGCGCACGGTGCGCGAAGCGCATCGTGCGTACATGGCCCATGTAGCGTAACGTGGGCACGCGGTGCGCGTAGCGCACCGCGTGCCCACCGTGCGTGCACGGCACTAACTGCGTAAAGTGGGCGTGCGGTGCGCGAAGCGCACCGCGTGCTCACTGTGCGCGCACGGTGCGCGAAGCACACCGTGCGCGCACGGAACGAACTGCGTTAAGTGGGCGCGCACGCCACGAATGGCGTAAAGTAACTTAGCATTTAAAAAACCGTACAAATTCACTGAAAAAACCATAGGTTTCACACACGTTATAGTTAGGAATTAGCATTTAAAAAACCTTGCAAATTCAGTGAAAAAACCATAGGTTTCACACATGTTATAGTTAGCTGGACATTTTACTGATAAAAAACCAATTAAATTCCCCCGTTATAGTTAGTGCAGGCAACTATAACTCACGCGACCGCAATCCTCTGCTGATGCTAATACTGTATTTAGACACTTATTTGCCCATGTCTTCTTCCATTAAATTTTAGCTATACATATATTGCAAATATTTTTTTTTCATAAAGACACATATGTCATCAGCAGAGGATTGCGGTCGCATGAGTTATAGTTGCCTGCACTAACTATAACGGGGGAATTTCATTGGTTTTTTATCAGTAAAATGTCCAGCTAACTATAACATGTGTGAAACCTATGGTTTTTTCACTGAATATATATATATATATATATATATATATATATCCACTACCACTCGCCTTCACTTTTCCTTCAGTCGAAAACAAACGAGCGCAGACCCAATGTTTCTCGTGCAGTATTATTTATTTAGCCATTCTCCGCCATTACGCGTTTCGGGCGATCCCGCCCTTGATCACATGATTCCAGAGCGACATATATATATATTTCTGTTTCTCACTATATAGCCAATTTCAGCCCCCCAGGGAGCCCATCCCCCAGGGCCTAGCCTCATTTCTAGAAGTGGAGGGGGCACGCAGCCCCGCTCCCAGGGCTGAGTTCGGCCCTTGTGACCCCATTCCCCGGGGCCCAGCACATATTTTAAGGGGGGCACGCAGTAATGGTTCAGTCCACATCAGTCATTGGCTCTCCTTCCCTCTGAATGACAATATTTTCTGATCGCATGCACATCCACTTGAAAATGTGTATGCTTCACTGTCAGAGCTGATAGGCCAATCCTTTAGTTTTCTATTTAATATCTCCTTTTATAGTTACCCTTTTATTTATTTGCCTTTCCTCTTTTTATTTAAATTTTTCTTAAGCGGATACTACAGCTCCCTAGTCAGTACTAATGGGCCATTTGATTGACACTCATTTAATTTGCAGTGCACCATATGCTGTATGGCCACTTTCTTCAAACCAGGTGATCATTTTGGAATGCTGTTGTCCATTGTGTATCATTGTTTTACCATTCCAAAATGGCCAACACATTGCTTCTAAACACGATGGCCACGCTGGAACTTTAAAACAATGATAAACTATGTACAATACCACTGCAAGACGGATACCTGCTATTATATATAGTTTCATTATTGCAAGCACATGCCCACCATGTTTAAGTGGCAACATATTTTCTTTTTTCTAATTGTATTCTTTTAATTTAACTTGTATATGTCTTTGAGCTTGTGTGTGTTTATTGTGGTTGCCAGAGGGTGAGTTCAGGAATGAGCGACAAAGTACATGTATGATGAATTATTAAGTGCCTATATTTATCAGTGACACAAAAGGCACTTTCACACAGAAGCCAGACCTATTGCCATACCCAGTGCTTTTTATCTGTTACAAAAGGTTTACATAGAAATTAGCACACATTCATAAACTATTCAATCATCTTTTGATAATACCTTTCAGCCAGGTCAAATTGAGTTTTTCTTCATTACTGGAGCAGTCGTATGACAACATTGGCAGAGACAAGCAACATGTAGCAAACCAGCTCATATGGGGTGATCCCACCAGCCCTCCTTGGAGCTGCTATGCTGCTAGGTGCACTATTCTTTAATGTAGCCATAAATGTATACAATCACTGGAACTGAAAACCCTCAATCTCCCTGTGCTCTCCTGCAGCAGCACCTCCAAACAGGAAGAGAGAGCAGGCATGCTGGTGTATAGTTGTGATCCTAAGGGCAGACTTTGGGGCTTTGCTTTAGAAATTAGAAACCAGTCCTGGGAAAATGCAATAGTATCCTGCTGTAGGAGTGCATTTGTTGGACATGTCCAGACTTCCAGTTGCACTGGGTAAAACATACAATGTCCTCCACAGTGATGCAAGGATACTATCTGAAAACAGTGTGTGTGCAGTGAAGTGAGTGGCGGGAGGCCTAACCCCGACTCCAGCACAACAGTACACTGCAGTGAGGAGACTTGCCAGAGCAGGTGTAATCATATAGGTGTAATGCAGAAACAAACCAGCATCTGCAATGCAATAGGTCTCGCATTTACGCAAGTTTGAGCTCTTGGCAATGCCTTTTATTCATGTTTTGGTTTTTCAAAGATATATAAAAGGCATTGTCATTTACAATGCCATCGCTGAATTGCCCCCTTCTGTCTCCCAAGGCCCCTGAAAAGCTCCCCATTTGCTACAAGTTAAATAAACATTCCGGTGGTCACAACTGCGCATGAAAAACATTCATGCCCTCCTGCAGTAACGGAAACTCATTAAAGAAAATAATGCTTACAGACTAAAGAAGATGTCCCATGTAACAACCGAAGTAAAAGTGACAGTCCTCATGGAGGTTACAAATGAAGCCAAGGTGGTACTAAGGAGGGACTATAAAGCCTAATAACAAATCAGAAGCCAGTATTTTTGAAGGACAATGACAGAAGCCAATGACAAATATGAGCGGAGAGTGGTCGGGGCTTCAAGTACATACTCCAATACAGCATGACTCACAGAGCAGCGCATGCACTGCCCAGGCTCGACCAAAAAGGGAAGGAGAAGAGACCCACCATTTAAACATAAAAATGCACTGCTATAAGAAGGCTGGCTGGGAAAATAGACACATCCAGATTGCAGCCCACCCCTTTACAACCAAATCCAGGGAGCCAGAGCTGCTTTCCTCCATTCACTTTTATCTCAAAAACATAAAGAGAGGAAAGAAGAACAGCAGCTCAGATCAAAATATTTAAAACAAAGGGAAACTGTGAAATTGTGCAGGCTGGGAAATCAGCGCTGGGCAGACACCGGCACAAAGCATGCCTCGATGAATAGCCCACAGCGAAATGTCCTAGATCCCTATGCCATGTTCCCGTAAGCTTTTCTATTGTGTTGCATTGCAATTGCATTTATACAGTGCTTACTACCCCTGATGAGAAATTATAGCACTTTATGTCGGGCAGCAAGCTACTCCGTAGCCCAAAGTTCGTTTTTTATCCAGTGGCTATAAATTATTGTAGATTTGTATTTAATAGGAGTTAGGTGTAATTAGAGTGTGTTGATGTAAGTGGAAAAAGAGGCAAAGGACTAGTGTGGAGGAGGTTAACTATTGTGAGATAGCAAGGAGAGGGAAAAATGAATGAGACATCGTGAGATATGGGAGTGGGATGAGAAGATGGTTTGGGAAAAGGTGAGGGAATGGAGGAATGGTTATTCAGAAGGAAGTTTATGATTTGTAAGAAAGGGTATGGTTGGTTTACTAAAGTTTAGTAGAGAGTAGAGGGGCAGGTATGTGCAAGAGTAGGGTAAACTCAGAGGCACTGAGGCATGCAGGAGAGAGAATAACCCGTAGCTATAAATCAGGTTATATTTATGCAGGGCTATTTGGAATGGTGAGGTAAGACAATCTGTTCTTTTTACAAAGATATTGAACATTATTGAAATCGTTTGTCTTTGTACTTGTGTTTTGTTGGAGGGAAGATTTATTACGGGTCAAGGAAGCTAGGGGCGGTACTCAGAGCCCCGGAAGCCACCACAGAACTGAGCAGGAGAGTGAGTCAGGGAGAAAAGGGGCACCTTAATTTGAGCCGGGGTGCCTAGGAACGCTTGCTCCAAAAATGAAGAAAACAGACATGTGAGACATGGAATTGGAGGCAGAATACAATGGCAGTTTAATGAGAAGATGCAACTTCAAAGAAACCGCAGAATAGAGGCATAAAGTACAAAATACAGAATCCAGATAATCATACAGCTGTCATGATATTCTCTGTATCTCAATTAATGTACTGTCAGAGAGAGAGAGAGAACACATCTATAAATGCATCATGAGAAACAAGTTACACCAAGGAAAATGTTACCTAGGAACACTCACGTTTTACTCTTAGAGCAAGCATTCCTGCAATTACAATGCAAACAGTTTAAATGCAAAAGTGAAGAATACAATGTTTAAACATACCATGACATTTCATATAGGTAAAATAAAACATGATACTGCAAGCAAAGCAGAGCAAGACATTTTAAGCAAAGGACGACAAGAGCTCCTAGCTCTTGGGGAAAACCTGCACAGCCTGTTACCTACATACAGACGGCGAGGTAGTCCGTCGATATCTGTGGGTGCTCCCTTTTTATATCATTATGTGGGCTCCTTTGCACGCTACATCTACCTACGTATGCTACCCAAAAAAGCTATGTCTGCAATATTTACCAGACATCTCGTCATTTACCCACTTAATGCTGACAATAAACTTTAGGCGAAAAGGTCAGGTTCTCAGGCCAATCGCTTATCGTAAGTTTCATTGAGCAAGCAGAAAATAATGGGTATTGTACGGGAATTCAATATATTCATGTATAAAATCTCCTCAGTTCTCCTAACGACGCTCTGCGGTTGCCACTTCCTTAAAAGCGGGAAACCTGCCCAGGAAGCAAGTACCAGTCCAGGATGCAGCCTACTGTATGTCGACAGCTTCAGGGGGATGTTGAACTCTGATACAGTGAACTGAGCACTCGGGTAGGGTGGGGGCTACTAGTCTGGAGCAGAAGGCCTCGCAGAAAGAGAAGCTGAATATGATTTGGGTCAGACCTGCCTTCAGACTGCTATACAGTAAAATGGCAGAACTATGGTCAATTTAACAAAGGCCTATATTTTGAATAGAAGGGCCTACACAGGGGTTTTATGCTGGCTAAGTGGGAGGGATGTCTCAGGACAATTATATGGTAACACAGGACCCACTGGTCAATTTAATACGGCCTACAAATTAGGCTGGCAGGGCAAGGACAAGGGTCTCATACTTCAGGTGTGGACAGAATGGTCCAGGGGCCCCCTATGATACAAAATCTACCCTCTCTCATTCCCTCCTCTTGTTCATAATATGAACAAAATCCTTACAGCATACCTTTCAGGTCTTTGAGGTATTTGGTAATGGTAGCAGCATTTAGTGTGGTCCTATTGTTACTTCTATAATTTCTATAAGTGCCAATATATACACATTCCCTGTTCTATGCTTGTTCTCCCTTTGCTAATTATGCATTTCTCAGGAGGTGCAACCGCTACGTACTCAGTGAATTTACAGAAGAGGATATTGTACATTAGGACAAACAGGTATGACATTGTAACACATGCTCTGCCAACCGTCCTCCTGTCCCGTCTTTATCAATGGCAACTCATTCAATGTGGTACAAAACTCATTATAAAAGTAGAAAAGTGGGGTCAATGCTGCTAGTGGCACCCATGAACAATTTCTCTAATTGTTCTGAAAGTCTTGAGCAAGTCTTGAGGCATTGTTCCAATCGTTGGTACGTGTGGCTAGTGTGACTAGTTGGAAGAATGTCTTATCTTCTGCTGCGTCTGTACTATGTTCCAAAAAAGGTCTGCTGTATAATAATGTAGAGCCTCAGAGATGATGGCTTTAAACAGAAAAAGTAACCGTTGGTGTCTGTCTTCAAGTAATTTGAGAGGTTTGCAAGCACTTCTTATTACTTGGGCACATCCGATATGAAGAAACAAAGTGAAGAAAAGGTAAAGATGTCTCGTTGTCACATCTTGTAGACTGAGGGGTTGGGGCGTCGATGTTTCCAGACGTTCTTTAGGTGATGTATCCTAGGGGCCCGCTTACACACTCGTCCTTTCTCCTCTGTGTAGCACGTGCAGCCCTTCAGGATGAACTTGGGATACCATTCCCACTTGGTAGTTTCTGTGTGGCTCCTTGCCCCTTGCACAACCCCTCAATCACATGTGAGATGAACGCCGGTCCATTTTCAGAACCCAAAAGCATAGGTTCTCAAAAGTGCGATATGAACTCTTTCAGGAGGCATTTGGCAATAGTTTGTGCACTGCTGTTTTTGAATTGGCATACCTTAGTCCATTTGCTGATCATGCACACAATAACCAACACGTACTTGTAGTTTTAGTAGGGGGTATGTTGATGAAGTCCATTTCATGTGGGGAAATGAAGTCGCCCGAGACAGTGGAAATACAGCTTTAGGAAAACAGTCTGGTCTTCCTATCACATCGCACAAGTGATGAACCATGAAAAAAGACGGGCCATGGGGGCAAGCATTATGGTTGGTAAACATTCCTTTCCATTTGGGCCTATTCATATCCCTTTTCTGTTTGCATACATCCTCCCCTGTTCCCTTCTTCCTTTTCTTCCACCCGGCCCTTTTAATAATATATTTAGTGTCATATGCTATTCTTTCTTGAACTTCTGCCTCAACAAATTCTTTACCAATTGATACACCGTCCTTGGGGGAGGCATGTACAGCACATTCTACAATTGAAACTGGAAGCAACAGGCCTTGCAATAGTTGAGTTATTAATGGTGCACGCTGCATGTGTTGTCCAGCAGAGGTAACGTGGGATCTCCAAATGAAGAAAAGAACCCAAAAATTATATTGGCATCCCTATACAAGACTTTAAAATGAAATTCATTATCTTCAAAAAGCAAAAGAGGAATTGAAAACATTGTACCACAGCTTGACCCAACAGAAAACCCAGATGAAAATCTCTGTCACAGTAACACCTTTAGTAATCAAAACACTCATAGTTGTCAAATTGTGCCCAGGGATGTGTAATTCCCATATCCCCACGCCCAGGACATATCCGTTTGAGGTCAAGGGCAACAAGCCTTCATGCATATTTCGTCTCTGGGGGCAAGTAGGCCCAACCCCCTACAGCACAATCCCTTTGGCTGTCAGTGTACAGTACCACACTATGGATCTGGGAAAGGCACAGTCTGCAAAAAAGACAATATCTGTGTCCATGTGCTAACGCTGAATGTTCATCGATGCAAAGGCTTCATTATCAGGGTGAGCACTCTAAGTAAATGTTGTAAGATCAGACTGCACTCCTGACAGTGGGTATAGTATGAAAATGTGTACACCCTTTTTCAATTCTTAGCAATGTGAGGCTATGTATACTGCTCTCCGAATGCTCTTCAATTAGATGCACATAGTTGCAGAAGCTTGAGAGCAAGACTGATAATTCTTTGCCTTTAAAATGAAATGTTCACAAAAAGAATGCAAAACATTTAGCTAAACTACTATACTAAGGTAGGTACCATTTCTTTGCAACATAGAAATAAACAAGCAATGAAATTGTTGTTCAGCCTTTTAGCTTTGTCAATGCACAACTTGTCTTGGCAATATGTTCATGAAACCTCATTGGTGTGGGAGCTGCTGGGCCATCACCATTATAACAAACGTAGACAAAAGCAGAAATTGATGTGGTCTCAAAAATCACAAATTGCACAGTAGTTCCTGGAACTGGATAAAACAACTGTGTGTGGATATGCTCCCTGTGAAAGAACAGAATGAAGCCACTCACAGTGAAGCTAGCCAAGAGAGGGAGGCAGAGACAACATTTTACTAAACATAAAAGGTCATTGTTAACGCCAGACCTAATTAGGGGCAAAATCATGAAATATAGTGCACCCATGTCCTTGTATTAAGTGCAGATATACAACTGTTGTAAATTCATAAGACTACAGGAGGCTATTTTCAAACACCCTGAAATATTGCACCTATATATCAAAACACACATCTGCACACATTGTATCCTTGAAACATTATAATACGAAGCACATGATTACAAATGATCAATACCTAAACATGATATAAACACAACATTACTACTTTTCTTTACTCCTATCCTCTGTGTCCCTGGCGAATGTACTGCATTGAGAATGCATTTTAGCACATTTTCACCTTACACGGTAATCTATTACTCAAATATTCTTCTTGCTTGTGGCGTTGTTTCTGTTGTAGCTGATCACCCGTCCTCTTCTTCCTTGGACTCAGGGTTGATGGGGCGGACCCTTCTATTCTGCCTAAATACCTGAGTAGAAAGAAACTTCGCAGCGGGTGTTAATCTACACAAAAACATGCCTCTTACATAATTTCAATGCCACTTTGATACCCAGTTGATGTGACCTATACATATATTAATTGATCAGGGAGAAGTATATGGGGCGTTAAGTTGTCGTCAGAACATTGTAATATTCGTGAGTGAAAACAGAGTGATCCATGGGCAATAACCTATTTTTGCTTTCTCTCAATTCTCAATTCATTACCTTTAAACAGTCCGTTCAGGCATTGCTGAAAGTTGTTGCTGCTTTTGTATCAAAATGGACACATGGTCTAGCTGTCATCCAAACGTGTGGGATAATGTGGTAGGCCTGAGCCTGTGGAATGATAAATTTTCCTATTTTTATTATATTTTGAACCAGACACGAGGTGATGAAAACAATAACATTGAGCCCATGTAAGCAAACATCCTGAAGACGGAAAATCCAATATACTCTTCTTGGAGACGCAGGGAAGAATCTAATGATAATAACCTCTAATCATTCATTAACTAAGAAAGCGAAAGAAGAACCCAAACAGAAGATAGAAACTTTTAAGAAAGATGAAAACTTGTAGTGGTCGAACTGCAAAATATATGCAACCACCTCTAAAATCTGCAACTCTAATTTTAGAAGGCCTCTCTAAATTCACACCTTTAATTCTGACAACACTGCAATACTGAGCATTGCTTACTCTATGCATACCATCCTTTAACATTGAGATCTACTTCATATCTGTATGTATTATTTATTCTTTTGTATTTTCCTAGTACTGGGGCATGTGGTGGCTACCTGTGGTAATCCTATTCCTACGAATCTCTGGTTGTCTCATATTTTGAAGGCTGCACACAGCTGTGCATATCCGAAAACGTATTCCTCACTTCCTCTCACCCATCTGTATATAAACACATACATATTCCTTCACTTGATCTGCTCCACGTGAAACCTGAAAACACTGTATTCAATCTCGGCTTCACCCGTTACCAAATTGTGTGATTCTAGGCAACTATTCCTTCTGCTCATTTCACTTCCACAGACACAAATATATTTCTACACATACATTTTTCCTTTCTACAAAATCCTATGTTCACTACCAATCACAGGAAGCACCTTTCCTGCCTGGCTCAACGCCCAGAATCTGTGGTCAGCCAGGACTGCTACTTCTGAAGGCAGCCTCAAAAATCTGTTAACCCTTCAACACCATGCAATATCCAGACACGTGTTGTCTTTAATTGTACGTAAAATATAGCTTATTTTAAAATAATGTGGCTTTTTTGTAAAGCGCACGTTTACTCAGAATGGTATTGTGGCGCAAAATAGCAAATCCTTACTGTTCCCCTAACTCAATGGCACTTTTTTTATCCAACTTGGAAAGATGAAAGGCTGAGGAGATCTGGCAGCACTTGACGTGTGCCCATGAAGTCAAACCATGGGTATATCTAGCGTGCATTCCACTCCATCATTTTATCTCTAAAGTGTCACTAACTTTCTCGGCCATGAGACACAGTCTCAAAATGTTCCCTATTAACTAACCCCAACTGTGTGCTCTTTGTGGCAGCACTTACTGGATCTACTGCTTGTGCCTGCTTCACTTGCTGCAGAATATGGAACGCAGGTAGGAGTAAATTATTCTGTACTTGGTTGCTCAGTACTACAGCACTTAGTGTAATCAATTATAATTGGTCATCCAAATAGAGAGATATTAATATGCATTTGAAACTGAAAGTATCTCCTTTTTTGCCAGGAAACTATATTACCTATATTGATGGCATTTTTAGTCTTTTTAATATTGTGGGCCATGACCCATAAATATCATAAGGAACAGCTCCATTCCATTTAACCTGGTATTACAACTTCTATCATTGTGCTCTGGGCGGTAAGGGACGGCAGTCCTTGACCTCATCTTATTATGTCACTCTTTCTTTTGCGTGGCTGGTCTATCATTTGATGCTGGGCCTAGTCTAGGGTGTAAAGCAACCAGAAAATGCAAAAAGGTGCTGTGTGTTGTGGCGAAAAGTGCATGCAAAAAGCCTTCCTCCCCTTCTTATTAGTACTTTACTGAATATTCAAGTGGGAGGATCCTGTACAATGGGTGCAAGCACGCCAGAACGGTGAGATGAGAAGCGTGAGGTGCCACTGTCAAGGAACAGAATATACTTAATTTAGTGTGTAATGAGTTAAAATAGGGGAGCCTATTTAAAACTAAAACTGTGCACAAAAAGACGTAATTAAGAGTCGTGAAGGCAGCTACTTGGAAGCTAGACACAGTATTCACTGGATGCACCGCGCACCAGTTGCGTGGTCTCTAATTGAACCTGTCTCAGGTAAAGTGGTTGTGCTTGGCACAAACCCAGATGTTCCTGCTTATCACTTCTTACTGTAGTGCACAAGAGAAGTACACCTACATATAACATCTCCTGTGGCACCACTGTGAGAGAAAGAGATGAGGAGGGCCCATAAGCAAAATAAGAGAAAGTATTTCCCTTCTAAAAAGAAAGGTCTTACGTTGAAGTGCCACTTTTATTCATCAAATGATTAAACCAGCAGAGAATATATTCATCAGTTTGTTAACTCCAGAAAGACTATTCAAAACTACATCTGTAATCCGCCAAAAACAGTAACACAAAAACAGATGTTTATGACGCTCAATTATCTAGAAGGCAAACCCCTAAATGAGAAAAGTAATCGTGCAAGGATTTAAAATTTCAAAATACATTTAAATGCAATGAAAGGGTGAAATTTCATGGTCCTGGGGCACTGCACCAAGGCAGTTTAATTTGAGGGGGTGCTTCTGCAAAAGTATGACAAAATAGACGTGTGAACAATAGGGAAAAATAGCTGTCTTATCTGTATGAAAGAAGAACCCCTTTGTTTAAGGAAAATTCAATATATAGCCTGGAAGTCTTAACAAAGTCTTGGCATTTAAAGACACATTTCTGAAGCGAAGAACGAACTCATATAGTGCAAATATATTTTAAATCAATGAAAATACTTTCAAAATGCAACATACACTTTACTGCAATGCCAGGAATGCACATGTTAAGTTAGGAGGGACAACCATTAGTGCTTTGCAATAATGCTTCAGAACAAGGGCTATGCAGAGGAGAGAGAAAAAGACCATTTCAAAGCACAATAAGAAATTAGAGCTTCAGCCAAAGATGCTCAGATAGAGGGCTGAATGAGACCACACAGGCGTCAGTGACCCAAGGGATCACTGCAAGAGGGTAGTCCGTTGAATGGAGTAAGGAGCAGATCTTTATACTCTTTTAATGATGCACTGTTGACCACAAAAGGACAACATTATCAGGTGCCTCTGACCTATAGGACATGACGCATTTGTAGTCACTTCTGGAAAAAAAGGCCTATAAGCCAGGTAAGCGAGGGGAGAGACGCTAAATTGCAAATCGAGAGAAGGTGACAGACATTATATCTATTAAAGTACACCGCATGTAGCTGAAAAAGGAGAAGAACAGAGGACACCCATTACAATATGGAGATTGAAGTCGAAAGGCGTTGGCTAGTGCCAGGCCTAAGATAGGAAACCACAATGCAACGTGATGAAGAAAAGTAGCTCCCCTTATGGAAGCTCGCAGTTGAAAAAAGACACTGTTAAACGTTCAAACAATACAATCTACACCAAATAAGTGATCAAAATTCAAAACAAATGCGAGCTGCCAGCTGCAGTCCCATAAACATGTATCTGTGACACAAAGTGAGAGACGCCAGACACAACCTCCTGTTGCCAAGTACATGCTTCAAAATATAAATGTGAGGAAATAGTTAAACAATTTGAGATATATTGTTGTGCACTACGTGGTCAGCCATCAGAAAATGACCTGTGCTAATTAAATGTGGTGCTGAGCCACATGGGTCAGACAGGGGCTAGGGGGCAAGGAAAATGATATAATTCTATTTATTCACAAAAAAGGCGACAGCTCTAACATATAAAAACAGTTACAATCCTAGTTATTATTGGTCTTACTAAATACATGAAAAGTCGGTGCGCCAGGATTGTGTACCGCTATTATCCTGTCGTCTAGTATGTGCAGAACTTTCCCAACTGACTCTTGTTCACTATAGCTCATCTGTATCTCTTAGTACTATTTATATATATTTATATATTGCTCTCCTTATGTGTTAGTAGTTAGGGAGGAGGCAGGGTGGTCAAGTATAAGCTCGTCCCCTAATGCATCTTTGATGGTTAAATAAAATGCCTCTTTAATCCCTCGTTTATCTGGACCGTTATAAACTCCTTCTGGTGAGAAGTCAGGAAACTGCAGGGCACCAGGATGTTCACCAAGGCAGTAAAGAAGGACCTTGCTTCTCAGGGGGTTACGGGGCCAGGAGCTGGTGACCTCAGTCGGTATTTCTAATCCTGGCACTACCATAGAAACCTGCACATATATGGTGTCTGCGGTTTTATAAGTTCTGTAACCAAATATTCTATTCATCTGTGTACCGATGCTGTTCCTCAAACCTTAGTGACACCTAGTTAATGTAAGCAGCACTGGAAATGGTCAATGGTTTGTAAAGAAGGCAACACTAAACAATATACTTGTAACAATTGTGACGAACAAAACTTTCTACAAAACAGAAAACACAATACTTTAAATCAGATCACCTCAGTTATCAGTGGCAGATCAATGCATGTGGGAGTACAAAAAGCATTTACATTCCTCCCTAGTTATTGAATCTCACTAATAAACCAATCGTCTGCATTTGGCAGTGATCTTCTGTTACAATGTAAACCCTACCTAGCAGGCCTCACCCTAATAGGCTCGGTGAAGGCCAGTCAACAACAACTTAACAAAACCGTTATGTTCTTATACATTTAATACACATCTGCAGATCATTAAACATATTATCAAAATAACAAATAGCTGTGCACGTAAATAATATGGTCTCACTAAAATCAGTTTCTGTGCCAGCCAGTGACCCTTACTGCAGTGCCCATATAAGCACTAACCACAAAAAAGTGCTACTGTTACACTTAATAAACCTCTGTGTGCATCAACAAACACTACCCGAAATCTTACAGTCCCAAAATTCTACATGTGTTTCAGGAAAAAAACAATTCAGGCACGTTTAGTGTTTCTATTTTCAAACAATGACTGCATACTTTGCCCACTGAAGGACAAAAATTCATGTGCTTTCTATATTACAATGGCGCGCACACAAAAGGGAAACTGACACAAAACACAAAAATACCCAAAAATATTTAATCATAACATCCAATAAACCGTCCCGGGAAACCTCTTATAATCCACATCAATCAGGCGATATCCGTTAACCTGTTAGCTAGGCAGGCACGAAAAATCCAGCCTCTTCCTCACTTGTACTGACGTAGGGGTTCTCCACTGCATACAATCAGAGGAGCACCATACTGTTGCTGAAAGATTACGATAGTAAATCGAACCTCACCTTCCCTCTACCAGGCCGATCCCTTGACCCCCTGGTAAAGAGGCCCTCTCTATTCCACTATATGCAGAGAGGCACTATAGCAAGCTATACCAAAAAAATTAATAATACCTCTGAAAAGACTGCAGACATAACCAGTCTCTCCCTTATCCCTTATTTTTATTTTTTGTCTTTCTTCATATGTCTGTTTTCCACACAAAATATAATATTCAAAAAATGGAGGTAAGTGAGTCTGTGAAAGACGCAAGACGCAGCCTTTTCCTTCGGGCACTCAAGGCACAACAACATCTATATATAGCATAGAATAAACACATAAATCAGCTAGCTCCCTAACCGTACTCTCCAGCTCAGAAATCCATGCCGCACATACAAGCCTCCCCAGGTAAAGAAGTCCTTAGCGAGACCAACCAGACAGGAAAGAAACACTGAGAGAGGGAGTAAAACACAGAGGTCCACACAAGCGCTCCTTTCATAAACCATCACCAAAAGTCTCTCACGTCAGGTAGCATAATACTCATTCGAGTGCCTGTACTCAGAGGCTTCGGCCAGAAAGGAGTCACGAGTGCTCAGTCTGCGTCCCCTCGAACCCAGCCGTTTCTGCCCCCGTCTGCTGGCACTGCTAATCCGAGTCACGGCACCAATATGTTGGAGGGAAGATTTATTACGGGTCAAGGAAGCTAGGGGCGGTACTCAGAGCCCCGGGAGCCACCACAGAACTGAGCAGGAGAGTGAGTCAGGGACAAAAGGGGCACCTTAATTTGAGCCGGGGTGCCTAGGAACGCTTGCTCCAAAAATGAAGAAAACAGACATGTGAGACATGGAATTGGAGGCAGAATACAATGGCAGTTTAATGAGAAGATGCAACTTCAAAGAAACCGCAGAATAGAGGCATAAAGTACAAAATACAGAATCCAGATAATCATACAGCTGTCATGATATTCTCTGTATCTCAATTAATGTACTGTCAGAGAGAGCGAGAGAACACATCTATAAATGCATCATGAGAAACAAGTTACACCAAGGAAAATGTTACCTAGGAACACTCACGTTTTACTCTTAGAGCAAGCATTCCTGCAATTACAATGCAAACAGTTTAAATGCAAAAGTGAAGAATACAATGTTTAAACATACCATGACATTTCATATAGGTAAAATAAAACAAGATACTGCAAGCAAAGCAGAGCAAGACATTTTAAGCAAAGGACGACAAGAGCTCCTAGCTCTTGGGGAAAACCTGCACAGCCTGTTACCTACATACAGACGGCGAGGTAGTCCGTCGATATCTGTGGGTGCTCCCTTTTTATATCATTTTGTGGGCTCCTTTGCACGCTACATCTACCTACGTATGCTACCCAAAAAAGCTATGTCTGCAATATTTACCAGACATCTCGTCATTTACCCACTTAATGCTGACAATAAACTTTAGGCGAAAAGGTCAGGTTCTCAGGCCAATCGCTTATCGTAAGTTTCATAGAGCAAACAGAAAATAATGGGTATTGTACGGGAATTCAATATATTCATGTATAAAATCTCATCAGTTCTCCTAACTTGACGCTCTGCGGTTGCCACTTCCTTAAAAGCGGGAAACCTGCCCAGGAAGCAAGTACCAGTCCAGGATGCAGCCTACTGTATGTCGACAGCTTCAGGGGGATGTTGAACTCTGATACAGTGAACTGAGCACTCGGGTAGGGTGGGGGCTACTAGTCTGGAGCAGAAGGCCTCGCAGAAAGAGAAGCTGAATATGATGTGGGTCAGACCTGCCTTCAGACTGCTATACAGTAAAATGGCAGAACTATGGTCAATTTAACAAAGGCCTATATTTTGAATAGAAGGGCCTACACAGGGGTTTTATGCTGGCTAAGTGGGAGGGATGTCTCATGACAATTATATGGTAACACGGGACCCACTGGTCAATTTAATACGGCCTACAAATTAGGCTGGCAGGGCAAGGACAAGGGTCTCATACTTCAGGTGCGGACAGAACGGTCCAGGGGCCCCCTATGATACAAAATCTACCCTCTCTCAGTTTTTTAATCTGGAGTACTGAGTTATGTGGTATGTCTGGATAGTGGTTTGTTAGGTATGTCTGCTGAGATTACAGACAATGAGGCTTGCATTGCACTATCCAGCGTTAGATTATAATATGCAATGCTATGCCATGCTACATGTTTGTGTAAACTTGCTCTGGTAGCCTTGTGTGATACAGTAGCGTTTGTGTGGTAAGCTGTCCTGTGCTGCACCATGTTAAGCTATATTATAACATGGTATGTTGTCTTGCTCAATGTCCTTTTCTCTTAAGGTAAAATGTTGTGCTACACACGGTTATTCAATTCCTTGTTAATCTGTGCTGTGTAGTGCTTTGTTATGGTATGTCATGCTATTTTTTATCCTATTGTATGATTTCCATATTATCCAATGCTACTTAATTAACATAATGCTATGCTACAATAATAGACGTAAATAACCTTTTTTTATGCTATGCTAATATTTACGCTGTGCTATTTTTAGGTATTTCTTTATCGTAGCGTATATTGTGTGACAGGCCATTATGAAGTTTGCCATGATATTTATAAACATCAGACCAGTACAAGGAGGCTTTGGAGGCGTGAAGCCTCCATGTTTTCCACCTGCACCTGCTTGTTGCCGGAGGAGCTTTGGGATGCCTCTGCCCCCTCTCACGTGCCCCGCCTTTGTCTGGGCCTAAACCAGGGCCTTGCTGCAGGGTATAATCAGCCAGCTCCAAGCCACCCTGCCACTCGTGCACACAGCATGGCAGGCTGCCATCTGCCGCTCCCATGCAGGCCAGACGCTCGCCACACAAGCCTGACTGTCCCTTTAAAGAGCTCTGCACACGCCGAAAACAGTCCATCAGCCCTTCTGCCGTCTTCAGCCACAAAATACAAAAGAGGAAAAAATAATTCCGATTTTTTGGGGGGAGAAAACGAAACAGTACTCCCAGTCAACTCCATGTTGGTCGTGAAACTCAAGTCATGGCTGGGCTCCGCTGAAAAGCGCGGGCAGACTGTGCAGCCTGCTTCTTTTCCTAGAGACAGACAACCTGTACATATTTTATGAAAGAGCCCTTTGTTCCTTTGACTTGTTGCGGCCACGCAGGGAACAAGTCCTAAAACAAGCATTTGCAATGCAATAGGACTCGCATTTATGCGAGACCTATTGCATTGCAAATGGTAGTGATCACGGACAACAGGAGTGTGGGCGGGGGAGAAGGCACGGACAACAGGAGTGCGGGCGGGGGAGAGGGAGAAGGCACGGACAACGGGAGTGCGGGCGGGGAAGGGGGAAAGAAGGCATGGACAACGGGATTGTGGGCGTGGGAGTGGGGGAGAAGGCACAGACAACGGAGTGCGGGCAGGGGGAGAGGGTGAGAAGGCACGGACCATGGGAGGGAGGAGTAGAGAAGGCAATAGGAGAACCTCATTAAAGAAAATAGTGCTCACACTCTAAATAACAATACCGTGTAGCACTCGAAGTAAAGGGGCCAGTAACCATGGGAGGATACAAACGACGACATGGCCGTAATAAGGAGGGACTAACAAGCCTATAAACTAATCCGAAAGCTGCATTTAAAAAGGACAAAGATACAAGCCAATGACAAATATAGGCGGAGGAGTTGGCGGGGCTACAGCAGATCTTCACCAGAGCAGTGCTTGCGCGCTGACTCTCGGCTCGACTCAAAAAGTGAAAAAGTGCATATGTTTTTGCATGTGTAGAAATGTACACTTACCAGGCACGAGAGTAACTTGTAATTCACCTACAGGATCTTGTGGTTTTATAAAATCAAATATTTTATTTACTGAGGCTTATTTCTCTAGACACTATTTTTCCTAAACTTAGTTCTGCACACTTCGAGTAAGCAAGGGTTATTTATGTGCATGGAATTTCTTAGGCTGCAAAATGTTATTTGCTGTGTTTTTTATTTAGGGCTGTCATTTTTAGCTGCTTCAGTTTGTCCCTTTCATTCCTTCTCTGCCAGGTATGAACCAGTGCTCTGAGTTCCTGAAGCTAGCGTTCCATTTCAAGAAATTAAAGTTCATTCAGTGACCTTTAACTGTGAAAACGACACAATTAGTCCTATATTATAAATATTACTCTCTTTTTCCAGGTCTTTAGCCAATAACCACATTAGGGCGCTGCCAAGAGATGTCTTCAGTGATTTAGAATCTCTGATTGAACTGTAAGTAATGGGCACTTTTTATGCTTATGGCCTTCATGTCTGCATTAATCTTGTCGAGAAATGATTTTGCACTCTTCAGGAAAACCGCTTTGAAAAACTCATGTAAAGCATTTTGTCAGTTTATTATTAATAACAGGAACAAAAAATTAAGACTCTTGAAACGATTTAGGTAATCTGGCCTTTGCTTCTGTGATTTGTGTTACATTACTGGAAGCCACATATGCAGGGATATGAAAGCAACGGGCTCGGATTTACAGTCCATGCTCATTAAATAAACATGGAAACAGGAAACCTCCTAACAGGCAGGCAGGCAAGGGCCCAGGGACTTTCTCATATGGTGCTCGGGCAAAGCATTGTGAGCTATACATTTCTGCTACAGTATGAACAAATGCTTTTGCAAAAGCACTCAAAGGTTTACTGTTTAGTATATCTGAATCTGATTTTTTCAAAGCAATCGCTTTCAGTTTTAAACCTTTGTACAAATGCATCACGTTATGCATTTGTTGCCCTTGTGCTCACTTGCTCTGAAATAAAAGACTCATAAGACTTAAGGGTATGGTCACAATAACGTGTGCTAAACATCACCAAAAAATGCTAATGCAACTTTACACATTGCAGCCTATCGCGGGAAAATAACTCTGTGTCAACTTGAAATTCACAACACGGCGGTACCATGCGATAGTCCGCCGAAAACGCAGCCAATATCCACTATACAACCACATCAACGGAGATATAAACATAAACCTCAATGTGGAAAAACATGCGATGGGCCAAAGCGCGATGAGGAAATCAGCGATAAGCAGCGCCAGGCCTGCAATACACACATAGCAGGCAGGAATAAGCACAACAAAAGCCTGAAAAATAAAGAAAAACCAAACAAAAAACAACAGCCAAGCACAATGGAGGCAACCCGAGCCAGGATACAACCCCACAAGCCCCATTGGCAACAAAACATTGTACATGGCAGGCCTTCTTGGACAAGGGGAATGCAGCCTGAGAGCGGAGGAGGATAATGGAAGAAAACAAGAACATCCGGATTGATGCAAAACGCACAAGCATGCAGAAACACACCAACAACAAGAAGGCAGCAATGCACACCGGAGGTGGGAGTCCAGTGCCACACCAGGAGCTGGATGACATGGAGGAAATGGTGTCCACCACATCAGTCTGGAGATGGTGGCAGGACTCTGGGACCGGAAACTGCCCAAAACAACAGACACAACAGAAACAGGGAGAGGAACCAGCAGGGACTGGGGGGACGAGGGGAGATGGGCACATTGACACACATGGACAATTAAGCATAGCACAACTGCAGACAATCTATGCCCAAGAGTAACAACACCAACAAAGAGCACAAGTCACACAACCTGGCAATATCACACCACTGAACAAGCACAGAAGTGAAAACCACACTGCCTGAAAGGGAGAAGGGTGAGGCAAATCAGAGCTGAAGGGACATCTCAAACACAATGCAGCGCACACACATAAGAAGCAGAGCACCCCAACATCGAACTCAATGTGGTACAAACACCAACATTTGCAAAACCAAACACAGGACACAAGTGCACCCGCCTGTGGCCGGTAAATGGCCATACGCATCTGGCAAAGCATGAAACAGGGACATGTTAATGCACAAGTACAAACCCACAGTCCTAATGGGGTAGCAATGCACGTATGCTGGGAGCCAGAGAGTCCGTGACACACACATTGGCATACAAATCAAGACACAACACAGTGGGAGACAAGTGAAAGTGCAGAAACTTTATCAACAAGTGCATGTCAGTACGGCCAAGAGAAGTGCCATGATATGCAGACCAATGCATCAGCATGTCTGAATGAGGAATGTAGGAAAGCGCCCATGTCCACCTCGGGGTAGTCCATCACCAACACAAGTCAGTGCCAACCCGCGTTGGTTGTCAGTGCATGGATCATGAGTCCAGGCCAATGCATCCATGTCCACTATCGTCTTGGGACATTTGACCAGATTCCAAACATGCAACCAGGCGTCGGGACACGTGCAATGGGTCACATCCAGTTGTGGCTGCAGGTACCTTGTCACTCGTCCATGAACGCGAGTTTAGCTGCGTAGGCCAACATCTCCAATGAGCGATCGTTGTCCACCACAGCTGACATGTCGTCGACGTAATCCATCAGCTGACCCGAACAGATGTGCTGACTCCAATCACTGGACCCAATGTGCACCAAAGCCCAATCGGGTAGTGGCTCAATGTGCTCACTGCATATGACGACTTGTGCAATCTCCCAGGTCCAGTTTCCAGCTTGCATGCCAAACATCCATGCATGCCATAAACGGGTATCATGGTGACACCTCTGGTCGTGGGCCAACAGGTGCGCACACACATGTCGTAATCCAGTTCTGCTACCCTCAAGTTGGAGAGGCAGACATCCATGGACCACTCGAATGTGCACGAGCGACAATGCAACACAGGCTGAACACAGGTGACGTCCGCAAGGCGGAAGTTCAGCCGGTAACTGATCCGCAGCACTGCGAACGGCAGTGCCCCCAGTCATACAGAAGACGTGCATGGTACAGCTCCACGTAACTGGAGTAGACCATGTGTCCGGGATGGTCTGCCATTGGTTCAGTGGCTCTGCTTGAAGCAGCACTGGCTTGCACTGGGCCAGTCCTGTGGATGAAATGACACAGCTCAGTGCAATGAGCGTTGTCTGTGTGCAACGGGTGCAGGTCTGGGGTGGGGTGGGAGTACGTGTTAAGGCCATTTCACGCATGCTAACTACGACCAAGGACGTCTATGTGTGGGATGTGTACACGTTGGTCTCACGTCGGGCAGTGCGTAGTGTGGCAGTCGCAAGCAAATGCTATTGTATCTGTCAGGGGGTGCTGCCCACATGTAAGTTCCTGCTTGGAGCTGCAGATGTACTACCGCCTGATAGTTCAGACAAAGGACCTTTCATCCCTACAGTAACTTCACCATCTGCATGCATACAGAAGATATACAGAGGCCTGTTGGTGTGGTGGGATGTCTGCGACCCTGGGAATCATGGATGATATGCCCAGCACGTGGCACATGAGCAGCCTCAGTGTGTGTTACGTTGCCACACAGCTGCTCCTCCCTCCCACGAGCCCCCACACTTGTTTGCGCTGCGTGGTTGCATCACTGGCGCTCCTACAGCACACCATTGTAATGCCTGTCCATGCATGTCCAGTGGCATGCCAACAACACCGTGACGCTGGCCTTTGAAGGTAGGCGGCCACGAGAGTGTGGGCCAATTGACCGGACTGGACGGACACAGGTGTACAGCCCATGGCTGGCTGTGAACACGCTACGAATGAGGCCAGGCAACTGACTCATGCATCCGCAGCACTGATACACATAACAGGTGGCATGCATGTGCAAAGACCTTCAGCGGTCTTGCGCTCCTACATATCCCCATACGTGCGGGCCCACCCTCCTGGTGCATGCCACATTGCAACATCGACTACTGTGGCCCTGGTGGCGTCAACACCCCAACACAGAGACACACTTACCGCAGTTCCTGTCCAGGGCCAGGTCCGAGCCACGCCCTGCTCCCCCTGCCGAATCAGCACACCACTGCGCTGACCTGACGTACGCCAGACCAGCACACGCCGTTTGTGCATGCAGGGGGGTGCGTGCGCAGCTACATGTCCAGGGTCACCGCCAATGCTGAGGTGGCATGGTAACGTCCGATGAAGACAGCACACTGTGATGTTGCAGGGCACTTGCCCATCATGCTGACACAATGACCACACGGACACACTTGCTCAGATGGTGTGAATGGCACGTGCGCCCAGCCACATTTATTATCAGGCACACATACCGAGTGACACCTTTGTTGGATGTGTGTGGGGTGTGTGCACACACCAGCCGGGCTGCCTGGTGCAGTCAGAAATCGACAACAGTGTACATCGTGAAGGACACAACCATTCATCCATTAAGGCCCCATGACGTGTGCTGCACAGAGTTAGTGGCCCTGGATGCACAGAGTCCTGCACGGGCCTACCACCATGGGCCGCTGACTTGCGGGGCACTGGGTCAGGGTCACGAGTGCAGAATAGGTTTCCGCAGATGTCGTGGAGTGTCTCGGTGGACAGTGGAAGGTGTACCCCCAGGGCATGATGTAGAGGGCAGGCCCACGCTGAAACAGTCACTATGGTGGAGATGAATGGAACGGACACGTGGGATACCAGGCCCGGTCCTGCCAGATGAAGATGCAGAAGACCACCAGGCCATGGACTCAGACGCCACCAAGGTCCAACCAGATGGTGCCCATGACTCATTGCGCACGGAGTTAGTGGCACCAGTGCTGTTCGGGGATGCCACCTGCGATGAGGCATGTCCAATGGTGTGGACTCCTCCACATCTTACCCAAGATACAGTTCCACGATTAAATATTTTATATCTCACGGAAACATGGACATCAGACTTTTCTAATTTTGATTTAGTCAACTCTCTTCCTCCCGGCTTCTTGATTCACTGCCCCCATAGACTGCATGGAAAAGGAGGCGGTCTAGCCATCATCTACAGGGACAAGTTCTCTTGTAGAGTAGTCCGAGGCCCTATTTTGGACGCGGAAAGTGGTCACTTTCACATACAGCTCTCTCCGAATTTTTCCTTAGCTGGATTATTGGTTTATCGCCCCCCCGGGACGATTAAAACATTTGCCAGCTCTATTTTGGACTATGTCCCTGTCCTAGCGGCGTCCTCTCCCTATTTCATGCTTCTGGGGGATTTTAACCTCCATTTCGATCTACAGGAAGATAATAGTATAAATGACTTTCGATCGGAACTTAGAACAGCTAATATGAATTTACATAATTTGGAACCTACGCACGTGAAGGGCCACCTGTTGGATTGTGTGTTTTCAAATATTGGGCACCTCCAAACAGGCCCCCCTCTTCCCTTACCCTGGTCGGACCATTTCCTCGTGGTAGGGGAGCTCAATGTCAGCCTGGACTCTTCTTGTTCCCGGCCGCAGAAGTCCCCCCCGATCTATAAGAGAATTTGGTCCCAACTCCCTACTGACAGCCTCTTGCGTTCCCTCGCTGAGTCCAGTCCCCCACCTGGCTACGGGCCTTTGGAGGCCGATATCGGTTTCCATGACTGGCTTTGCCATGCGCTAGATGCGGTTCTGCCTGTAAAAAAGTGTACAAATAAAATTAACAGCCATAAATCATCTTGGTACACCCCGGAGCTGGGGACGATGAGAAAGAACTGCAAAAGGCTTGAACGGGAATGGCGGAAGGACTGGGCCGTTAATAGTAAACATAACTATCGGGAAGTTATGAGAGCATATAAAGCCGCACGGATCTCCACCAAGGCCGCCCACTTTGAGGAGCGAATAAATAAGGCAGGCAATTCTTCAAAGGAAGCCTATAAAATTCTCAAAGAGCTTATTACGGCTCCCATCTCCCCACCCTCTCAGGTGGAGAATCCCAATAGATGCAATGAGCTGGCTCAGTTTTTTGACACTAAAATACAAAATATCCTAGCTAGTCTTCCCCCTAGTTCAGGTAATATGAGCACAGCATCCCCGAAGGGGGTTTTAGGCATGAAGGGTTTTGATTCTATCTCCCCCATCTCAAGGGAGGCCTTCTGTGAGGAGCTGTTGGCCCTGAAGAGTGGCTCCCCGCTGGATCCTATGCCTATCCGGATCCTCCAACAATGTGTCGATCTGATTGTTGGTCCTGCAATTGACCTTCTGAATGCCTCCTTCAACCATGGAATTGTTCCACCAAGCTGGAAGCAGGCCATTGTCAAGGCCCTTTTAAAAAAGCCTGGCCTTGACCCCATCGATTTGGCAAACTACCGCCCTATATCACTCTTGCCGGGCCTGAATAAGATCGCGGAGAAGTTTGTTAATCGCCAGCTCTCCGGCTTCCTGGAAGACAACAATCTATTAGGCCGGACGCAGACTGGCTTCCGCCCAGGCCATGGAACAGACACGGCCTTGCTAGCGATGGTGGAGGAAGGCAGATGCATCTTAGATTCAGGAGGTTCCGCGGCGCTGGTACTCCTGGATCTAAGCGCAGCTTTCGATACGGTGGACTATAATATTGTGATCCACCGTTTGGGAAATATTGGAGTAGGGGGACGGGCACTCCAGTGGCTTCAGTCATACTTGAGTGGTCGCTCTTATCAGGTTGCCGACGGCGATTTTAGATCTGCGCCTATTCCCCTCCAGTGTGGAGTCCCGCAGGGCTCTTCGTTGAGCCCCACGCTTTTTAACGTCTATATGGCCCCGCTGGAGGAGGTGGTGGCACCCTTCGGAGTGACTATGGCAACCTATGCAGACGACACTCAATTGATTGTTTCCCTGTCTCTTTCAGAAAGCCAGGGGGAGAAGTTCGCTGCTTGCCTCACCAACATCGTGGCTTGGATGGCGGAATCCCGGCTTAAACTGAATGGGTCAAAAACGGAGTTAATGCTTCTGGGCAATTTGTGCTCGTCACTGCCCAATTGTATGTGGCCGGCCAGTATGGGAGCCCTTCCGGCCCCCAAGGACACTATAAATAGTCTTGGGGTCTGGCTTGAACCTGAGCTATCTTTCATTACTCAAGCTAAGCGAGTGGCTGGGACGTGTTACGGGCTGCTTCGTTCAGTCCGAAAAATCCTGCCGCTCCTTCCCGACAATTCCAGGAGGCTTCTTATCCAGGGTTTGGTGCTCTCGAGGCTGGATTACAGCAATGCCCTCTTCCTAGCAGCACCTGAATCGACTCTGAATGTTCTTCAAAGAGCACAGAATGCAGCTGCGCGGATGCTTACTGGTACAGCCAAAACCTCTTCAGCTCGGCCTGCCTTGGAGGCCTTGCACTGGCTACCAATTAGATCTCGCATCAAATTAAAATCCCTCTGTATGGTGTTTAAGGCTCTAAAAGGATCCGGGCCCCCCATTCTTAGAGATTTGATCCGCCCCTATAAACCCTCCCGTGCCCTTCGCTCTGAAGCTGGGAACCTTGTAGCGATACCCAGAGCAAAAAAGGTGAAAACAGGTGGACGTCGTTTTTCTATTAATGCGGGCCATCTTTGGAATTCCTTACCAGTGGCTCTGCGCAACGAATCCAACCTGATAAAATTCCGTAAAACACTTAAGACCCTTCTTTTCCCTTTGTAGGTTCCTTCTGATGTTCTGGGACAGTGGCTTAGTGTATTACTTAGCGCTGGACGCTCAAGGGCAGCCATGCGCTTTAGAAATCTGTTTTCATTTCATTCATTTCACATGTGTGTCCTACTGGACCGCAGTATAGGCCTGACGCAGCGGTCAGCACGGGCCATTCACCGAGTGTCACCGGCTTAGGTTGGATGGCCCCACCGGCCTGTGTAGTTCAGGTTCAGTGGCACCACAGGACGCGGATTTGCGGCGAACAGGGTTGATGGCACCAGGTCAGTTGTTGATAGTGTTGGATCACCTCCGTGACTCTGATCCGGCTTTCGTCCAGACTGAGCCGCATCATTCTCTTACTCCTCTCCTTGCATTCACTGCTGTGGACTCTGCCATTCATGATTTGTGACTATGTGCTGGATGTGGGACCTACTGGTCCGCAGGGTAGGCCTGAGCCCTCATCCACGTGTCGCCAGCCTGCGTTGAACAGGGTTTATGGCACCACGTGTCGCCGGCTTGCGTTGAACAGGGTTAGTGGCACCACGTGTCGCCGGCTTGCATTGAACAGGGTTAGTGGCACCACGTCGCCGGCTTGCATTGAACAGGGTTAGTGGCACCACGTGTCGCAGGCCTGCGATATGGAATTATGCCTCACTGACCGAAGGGAGTCTGGCGCTGTGGCCACTGCCATGGACTTAGGGTCACTGCCTTTCAGGACTCAGGACACAGTTCAACATGTGGGACCTACTGGGCCCAAGGGGATGCTGGTGGAGTATGTCAATGAGAAAGGAGTAATGTGGGCCAGCGTCGGGGTGGCCAGCGATGGTCTGCGGAGGCTGCAGAGGTCGTGGGACTGGTGTTTGGAGCTTGCACCGGCACGTGGTGGGCCCTCTCTGACACACGCCGGTGTATGCAGGTGAGCAGAGCCTCGTTGGTGCGCTGGGGCAGGCATGACGGGTCTGGGGACCAGCGGTCCGGGGTGCAGCAGGCACACAGGGACGCAGGCCCTGCCGCGCATGGCAGGCTGACAGGCGCTGCCCTGTCAGATGGGTTGTCCATTCCGAATGAGAACCATGACCAGTGCAACACGCTTTTTGTTCACACCCCTACGCAGGCCTGGCGTACGCAGGTCCAACCCACTATGCATGTGCATGCAGGGGCGGACGTGACGTGAGACATTCCCGCGTTCTGACCCACAGCCTGTGGGGACATGGTAGCGTCCACTGGCCACTACACTCCATGCACCAGCAGTTGATCTCCCCATGGCCATTTCCGTGGTTTGCACCCTTGTGGTCTGTCCGGCACCTCCACGCCACACCTGGCATTGAGTAGGTTTTCATTCCTTAGACACTTGCCGCTCTCGCACATGCCTGCTCCATGCGTCTCCTCACATCCTGCTATTGTGTGTCTGTGGTGCCATGCCGTGGCTGGGTTGTGGGCATGGCAAGGCAGGATTCCCAATGAAGCTGTATTCTCGTGTCTGATCGGTTGGCATATTGTGTGTCATGTTGAATGTAGTTGCGTGCCCATTGGCAGTGTCGTGAGTTGCATGACTGTGGGCTGGAGGTGTGTGGTGTGTATATTTTGGACTTACCAACAGGCACTGCATTTCCATGTGTGCCATCCTGAGAGCGCTGGGTGATGATGGACTGTCGGGAGATGTGAGTTTCAGGCACTCTGCGTGGGGAATTGGCCATGACAATGTTGAGGAGTCCCGGGCGGTCCAATATTGCCTGCACATTCATGGTATGCGTGTGCTTTCTGTTGTGGTAGTTGTGTGCAGTGTGGGCAGGGGGCACGAGGGGTACAGGTGTGCAGTTGATTGTCCCTGACATGTGAGGGAATCCAGCTATGGCGTAGGGGCATTGCTTGGTCTCCAGCTGCTCCTGCGCAGTGTGGGTGACGTGGGGGTGCTGGGGTACCAGGCTGATGTTGGCATCCAGGACAGGTGTGATGACCTTGGATGGGGCTGGCTGTGTGACTCCTCCGACTCTAGCAGTTGTGGGTTGGATGGTACCAGAGGTCAGCATGTGCTGCGCAGCTGGCAGCTTTGTCTGCGGTGGGATGTTGGTTGTCCGTTGGATTGGTACCGTCAGCAGGTGGGGGATGTGGGTCAGGATGCGGGGGATGGTTGTCCTTTTGGGCCTGTGGTGGGCAATGTCTTCCTCTGGCGTTGGGTCTGGGCGGCAGGTGCATTTCAGGTGGGTCCGCTGTCTTCGTGTACGTTGCCTCTGTGGTGTTCCGGGGGGGAGGGGCGGGGCGGGACCTGGGGGTGGTGGCGGGCCTGGGGTGGGTGCGGTGGGTGTTGTGGCCCTCATGGGTATCCGCGTTGCATGATCATTGTGTCCATGGCATCTGTGGGTCTTCCGGTGTGGCTCTTGGCTGGGCTCCCTTTTATGCTGCAGGTAGTCGTCCTGCTTAACACCAGCAAAAGGCAGGTGTTAATTCCCTGCTTCTACAGCGGCTTATCGCCTGTTTTTGGTTCGCATCGCAGATCTGGCAGTTCGTTGGAAAGTGGTGTTGTGGTTTTTTCTTGTCTTTTTGCACGGGGTCGCCTACTCTACATCTCATTAGGGTTATTTGGTGGTGTCCACCGTGGAGATAAATTTTGGGGCAGTTGTCATGGGAATACTGACGTTGTCTGCAGTTTGCACCAGCTTGTGAATGGGGTGTTAAATCTATCTTAACTTTTGATGCGTTAATGTGGTGATAAATTGGAGATAAGTCCTTGGTCTTCACACATTTTTATTAAATCCTCGCGAGAGGGAAAGCATTGAATTATTGGTAGCCAATTTTAGAAATGGTACGCGTGCCTAGTAGGAAGTGGTTCTTTTGGTCAACATTCAGAGTGACACTTAACCATTCATAACCGCTTATTGCGTAAGCTCCTGCCACTCACCTTGCTCCTTAAGACCCATGACCACATGTCCGAAGGAAATATAGTCGTGTTCCAGTCATTTTGACATCAATGCCAACTTACACACGCCATATTGGGGATCCACGTATCAAAGAGATTAACGGGTTAACTTTTTAGTTCGAGCCCCAGCCCAAAGAAGCTTGATCCCTTTTTGGTTTTGTGTTGTATGTATTTTCCACTACAGGGTCAACCCAACCTATGGGGAAGTGACAAGTGCCCAAATGTACTTCATCCCTTCCTAACTTTCTGGAGTTCCTTCGAGGAACAGGACCATGCAGTGTCTCTGCTTCAAGAGCCAGAGATGGAATAACACTGTGGGGTTGACCCGCTTTCCTTTGCCCTCCATGCAGCGCTGTAGACGATGTGGATCATGACTAAACTTCTCTTCCGCTTACAGAATGCTGTTAGAGACACAATAAGAGGCCTTTCTGAGGTTCCTCCCACTTTGATGGCATGTTTCAGAAACAAACGCTCGCCCAAAGGCAGCAAGAGGGGTATAGGATGAGAAAAACACAAAAGAATAGCATTTGCAACGCAAATAGGTCTTGCTTTAATGTGCTGATTTCTGTAAAGGCAGGCGTTCACACATACTGCTTGTAATCCTACATGCTCAAAAGCTGTTTAGCACATTCATGCTAGCTCTATTGGCTTTGCAAGTGCTCGGAGAAAAAAGTTACAGAAAGGATTTTTTCAGTAAAGAACGCCTGTAGGAGATAAAAGATGGAATGCGTAAAACAGTGTGATGACTGAGTGAACTGTACAGAAGTGAAACATTCCAGGAGAAGCACTTCCTGGGAGGCGGCCAGATGCACCAAGCAGCCAGTTGTACCGATGAAAGAGAGGGGATCTTTGGATTCGCCTAGAGGAGCATTTCACTATCGATTTATAATACAATTGGTAACGATAACCATACTAGATGGCTGTGCTGTCAGGCCAGACTTAGAAGACATAAAAGGAGACAAAGTGAAAAATCAATAGAATGAAAGGAATGAAATAGAGTTGTACGTATGGAGGTTGAAAGCGTTGGTGGAGTAGTAAGAAATACCAGGTGGAGAGGAAAATACAACAGGCCAGAAGAGTACAATGATAAATGAAAGGAAGCAAATTGAGATCTGAGACATAGTACAAAAAATTCACAGAAAGAAAACAGGGGAAAAGGCATTTTGAAAGACTGCATTCAAAGGTTCTGTCATAGGTAGGTGGTGTATATATTTATGTATATTTATTTGTATATATATGTGTAAATATATAAATATATACACACATACTCAATATATACACATATTTAATGTATATATGTGTTGTGTGCTTATATATAGTGAGTAAGAGAAGAGGGAAGGAAGAGTTTCATGTCAAGATGTCACCAATGTTCTTTTGTGTTCCTTTCCACTATTGCTTATCAGCATCTGCTTTATTTTGATATTTCAGAGATCTAAGGGGCAATAAATTTGATTGTGACTGTAAAGTCAAATGGCTGTTCTTATGGCTGAAGACGACAAATGCCACCGTATCTGACATCCTTTGCATCGGTCCCGGTCAATATCAAGGGCAAACGTTGAATGAAGTCGCACGCTTCGATAATGAGTGCACCACTACAGGTAACATATTGCACTGGTATAAAATGAGTTATAGGTGGCTCAGAATATCACACCTGCCTTTAATTAAGTGTAGCGTTGCCCACTTCAGGACATTACGATAAATAGCATTCAATTTGTTTGTCTGATATTTCCAATCCAACTGATACAGTTTCCACCATGTTCCTTTTTCCTGTGCAAAGCGCAGCAAACACAATTAAGCAAATTTCATTTAGTTCCATTTCACTGCTATGTAAAATATATGGGTGCTTCAGTTGATGCTTTTGATTTTATTTAACTATTGCACGATGCAGTTCTGGTGCAAATATTATTTGGCCATGTGCCAACTTGAAGTAACAGAGCTTGAATGCTTCAATAATACATCACAAACATACTTATGTGGTAAGTAGTGAACATATAATGTCCATGGTAATTCAGGACCAGGTCAAATGGCCTCAAAACTGGAGGTGATAGAATAATGTAGTAGTAATGTAGGCAAATGACACATAGAGGTACACATTCATATGTAGACATGCAAAAAAGTAAACAGACATGCACGTGTAGACACATGCATACACAAACCCTGCAGATCCCAGGCCTTCATTTTACGGTTGAATGTCACAATATCAAAGTCCAGCTGCGGCCGCTGCAGATAATAGCGGTGAGGCGGGGGAGCCGGCTGTGGGCGATTTCGAGAGACAACCTCAAGAGAAAATTAAATAAATTGTTAATTTTCCCCCTTGGTCGTCTCTCGAAATCCTCCCCAGCCGGCCCCCCTGCTCTTACCTGCAGCAGCTGTCAAAGTCAATAATATCGACCCACATATTTATCCAATCCAGAATCATGAACACCAACATAGCCTCAATGTAAGTGTAGTAAGCTATGTTTAGATTTCATATTGTTAACTCCACACCTACTTACAATAACAATATGTTGGTAGTCCATACTGGTGCAGGTCATTATCGAAAATTCAATATTTTGGTAGATCACTTTACTGTACTTAACTGGATAGGTAATCAACTTCCTAACCCTCATCTTTCTTACTACTCAGCTGCATGTTAGGTGCCAGTCTCAAACTCTTCTATGAAGTCCTGGAGAGGCAATCCACTGCACGGTGAGCTTAGTCCTGGTTAGATAGGGCTAGCAAAGACACTGTCACTACCCTTCTTACAGATACTCATCTTTTTTTACCAGGCAGGTACACAGTCAACACAACACCTGGCTAGACAGTGATAGTTACAGGTGAATGGTGATTGGCTGGAGCATCACAATGGAATTTGCTGTTGCAGATACACAGGAGAACTCAGAATCAGGGAGGACATGGCAGCACTGGGGAAAGAGCCATCCTCTTCCTCTTTCAGATTTGACCAATGTGGCAATGGGGTTGGACCCTGTTGCTTTGCCAGTACTCCAAGTGGGAAAAGACAGTGTCTCAAAAACCAGTAAATCCAACCTCTTTCTCATGGTCCCTGTTGTCTGAGTGCACACAGTAGCCTAGATGATGCCAGATAGCCCACATTACCATTTAGGGCTCCGGGTATCCTTTTGCTGCTGTTTGATGATGTCCGGTGTCTCCTGTGTGCCCTCCTTGCCCTCACACCTCCATACTCGCCCCATTCATTCTATTCTAAATCAGAATTTAGAAAAAATATTACTTCAACATTAGCTCAATCCACAAGAAAAGAACAACAGAAAATACCAAATGTACCACTAGGAGTGTACTCAAAACCAAACCAACCTCAAACCATAATTTCCAAAACCAACAGTGAATCCAAATAAATAACTCAATGTCCCTTGCCTAGTCCTATGTCTTACTCATGAAACAATCCAGAAACTTTTTTATAGAAAATGTCACTATTACCAATACAAATAACCACTATGAAGTTAATTATGTTATGCCTATGTACCCGTAGCCGCCAAACAATTAGAATTCCTGAAAGACTTGATGAACTTAAATGTTGTGAATGAGGTTTTCTGAATTGTTTGGCCAGCTCTGCTAGTCAGGCAAAATACATCATTAAATGTATGTGTCACCCAAAGTATTATTTGTTTTCTAAGTTTTAACTTGCTTTTTTTGTAGAATAAAAATAAAACAGTTTTGTATTTCAATTCCTTTAACAAGCATTTTTAACCTGGTATTTATTTTTTTAGATTTTGTCATTCACCAGATTTTGCCATACCAGTCGTTATCAGTGGATACTTTTTCCTATAAGAATGATGTCTACGTAACGATTGCACAGCCCAGCATGGAGAACTGCATGGTGCTGGAGTGGGATCACATTGAAATGAACTTCAGAAGTTATGACAATATCACAGGTATGGAGGTGTATGTGTAAGAATGTGGAGGTGAAGGATTCCACCACCACCCACATTGAGCACAATGTACTTGATTATGTTAATAAATAAAGGGAATTAATCTTGTTGTTTATATAAGATATATTTGTTTTTTCATTAGTCGGCCACAATAAAGTGTATAATGTTTTCACTAGCTGCTGGCTCAGCCCTGATTCCTTACTGGAGTTGGAGCGGATTTGGGCACCTCCCACTTTTCCTTCCACTTTGGATCGTATTGGCGTGATTGAAGAAAAATGGGAGTTAACATGCAATCAATAGTTTAACAATTTTGCGACCAATTTGGCTACCCAAAGAAGACTAGGAATCAGAGGATAAAGTTTAGTAGATCTATTACAAATGTTTAATTCGTCCAGAATTTATGCAAGTCATGATTATATGAATGACATACAGAATTACAATAGGTATATTCAGATTTCAAAACAAGTTCAGCCTTTGAAGTAGAAGTCATGAAAGAAAAGCAATCCCAAAGATACAGACTGTAACAAACACAATTTGGTACTCCTTATGGAAACTCTGATTCTCCTCATTAAGCATGAATAAACTTTAAAGTTATCAAGTTAAGGTCCGAATAGAGTTTAGGACAGTTAAGCCATCTACTCTGAGCTCTAAATTAGGATAGAGACAGTTCTAAGCAGGGGTCTCTAAAGAATTAGGAGCATGAATGAAAGATGTAAGCATTTTGGAAACATCTGTAGAAGTATTCCAAAAAGAGAACAGTCCCCACTCAGAAAGGAATAAGGGAAGCAGAGAGGTTGTACCTCTCAAAGTCTAACTGAAACCTGCTTTACAGTGAACTGTGTGAACAACCAGGATATAGGAAAACCGGGAGATTCAGATGGTGTTACCTCAATCACACCACCAACTTCCAATGAGAAAACAGCATTCAGGTGCTTTGCAGTATAGCTCATTCGTCTCAGCATAGCCAGCGGTTCTCATCCTTGAACAACTTGCCACTCCTAGTACAGGATGAGCAGGAGGCATTCATGTAACATATTTAGATCATCAAGTTCTTGCCAAGATTTTCTTCCTAGGCTTGCTATCTCTAGTGCATTGTTTTACTAGCTCTTACTAATGAATCCATGAGAAGGCACATGTAAGGGAAATCCTTATTGCAAGCAAAATGAGAAAATACAACTTCAAGTTAAATAAATGCAGGCCTAGTTAGGCTAATTTTAAAATGAATACGAAATGTGCACATTTAAGTGAGGCTATAAGTGCACTCCCAACTATTAATCAATGCAAACGTGATTAATAAATCAGGTTTATACTTAAGTTATACTTTCACTAACTTTCATGTTATTCAAAATATGCAAATGTAAAAGTGAACGATAACTACGTTATAGTATTTAAAACAGTGCAAACATGTATGAATGAATCTCTATTTTCTACAATAAATATTTTTCTAGTGTGAGGATGGTTTCTATTAACAACATGTTATGTTTTTCATTAACATGTTAAAAACACAGTTCATAGGATGTCAAGCACATGTAAATAATGCACTTCTGTGATTTGTAAGGGAGGAGCGAAAATTGTGCTGCTCTGCTGGTAAAGTCAGATTACACAAGTATAGCTGTGGGATAAAAGGTGTAAAACGTTAATGATGCAGGCAATATGTTGTTTGTGGTCATTTGTGGCAATGTGATTTCTTTTGTTCATTTTGCAAACAACTCAAGAGAATAGGGCGATATATGTGTATATTCTCAGTGATCTGACAGCAAGCTGCTGCCAATAAAAATTGGTTATTTTAAAAGTGGTTGCAGGCAATTGCAGTTTGAAATTTGGCCAGATGATAATGTTAAGTATTACGGGCCATATGCATCAACACATTTTCCCATAGACACAGAATGGGCGAAACCCTTTGATGCATCTGGCCCTACATTCCCAGGACTATATATATATACACACTTCTGAAGTAACCCCTGCTCACCCCCTTGGTAACTTGGCAGTGTGTAAAGTATTCGCACATAACAAACAGTTATACTGTGAAAACACCACAAAAGGACACCATACCAGTTATAGAAAAATAGCTAATATTTATCTGTGTAAAACAAGACCAATTTGATAAGAATCCAACACACAGTTATTCCAAATACTCATAAAGCAAAAATAGACTTTAAAACCAGTTCCTTGAAGATGATAGCTTCGTCTGAGGCTATCACAGCATCGTGAACAAACAAATCCAACAGTTCTAGCTGAACACAGTGTCGCGGGCCAACTACGGTGTCGGGAAGACCTACAAACATTACCTTTAGAAGTGTAGGGCGTAGGGGACCTCGTAATGAGCTCAGACGAGCCGGCGTTGGCAGGCGTCAGTTCTGGAGGTCAGTGCAGGCATTGTTGGACCGTTGAAGTCACACATGTTGCAGATCGAACTCCATGCGGTTGAATGCCAGAGCACCGGCGGGTGTCGGGGCTGCGGTGCAAAGTGCAGTGGTGCGGCGTGTGCTGCCCTCAGGTCGCAGTGCAAGTAGCGGCTCAATGAAGGTGTCCAGTGGCGTCGGTGAGACCAGGGCTATGGGTGTGAACTGGGGCGGTGCTCGTGGTGGTGCTGGCAGGTCACAGTGCAGGCAGCGTCGTTGTAGTCGTTGCAGCGCTATCGCCGGCTGATGAACTGGTGTCAATGCCGCTGGCATCGGTGGGCCAAAGCTGCGGTGTGGGATGGGGCGGTGCATCGTGTAACTTACGAGGGGTGCCCCCAAATCACGGTGCAGGCACCGGCATCAATGCCGGCGTTGAGCTGCGGCGGCGGGGTACCAGGGTGGTGGTGTGAAGCGAGGCGGTGCAAAGTGCAGCGCCCACAGGTCACGTTGCAAGCAGAGGCTTGGTGGCAGCATCAGAAGACATTGTCTGTGAGACCAGGTTTGCGGTGTGAGATGCGGCGACACCCTCTGCGGTGTCTTCAGATCACGGAGCCAGCAGCAGCAGCGTCGACTGCATCGGGTTGCTTTTTCTTCTGTTGCAGCACAAAACACACAGTTCCCAGTGCTGGTAGCAGAGGAGCTTGGAGTCTTTGGTGTCCCTCATACTTCTTGAACAGTGGGCAAGCTCTACGTCAAGCCTTTGGAGAAACCAATGAAAATAATATGCAGAAAGTCCAGTCCTGTCCAGAAGCAGCCACTGAAGGCCAACACTGCAAAGCACACGGCAAAGTGGTAGTCTCTCCTCACAGCTTCTCTAGCTCTTTTTCTTGGAAGGTTTCTTGAGCCAAAAAAGTTCTAAAATCCTGGGGTCTGAGCGCCAATATTTATACCACATTTCCCTTTGAAGTTCTGTGGTGTTGGCACATAATCCATCTCTCTCCTGCTCAGACCAGGTTCACTACAGGAGGTGAAGACAGCATTGTGAAAGGCAAACATAGTCCATTCAGGCGCATGTGGCAACTCCTCCCACCTCTCTAGATGCAGGGCAGACCCATCAGCCACGCTATGAGTCATCCAGGAAAGGCAGGACACACCTCCGCCCCCTTCGTGTCCCCCTTCGTGTCCCTGTCTAGTGTGAATGCACAAACCTGCCTCTGTCAGTCTAAAACCCATTCTAAAACCCAGACAGCTAATACACAAACATGGAGAGGCAAATGGATGGTTAGACAAAGAAATATCCTCGTTCTAAAAGTGGTATTTCAAAACACACAAGTACAAATCATCTTTACTAAAAGGTGCATTTTTATAACCTGAGTTCAGGCATACCAAACTCCACTTTTCCATCAGCTTCCCCTGGCAAGCTACATTTGTAAAAGTGTTACAAAGAAGTTCCCATGCAAACCTATGGGAGAGATAGCCTTGAAAATGAAATGCACAGTATTTCACCATCAGGACATGTAACAAACACCAGTACATGTCCTACCTTTCCTTCAGACTGCACCCTGCCGACAGGGGTACCTTGGGCTTTCCTTAGGAGTGTCTTACATGTGAGAAAATGGAAGGTTTGGGCCTGGCAAGTGGGTGCACTTGCCAGGTCAACATGGCAGTAGAAACTGCACGCAGACACTGCAGTGGCAGGTTTTGAGAACCCTTTGAAAGGCTTCCGGTGTGGGTGGCACAATCAGTGATGCAGGCCCACTATCAACATTTGGTTTACATGCCCTAGGCACACACAGTGCACAGTACTAGGGACATAGGAGTAAATCAGATAAGTTAATCATGGAAACACCAATCCATAAACACAATTTACAGTAGGAGCATTTGCACTTTAGTACTGATCAGCAGTATTAAAGTGCGCAGAAACACTAAACCAGCAAAAACAAGATCCCGAGAACCACAAAACCCAGGGGATCAGAAGCAAAAAGACAGGGGAAACACGCCAAAAGATGCCAGGTCTAACAATATGTATATTCAGAGTCTAAAACCACGTAGGTCAATTTCAAATTAAGAATCATTACAGGAAGAAACAAGCATTGGCATAGCCAATAGGTCTCGCCTTTGGGACCTTATAAGTGTTTATGAAATGAATGAAATGAAATGAAAAAGAATTTCTAAAGCGCATGGCTGCCCTTGAGCGTCCCAGCGCTACGTGTACACACAGACAGACCTCCTCTGAGCCGCATCCAGAGATGTTAGTCATTCTGGGGGAAAAGGAACGTTTTAAGGGATTTTCGGAATCTGGTCAAGCTAGGTTCTTTCCTCATTGATGTTGGGAGGGAGTTCCATAGCTGACCCGCGTTTATTGAAAAGCGACGTCCTCCGGTCCTTGTTCTTTTTGCTCTCGGGATAGCTACCAGGTTTTCCTCGCCAGAGCGGAGCGTTCGTGCTGATTTGTAAGGGCGGATCAGATCTCTGAGGATCGGAGGGCCTGTGCCTTGGAGGACTCTGAACACTGTACAGAGCGCTTTGAATTTCACTCTCGCTCTTATGGGCAGCCAATGGAGCGCTTTCAAGGCCGGTTTTGCTGACGTTCTTCTGGGTGTGTTCGTCAGCAGTCTTGCAGCTGCATTCTGTGCCCTCTGGAGCACGTTCAAGGTGTATTCCGGTGCAGCCAGGAAAAGGGCGTTGTTATAATCCAGTCTTGACAGAATAAGGCCCTGTACCAGCAATTTCCTAGAGTCTAATGGGAGTAAGGGCATAACTTTCCGTATTGAGCGGAGCAGCCCATAGCAACACCCTGCAGTTTTTTTCGCCTGAGTGTGCATCGACAGCTCCGGTTCAAGCCAGACGCCGAGACTTTTTATGGATCCCTTCGGGGTCGGAGGATCTCCTAAACAAGTCGGCCACATACATTTGGGGAGGGAGGTTTAGCCATGCAACACTTGATGTTGTTGCACCAAGGATTTTGTGCTGGATAACTAAACACTTATAAGGTCCCAAAGGCGAAACCTATTGGCTATGCCAATGCTTGAGAGTCAAACATGTGCCCTAGGCTAAGAAGCCCACTAGTGCATCATCCTTCTGCAGCTGGGACAATTCCCGAATGGGGAAGGGGAGAAGAAGTATATGTTGTACAAGTCAGTCGTTATTTTTACCTTATATGTTGGGCGAGGTTATTTGTAGTATGGAGAAGTTAATCATTTAAGCATGAGCCCACAAGACTAACCAATCGAAGTGTTGCTGTATCTCACTTTGAGCGAAGCTTCCACAGTCTGCTGCTACCTGTACTACACTTGTCCTCTTGTGTTCATGTTTGAGGAGGGAGGATGACAGCATGCTTGCACTGCACCTGCTTGTGATATACTTGCTCTGTGTGTGAGAGTGAAGCTTGCTCACTGCTGTATCTCATTGTGATCGAAGCTTCCACAACTGCTGCTACCTGTACTACACTTGTTCTCTTGTGTTTGTGTTTGGGACAGGGACCAAGAGGATGCTGTATTTCACCCGCTTGTGATATCCTTGTTCTGTGTGAGAGTGAAGCTTGCAATGCTGTTCAGTGTTGCATCACAGTGTGAAGGAAGCATCCACAGCTGATGCTAGCTTTACTGCATGTGTGTTTTTGTGTTTATGTTTGGGACGGAGACCAAGAGGATGCTTGCACTGCACCTGCGTGTGATATGCTTATTATGTTTGTGTATCTCAGTGTGATGAAAACTTCCACAACTTCTTTCATCTACACTGCACTTATTTGCCTGTGTTTATGCTTGTGAAGGAGGAGGGTGGACGAGGGAGTGCTTGCACCGCAGATTCTTACGATGAACATGTTGTGTGTGTGGGACCTCTGTGTGAGTGTCGCTTGCGCTGCTATCTATGCTGCACGTTCTATTGTATGTTGGGGGAGGGGTGATTGAAGTGCAGTTGAGTGATTGCACTGCAGTTGCTTGTGCTGTCCTTACTCTGTGTTAGAGAGTGAAGCTTTGCAACACCTCTGCTGCTGCCTTAGTTGTACCGTGTGTATCAGTGGCTGTGAAGCTTGCTCTACTGCTGCTATCTATGCTGTAAGTGTTCTCGGGTGTGTGAGAGGGGGAAATGGGGGCGAAGAGGTGTTTGCACTGTAGCTGTCTTTGATCGACTTGTTTTGAGTGCGTGAGCAATGCTTACAATGCTATTGCCTTTACTGTGTGCGCGCGCACGAGAATGAAGCTTGCATCGCTGCTGCCAGTGATATACTCAAACTCACGTCTCACTTCCATATTATTGCCAAGCATACAATTTCACAAGTGTTACAAATATAGACAAGCACTGAAATACAAGTGCGGCCCGCGGCCGCGAAAGTTAATTGTGAGAGGGGGAGCAGGAGGTAAACCCGCGAGTGGTGCGCGCACGCGCTGGGGAGAACAGTGTGCTGTTTTTCGAAGCACATACTCGTGCTTGTGGCACGCCCCTGCGGCTCCCGCAAGGTGTATGCCGCCACAAGCACAAGTATGTGCTTTGAAAAACAGCAGAACGACGGCTAAAGTGGCAAGACCTCAAAAGGTTGCCGATTTAAAACAAAAATTCATAATAAGCGAGAGGTTTCAACATAAGGTCGACTTTCAGAATACATCATTATCTAGAACCAAAAATATTCCTAGTGAAGAATCAAGTAACAGTCTGACACTGGGACTGCTCGGTTTAAAACGTAAGAACAGTTTGTGCACATCTCAGAAAAGGCGCATTTTATCGGTTCAGAGGAGTAGAAAACCACACACTCTGCATGGTGTAAAGTGGCATCATAGGTCTGACGTAATAGCGTTACATGATAAAAATCAATCAACATTGCGAAGGAATGTGTTAGGTAAAAAAGGCTAATCTAGAGACTGCCTCAATATTAATAAACAATAATTCCCTTTACTCTACATACAAAGGGAAATTACATTGCACTGTTAACCAATATACCGTTTGAACTGAATAAGCAGTTATAACTGCCGGCAGCAACAGCCTTGATTATTTCAACATTACAATAATGAATGTGAATGTGAATACCCTTCTGACTAATTTCCTCGAGCAGAACCAAATTTTCCTATAGTACTGAATCCATTCTCTTGATAGTAACTGAGACCATATGCTGTGCTGCAGATGCTGGCAGCTCTCAGGCACTGATTCTCTTAGACCTAAGTGTGACCTTTGACACATTCTCCCATGCGGTCCTGCGACACCAATTCCATGAATGGTGAGTACGTGGCAAAGCCATGACTTGGTTTACCTCCTTTTTAAAGGCCCGTTTTTTTTCGAGTTATAGCTCCCCCTTTTGCGTCATCTCCAAGAGCCTTGGTACACGGCGTTCCCCATGGTTCTGAGCTAAGTCCTACTCTCTTTAATATCTATGTCAGACCAGAAGATGAAGTGGTGAAGTCATTTGGGATCTCATTGGCGTCCTATGCTGACTACACTCTATTAATTATCTCTCTCTCTGTGGGGTCGATGGATAGCAGAGCTAATTTTCAAAATTGTCTAACGGCTGTGGCCAGCTGGATGTATGACAACTACTTGAAGCTGAATGCTAATAAAACTGAGATCCTTCTGTTGGGCAGGCACACTCACCTTTGAAGAAGATCACTGGTGGCCTGAAGCGCTAGGTTCCCCCAAACCCAAATCTGTGGAAAGACCTTGGCATATGGATGGACGACTCATTAACTTTTTTTTTTTTTTTTTGAAAAACCTTTATTGACATTGCAAATAAAGACAAGTATGGGCCTACAACCCTCGGGGCCGGCCGCTAAGCAGTGAAAGTAACAGCAAGCAGATTCTAATCACATGCAGCACCTCGGGAAGCAGATTCTCCATGCTAGTATTCTCTTATCCACTGAACAGCCCAAGAGGGAAACCAGGATATAAAAGGTTTTCATTTTACAATAAAGGATAGAAGGATCAGGTGCCAATCAAGTTCTCAGCAGCGAAAAATGGCAGGCAGAATAGTGAACGTCAACAATAAATAGCAATCTATCAAGTCAATGGCGCTGAAACAGGAGGTTCAGGATGTGGAGGGATATCACGAGCCGTTTGCGCCTGCAGTCTCCTGCCCTAGGACCCATAAAACCCCACGGAAATGGGGCACAAATGAAAAACAATGATTGGCCACGAAGGAAACCTACCGCACTGACCCCAGAAAAGAAAGACAAAGAAGAATAAGAGAAGAAAAAGAAGGCCATAGAAACAAAGTAAAGGACTATAGAAGCCCCTCCCCCAACCCCCCACCCTGCACCTCTGCAGATGACTACGGCCCCCCCCCCCGCAGCGTGCCTGTCGCCCCAGAAACAGACCCGAAATATAGAAGAAACAGAGAAAAAGGGGAAAGAGAGGAAACCCCCCCTAACAGAAAAGGGGAGAGAGTAATAATAAACTGGAGGAGGGGCTTCAACCATGCCCCCGGCTTCTCCCTCCCGCACAATATCTTCCTCCCCAACGCAAACAGTAAACAGCAAAAGTTCGGCCATATCTAAGAGAAATGGGGAGCATTATTCACCGACTACACTATTAGTTACATCGTGAAAGCACACAACCCCCAAGCCCGCCCGCCTATTAAATGACAACCTCTGAAGGATCAGCCTTATCCTTGGCCACTCTTTGCGAATCCACCAATGCATACCCATCGACCCATTATAATGTCCAAGGTTACAAGGAAGAGGAGCGTCTAAAGAAGACCAGGAAGGGACACACACATGTGGGGAGGACGTTTCGGAACACCAACACAGTCATCGTCATGGAAGATCACCTTTCCCAGTACTGCCCCAGGGCCTGCGCCGCACACGAGGTCCAGGAAGGAGGAATCAGCCAGAGCAGGCGACCGTTGCGTGAAGATTGCCTGGATCGCCGGAGGCCGCGCGTGGGACAAAGTCACCACCTTCCGCTCAAGTCCAAAACCTCCGGAACAGACCGACCCCACAGCCAGCCGACCACACGCTGCCACAGTGTCCAAAGTTTCCATCTGTCCCTTATTCACAGAGGCGGTCACGGTACTTTCCTCCTGTGGAAGGTGAGACAGAGCCTTATGTACCTGGGGACAGGCCGACCGCAATTGTTCCGACGCTGACGCAATACCATCAAGCTTCCTCCCCAAAACCCGGGCGCCGTGAACCAGGGTGGAATGAAGGGCTCCGAGAGCATCGAGAAGGTCACCGTACCCCAGCACGGCCCCCCGCGCTCGCTCAGCTATGCTCCTCTGCGCCACACACTCCCAATCTTGCTGCGACCCAGTGTACAGGATGATAGAGTCCATCCTATCAAGATGGCCGCAGGGCAGGGCCACCCCAGATGGGGACCGGGTCTCAGGCACAAGCGCATCAAGTTCCATGTCACTGCAAACAAGGGTCCGGAGGCAGGCAAAAAGTGTATCCAGTGTGTGGTCACAGGTGACAGTCGTTCTCCCCCTGGGCCAGTGTCTGCGAAAACCGGGAGCAGCCCGCGCAAATCGGGAGGAGCCACAGGCCGCGTCCGATCAGTTCACTGGCGAGGGTCCAGGCGATCGCCGATAACCCCTGGAATCGTCACCCCGGGTATGCACCCGTCACGCTATTCTCGGTGATAGGAGCGACCACAGCGAGATTCAGGCCAATATTCGCGCCGCTTCGGTATTCCGACTCCACCCGGTCACCAATGGCCGCTGTTGTTGAACTGCCGCCCGGCCATGTTGTCCACCCGAGGTCCCGGCTCCAGGGCCGCACAGGCCGCAAACTTCAAATGAACATTTCTCGGGCGGTACCGCCGCTAGAAGCTTCAGGATCACACGATCGGTTGCCGCTCTCAATCACCAACACGGGCACGTAGCGCAGGCTGAGGATCTCATGCAGGATATCTGTGCGGGATGCGGAGATTCACGGAGCCGGGAGCCTACGCTGCCATCCCGGTCGCCATCTTGGCTCCTCCGACTCATTAACTTTTGAAACTCAAATCAGAATCCTACCAGGCTCATGCGATGGCACTTTGAGAAGTCTTAAATCCATTAATGGATTTCTTACTTTTACTTGACATGTCCGCCAGTTGATTATTCAATCTCTTATCATCTCACGCCTGGATTATTGTAACACACTATATCTGGGCACTAAAAGATCTGTCTTGAATCGGTTACAGATTGTCCAAAATGCCAGATTACTCTTTTCCTTCCCCAAATTCTGCTGTTTCTCGACTCCTTGTCACACTTCATTTGCTGCCCAGTTCAAACTCTATGTTTGTCTTATAAGATCCTTTACAAGCAAGGGGCCCCCAGCTTGGCTGCCTTGATGCCACAGTATCTGACTACCAGAGCCTTACGCTGGGTAGACTTGCATTTGGCCCTTATACTCCTCATCAGAAGAGCCAGAATGAGAGGACGCTCCTTTCGAGTCCTGGCTCCGGCCTTAGGGAGCTCTCTGCCTCTTCAGTTAAGAAAGATCCAAAACCACTTGAGCTTTCAGAAGCTGTTAAAGACCTGGCTGTTCTCAGCCTAGGCAGCATCTGTTTCCCTGTACAGTGCATTAGCATACATGTTGCTGCTTTTTCGCATCAGTGATCAATAGCCTCGAAGCCCCTCTTCAGGAGCAGATGAGCACTTTAGATTTTTTTTAACATAAGGTAACATAACAAGAACATCTCCAGCATAAGTTCCTTCGAAGACACGCCACTGGCACACATCACCTCAAAACGAATCCCATTTAACTATTTTATAAAAGAAAAATAAAGAAGAGAGAAAAATGTGCACGAAAGAAATGTTCTATGAAACTTTTAAAGCCACGATGTATTAAGCTGTCGGTGCAAACAAAGAAAAGGCCCTAGCAAATTAATTTTGTAGCTATAGTTATGCTACATAAACACACACAAATAAACATTATTTTAATTATTAAATCTGCTCTACCAAAAAATACCAATCGATAATTCTGTATAGTGTTGTTCATACTTTTTTTGTGCACATGCTGCAAAAGTTCCTTGAACGGCGCTTATGGCCCATGCAGCCTAGTCTGACATTTTTAAGGAAGGTCCTCAAAATGTAATACTTCAAGCATGAAAACTTAAAAATTAGTGTGCTGGGTGACTGGAAACATTACAACACGGCACGCACATTCTAGCATTCTTACAAGTGCAATCGCCATTTAATCTTACATTTTCTCTGTTAAATCATGAATGCAATGTATGCTTTTCATCAAAATATTTTCTTTTCCTACATTATAACAATTTGTCTGTGTACCTATCTGCGTTCAATATTAGGCATATTATAAAAATAAATTGCAATATAGACTCCGTCTAACCCAGTCCCCCTCCCACCCAAAAAAGATTTGCTGTGTACTTCGTTTTATAAATAGAAACAATGGGAATATTCTGGTCTGTGTTATTAAAGGTTGTATTTGGAGCCACATGGGTATGCCCTAAGAGTGGAAATGATTAATTGGTTACTGAATCCCCCCCGGCCTGTTATTGCCACAACTGCATAGTTTGCAAGTTATGTTCATTGGAAGAAAAATATATTTAGTTCTGGAACGCTCAGCCGTTTGTAATCTAATTTCAAGGAATGGCCTTCTGCAGAAGCAGTGGGTCGGATCAGTGTGTCTAGACTGCACAAGTGAGTTGTATATGTACTCAATAAAACTGCGCTTGTGAGGTCGTCATAACAATATTATATCGAATGCCCAGAGCAGAAATGGTCAGTGCTTCCAGTTGATTGAAGAAGGTGGATGAAACAGTGCAAGCATTGTGAACCAGAGGTGAAAAACACATTTAACATAAAACACGGTTGCATTGTACTGCAAATGGGGAGACATCAGATTTGTTATGTGTGCAGGGAAAATGAGGCTCATCCAGCATTCCATGCCCACCTTGGCACCCACCGCCTGTCGGCTGAAGCCGTAGGACTGCCAGCTATTTAGAGCTGCCCTTAAAGTAGACCAGCAGGCAGATTTTCTGTCTGTAACACCACACATGCTGGAGATCACCTCACCCTCCAACAACTGGCAGCAGATAACAGGACTTGACGCCAATGCTACACTACCTCAAGAGAAAGAGAAAGAAAAGACTCGGCACACCAGGAAAAAGGACTCCAATCAACCCACTCCTTCCGTTCTCCTCCGTGGTACTCCATAAATAGAGGCCATTGTAAGCTCATTTTAAAAACTACGGGGCATATCAACAAGCGGCAGCGATAATTATCGCTGGCCGATCTCAGCGTGAGGAATTTTATCCCCGGCTATCGCAGATAATTATCGCCATGCTAGCGTTGTATTAACAACGCATAGCGCAATGGTGATAATTATTCCAGGGATAGCGATGTTTTCCATGGGACATCGCTGGTTGGAAAACGGTGATATCCTTGATGATAGGGCCTGTGGTCTTTGCCACACAACCCACCCCCATTTAGGTATGCCTTAGTCAGGAATTTAACAGACATTAAATTCCTGCGTTAAGACATACTTAACGTGATTTAAATATCGCTAACCCTCGTTGTTAATATGAGGAAGCTGGGTTAGCGATATTTACCCAAGGGAGTCTGGTCAGGCACGCCTCCTTTGCATCTCATTAGCGATGCGATGAGAGGCGTGCTGACAAGGGGCGCTAATGCAAGGATACACGCGCTAGTGTGTCCTTGTTGATAATGCGATAATATTATCGCCGCTTTTCGCCTGAAAACGGGCTCTAAAGCAGCGATAATATTATCGCCGCACCTTGTTAATATGCCCCTTAATGTATGAGAGCAAGGAAACAGACAAACAAAAAAAACAATTACTCTTAGTCCAGCTGGCAGATGAAGTGAGCGTAAGATGTTCCTCACTCCACCAAACCAAGAATAAGACGATGATTTTGAAGCAGCATTTAGGGTACAAGGCCAGGCCTCCACTTTCCATCACAGGTAAATGCCAACTATTATTTTTCTCCAACATTGCACGGACCTGCACAAAGCTCTAGATGCACAGCAGGCTCGGTGTACTAATAATCATCTGTAAGTAAGTTAATCCTCACAAGGACATCCAAGGCCAGATAATTCAAGGCTGCCACTCCTCCAAATGGAGGGCAGTCATTCTGAGCGAGGCCAGGAGCGATCAAAAGCAGGATCTGTGCACATTAAGGCAATGCTGGAAACTGAAAGGGTCAAAGAAACAGAGGTAAAAAGTGTCAAGAAAAAATGGGAAGAAAGCTTGATTATGCAAATAACCTGTAGCTTGGCACACCTTGTTTCATCATTTACAAACCACAGTGGTTTCAAAACAGTGCAGTAAGATTCATCATCAGCATTTGTTCCAGAGAACAAAATACCGAATCTTTAAGTACTTCACAGGCTAATGGTTGCAATAAATGTTAAAGGCCCTCTGAACTATCCACGGAGTCTCCCAAGGAAAAGGACCACAATACCTACAAATAAAAGGAAAAGATGCAAATACAAAAGGACTCTATGTTCTGGGATAGCAGCAGGTGCGGCTGGTACAGGTAAGATCGGTTGGGTGGGGCGGACGAGGGAGAGGGGGCAGGGCAGGGGGAAGACAACAGATGACCAGAGTTACGGAAAATAAAATACAAAAATAAATAATGCCACTTACCTTGCGCTCGCCACATTCGCTGAGTCAGTTAACTCTGTCAACTGTTGTGGGACACAACACTAAAAATCATCCACATAGGAGTACAAGTGCATCACAGAGCTATGGGACAGTCCCAACTAGCAGACCACGCTGAGAAGATGAATACTTTTACCATGATGGAAGTAGCTGTCTACACACCATGGCCATCAATTAATCTCAACATGGGGTGGCATATAATAACTAACCCACACCATCCACAAGATATTCCTCTCAATTTGAAGTACCAGCTGAAATCTGCTTCCTGACTGGTGAGATCAGACACTCTGAAACAGAGCCCTTGCCCACAGATCAATGCCATAGTAATTTTTGTTGATCCTTCTGCTTACATCCATTAACATGAAGAATTACAGTAACTTAAATCACTTGAATGAGCCTCCCTGTTTCAATCCGATATAATTTCTGTGTCATAACAGCAGACGTACATTATGTAGTAATGGACATGATGAACTCTGTTGATACTGATGTCATTATTAACATATTATGAATTTAACAGGATTGCTGTGTCAGAAGAGTTCTGCTACACTGCTGGTCACTGCAGGACTTAGGGCCATATTCACAAGGAGCTATCGCCAAATTAACGGCACTTCATCGCAGCCAAAGCCGTGATAAATTTACCTCCCCATTCACAAGCTGGTGCTAACAGTCCACAGCACCAGTTTACCTGCGATAGTAGCCGCAAAAAATATTTCCACAGAGGCCCCCGCAACTATCGCTAATGAGATGCAGAATGGGCGTTCCCTTGCCAAAAGCCAGGACAACATCACACCTCAACATTCTCAACGACCAGACAGAACTGCGATAAAAACACAAAACAGGCGATAAGGCACGTTAGCACCAGGAAATCTACACATGCTCTGACCTGGTGTAAAGTCGGATGGCAGCCTGCACAACAAAAGGGAGCACAGCCCAGGGCCACATCAGAAGGGCAACAGATGCCATGGAGCCACCCATCATTGCGGCCCGGACACCCAAGAGGGCCACAACACCAACCAACACCACCCCCAGGACCACCCATCCCTGGAACACCCCCTACCAAAGACATGCTACATCAGCTACACCTAAACATGTACAAAATAATCTGCTTGACGTCGCACAATTACAACTGGTGACATGCATGTGTCGACACAGAAATGAGCAGCACACATTCACTTTCGAAGCAACAAATTAAACTTTATTAAAATAAACACTGAAATGAAATGAAGACACATGGCCGCTCCCCTCGGGACAATCCGTAGGTCCCAGCCTGCAAGACAAAAAACATGATGAGTAGGAGTGTCCTGCGCGCATCAAAGGACAGAGAGAGAGCGAAGGAGAGAGAGAGAGGGGAAGAGAGGGAGAGAGAGAGAGAGAAGAGAGGGGGAGAGAGAGAGAAGAAGAGAAGAGGGGAGAGAGAGAAGAAGAGAGGGGGAGAGAGAAAGAGAGAGAGAGAGAGAGAGAGAGAGAGAGAGAGAGAGAAGAAGAAAGGGAGAGAGAGAGAGAGAGAGAGTGCCGCCCCTGCGCACCCAGGCCACACTGCTCACCTGCTGCCACCGGTGTGTCTCCAACCAAGTGCAGGTATGTATCGCAGTTCACCAGGTCACCTATCTGAGTCAGAGCCGTCAGCTGAAACAGAGTCCAGATACATGACTGGCACAGTACACACACCTGCACAAGACAACATCGCCTGCCCGCCCATGCACACCAAGGCAGAGGCACCTTAACCCCTCCCGCCACCCATCGGAGCATGCTCGCCCATGCACTCCCAGGCCGCACTGCTCACCTTCTGCCACTGGCGCATAGACAGGATGTCCCACCACGTGCCGCTGCAAGCCACAAGCCCGGGGCCCCCGGTCATGGCACCCCCAACACCATGCAGCCATGCTCCGCAGGCCAACAGGTCTCACGTTTGGTGCTGGGTCTTGATTACTCCATGGCAGAGGACATACCAGTGCACCCGGCACCATCGCAGGCTGCACACCCGCTCAGCCCAATGGGTGCCACTAACTCTGGGATCCCGGAAGCGACGCCACATGGCGGTAGGCCCGCGCTGCCCCCTGGCTCTCGCCTACACTGCGGTCCAGCAGGGCACACTAAGCCTGAGATGTCCGGACCGCCGGGACGGGGCATCATCATAGGCTTCACACCCGCTCAGCAGCTTAAGGTGCCACTGACTCAGTGCACCTAAAGTCACCGTCTCATGGCGGGGTGCCTGTGCCGGCCACAATGCTCCATGTGCCACTAACCCTGTGCAACCTCAGTCAGCGCCACATGGTTGTAGGCCAGTGACGGCTGCAAGGCCTCGGGTGCCACTAACCCTGTGCAACCCCAGTCAGCGCCAAGTGGGCGAAACTACTCATGGGCCCGTTATGATTGAGAACCGTGGAGCGTCCATCATCCAGTCACCACCGGCAGAGGGGAATGTGATGTCATTGGCCCCTTATGTTGGCGGAGTCACATGGCCTGTGACGCCTGTGCCGGATGGGTGTGGTGTGTGTGCAAACTGGCCGTGACATACTGACGACTAGACCAGTGACCTGCACACCACCAGCGAGTACGCCTGCGATGGGTAGCATTAATGGCCCCCCTTCGGTGCATCATCGGAATGGTCTGCCCTGCCGTACCCCGGACCAGCGCAGGGCTTGCCACAATGACTCGTGGGCTCGGGCGTGGTCCAGTCCATATCCGGACAAGGAAGTGACTGATGCGTGTGTCCCTGTTGTAGTGTTCATGGGACCAGGTACACAAAATGCAATGTCGCACACTCTGACTCGCATCCCACACAATGAACATCATTGACGCAAGGGAAGGCACTGTCCTACATTCATCCACACATCCATACCTGAATGATGTAAGAAATGTCACAGCAGTGCATCACTGATGTTTATTTGCACATCCAGTGCAGTTCTGCAGCTGGAGCAGTACAGTGCAATGCCGAGCACACTACACAATATGGGCCCGTGGAGGGCCAGCCAGAGTCCATCCGGGGATGACATGTACTGCAGAAGAGGAAGGGTACAGTCTGCAGTCTGTCCACCGTGTCATTGGTCATCGAACAGGACGTGGCAGTCCATGTCGCTGTCCAAGGTGAGTGCATCGGAGTGTATCGGGGGTCAGTGGAAGGTCATGAGGCCATGTGTGGCACCAAGCAGAAAAAGGCCAGGTGGCGGAAATTAATGCTAGTGCCTCCTGATCACAAACCCATCCACGTACTCCCCAGGATGTGTGCCCTGCCTCCCCGTGGATGTCGCAGTACCGGCTGCGGCACTGTGTGCCACTGACACATCAGGGGCTGGGGGGGATTGTCGGCAGCACTGTGTGCCACTGACACATCATGGGGCGGGGATGTGGATGTTGTGGGGGCAGCAGCATTCATCAGCGCCACGCATTGTGGTGGCAATGCCATGATGGAGGTCTGCAGGGCATGATAGATCCCAGCTACATTTCGATGATGTGCAGCGGTGGCTGCCAACCTTTCCGCCTCCATACGCACCATGTCCTCCATGAGCCTCCGCATGTGTGCCAGCTCACGGCTGGTATCGCTGGAGCCACTCTGAGCGGACAGCTGTTCTACTTTCCGCGTCATGACTCCAGCGATGTCAGTCAGGGCTCGTTGGAGTCCATGGGGCGGACATAGACACCCATGGATGGCGTCCAGTTCGGCAGCCATGAGTTCGAACCCCACCCGCACCTGCTCAGCCATCTTGTCTCCACCACATGGCATTGGAAGGCCATTTGTTGATTCTGGGGGACTTGGAAGGGTGCCGATGCTGTAGGTGCCTCCTGCTGGGTGGTTTGGGTAGTGGGTGGGGTCTCATCGATGTAGCTGGGCTGCCCTGATCCTGGAGGTGAGTCGCGGATGAGGTCAATGATGTCTAGGAGGGCTTGTGCGTCAATGCTGGTGTTGTTCTCCTCATCATCAGTGAAGAGTGGCTGGGACTGCTCTGCAGGCGGTGTTGACAATGCCCCTGCGATGTGGAGGGGAGATGGTGTATTGCAATGTGTCCACATGTATGTAGCCGCATGGCATTGTACATTGTGACAGTCTGTGGGTCTGGGCGAGGACCAGGGTCATTGTGGGTGTGTACTGTGCCCTGCTTGATTGTGCATGTGTGCCATCGTGGCCATCTCCACCCATCACCCCAGTACCTGGTGGTAACTCACCTTGTTGCGGTTGTGTTGTGTCCTGTTGAGCAGTGTCCGGTCCCCCGACTCCGGCCACAGTATCCACACTGATGACTGTCGACACCAGCACCTCCATGTCATCCAGCTCGAGATGTGGTGTTGGGCCCCCACCTCCAGTCTGCATTCCTGCCTTCTGGTTGGCTGCGAGTTTCTCCTTGGTCTTCCGCTTGATGTCATTCCATCGCCTCTTGACCTCGTCCATTGTCCTCTTGTGCTCTCCGACGGCATTCACCTTGTCGACAACGTCCCGCCATATTCCAGTTTTGGTGCCCAATGACACGTTGGAGGTGACGAAGAGTTGTTGATGGTGTTCCATCACCTCCGTGACTATGATCCTGTGTGCCTGCGGACTGAACTTTGTCTTCCTCGTCTTCTTGACTTTGCCCTTCCCTGTATCCAATGTCCCGGGCTGGTCGTCCGGAGTGCTTGTGGGGTTGCACTCGTCCTCTGCGCCTGCTGCCTCCATGGTGCTTGGGTGTAGGTCAGTTTGTGTGTGGGTGCTTTTTCTGCTTTTATGATGATTTTTTCAGCCTGCCAAGTGTGTGTTGCAGGCCTGGCGCTGCTTATCGCTGATTTCCTCATCGCGCTTTGGCCCATTGTGTGTTTTTTGGTGTTGTGGTTTGTGAATTTATCTCCGTCGTGCAGGTTGTATCGCGTACATTGTCCGCAGTGTCGGCGGACTATCACATGGTACCGCCTTGTTGTGAATTCCACGTTGACACCAGGTTATTTTCCCGCGATGGGCTGAGATATTGAAAATTGCGTTACGCTACTCTTGCGGTAGTTATCACACGTTCTTGAGAATATCCCCCTTAAACTTAGGTCATTCAATAGGTACGGAATTGTCACACACCCTAAATAGTGACATTTTGCAATGTCAGTACTATAAAGGATGAACAAATCTCTGCCTGACTTCACTCATTTCTGAAACCTGTTATCTCACCCAAATTGATGGGATTTAGGAGTGGGCAATTTCCTGCTAAAACAAAGCACCGGACACTGGATTGAGAAGATAAAAACACTGCACACATAACAACAGTACCCACAGAGCTAACCAGAGTGACCAACATTCAACACAATTATAAACTTCATGCTTATCTCTAACATTCCCTCATCCATTAACACAAAGAGCAGTTTCCCCAGGATAAGCGGACATCAGTGGTCATCACATAGAACATGAAACACTTCCTAAATAGGCTCAAAACAAAGACAGCATCCTTCCAACCACACACTCTACATGGTGTAGCTTGCTATCCGTGCAGTCAAAGACTTAAGATCCGCACCCAGGGGTAGTAAGGGCTATACAAATATCACAATGCAATACAATAAATGTTCATGCAGTGACTTCTCATTCTGAACTCTTCAGAACATTCATCTGAAGAACCTCTCACAGAATCTTCCCTACAACATGGGTATCAAGTAAAGGAAGACACTACAAAGCTGCATGCATGAGCTCTGTTTTGGATGTGTTGAGGCAGAGCATGTTCTAATTTCTCCACTACTGGATGTGCTCCTGGCAATCAGCGACTCGATGATAGGGGTTAACTCTTTTTAAGTCTTGCGATGTGCATTCAAAAAAGGTTTGGTAAGTACTTCTTTGACCACCAGTGCATTGTCCTTGCGTATAATAAAATGTGTAGAAGTTTTCAAAATTGTGATACAGTTGATTTGATTAGTGCAGAGCTTTTTAAATTGTCTGCCCTGGATATAACGAGACGGGTAAACCCTGATGTTAGTAATAAGGACATAGGTGCAGTATTATCACCAAACAATGGCCAAAATAAGAATTGAATGGCGTTTGTACCACAGTCAAACAGGGATATTGGCATATGTCTGGGGTGGGAAACTATATTGATTTTTTTATGGAGACGGCGCAGTATAGCAGCTGCATCTGGTCTCTGGTCAGTCCTTCTTTCTCTGGGCAGCTCCCCCACTAAGCATCTGCTACTGGGTTCTTCTCTAGAGAGACTCCCCTCTTTCTGAGACACCCCAGCACCCCTCTCTCATTAACCAAAGCATAACCCCTGCTCTTACAGCAGAAATTTGCAGACCTCTCCGGTGATAGCCCATCACCTGATCTGAAAGTTGCTCTTAGAATCATCAGCTCTGGATACCAGCAGATTCTCTACAACCCTGTGGGGTGTCAGCTGGCACCAGTCACTGATTAGTCCTGGAACACTAATATGGGGTGTCTGTTACCTTCTAATACTATGTTGATGAAAATAATGTGTGTGCTGCCTTGGCAAAGGGCTGGGATGGGCTTGAGACTGTTCTGTCACTTTGAGTGACATCTCCAGCCTCAGTCTTTGTGATGGGTGACACCTTAACGAAAGAAAAGAGAGGGGAGCTGGCACAAGGCTATCTCTGACGAGGCAGATCTCTCTAGTTATTCCACACCCTAGAGTCCGGGCATCTTTACAAGCTCCAGCAATAGGAGCAATAAACATCGCTCACATGGCAGGATACATCCAACCTCCATTTGATAAACTATACATAGACTGGAAATCCAAAATAGATTTCACTGTGCGCACAACCATCCACCATACATGCACTCCTGCTTCATCCTGCTATGCACATGTAGGGGCACACGTACACTCGATGCAGTGGAGAACCGGATTGTAGAAGAACAGTGGATAAACAATTTACGAAGGCTAGGGCAGTAGGCCGTTTACCCACTGTAGGCAACCGGTAAAAAGGCCTGTCCTGTAACTATAATACAAGATAATGGCACTATTTTTGGTCTTACACAATCCAGTGAAATTAACAGTAATCACGATCAACTATGCAGGGCACAAATTGTACCCCCATGGTGACTATAGAGCCTCACTTCATGTCACACATGAATACATATTGTTGTTTTCAGCATACACGCATTACTGCTGTGTGCACTGAGCCCAAAGCAGAAGGCCAAACCACCAGAGCCTCACATCATGGGTAATTCAGGGCAGGGTTGAATACTGGCACATTCATAGCAGGAATCTTCCCAGTCCACTAAGAAAGGCAAAACAACTCTTTTGGCCTAGACTCCCTTGGAGATGTATTGCACTGAATCCTTATATGAATATGTTATTTGTAATAACAAAAGATATCCTTCTGAAAGACTGGTAAACAAGTATCAGCTTGTAGGTACTGGTAAACTGGAGAGGACTGTGGGGTCAGTAGGCTGTGCAGTGGCTTTTCAGTGCGGGTACACACTTAATGACCTATATTGCATGTTATTATGTACAGTGTAAAAAAGCCATATGTGTGCCCCAGTACGTTGTGCTATAAATAAAGGATATAGACATACTCAGGTAATGCATGTTCCTAATCTAGAACTGGGCTTGACTTGTCTTCCAGTGAGGATGCAGAAAATCCTGAAAAGAAAACGAGATTTCATTGAGAGCGCCAACTTCAACTATTTTCATAAGGCATGCAAAATATTTGTGAATTTACCTCACAATGCTTTTTCTTCTTCTTCTAATAATGTGTGTACTTTGTTTACAGGGCAATCCATAGTTGGATGCAAAGCAATCCTGATCGGTGACCAGGTCTTTGTGGTGGTGGCACAACTCTTTGGAGGCTCACACATTTATAAGCATGACGAAAGCTGGACTAAATTTGCTAAATTCCAAGACATTGAAGTTACCAGGATTTCAAAGCCCAATGACATAGAAATATTTCACATTGACAGTGATACATTTTTTGTCATAGCAGATACCTCCAAAGCTGGCTTGTCAACAGTTTACAAGTGGAATGGTGAAGGATTCTACTCGTACCAAGCCCTACACGAGTGGTTCCGAGACACAGATGCAGAATTTGTGGTAATCGATGGAAAGCCACATCTGATCTTGTCTAGTCGCTCACAGGTCCCCATCATATTTCAGTGGGACAAAAGTTCCAAGAAATTTGTCCCACACAGTGAAATTCCAACCATGGAAGATGTCCTTGCTGTGAAGAGCTTCACGATGGGGAAAGATCTGTTTATCTCCCTGACAAGGTTTATTGGAGACTCTAAAGTTATGAAGTGGAGCAACAAAAAGTTTGTTGAGATTCAGGCACTGCCTTCTCGGGGGGCTATGACCTTGCAACCGTTTTCCTTCAAAGACACATATTACCTAGCTCTAGGAAGTGACTACACCTTCTCCCAGATATACCAATGGAGCAATGAATTTAAGAATTTCCGGAAATTCAAGGAAATCTATGTACAGGCACCCCGTTCATTCACTGTTGTGTCCACTGACCGCAGACATTTCTTCTTTGCTTCTAGTTTCAAAGGAAATACTCATGTTTTTGAGCACATAACTGTTGATTTGAGTCTGTGAATGCAAATAGGACATGCTTATGTACCCACGGTTTGCACTGTAAAAACAGATTGTTCTGCAAAAAGAAGGGGATTAGGTGGATGTAGGAGATGGACTAGGTTTAGTTAAAACACATTTTTTAACCTATTAGAAGATGCAGTTTAATCAGGGATTGCATTGAAGCAGCTAACTGCATGACATGCACATTTTAAAAAACGTAAATGTTCTTTTTAACTCATATAGGTTGAAAGCTTTGGAATGATGTTATTTTTTTAGAATTAATTGTATTTTACTGAAGTACTATTGCACTTAAGAAAGGTTTTTAATGATACCATACAAACAATAAAGAAACACATTATACATTTTGATCGGATTAGAAGGGATATGCTGATATTCATAAATGCAAAGCAGTCTTGCTAAAGATTTCGTATTTCCATTCTTTTGAAATATGATATCACTTTATTATCCTCAGATCCTGCATTTTAAAGGAGAATAAAAAGCACAATGATTGATGATCAAAACTGTTGTTCTAGAAAGAGCTCATTTTGTGTGATCAAAGCATATGTTCCTATTTTATCAGGAGTTTGAAATGAACACCTTCCCAGAATTTAAAATCTCTTTGCCACACATATGCTTTATATTTTGACAAGCCCTTGAAAGCATATCATTAAGTCCCCTTAAAAAATGGCACCTGCCTTTGCTACTGCTGTCTCCTCTAGGGGCTTACTATAGAAATCTCTGCAACTCGTGGAAGAGATTCAGAGTTTAAAAGCTGTGATTATGCTTTACCAACTACAGGTGGTTTTACTATGTTTTTGTAAATGTTGTCAAGTTGTCCAGAAGCATAACAGACCTGAACACATTAATAAACGTGTTGTTATATTATATTGGCTACAGCAACTGTTCTAATTCTCTCAGCATGCTTATGCCGCATCATGCAGAAGCCATCACAATTTCATATAAGCTTTCGGAGGTTACTATCTATACCTTTACGTGTTTCCTGTAAGTGATCATACACCAAACTAGAAAAACAAACATAACCCAAGACAGAGATTATCACTCCTGAAAGCTGGGCTTTCCTGTCCCTATTCTCGAACCTGCACTTATAAACTGCTGTCGATGCTGTCCCAGGAGGAAGTCATATCTTCCATGAGTTTCTTCTACAAACTTTGAGCAACACTTCTGCCTGAGAACCGTAAGTGCGTGCGGAGGTGGAGAATAAGTGCTGGAATCTATTTGGATCCCATTGGCACTGCTGAAAGATTATCATTACTAAAAGTACAGATATGTACCGTCCTCTTTAGGCTGAAATGACTCTAAGGGCTGGCAACAGATGGGGGAACGGTTTATTGATAGAGGACATTAAATAAAGGATAATAAATTAAAGTGCTGCCACATTCTTTTAACGCTAGGTATAGAATTTATGATATAGCTGGGAAACTGTTGTTTTGGCAACGAGTGTTCTGCAAAAAGCTGCTGAACTGTTCATTTGATTTTCATGAACGCCTTACTATATTTACATTCTAAATGATACCGTCAGAACTCTAACTGGTCAATCTGTACATAAGAAGACTTTTCGGACAGGACATTCTCTAACCATCACAGTATTTGTAATAGTGGAAGAAATAATCTTTCACTCGGGGGCGCCCTGTGGATCTAAACCTAGGATCTAGTTATTATCTTAGCTACCTGTATCCTCCCAAAGTTAGACACCACAGCCAGGATCCCTACTGGAATGCATGTAACGCCAGGGTTCTATCCCATTGTAATCTATTTGTAAGGGCCTTCCAATCAAGTTCAGCAACAGAGGCATAGTTTACCACATCTTGGAGTAATGAAATAGGATATGGCGAAGGGATGCATAGACTCCTTTGTTTCCGCTCTAACTTACAATAAAGTAAGGCCTTCACGCCTGCCTCTTCTGCGAGTGGCAATTCAAGTAATGATGTAAGCAGAGACAATAGTGTTATTTTTTGGGAATTGAGAGGGAGATCATTTGCATGATTATCATTTCCTGATGGCAAGAGCCCGAGAAACATTGTAATTAGACTCGAAATCGAAAGAGATTCAAAATGGTGGCAAACGAAAAACCTTCACAGTCTTAAAACAGAATGTGTGCTCTCAACCTCACTAATTTCTACTTTTATATTCAAATAAGGCTTTTTAGAAACTGTTCGCCATGTTTGGGTTGAGAGGTTCGCTACAAATTCACTATGCTCCATTTTGACCTCAGTACGCCTTCAACCATCTTTGGTCTAAAGAAGGATTGATTTTATGGGAGTCAGGCCATCTATATTGAAGGTAGGAGGGGTAAAATGTACAGACAGTCCAGAAACACATCAGCGATAGATAAGAAAAACTTTATTGACGAGGATTTATCGTGGTGGCTCCCAGAGACAGATCACTTAACTTAAGAAAAAATGCCAAGTTCCACTTTAACTTTCCCTGGTGTGCATGTGATGCGTGAGAGCTCTAATAAAGACAGTCCACCTCAGCACAGGTAGACAGACTACCTCCTCTATGCAAACCATCGACTTTTACTCAAAAGACAATTTGGTCAAGTATATGAAAGACAAAATCGCTGTGGTAATTTTAGTAAACCAGAATAGTCAGGCAAAGGTGCTTCAAAACATCTGCAACAGAAGGCTCTATATTTGACCCTGGAGAGTCAGTGACGAAATACTTCTCATGTTGACCTCCTCTTACTCACCTTTCACAATAACAAAGAGTATGTGGCGAAGACCATCATGATCGTTCATGCACTATCAGTGTACATACCTTTCACAATAAACTAGTTTGTGAATCTCTAATTGTTCCTCCATGGGCCTCAATCACATCATATCAATCCTGATATCAGGGGGGTTTTACAGTTCTTTATCTGTGGGACTGCAGGCCGCCAGGCAGACTGAGATTTGAGAATTGTTTGCCAAGCTGTCCAAAACAGATACATATTGAGATTGTTTATACAATGCATTTCATTGTACTATGAGCAGACCCAATGAAACCCAAGTTAACCAATGTAGCAGTCCCTACACCAAAGTAGAGGCATCCACTACTACTTTTGTAATAGATTTCTAGTACAGTCCTGTTGGCTTGTGTGGGGTTGGTGGGTGGGATGGGAAAGAAAATGTGATTTGTTTTCGTTCACTTTAAATAGCTATTGTTTTACTATAAGTAAGTTGTGCATTTGTAGATTTATTTCACATTTGTCTTATTTTCTTCTGCTATGTACTGGTATTCGAATCGTATTTTTCTTAAGTGCCTCATTACCCATAGCAGGCTTTGATGTGAGCCACATACTCATGTGCAGCTAATTTAATATGGATGCTACAGGCAATCTCAGTTGTTCAGTGCAACAGACACATCTATCACGACTATTCATGTCTCCTTAATGCAGGACAATTTCTAAATCTTGGAGTGAAATAGAGGGAGAATTGGCTATATAATTCCATGCTAGAATGTCATGTAATCCAGAAACTATCTTTCAAAGTCCTACTCTTCTTTCCATGACTTCTAAAAGACAGAAACCTGAACAGAAGGGTCCATGGTTTACACTGTGGTTGACAAATGGCAGCTACGCGAAAGCAAACACAGCACAACTAACAAACTCACCTTTTATGTTAAGGGGATTGAACAGGCTCCGTTCAAAATTGCAATGTCTTTAGAGCTACTTATTGTAGCCGACCATTTCTAATAGAAACACAAACTTTCAAAAGCACAATGCAGATAACTTCCTTGTCTTACCATTTGCAGTATCAGCATGATTTAAGGCATCGGAATAAAGTTTTTGTACAGTTTTATGAATTTTAAAATATTTACATGAGCAAAATGTGATAGTCTGTGAAATTAAAAGCATGGAATGTAAGATGATATGAAACTTTCTAAGTTGTTGCATCAGCTCTTCTTTTTTTATTTGTAGATATAAAGGAAACATTTTTTTCCTTAGAAAGAGAGTATATTAATAAAATGTAGTTGGTGACAAACTAATTATAGTGTGCCGTTGCTCTCTCAGTGCACGAAGTCTTCACAGGGAGTGGGGATGTGTTGATATATACTGTCTGCATTAGCACCTACATATTGGTAAACTGTACTTTTCTTGTTGCTGCGACAAATGGGCACCGGATTTCGATTACACATATTACCTGTCAAGGGCCTTATTCATATGTAAAGTTTAAAAAATACTAAATAAAACATAATTACAACACTGCAGCAGGAAAAGAGTCTCTCTTACACATCATGACCCTTACAGCGGTGTGTAAACAGCAGATGGTCGAAAACAATCACAACCGCACCCTAAACTTACTCTGTACATTTCTCCCTTTTGCCTTTATAGTGTGGTTTTCACATTTAACAGGAGCAGAATTATTTCTCAGTTGCCACTGATTATTTAGTTAAAAAGATTTTTCTCTTTGAGCTGGTGTAGACAATAATGTCACATCAAAAGTCCTTGCATCATTCATCCACTTGCACGCTTCCAAACTCAGTTGTGAATACCCCACATGAAATGTTGGAAAATTAACAGTAAAAGAAGCCTATCTTTAGTAAAAAAACATCAGTAGAAGTTTATTGACATATTAAAAAAGAATATTTTCATAATCACATCAAATCATATAAAATAGTCACAGACAGATGACTAAAAATCATACCACAACCAAGATAGTACAAAAACAATATATGTTATACCTAAAGACACACACAATTGTACAAAATTGATGCTTTTGGTACAAAAAATAAAAGACATAAAACCTGTAAACAATTATAAAATAGGAGGAACAATTACAGACACCCAAATTTGTGTCTTGGATGTGTGGATTTGTGATTACGGTAAACAGAGACAATGTGACAGTACACCCTAGTTACTTGAAGTTCTGTTCCGAAACAAATTCCACCCAACAACCTATGCGCCACTGAGACAGACAAGCTTTTGCCTAGGCAGCCCTGAGCCCTCATGTGTGGCCCATTCCACGCACATGCATGTATTTGACAGGAGTCCAGGAGGTACTCAACCAATTTTAGGCTGGTCAACAGGCCATCCAGTATGTCATGTCGAGGGGTTTGCAGTGATCCAGCAGGGCTTTGATGACCTGTATGATGGCCTAGTTGACCAGCAGTGGGATAGTATTTGATTGTTTCTCTCTTGGACTGCCACCTTGTCCACTCCCTGTGTACCCACCACCTCCCCACTCGCTGTCATTGTCAGTTCGTCCATCACCCCATGCCCTTGTTACATCCACCGTAACCCACTGCTTGGGTGCTGCCTGTTCCTCCCCCACCCACCACCATACGTGTGCCTGAGGAAGTGGCTCAGAGGATCATGATATCTGGCATGAAAGACGGTCAGGAGCTTGGGCTTCCAACCTCTGACAGTCCCAGTCAGGGCTATGATTTTCTAATTCTGTTGGCCCTTTTAAGACTTCTTATTTACATTGATTTGATTTCAAACATTTGGACTTGTGTTTAGACTATAATTTGGACCTTTGACTTTTGTTACTTTAGGCCCTTGTACATAGCCTTTACCTTTGCATCCAACACTTTGCCCACATCCTCCACGTTTAGCTTCTCTATCGGCAGCCAGGGACTATTTTACAATATTTGTCCCCTCGATTGAAATTTTCAACAATCCCCTATCACTTGTCACAGACCCCATGGTTCTAGAGTATACAATCTAATACCTTTTTTACATAAAAAAACCCAAAATCTATTTATAAATATAACTCAAGCCTGTTTTAATTGTGGCATTCTGTGAGAGCATGCCTGTTGATGCATGTGTGTGTGATGCCCTGAAGGAACTTAGCACATGATGATGACTTGGCCACTCATTACATTACAGTTGTAATATCCTCCCGTCTTTAGACCATATACATGAAAAAAAAACACAGCAGAAAGTTGTGTGCAAATAGTTCATATTTTATAAGTGTAAGTGCAGAAAGTATCAAAGGTTTACAGTGGTCAGGTCAGTTATCAAACATAAGATAGTGACATATGAATATGAGTGAGAGAATGAATGGTGACTGCAGTATTTATGGGGATGAGGGTTGCTGTTCACGTCTACAAATCCTCGAGGGGCAGAGAGGGATATTCTGGTCCAGCAGGCGTCCTCCCTATATCAACTAACTCAAACAAAAAGACATGCCATTGGGTAGCATAGACGGGAAAACAGCCCATATTATGGTCCTAAGCCTGCTCTGGTCATCAAAGGCAGCTCCTTTTCGGAGCACAAGCCCTCACCCACCAATGGTGGTGTGCTTCATCATCAGGCTGTGCTCCTTGTTGGACTAGCGCTGCAATGCCCAGCTGGCACCTCGAGGGGGCACTTTGCCGGAGATCTTTTAGAATTGCTTCTAGACAGGAACATCAGCTTAGGTGAGCTATGAGTCTTAAAACAAATGTAGATTGGTACTGTACTGTTGGGATCGCCTCTTTTCTAGTTTTATTTGTGTGGTCTCTTGCTAGATTTAATACCACAAAGTAGATCTGAGGAACAATTATTGCACCTCCATCATTATAACAACGGTCAACATGTTTCACGCTTAATCTGTCTCTAAGCGGCCCAATGGCATTTCATCAGGACCTGCTTATAACCAAATCTAACCAAGTAGGCACCAGGAAGTCTGTGAGTGAAATGTTCCTACCTACATTGGGAACAATTCGGATGTAAAAACGTACACCCTAACGATGGACGTGTTTATGATTGCACCGCATTGACGACCTGCAAATTAAAACAGACAAACACCAACATTCTAAAGTCACGTTACAAATATACACGGAAAACTGCTTGGCTGGTGTTTCATGCTTATCGCAAACTTGTCACCCCATTCTCAAGTCGTTTCCACATACCAGGTGAATTCATTCATTGTATTTGTGAAAAGCATCATACATCATGCAATATCAAATTCATTTGTACATTCAGTTCATATTTACATTAGAAAAAATATCCAACGTGACTGGTAAATTCGTATCAATGTCAGGTAATCTCACCCTAATTAGGAAGTAAAAGGGCCCCTTGGGAATGGCAGGATCTTCGACTACCCACTGGTCAAGATATATAGGCATATTTCTATGGAGGACACAGCTGCAACAGGTATTCTGACCCTCGTCCCCCATCCCAGACAGAGTTGGGGACACTTACTTGACCTTCCAATAGTCTTCAAATGCCATGTAGCTCACACAGGCCCCTAGGGCATGTATGTGCTTTACATGTGCGCATTTTGTTTGGGGTGCTTCAGGGGGTCCTAGACCCAGGGCCACCTTTGGTTTTGCATTTCCTAATTTACAATTATCAATTAGATATTGCAAAACCATCCGTAGCTATGGGCCTTTAGGCATTTCCTAATAGCGATTCCCTGCAATTGCGACTCTGTAGGAATCGCTATTAGGAAATCGTTATTTATTTACATACCATTTTGCATTCCCTAAATAGCGATTACCTAAAATTCACTATTTAGGGAATGCAAAATGGAACTATAATACATGTGGCCCTTAGTCCTCTGATTACCCCTTCACACGTGCAGCTTGGTGTCACGCGTCTCGCACATGGTTAGGACATCTATATCGAAAATATCACAGGATGTTGTTGGGTGCCATATTGGTAGGGGTGGGTCCACTGTAGGACTCTAGATTCCTCAGTATATATTATATGCTCATATTATATTGATAGTCAATTATCTTTAAAGGAATTTAAAATGATGGATTTTATCATAATTACTTCCTTCCTATGAAGAAATGGGGAACTACTATAGTCGATGACTAGTTTTTGTGGAGATGTTGGGATACTTTCTAAAAACAAGGGAGGCATCCTGAATGCAGTATGTTCCATTAGGACTAATAACATTCTCAGATCATTTAGAATAGGTTTGAAAATTGTGAGAATATACACTCTACTGAGATAAGAATTGCTTAATTCGGAGATCATAAACAGATTTTGATATTTTTTATTGTTGTTTACTAAATCTTCTTTATTATTGTTTTTACCCTCACTGTTTGGGTATTAATGCTCCAAATATTCAAAGTGGCCTGAGTCCTGTCCCCTTATCCCTGGAACTCTAACGTGCTGTTAATAGGGACCAATGTATATCATCATTCAATCCTTTTAAGTGTGTTTCCAGTCTACCTACTCATCTCGGCTCTTTTCATAAAAGGAGTTTCGAGTGTCCCAGGTTTCTGCTACTGTCTCAAGTATCTCCAACCTCAAGTCATTGGGTCCAGGTTCTTTTTTCAATGAAATGGGTTGAAATTTTTGCTAAGATTCTTTGGCACCCAATGGTGCTCCTGTGTTCATTAATGCATGTGCGCACAAGTCATGTGGTCATACACAAGCTCTAACCCACAGGGGCATACAATCATATAGACACTGTTTTTGGCGTTGCAGTTAGTATGTTTGTAAAAAAGCCATTTGATATCCAGATCCATCTCTAGTTCATTAGGACATAGAGTTAAAATACATACATTGCCGTGGCCACATGAATGGTGTGCTTCAACGTAGGGTTATACTGTTATCTGTCTGTGATCTCCTGGTCCCTCAAGTTCGATGACCATTTAAATAAGAATAGTTTTCATCATTTGTAGACCTCCTGTGTTTAGAATCTTCCATCTTCTGCTGATAATTCCTTTTAATCTCATTTGATTGTGGGGAAGATGTATTTACACGAGTCAATTTTGGAGGATCCACTGCATTTTTTGGTTCTAGTAGTGATTCCCTGTTATTATTCCTTGCTCTCTTCCTAGCTCTCTAGGTGTTCGACTCTAGATAGTCCCTTTGAGGTGATTTTGTGGTGAGTTTGTCAGCTCTTCACACCCTCAGAATGGATGTTGACTTACCATGCTACACAACAGTTGGTAGTTGGTGACTACCAATTCCTGAGGTAGCTAACTTTAACTTGCAGCTTGAGGCAGGCCCCTTTGAGTGATGGCCTGTATGAACCACATGGCCTCAGCATTCTGCCTTGCAGCTTCCTCCTTCAACACCCATAGATGCTCCTGGAGCATCTTAATAAGGTCCTGGGGGGGGTTCTGTGTAGTTTCTCCAAGACCAGGGTTTGTTTCCTTCTCATACTTGGGTGATTTTGCTGGTGGGTGGCAATGTTCTCCAGGTAGGTAGAGAAGCTGCGCATGAACCCCGCTATTTCTTGGATCTCAGATGTCTTCAAGGACTGCTTTTCAAAGGGCCGCTTTTGCTCATACCACCCCTCCCCCCGCTTGCTTGGCCATATGGCCCAGCCATCTTTCTCTTCCCCTTGGGATAGAGATGTTTCAGTTGGAGAGACACTACCTCACCTGGGGATTCCTCTCTATGCAAAGTTGGAAAGAAGATCAGAGATGCACATGGTTGGAAAGCTGGAAGAGTGGAGTCAACTGGGGTATGGGTACCTGGAGAGTGGGTGGAGGAGAGTCCTGTATAATTGAAATTAGCATCCATTGCCTTTTTTCTTTTTCCTAGGGACTTGAAATCTGGAACACTGCTGAAAGACTACTTGCCAGCAGTGAGGTGATATATAAACTGTCAACATCTGTGAAGTCAATTATCTCCACTATAAATCTGTGGGGGTCGCTGAGACAGCAACTTGTTGGAGCAGCAGGGTTTTTCTCCTGATTGCATGCCATTCCCCACTTGTGGATGGAATGGCACAATCATCAAGTTCATAGTCCACAGGTGATGCAATGGAAGAGAAATCGCAGTTAGAACATGGAAATTTGAAAATGTAGAGAAGCATACTGCTTCAGAGAGCAAGACATTTTGTACTGTAACTTAGTGACACAGATGACACTTCAACATAGACCGATGAGACATACCATTGGCATATATGGGTAGCCGGTGTTTGGTATGGACCCATGGACACGAGATAGCATTGCGTCTTACCTGGCAGTGCCATTTAACTTGCTGTCTGAATGGAGTCTGCTGAGTAACACTGTCTGAATGTGGCAGCAGACATATGTTCCTTGATGAAGAAGTTTTAGAAAGTATTGTGAGAGACTTCGGAGTTATGTCAGTGTGACTGAGGACAACTGTGAGATGTGTAATAATTTCTGTGGATGTTGATAAATGGGCATATAGCATATTCCGGTTACATGGAATGCATGAATATTGGACAGACATTTGTTTGAGATGACAAAGGGGATTATTAAATAATGGGTTAGTGAAATGCAAAATGATGGGCACTGTAGATGGTCCAGAGTCACACACATATCTGACCGAGCAAATCGCCACGATGCTGCTTGAAGGATGTTCCCTGGTGCCAGGGATGCTGTGCCACTGTAGCTGTGGAGAGTGTCACAAAAGTGACATAAAACACATAGTAGGTCGGTGTGAGAACGTGTTAGTGTTTCATAGACAATGAATATCCACAGAGTTGTGCACCGGATGACAGCTATATGAACACAGGGTCACTTTAGGCATACATTCATGTAATATGCGACGGTGGTTGGTACTGTGACATATGACCTATGATTGCCTGCAATGGGGAAATGGGTGGATTTAGAGGGTGACTGTAGATATTAACATATGCTTACCAAGGAAATAGCAATAGTCATGGATACATGTGATGTGCTATGTACATGAACAGCAGGACTGTTACTTCACCCTTCTTACCTGTTGGTGAGGCATGCTGAGCATGTCATAAATTCACAGTTACACTATCCTTATATTTGTTTAGAGGGAGAAATGTATAGACTATTACCAAATAAATGGATGCTGACTTACCATGCTTTGTCATTCTTCTGTTGTCAGAGGCCAGTCTACATGGCAGCACATGCAGTGCAGCAGCAATAAAGGTGGTAGCAACTAGCAAAGGGACTGGCAACACTCTTAATGTTATGTATGTTTCTGTTGGACATGTTCTGCATATTGCAGATTCATATGTTGCATGTGTTTGTTGCATATATGTACAAAACAAAAAAATAAAACATATTGTACTCTTACCAACACCAGACCTATTAGCTTTGTCAATGCTTTATTTAATTTAGTATGTCTCATATTAACTATTTTTTACAACTGGAATGAGGGCCAAAAGGAACATTTAGGATTACTTTTGCCGGGCTATTCACAAAGGTAAATTAAACTTGTGAGTAACTTACATGTGTAAGTTTACTTTTACACTTTTGGCTATTCATCAATTACGAATGTAAAGTTACACAAAAGTGTAAATTTATACATCTACACACCCTGAAGCAGGGGGTGGAACTTAATTTATGAGTGTAAGTTACTGCAGCCAAAAAGGAGCAGCAGTAGGTACAGCACCCTACATGGCCAACCTCTGATACTGATACTACAACAGCTTTTCATAGAAAATAATAGTCAGGGACTTCCAATAGAACCCCATATGAAATAGTGTTAAAGTAAGTAATATATTACAAATGTTTAAAAATATAAATACATTTAATTCAATGTTTAAAAACAATCAACTACAAAACCATTTAAAGGTTGAATTTTTAACATATTTTAATGACCTTGTTTAAACTTAAAAAAATAACATAACATAAATGTGTATTAAAATACAATGTAACTACTTTTAGGTAATTCTCTGCACCACTTTTAATAATTATTACTGCTTAATAGAAAATATATATGTTTTTATTTTAGGTGGCATTTTTTTAAATTTAAATTTCTGATTTGTTTTTATTTCATTTAATATATTTAAAATAAACATTTTATTCAAAATTAAGTTAATAGTGTTGTACCATTTTTTATTTTGTTCTACATTTAAAATACACATATAAAATGAATTTACATCATTATTTAACATAAAAATATTTGTAATAAATGTTTTAAGGTTTTATACACTTGTTATAGTTTCCCCATACTACACCATTAAAAGATATCCACCACCATTATTACATTAATTTTTTTATTAAAAAAAGTAATGAAAATATTTTAAAATTAAATAATATATTTGTTTCATTTTTAGATTTTGTTAACATTAAATTAAACGTATTTATATTTTAAATCCATCACATCATTTCATATGAGGTTTTATTTTGAGTCCTTACCTTCTATGGGTATATTGCAGTACCATAGGCCATGTGCGGTCCTGAACTTACTCCAGGAGTGAGCACAAAGCACAGCTGTTCACTGATTCTGCAAAGTAACAACCAGGAGTCTAGATAAAAATGATGTAAAAGCCTGAGTGTCAACAGTATTTCAACATTTACACTTCAATTGAACAAGATGGACAGTGATAAGGCTGCAGTTGACCCCGTACAATTCCTAATTTTAAAGGAAGCGCTTTTTCATCTACTTAGTCTTGCCCTGGTGTTGGCTAATCCACGGTATATGTCCTTATATGTCCTTATATAGCCAGGGAACCATCAGACCCTTGGTCTTACAATGTCCCTTATGTGCTTTAAATCTTTACAAATGCCTAGATGATGACTTGCGTATGTAAACGAAACGCTGTAGACACTGAGGGGCATATTCACAAGGACTTATCTCCAATTTATCTCCACCTTAACGCATTAAAAGTGGAGATAGACCTAACACCCCATTCACAAGCTGGTGCAAACTGCAGACATCGCCAGCATTCCTGCGATAACTGCCCCAAAATTTATCTCCACGGTGGACACGGAGATGCAGAGTAGGCGTTCCTGTGCAAAAACACACGAAAAAACCACAACACCACTTTCACAACGAACTGCCAGATCCGCGAAGCGAACCAAAAACAGGCGATAAGCAGCGGTAGCCGCAGGTATTTAACACCTGCCTCAAGCAGGTGTAAAGACGGACGACTAACTGCAGTAGGCAACGGAGCCCCGAACACAGCCACACCTGAAGAACAAATGACAACATGGAGCTACTCGTCATGCAGCTCGGAGCCCCAACAGGGCCACAACACCCACCACCCCCAGGACCGCCACCACCCCCGGGACCCGGACCCGCCCTCCCGGACCCTTACAGAGGCAGCGCAGAGTAAGACGGCGGACCTACCGAAAATGCACCACTCTCACGGACCTAACACCTGAGGAAGTCATTGCCCACTACAGGCTCAAAAGGACAACCATCCTCCGCATCATGACCCACATCGCCCACGGGCTGACGGTCCCAACACAGTGGAGAACCAACATCCCTCCGCAGACAAAGCTGCTGGCTGTGATGCACCTGTTGGCCTCTGGTACCTTCCAACCAACAACTGCCAGAGTAGGAGGGGTCTCACAGCCAGCTCTATCAAAGTTCATCACACCTGTCCTGGATGCCATCCTCAGCTTCATACCCCAGTACCTTCACTTCCCCAACACTCTGCAGGAACAGCTGGAGACAAAGCAAGGCTTCTATGCCATAGCCGGATTCCTGGCCGTGTTGGGGGCAATCGACTGCACACATGTCCCACTTGTGCCCCCTGCGGATACTGCAAACCACTACCACAACAGAAAGCACACGCATTCCATCAATGTGCAGGAAATAGTGGACCACCGGGAACTCTTCACCAATGTCGTCGCAAACTACCCAGGCAGTGTGCATGATTCCTTCATCTTCTGACAGTCCATCATCAACCAGCGCTTCCAGGATGGCACATATGGAACTGGACTGCTCGTTGGTAAGTGCTAGATCAACACATCACACACCCCAAACCCACCACCACCCAACGCACAACTGTGGGAATGCACACGTGACCAAACAAATATACAACATGTCAAACTACACAACCACCTACCAGACTCGACAACACCACTCCATGGTCATCCTGGGCTACCCCTGCACCCAATACAGACATATTATGGCACCACAGCCACACAACAGCTGAACGTGTGGAGATGCGGAATGCAGCCATGTGCGAGGATGCAAGTGACCCGTGAATGGGAATGTACACAACGAGAAGTGAAGCGTGGATGTGCAGAACAGACATGGGTATGCAAACCACAGACATGTCCGTGCAGACCACAACTGCTGGTGACTGGAGAGTAGTGAGCAATGGACGCAACCATGTCACCCCAGGCCATGGGTCAGATAGCGGAAGTGTCGCACGCTGCGTCCCCCCTGTGTGCGTGAGCATAGTGGCTTGGCCCTGAGTATGCCAGGGCTGCGCAGGGGTGTGGTCAAAAACCCCGTTGCGCAGAGCATGGTTCACTCCTGGGAAGGCCAATGTCACTGACAGTGCGGCGCTGCGCGGCCTGGCATGAGGCCGATGCCGTGAGAAGTGGGGCCTGCAACCCTGTGCTCCTGCTGCACTCCAGGACACTGATGCACAGACCAGGCCTGCCCGCCCCAGCGCACCAGGGCCGCACTGCTCACCTGCCGACACCGTCGTGTATCAAAGAGGGCCCACCACGTGCCGGTGCAAGCTCCAAGTGCCAGTCCCACGACCTCAGCAGCCTCCGCAGACCATCGCTGGGGCCCCGACGCTGGCCCACATCACTCCTTACTTATTCACATGCTCCACCTGCGTCCTCTTCGGCGCAGTATTTTCCACATGTGGAACAGTGTCCTGAGTCCTGAATGGCCCAAAGTCAGTGGCAGCGGCCACAGCACCAGACTCCCTTCGATCAGTAAGGCATAATTCCACATCGCAGGCCTGCGACACGTGGTGCCACTAACCCTGTTCAACGCAAGCCAGCGACACGTGGTGCAACTAACCCTGTGCACCATGAGTGTCCGTCATCCTCTGGCGGAAAATCGTTGGTGTCTGAGCCTGTGGCCTGGGGGTTGTCATCAGCAACAGGCAGGCACGGACTCAGTGTCTGGCATGGGTCTGTGGCATTCATATCCACCCTGTTGCCGGACACAGCTGTCATGTGCCCTCTGCATCATGCCCCGGGGGTAGACCTCTAATTTTCCCCCGTGACACTCTGCAGAAGGCACCTATGACACATGCGAGGCCCTGCTCTGCCCTCATGACCCTACCCCAGTCTTCCGCAGGTCAGCGTCCTGTGGCGGTGGGCCCGTGTCGGCCGCTGTGCATCCGGGGCGCCTAGCCCTGTGCGACTCGAGTCCTTCCCCCTTGTTGTGCTGACATTGCATTTATGAGTGCCTGATGATTGTTGGAGTTGTTGCCAGCACCAGCTACTCCCTGAGGGCTGGCTTACACTCACCCCACACACAGCCAGCACAAGCATCACTGTATTAGTGGGCCTGCCATCACGTTCTTCCGAACCAAGTATTGACTCTTTTCTCCCAGGCACTGTCACAGGTGATCAAGGATATGCACTCTGCCCTTGGATGATGACACCCCCCCGAGACCCGGACACATCCACCCAGGGGCAGTACAATACAGCCCACATACGCACCAGGGGCATCGAAGGGGCGTTGAAGTCACGTTTCAGGTGCCTGGACGGCACAGGTGGAAAGCTCCTATACAGCCTGGATATCGTGTGCAAGATGATCGTTGCATGTTGTGTGTTGCACAATGTCGAGGTGCACTTATGCTTATGTGCGTATGCTGAACGGTGGGCGAGTCGCTCCTGCAGCTCTTATTTGTCTGCCACTGGTCTCTTTCATGCGGCGTGTTTGTCGGTTCTGTTCTTCCACGGTGCTTGGATGTTGTGGGGTACATGTTGTCCTCTGCAGTCGGTCAGGGTGCATCCGTGGTACTCCGCAGTTGATGTATTGTTTTCTGTGGCATTTTCCGTATGCTGTTCTTGTACTTTTTCTCACATTACACGTGAGGATTGCTGCCCACGTGCTGGTTGTCACTGTTTTCTTATCGAGCTTTGGCACGTCGCAGGTTTTTTTGTGTTGTGGTTTGTGTTTTTATCTCCATCGAGGTGGTTGTATCGCGGACATTGTCCGCGGTTTCGGCAGACTATCGCATGGTACTGCCTGGTTGTGAATTCCACGTTGATGCAGGGTTATTTTCCCGTGATAGGCTGCGATGTGTAAAGTTGCGTTAACATTTTTAGGTGATGTTTAGCACACGTTCTTGTGAATATGCCCCTGAGTCTTTTAGACCAGGTTCATTACTGTCTACTATAGAATGGGTGTGACTCTGCACTTTCAGTGTTTGTCAACCCGTTGCAGGCAAACTTAGTCACAGTGTGATCATTTTAATTTTTTTTACAGAAAACAAGTAGAGGTTCTGTTGGAGTCAATTGAGGTAAAAAGAATACTTAGAGAGGGTAAGCATAGTAGCTGCCATCATCCACAAAGACCATATATTCACTTCCATGTCTTCCCTAAATCTTCCCGCCGTAGATAACATGATCATTAAGCTCGACTCCAGTGCGGGGCCATTCATCTGCGTCTTGATATACAGACCTCCGCAACATATGCCATCATTCCCCCTCTCCCTGAGTGAGCAGTTGGCCAATATGGTCACAGACTATGCTAAAATACTCTTAATAGGTGACCTAATCTACTGGTACAACGACGAACTTGGCGGACCCCACGTCATTGAACTAACAGAACTACTATCTAACCTTAACTTCACCCACCATATTTCCTCAGCCACACATATCAAAGGCCATATTCTAGACCAGGCATGGACAACTAATCTCACGGTTTCTACAGCCACAATTTTACCATGTATCTGGTCCGATCACCATTTAATAAAATGTACAGTCTCACTTCCTATCTGTAGTAAGTCCCCCACGATCAAGGGGGGCTTGATCAGGAAATGGAGCGCCCTTAATAAACAGGACTTCTTGGATAGTCTTATCAGCACCAGCCCTGTATCCAACCCAGATGTGGATCTCTTTGAAGCCAACATCTCAGCATGGCTATTAGCAGCCAGCAACAAATATGCCCCGCAAAGACTATAAAAAAGCCATCATCTCAGCCAAAGCCACCTATTTCTCGGCAAGAATCACAGAGTCTAATAATAAATCAAAGGGTATCTTTGCCATAGTGAATGAGCTATCCAACGCTGAGATAATTCACCCTAAGCCCGTTGCGATCCAAGACCTGTGTGATTCCCTGAATAATTACTTTCTGGAAAAAATTGTCAACATCAAAGCCAGTATTCCTAGCTCGTGTCACAAGGAGGACTCCTCTGCCATGCGACGCAGAAGGACCGTCCTAAGAAATGAATGCGGCTTGATCGATCGAACCAGGAGCCTGTTTCAAAGACCTAATTTGTACCATACTGGATGATATCATCTCAAAAGACTTGCCCTTCACAAAAGTCCAGGACATCTCAACCATATAGTGCGGGGATACAGAAAAAATCATGTTATCTGTGCAAACTAATTATCTAACTAATAAGAGGCAAACATACTAGGGTACGATTCCTGGCTGGCACAAATACAGTGGACTGCAAGAAAAGAACATTTTGTGATCACCCTATTGGGATTCTCTCATCACACCTCCACTAGTGAGAGTAAGAATAGAAAGTGGATGGCCCTGAGGAAGGTGGACAATAACTAATTGAACCCACCGAAACGTACGTTGGCTATATACATCCCCAGCTGACGGCCACACCATGGATGGATAGATAGTACTTCTGCCATGTAGTGTTGTAGCACGTCTTTTCAAGCCTGGTGGTACTAGATATGGTGAAAGTGTATATGCAAGTTTAGTATGTATGATGGTAGAATGGAGTGAGAGGTGCGGTATGATTCGATTCTTTTTTATAATTGTTTGTTCTTTCTCTTGTTGGGGATAAGACAGAATTATTACATTAGTAAAAGTATATTTATGTACATTGTAATTTGAATCATGAAATATGTTGTTCACATGTTTGTTATGTTTTAATTGTATATATGTAAAAACATTGTCTTTTCACTATATTCATAAAAATGATGTATTACTATGGATTATATCTACTTAAAAAAAGTGCACTGTAAAGTAAAAATATTCATTTGATTAAAAAAGAAAAATATGTTCTGAACAAAATACCCAAATGGGAAACGAAATATGTTTTGAATAAAAGATTCTAATGAAATTTGGTAGCAGATTCTGATCTTTATAATTTAGGGAGCCTATTAGAGCTTGTGTTAGCCGCAATGAAACCATTATAGGTCATTGTGGGAGCATCTTGTTACTTTATGGACTCCTCTGCCATGAAATCTAACTCCTATACTCTAGATCATTTTCTCCTCATAGATGTCCAATCCCTCAAGGTGTTATTGTCCAGGGTGAAATCTGGCTCACCAAGGGACTGCTGTCCCCCACATATCCTAAAAAACGCTTTCTCTGTCCTTCCTCTCCCCATCCTGACCTTTCTAAATTAATCCCTATCTCAGGGCAGGGTCCCAAAAGCTTTCAAAGAAGCAGTCGTAGTCCCCTTCCTAAAGAAACCAGGTGCAGACCCCCAGAATCTTTCCAACTACAGGCCCATTTCCCTGCTCCCCTATTTTGCTAAGGTCCTTGAAGCTCATGCAGAAACTTGTCTGTCTAATTTTTTTGAGCAGTCTGACTACTTAGACCCTCATCAGGCAGGGTTCCGCCCTGCTCACTCTACTGAGTCAGTAATTCTGGCAGTTTTGGATGCCCTTCGAGGAAATGCTGATAAAGGAATCCCTCAGGCTCTGGTCCTTCTGGACCTCTCGGCCGCGTTCGACACGGTCGACCATGTCATCTTGATGGACTGTGTCGAACAGGCCGGCATACGTGACTCAGTTGGCTTAGGTCCTTCCTTAGCGGCCGCACTCAAGCGGTACGCTTAGCCCCTTTCACTGCACCTAAACTATCCACAACATGTGGGGTCCCTCAGGGATTCTCACTCTCTTTGTTGTTTAATTTGTATCTGCTACCCCTGATCCAGTCCTTGAAGGAACGAAAAACTACCACTTTTAACTATGCTGATGACCTTCAGCTGATCTTCACGATAGACAACTCCCCTGAATCAATCCTGGAATTCCAGGGCACCATGCTTCACATCCGCCAGTGAATGGACCGAAACCACCTGAAGCTGAACCTCAGCAAGACCAAGCTAGTCTTGAACGGGAATAGCCAAACTCCCTGGGGCCCACATTATTGGCCCACAGAGTTCAGCTCTCCCCCACTCCTTCCACCTCGGTGAAAAGCCTAGGGGTGACCGTTAACAACTACTTATCATTAAAAACCCAAGTAGGCACAGTAGTCTCTACTTGCTTCTTCCAGCTACGCAGGATCAGGAAGATTAGTTGCATGTTCACCCACTCGGCACTAATTCAGGTTGTGATAGCCTTAGTACTATCTCACCTGGATTACGCTAACTCTATATACCTAGGCCTACCACTCTTCCTCAGCAAACGCCTCCAGCTGGTCCAGAACCAGGCGGTCAGACTGATCCATCAGCAACCTAGATGGCAATCTGCCAGACCGCTGTTAAAAAATCTTCACTGGCTCTCTATCCCCCAACGCACATCATTCAAGACGGCCTGTATAATTTTTAAGTCTCTTCACGGCCGCAGTCCCAAATTTATCAATCACCTGCTAACCAGGTACACCCCTTCCCGTAATCTTTGCTCCGCTAACCTCCAACTCCTGGTCACCCTGTCTTTTAAGCTACAATGTCAGGGTGGCCGCAGGTTTGCAACGCTGGCCCCCAGACTTTGGAACTCCCTTCCGTTAGAAATTCGATCCTGCAATAACCTCTTGAGCTTTAGGAAAATGCTCAAAACGTGGCTGTTTACACAGGCCCACGTGTAATTCTGTCAAGGTCCCGGCACACGCTACTGCTAGCGCCATGAAACCTCCCGGTGAACGTGCGGTCTACACGAAATTAATAACATAACATAACATAAAACTCATCCTCCCTCAGTTGTATTAAACATAAAAAAACGATTTATACGCACAAGGTAATCAAAAAATATATGCTCATTGGTAAACAATATATTGGCTTACTTTAGTAAGATTCCCTACATAAACAAAATAACATTGTAGGGTGCTCGATGTGCAGTGATGGGTAGCCTTCACAGTCCCTTAATAGTATCCATCCCAACAACAAAGTCTCCTTGGTAAAATCTTCTGTCCTGTCTCCCTAAGTAGAATATTTTGAATGCAGGCCCTGCCGCTGTAGTGGATGGCACAATAGGTGCTGTAGTCCACAAGTGGCATTTAACTTCCAGACACTGGGTGCACTTTCTACACCATATATTTGGGGCTTACAAGCAAGTTAAATGTGCCAATTACATATAAACAATTTAAACCATATTTAAAGGGGGAACATCTGCCCTTTACTCAGGGGTGTCCAGCACAGGTAAGAGCAGTGGGGTGGTGGCAGGGCGGGGTGTTTTGGGGGGAAGTTGACAGACAACGGGATAGGTAAAATTAAATAAAACCACTTACCTTGCGCTCGCAGCATCACAGAGTCAGCGATGCAGCGAGCGCAAGGTAAGTGGTTTATTTTCTTTTTTTAATTAAATTTTACCGATTCTGTCATTTTCTCCCCTGCGTCACCACTCTTACCTGTTTTTGCCGCCACTGCCTTTACTACTGGTTAGCAGGGGTAAAATACACAGAGTTTAAAAGCCAGGAGAGCAGATCTGGCAAAGATCTAAAGGGACACTATGCAAAAGATGGTTATTGCCTACAATCTTTTCTACAAGAGAAACAAAAAGCAAAAACAATGAAATGAGCAGCAGAGACAAAATGCATACTTGCCAACTTACAGTCAGTTTCTTGCCCAGAAGCTCAAGAGAGTACTACTTGAACAAAACATCCAAAGGGTTACAGGATATCAAATGCAAATAAAAGTACAGAAAGTGAGAATTAGAAAAGAGAAGGACAAGTATTCAAATACATACGGCAGCAAAGGAAATTATATACCATCAGAGGGTGAAACAAAGAAGGTGAACATACAAAGGGAAACAAGAGTGAAAGAAAGTGGAAAAGGTCGAAAAACACAAAGAAGAGTTAGAGAACGGAGGAAAAAAGGGGTGACACAAGGGGTCTTTCAAAGAAGTCTTCTGCAGTAGAAGAAAGAAGACAAAATTGGAAAGAAAATATTGTCATGTCACTGCAAATTTACCATGGAGGGGTTTAATAAATTAATGAGGTGACCATAGCTGGGGTTTTCTTTATCTCTAATCATTTTGGACTCTTTAAAAGAATCACCACAAAATGCTCATAAAATTTAGATATGCAAGATCGACTCTCTAAGTTTCAATCTAAATTAGTAAAATGGATGGTAAGTTATAACTGGGGGTTCCAAAAGTTGCATTTGTATTCAAATTCTTATACTTGCTCTTCTGTACAGCAATAAGTGAGTTGATGGAATGACACCAAACTTGGCATAACGACAGAACTTGATGCAACGTAGATTGATTTGCTTGTTTTCAATTTTTTCAGGAGTCTTTCTTTGAGAAAAGAAAACACAATTTTTGAGATATTTTATTGGTTGACCTAAACCACCCTCTGTGACCAATATATGTGAAGAGTGGGTAGAAGCTGATTCCAGCTGATACCCAAAGTACTGGAAAGAGACTGGCTGAACGCAATAACTTTATTTGACATAATTGCAAGGGTACTAGGAGCAGGGCATGATTCCCTTGCATTGTGGTCAACAACCAGATTCTGTAACTAGCATACATTGGTGCGGGGGTACAGGCAACACTGAGGCTCTTGTCATAGTATACAATTACAAAAATATAAAATTCACCCGAAAACTAATTTGTTAAAAAATGATGGGTTGGTTCTATGACAAATAACTATCAAAAACAAGCATTTGCAATGCAACAGGTCCCGCATTTACGCGAGTTTGAGCTATTGGCATTGTAAATGACAATGCCTTTTATTTATGTTTTGGTTTTTGAAACATAAATAAAACGCATTGTCATATACAATGCCAATAGCTTAAACTCGCGTAAATGCGAGACCTATTGCATTACAAATGCTTGTTTGAGGTAGTATCCCGTCGTCAAACTTTAAATAAGCCGATAGCTTATTTGGCTATACCAGACTTTTTGTTATGTAACACTGTAATTAATCTGTGTAATTTTTCCCAATCTCAGTGGTTTTAATTAATCAACTTTAGAGGGATGAAAAGCTGTGCTGACCACAGGATAATGCTCCATAAATTGCCGTAAAAGTAGCCCGTTTACAATCTACAAGCATTTACAATGCAATAGGTCTCGCAACTTTTGGAGCTATTGGCATTGTAAATGGCAATGCCTTTTATAAAAAATTAAAAGGCATTGTCATTTACAATACCAAAAGCAACACCTACTGCATTGCAGAGTGCGGTTTCCGTGAAGCGGGTAGCGTGCTCATTAAAGTAAAAAAAAAAGAAAAAAAGGAAAGAGCGCAGTGTCCCTGAAGCGGGCGCGGTGCTCATGACTAAAGTTAATGTTAGACCTAGCCTATCTTGGCGTGATTACCCCTGACTTTTTGCCTCTGCCTCCTTTGCAATCTAGAGGCTTTGGGTACTTTGCCACTGCTGATCAGTGTCAAAGTACAAGTGTTCCCTATGTAAAGTGTAATGGTAATTGGTTGACCATGATTGGTATGTTTGCCTTACTATTAAAGTCCCTAGTGATGTGCACGGTGTGTGCCAGGGCTAGTAATGCAAAGGCGTGCAGATAAGGGAACTCAGGCCTGCAGTGTAGGGGATGCGCGCAGTTTGCTAAGTTAGCACGTTGTCCTGACAAGTGCCATCACTTGTCAGGCCTTACTTTCCCTTTTGCATACACATTGTGCAACCCTGTGGTAGGTCCCAGGTAATCCCTGGGCAGGATGCAGTGTAGGTAAATGGCAAGACATATACTAAGGTGTGTGTTATGTCCTGACAGTGAAAAACACTCCATTTCGTTTTTCACTGGTGAAAGGCCATTCTGCCAATAGGAGAGAATTGGGTAGGCTGGGTGTTGTGTTTGTTAGCCTAGTTTCCTGTCAGTTTATAATGGCGAGGTGAAGTTTAGTATGTATGAACTCACAGTGTCATAACACATCTTTCTGTGAAGGTGGTTTTGTCACTGTATGTTCAGAAACCACAATTTTAGAAAGTGGCTGAGTTTGTGCTTTAAGAATTTCTGTGTGTCTCTGCACAATGTGGATTGACTGTCTGGCTCTGTGAGGTGAGAGGAGCTGGGAGAGGTCTTGACCCAGGGAGGGGTTGAGATGACACCAGGCTGCCCTGCATCTGGAGAGTAGAGAGAGGAGAAGCCCGGGAGGTAAATAGGCCTGGGCTGGTGCTATAAACCAATTGACCCATCTCCTGCTGAGTGATTAAGGACCCAAACCCCCAGTATCAAAGGGAGAAAGGTGACACTGGGAGGGAGACACCCAGAACTGATTTAGGGAGGGGTCAGGAACCCCTGAGCATAAACGATCTGCAAAGACATTAAGGGGTAAAAGTATGAGAGCTAAAACCCCTGAAAGTTGGAATGAAACAGAAATGGATTGAGACTGAAAAAGCTTGGACCCATTCTGTGGTAAAGAGGAACCTCTGTTAAAAAAGGAGCAACTGAAGAGACTGCTGTGGAAAGACCAATCCTTGCATCATGATATGGGGCTGGTCTGCAATTTTCTGTTCTAACCAAGGGAGAGGCTGTTGGGACTGTGCTTGGAGGCGCTGGGTCCCCCTGCATGAATAAGACTGTGCTTTGTGCTGTGTCTTCAACCCTGAGGGCCCGAGGTGAGCTGGCTCACTGTTTGGAAACACAGGATCATAAAAGTTTCCGGAGAAGTCCCAAGCAACGCGGTATGCACATGCTTTTGCAGCTTGAGACCCTCAGAAGCTGTGCCTTGTTATCATGGGCACGCAGGATTAAGTTGAGTCTCAGACGCTCAGAGTGCGTGTCGTGGTGCAGGCCAAGGCGTTGGTGAGGAGCGCCTGGTCGTTGTGTGCACGGGGAGACGAGGTTAGACTCGGATGCGCAGGGTGCATGTCGTGGTGCAGCCAAGGCGTTGGTGAAAAGCGCCTGGTCATGGTGTGCACTGAGTGAAGAAGTGAGTTTCGGACGCGCAGGGTGCGTGTCGTGGTGCAGCCAGGGCGCTGGTGAGGAGCGCCTGATCATCATGTGCAACGAGAGAAGAGGAGAGACTCAGATGCGCATGGTGAATGTCGAGGTGCAGGCAGAGGCGTTGGTGAAGAGCGCCGAGTCATCTTGAGCACCAGAGAAGAGGCGAATATCGGACACGCAGAGTGCGTGTCGAGGTGCAACCAGAGGCGCTGGTGAGGAGTGCCTGGGTAGTGTGTGCACCGAATTCGAAGTAAGTCTCCACAGTGCTGAGGGCGGGTCACGGTGTTCACTGAGTCCACTGGAAGGAGGGCCAGGACATTGGGCCCTTGGAGTGAAACAGCAGCGGACTGGACCGGCAGCCCCGGAGGAGCTGAGCCACCGGCCCGAGCCCGCCGTACCCATTGACGGAGTTCTGGATCAAGGCCCAAGTCGCTGAAGTAGGAGAGGAGAGTGGGGTCGCACCTCCCAGGTAATTTGGATCACCACCTGGGGTGGGGTACGGGCCCGGAGGGACACTCTCTCAGCCTCTCGCTTCTGTCAGCTGCGCGAGCCTGTTGCTTTGGCTTGGATCTAGGCCCGTGCTGGCCCAAGGAGGGGCAGTACTGGGGCCGGAGTGAGAAGCAGTACTTTTGTGTCATCATTGATCCATATTGGGGGCACTGTTAACGGTGCACCTAAACTGTCGTATTACACTTTGCATTATTGCTGCTAACGAACTATCGAACTGTAGTATGACGCCTGACCTAATTTGTGCCTGACGAACTACATGTTTGGTGCGTAGCGCACCAAGCATGTAGTTCGTCAGGCACATAATGAAGGCACATAATGAACTGGGTTATTTTTCCCTTGCAGAGTACATGATTGTAACGTGGCGCATTGCATTTTTTCTTCATCGCACAGTATCTGATTATAACGTGGTGCAGTGCATTATTTCTTCATTGCACAGTACATGATTGTAGTGTGACACATTGCTTTGTTTCTTCCTGGTACAGGGCATGCTGGTAGTGATACGCATTGCATTATTCCTTCTATTGAAAAAGAACATGACTGTGGCGCTACGTATGGCATTGTTTCTCGGTTGCACAGTACAAGAGAATATCGTTACGCATTGCAGTATTTATTTTCTTTTGCAACGTGTGTCATTCTAGCAATACGACTTGCCTAACCTTTTGGAAACGGTTAGAAGTGAGCTTAACTGTTGGTTAGAAGCAGTGGTTGGAGTGTGGTCATATCGTATAACTTCTTATATAAAGATTATACTCATTTTATAAAAACTCGTGTGGAGTCTATTTGTGGTGACATCATTGGGTTGCTGTGAGTGTGCGTGCACATATTGTACACTCGTGCCTTGGATATAAGCCTGGCTGCTCGTGCCAAGCTACTAAGGGGGTGAGCAGGGCTATCTCAGACGGTGTCCTTACTTAGCCTAACGTTGAAATGAGGGGTCAGGGACTCCTGCCTCCAGCATTTGGTGGCGGTCGTGAGGGATAAGGACCCCCACTTCCAACAGTTAATTTAAAAAAAAATTAACCCGAGCACGGTGTCCCTGAAGCGGGCGCCGCGCTCGGTATTATATTTTAAAAAAATGATAATAAACTGAGCGCGGTGTCCCTGAAGCGGGTGCCGCACTCCGTATTAAAGTTTGACATTTAAAAAAAACTGAAAACAAAATGCAAATTGGGTTAGGAAGCGGCTGCCATTACCGAAGCTGGCAGCCCGTGTGTGCTGTGTCCCTTAATGAAGTAAATAGTTCTCTGAACTAGTAATGAAAGCTCCAGAGTTCAGAAACAGTAAAATATCGAGTCCTCATGGGGGGGTAACATGTTGGAGGGAGGATTCATTACGGGTCAAGGAAGCTAGGGGCGGTACTTAGAGCCCCGGGAGCCACCACAGAACTGAGCAGGAGAGTGAGTCAGGGACAAAAGGGGCACCTTAATTTGAACCGGGGTGCCTAGGAATGCTTGCTCTAAAATTGAAGAAAATAGACATATGAGACATGGAATTGGAAGCAGAATACAACGGCAGTTTAATGAGAAGATGCAACTTCAAAGAAACTGCAAGACAAAGGCATAAAATACAGAATACAGAATTCAGATAATCACATGGAGCTCATCATGATACCCTCTGTATCTGCACTATTGTACTGTCAGAGAGAAAGAGAACGCATCTATAAGTGCAATTGAAGAAACAGGTTACACCAAGGAGAAATGTTTCAGAGTATAAGAACACTGTCACCTAGGAACTCTCGCGTTTACTCTAGAGCAAGCATTCCTGCAATTACAATGAATACATTATGTGAATACAGAAAAGGAGAAACAAATAAAGAGAACAATGATTAAACATAACAGGACATTTCGTATGGGTAAAATACAACATAATGCTACGCAGACGCAAGAGCTTCTTTGCTCTTGGGGAAAACTCTACGCAGTCTGTAACCCACATACAGACAGCGAGGTAGTCCGTCGATGACTGTGGGTGCTCCCTATTTATACTATTTTCTGGGCTCCTTTGCACGCAACTTCTACCCAAAAAAGCCTTGTCTGCAGTATTTACCAGACATGTCGTCATTTACCCACTTAATGCTGACAATGAACTAGGTGAAAAGGTCAGTGTCTCAGGCCAATCGCTTGTCGTAAATTTCACAGATATTGTACGCGAAGCAGAAAATATAAACAGATATTGTGAGCGAATCGAATATAGACATATATAAATCTCCTCATTCCTCCTAACTTGACGCTCTGCGGTTGCCACTTCCTTAAAAGCGGGAAACCTGCTCAGGAAACAAGTGCCATGCCAGGATGCAGCTTACTGTATGTCGAAGTCTCAAGGGTATGCTGAACTTTGATTCCGAGCACAGAGCGGTAGGGTGGGGGCTACTAGTTCGGAGCAGAAGGCCTCGCAGAAAGAGGAACTGAATCTGAGGTGGGTCAGAGTTGGGTCAGACCTGCCATCAGCCTGCAATACACTGAAATGGCAGAGGTATGGTCAATCTAACAAAGGCCTATATTTCGAATAGAAGGGCCTGTAACACAGGACCCACTGGTCAATTTAATACGGCCTACAAATTAGGCTGGCAGGGCAAGGACAAGGGACTCATACTTCAGCTGTGGCCGGAAAGGGCCAGGGGCCCCCTATGATACAAAATCTACCCTCTCTCATTCCCCCCTCTCGTTCATAATATGAACAAAATCCTTACGGCATACCTTTCAGGTCAACTGTTCCCCTGTCCTGTGTTTAACAATGGCAATTTATTCAATGTGGCACAAAAGTCATTATAATAGCAACAATGCTGCTAGTAGTATCCATGATCATTTTCTCTAATTGTTCTGAAAGTCTTGAGCAAGTCATGAGGCATTGTTCCAATCGTTGGTACGTGTGGCTAGTGTGACTAGTTGGAAGAATGTCTTGTCTTCTGCTGCGTTTGTACCATGTTCCAAAAAAGGTCTGCTGCATAATGATGTGGAGCCTCAGAGATGATACCTTTAAACAGAAAAAGTAACCGTTGGTGCCTGTCTTCAAGTAATTTGAGAGGTTTGCAAGCACTTCTTATTACTAGGCACATTCGATATGAAGAAACAAAGTGAAGAAAAGGTAAAGATGTCTCGTTGTCACATCTTGTAGACTGAGGGGTTGGGCGTCGATGTTTCCAGACGTTCTTTAGGTGATTTATCCTAGGGGCCCGCTTACACACTCGTCCTTTCTCCTCTGTGTAGCACGTGCAGCCCTTCAGGATGAACTTGGGATATCATTCCCACTCTGTAGTTTCTGTGGAACACATGTAGTCTCTGTGTGGCTCCTTGCCCCTTGCACAACCCCTCAATCACATGTGAGATGACTGTCGGTCCATTTTCAGAACCCAAAAGCATAGGTTCTCAAAAGCGCGGTATGAACTCTTTCAGGAGGCATTTGGCAATAGTTTGTGCACTGCTGTTCTTGAATTGGCATGCTTTAGTCCATTTGCTGATCATGCACACAATGACCAACACGTACTTGTAGTTTCAGTAGGGGGTATGTTGATGAAGTCCATTTCATGTGGGGAAATGAAGTGTCCTGAGGCAGTGGAAATACAGCTTTAGGAAAACAGTCTGGTCCTCCTATCACATCGTACAAGTGTTGAACCATGAAAAAAGACAGGTCATGGGGGCAAGCATTAGGGTTGGTAAACATTCCTTTCCATTTGGGCCTATTCATATCCCTTTTCTGTTTGCATACCTCCTCCCCTGTTCCCTTCTTCCTCTCCTTCCACCCAGCCCTTTTATAATTTATTTAGTGTCCTTTGCTATTCTTTCTTGAACATCTGCCTCAATAAATTATTTACCAATTGATACACAGTCCTTGGGGGAGGTGTGTGCAACACATTCTACAATTGGAACTGGAAGCAACAGGCCTTGCAATAGTTGAGTTATTAATGGTACACGCTGCATGTGTTGTCCAGCTGAGGTAAGGAGGGAACTCCAAATGAAGAAAAGAACCCGAAAATGACCTTAAAACGAAGTTCACTATCTTAAAAGTAAAAGGGGAATTAAAACATTATACCACAGCTTGTCCCAACAGAAAACACAGATGAAAATCTCTGTCACAGTCACACCTTTAGTAATCAAAACACTCATAGTTGTCAAATGGTGCCCAGGGATGTGTAATTCCCATAGCCCCACACCCAGGACATATCCGTTTGAGGTCCTTTGGCTGTCAGTTTACAGTACCACACTAAGGATCTGTGAAAGGCACAGTTTGCAAAAAGGACAATATCTGTGTCCATGTGCTAATGCTGAATGTTCATTGATGCAAAGCATTCATTATCAGGGTGTGCGCTCTAAGTAAATGTTGTAAGCTCATACTGCACTCCTGACAGTGGTTAGAGTATGAAAATGTGTACACACTTTTTCAATTCTTAGCAATGTGAGGTTATGTATACTGCTCTCAGAATGCTCTTCAATTAGATGCAAATTTTTGCAGAAGCTTGAAAGCAAGACTGATAATTCTTTGCTTCACAAAAAGAATGCAAAACATTTAGCTAAACTACTGGAATAAGGTAGGTACCATTTCTTTGCAACATAAAAATAAACAAACATTGATAAAGCCAATGAAATCGTTGTTCAGCCTTTTGGCTACCATAATAAAAAAACAACATTACTACTTTCTTTACTCCTATCCTCTGTGTCCCTGGCAAATGTACTGCACTGAGAATGCATTTTAGTACATTTCACCTTACACGGTAATCTATTACTCAAATATTCTTGTGAAGATGGCGTTTTTTCTGCTGTAGCCGATCACCCGTCCTCTTCTTCCTTGGACTCAGGGTTGATGGGGCGGACCCTTCTATTCTGCCTAAATACCTGAGTAGAAAGAAACTCCACAGCGGGTGTTAATCTACACAAAAACATGCCTCTTACATAATTTCAATGCCTCTTTGATACCCAGTTGATGTGACCTATACATATATTAATTGATCAGGGAGAAGTATATGGGGCGTTAAGTTGTTATCAGAACATTGTCATAATTGCGAGTGAATACTGAGCGATCCATGGGCAATAACCTATTTTTGCTTTCTCTCAATTCTCAATTCATTACCCTTAAACAGTCTGTTCAGGCATTGCTGAAAGTTGTTGCTGCTTCTATATTTCATAATGGACACATGGTCTAGCTGTCATCCAAACGTGTGGGAAAATGTGGTAGGCCTGAGCCTGTGGAATGATACATTTTCCTATTTGTATTATATTTAGAACCATACACGAGGTGATGAAATCAATAACATAGAGCCCATGTAAGCAAACATCCTGAAGACGGAAAATCCAATATACTCTTCTTGGAGACGCAGGGAAGAATCTAGTGATAATAACCTCCAGTCATTCATTAACTAAGAAAGCGAAAGAAGAACCCAAACAGAAGATAGAATCTTTTAAGAAAGATAAAAACTTGTAAACTGCAAAATATATGCAACCACCTCTAAAGTCTGTAACTCCAATTTTAGAAGGCCTCTCCAAATTCACACCTTTTATTCTGACGACACTGCAATACTGAGTATCGCATACAGTCCTTTAACATTAAGATCTACTCTATATCTGCACGTATTATTTATTCTTTTGTATTTTCCTAGTACTGGGGCATGTGGTGGCTACCTGTGGTAATCCTATTCCTACGAATCTCTGGTTGTCTCATACCTTGAAGGCTGCACACAGCTGTGCATATCCGAAAACGTATTCCTCACTTCCTCTCACCCATCTGTATATAAACACATACATATTCCTTCACTGAACTGCTCCACGTGAAACCTGAAAACACTGTATTCAATCTTGGCTTCACCCGTCACCAAATTGTGTGATTCTAGGCAACTCTTCCTTCTCCTCATTTCACTTCCACAGACAAAAGTATTTTCTACACATACGTTTTCCTTTCTACTAAATCCTATGTTTACTACCAAACACAGGAAGCACCTTTCCTGCCTGGCTCAACGCCCAGAATCTGTTGTCAGCCAGGACTGCTACTTCTGAAGGCAGCCTCAAAAATCTGTTAACCCTTCAACATCATGTAACATCCAGACACGTGTTGTCTTTAATTGTACGTAAAATATAGCCTAGTTTAAAATAATATGGCTTTTTTTTGTAAAGCGCACGTTTACTCAGAATGGTATTGTGGCGCAAAATAGAAAATCTTTACTGTTCCCCTAACTCAATGGTACTTATTTTATCCAACTTGGAAAGATGAAAGGCTGAGGAGATCTGGCAGCACTTGACGTGTGCCCATGAAGTCAAACCATGGGTATGTCTAGCGTGCATTCCACTCCATCATTTTATCTCTAAAGTGTCACTAACTTTCTTGGCCATGAGACACAATTTCAGAATTTTCCCTATTAACTAACCCCAACTGTGTGCTCTTTGTGGCAGCACTTACTGGACCTGCCCTAGCATGATGGGCTACTGCTTGTGCCTGCTTCACTTGCTGCTGAATGTGGAACGCAGGTAGGAGTAAATTATTCTGTACTTGGTTGCTCAGTACTACAGCACTCAGTGCAACCTTCAGTGTGAATTATAATTGGCCACCCAAAGAGAGAGATATTAATATGCATTTGAAACTGAAAGTATCTCCTTTTCTGCCAGGAAACTATATTACCTATATTGATGGCATTTTTAGTCTTTTAATATTGTGGGCCATGATCCAAAAATATTATAAGGAACAGCTCCATTCCATTTAACCTGGTATTACAACTTCTATCATTGTGCTCTGGGCGGTAAGGGATGGCAGTCTTTGACCTCATCTTATTATGTCATTCTTTCTTTTGTGTGACTGTTCTATCATTTGATGCTGGGCCTAGTCTAGGGTGTAACAGCAACCAGAAAACGCAAAAAGGTGCTGTGTGTTGTGGCGAAAAGTGCATGCAAAAAGCCTTCCTCCCCTTCTTACTACCACTTTACTGAATATTCAAGTGGGAGGATCCTGTACTATGGGTGCAAGCACGCCTGAAAGGTGAAATGAGAAGCGTGAGTGTGTAATGAGTCAAAATAGGGGAGTCTTTTCAAAACTGTGCACAAAAAGACGTAATTAAGAATCGTGAAGGCAGCTACTTGGAAGCTAGACACAGTATTCACTGGATGCACCGCGCACCAGTTGCGTGGTCTCTAGTTGAACCTGTCTCAGTTAAAGTGGGTGTGCTTGGCACGAACCCAGATGTTCCTGCTTATCACCTCTTACTGTAGTGCACAAGAGAAGTACACCTACATATAACATCTCCTGTGGCACCACTGTGAGAGAAAGAGATGAGGAGGGACCATAAGCAAAATAAGAGAAAGTGTTTCCCTTCTAAAAACAAAGGTCTTACGTTGAAGTGCCACTTTTATTCATCAACTCATTAACCCAGCAGAGAATATATTCATCAGTTTGTTAGCTCCAGGAAGAAATTATTCAAAACTACAATTGTAATCTGCCAAAAATAGTAACACAAGAATAGATGTTCATCACGCTCAATTATCTAGAAGGCAAACCCTTAAATGAGAGAATTAATCATGCAAGAATTCACAATTTCAAATTACATATAAAGGCAATGAAAGGGTGAAATTTCATGGTGCTGGGGCACTGCACCAAGGCAGTTTAATTTGAGGGGGTGCTTCTGCAAAAGTAGGACAATAGAGACGTGTGAACGATAGGGAAAAATAGCTGTCTTATCTGTATGAAAGAAGAACCCATTTGTTTAAGGAAAATTCAATATATAGCCTGGAAGTCTTAACAAAGTCTAGGCATATATCTGAAGCGAAGAACAAACTCATATTATGCAAATATATTTTAAATCAATGAAAATACTTACAAAATGCAACATACACTTTACCGCAATTCCAGGAATGCACATGTTAAGTTAGGAGGGACAACCATTAGTGCTTTGCAATCATGTTTCAGAATAAGGGCTATGCAGAGGAGAGAGAAAAAGACCATTTCAAAGCACAATAAGAAATCAGAGCTTCAGCCAAAGATGCTCAAATAGAGGGCTGAAGGAAACCACACAGGCGTCAGTGACCCAAGGGGTCACTGCAGCAGGGTAGTCCATTGAATGGATTAAGGAGCAGATCTTTATACTCTTTTAATGACGCACAGTTGACCACAAAAGGACAACATTATCAGGTGCCTCTGACCTATAGGACATGACGTACTTGTGGTCACTTCTGGGAAAAAGGCCTATAAGCCAGGTAAGCGAGGGGAGAGACACTAAATTGCAAATCGAGAGAAGGTGACAGACATTATATCTATTCAAGTACACCGCACGTAGCTGAAAAAGGAGAAGAACAGAGGACACCCATTACAAATATGGAGAGAGAAGTCAAAAAGGCGTTGGCTAGTGCCAGGCCTAAGGTAGAAAACCACAATGCAACGTGAGGAAGGAAGAAAAGTAGCTCCGCTTTTGGAAACTCGCAGTTGAAAAAAAGACACTGTTAAACGTTCAAACAATACAATCTACACCAAATAAGTGATCAAAATTTCAAAACAAATGTGGGCTGCCAGATGCAGTCCCATAAAACAAATATTTGTGGCACAAAGTGAGAGACGCCAGACACAACCTCCTGTTGCCAAGTACATGCATCAAAATATAAATGTGAGGAAATAGTTAAACAATTTGAGATATATTTTTGTGCACTACGTGGTCAGTCATCTGAAAATGACCTGTGCTAATTAAATGTGGTGCTGAGCCACATGGATCAGACAGGGGCTAGGGGGCAAGGAAAATGATATAATACTATTTATTCACAAAACAAATGCAACAGCTCTAATACACAAAAAACAGTTATAATCCTAGTTATTATTGGTCTTACTAAATACATGAAAGGTCGGTGCGCCAGGATTGTGTACAACTATTATTCTGTCATCTAGTATGTGCAGAGCTATCCCAACTGACTCTTGTTCACTATAGCTCATCTGTATCTCTTAGTACTATATATATATATATATATATATATATATACTGCTCTCCTTATGTGTCAATAGTTAGGGAGGAGGCATGGTGGTCAAGTATAAGTTTGTCCCCTAATGCCTCTTTGATGGTTAAATAAAATGCCTCTTTAATCTCCCGTTTATCTGGGCCGTTATAAACTCCTTCTGGTGAGAAGTCAGATCACTTCAGTTATCAGTGGCAGATCAATGCATGTGGGAGTACAAAAAGCATTTACATTCCTCCCTAGTTATTGAATCTCACTAATAAACCAATCTTCTGCATTTGGCAGTGATCTTCTGTTACAATGGAAACCCTACCTAGCAGGCCTTATCCTAATAGAATCGATATAGCCAGTCAACATCAATTTAACAAAAATCGTTATATTTTTATACAACCAATACACATCTGCAGATCATTAAACATATTATCAAAAATTCAAATAACAAATAACTGTGCACGTAAATAATATGGCCTTACTAAAATCAACTTCTGTGTCAGCCAGTGACCCTTACTCCAGTGCCCATATAAGCACCAACCACAATAAAGTGCTACTGTCACACTTAATGAACCTCTGTATGCATCATCAAACAATATCCGAAGTCATACCGTCCTGAAATTCTACATGTGTTTCAAGAAAGAAGCAAGTCGGGCACGTTTAGGGTTTCTATTTTCAAACAATGACTGCATACTTTACCCACTGAAGGACAAAAAAACATGTGCTTCCTATTTACAATGGCGCACACACAAAAGGGAAACTGACACACAAATGCCCCAAAACACTTAATCATAACATCCAATAAACCATCCCGGGGAACCTCTTACAATCTTCGTAAATCAGGCGATATCCGTTATCCAGTAGCTAAGTGGTCACGAAAAATCCAGCCTCTTTCCTACTGTGTACTGACATAGGAGAGCCTCCACTGCATTCAATCAGAGGAGCGCCATATTGCTGAAAGAATAAGATAGTAAATCGAACCTTTCCTTCTCTTCTACCAGGCTGATCCCTGACCCCCTGATAAAGAGGCGCTCTCTGTTTCACTATATACAGAGAGACCCAACAGCAAGCTATACCAAAAAATAATACCACTGAGTAGACTGCAGACATACACAGTCTCTCCCTTATCCCTTATTCACTTCTTATTCTTATTTTTTTTGTCTTTCTCCATATGTCTGTTTTCCATACAAAAAATAAATGTAATAAACCAAAGAAAAAATGAAGCTAAATGAGCCCGTGAAAGACGCAAGACGCAGCCCTTTCCTACGGCACTCAAAGCAAAACAATAGCACACATCTATATATAGCAAAGGAAATACAATAAATCAACAACTTCCTAACCAACTCTCCAGCTCAGAATTCCATGCCGCACACACAAGCCTCCCCAGTTAAAGAATGTCCATAGCGAGACCAACCAGACAGGAGACAGGAAAGAACTGAGAGCGCCGAGAAAACACAGAAGCCTCACAAGCGCTCCTTTCATAAACCGTCACCAAAGCGTCACCTCACGTCAGGTAGCCTAATACTCACCCGAGTGCTTGTACTCAAAGGCGTCGGCCAGAAAGGAGTCACGAGTGCTCAGTCTGCGTCCCCTCGAACCCAGCCATTACTACTGCCCCCGTCTGCTGGCACTGCTAATCCGAGTCACGGCACCAAAATGTTGGAGGGAAGATCATTACGGGTCAAGGAAGCTAGGGGCTGTACTTAGAGCCCCGGGAGCCACCACAGAACTGAGCAGGAGAGTGAGTCAGGGACAAAAGGGGCACCTTAATTTGAACCGGGGTGCCTAGGAATGCTTGCTCTAAAATTGAAGAAAATAGACATATGAGACATGGAATTGGAAGCAGAATACAACGGCAGTTTAACGAGAAGATGCAACTTCAAAGAAACTGCAAGACAAAGGCATAAAATACAGAATACAGAATTCAGATAATCACATGGAGCTCATCATGATACCCTCTGTATCTGCACTATTGTACTGTCAGAGGGAAAGAGAACGCATCTATAAGTGCAATTGAAGAAACAGGTTACACCAAGGAGAAATGTTTCAGAGTATAAGAACACTGTCACCTAGGAACTCTCGCGTTTACTCTAGAGCAAGCATTCCTGCAATTACAATGAATACATTATGTGAATACAGAAAAGGAGAAACAAATAAAGAGAACAATGATTAAACATAACAGGACATTTCGTATGGGTAAAATACAACATAATGCTAAGCAGACGCAAGAGCTTCTTTGCTCTTGGGGAAAACTCTACGCAGTCTGTAACCCACATACAGACAGCGAGGTAGTCAGTCGATGACTGTGGGTGCTCCCTATTTATACTATTTTCTGGGCTCCTTTGCACGCAACTTCTACCCAAAAAAGCCTCGTCTGCAGTATTTACCAGACATGTCGTCATTTACCCACTTAATGCTGACAATGAACTAGGTGAAAAGGTCAGTGTCTCAGGCCAATCGCTTGTCGTAAATTTCACAGATATTGTACGCGAAGCAGAAAATATAAACAGATATTGTGAGCGAATCGAATATAGACATATATAAATCTCCTCATTCCTCCTAACTTGACGCTCTGCGGTTGCCACTTCCTTAAAAGCGGGAAACCTGCTCAGGAAACAAGTGCCATGCCAGGATGCAGCTTACTGTATGTCGAAGTCTCAAGGGTATGCTGAACTTTGATTCCGAGCACAGAGCGGTAGGGTGGGGGCTACTAGTTCGGAGCAGAAGGCCTCGCAGAAAGAGGAACTGAATCTGAGGTGGGTCAGAGTTGGGTCAGCCTGCAATACACTGAAATGGCAGAGGTATGGTCATTCTAACAAAGGCCTATATTTCGAATAGAAGGGCCTGTAACACAGGACCCACTGGTCAATTTAATGCGGCCTACAAATTAGGCTGGCAGGGCAAGGACAAGGGACTCATACTTCAGCTGTGGCCGGAAAGGGCCAGGGGCCCCCTATCATACAAAATCTACCCTCTCTCAAACAAATGGAGACAAGCCGGTAACAAGGAGGGACTAACAAACCTCATAATGAATCGGAAGCCAGCATTTACCAAGGAAAATGACACCAGCCAATGAAAAGTATGGGTGGAGAGTGGGCGAGGCTTACACACCATACTTTACTACTGCATGCCTCGACCTAATTACACAAAACATAAACAATCCCTTACTACAACGTCAAAGTGGCAAATGGTTAAAATCCAAAATATAAAAACCCCTAAAATGCCCCATTTATTTTACAGTTTTAAGGCTGCTGTGCCACCATTAGCATACAAATATCCTCACATTGGCTACACAGAGAAACAAGCATTTGCAAAGTCATAGGGGCTGGCTTTATTACACAAACGTAAGCAAACACAAAAATGCACAAATGTTCTTTGGATGTGTTAGCACATTAAAGTCAGTGCTTGCAAGTACATCAGAGTGATAAGAATAAGACGAATGACTGAGCTGCAGAGCAAGTATGCCAAATGGAATGACAACAAGCAACATATATGCCTGGTGAGTATCGTCTGCCAACATTTTTCGATGTAACGTCGTATTTTGTAACATGCATCACAAAATACACTGTACTACGCGTTAACACTTAATAATATTTGTTTCACATAAGTGTGCTTTAAGGCTTGCAGTGATAATAAGGGATTAACCGATGGAAGAAAATGGGGTATTAAGGAAGCACATGTTCACCGTAGAGATGCATGCACAAAATAATACAGAGAAAAAAACCACAAGTGAGTAATGTCTGTCCATGCCCTTCATAATAAGATTGTACATGGCATACATGCCAACAGATCCGATTCAGCCAGGAGACTCATAACTTCTTAAGCCAAAACGGATTTATTTTGGCAGTCTCCCGCCTGAAATTCACCTCTACTTCAGTGAAAGTCTATGTGGAAAATACAGTCCTTCGATTTTTTGCTAAAACTGCCTCTTTCTTATTTCAAAATGTTGGCATGTATGACATAGCTACACCTAAACTACAGGACCACCTTACGTCCCAAGCCAGGTTTTAGCATGGGTGGTGGGGCCAGAAGGGCCAGGCCCTCCCAGGAAAGCCCTCTGGTCCATCCAAGGCCCATTCACAAGGGTGTCCATTGGTGTTATCATGGCCGGCTCTAGAGTGGTGTGACCGGTGCCACTACACTGGATGCTGACTTCAAGGGGCTCCTTGTTTGCAAGTTATTTTGGTTTTAAAAGCACCTGCTGCCTCATTCCTTGCCTCCAGCAATTTCCAGGCAACAATAAAAATGTCAAGACAACTCCGGGGATTAATGGTCTTCCTGGAGAGAGATTAGAGTTTTGTCTAGTAGAGGTTTTGATCATAAAATAGCACAGAGGATTAATATACCTGCGGCAAAGAATGTGTACCATGCAGATCACAAAGTGCATATAATATAAATAGGTCAGTTGGTTACTGCTTTTCTAAGAGACATCCTTTTGTTACTTGCAGTTTATAAGTTAAAATCCTGATATAGAACACTGAATTATTAACTGTCATCTGAGAACTGCATGCACACTGCAAAGTATAGATGAGGGCATAGATTAATAGTGCAAAAAGGGTTCATTTGGGTAGAAATTTGTTCTTATTATTAAAGAGAACTCCCAACAATGGTGTTCTGTTTTCTACTTTGAGTTTGTGCTTCTCCAGATCAAGCACTCCTAAACTATGCTGCCAACCAGTATGGATGACATGTCACTCCCACGCTGTGTAGTCCTCTTGCTTACGTAACATTTCTTATACACTGATTTAGACTTATGATTGATTATCTCTGTGTAATGTGTGTGTGATGCAAAGTGCTCGGACCCTATTCTGGTATGAGTGGCGCTATATAACTAATCACAGGCATATGAAATAGAGTGGTTATGGAGACTTGAGGGGCACTGTTAGAAGGTGATGGTGAGGGAATTCGTGGTGGAGGTGATCACTCCCTCCACCATGGATGGGGTGGAACCAACAAACATTGTTGCTCCGGGCGCCACCAGTGCTAAAGCCGGCTATGGGGGTTATTTTTAATGTTGCGCGTGAGCCCGCACCCTATGCTTTCTGCCTTCTCCCCGACTTTGCAGGATAACTAGCAATGAATCAGGATGCTTCATAGTCATGTGACGAGGCAGTGACAGTGGGTGTGCAGCCGAGTCTAATACACCAATGCCTGCTTCGAGGGTCACTGCCAGTAGGAATTCAATTCTAAGGAAATAAAGTGCCTTTGCTGTTTGCTGCGGTGAGAGTAAACAGCAGCTGCTTTAACCCTTTAGGTTATAGACAGGCATTAACTTGCCTGCTGGTGCTCAGACTCAGCATTAATCAAAAATTTACTTTCCAATGGGCCCCTAACTTTGCAAGCACAAACAATGATTGATTTCTCAACAATGACTGCAGAAAACGTTTCCTTTTCAGCATCGCAATCCCTGTTTAGATTTCACGTTTTACTCTATCTTGCCTCGCCTGTGTTTTTGTCCCACCCCCCACAATGTTGTGATTCTATACATTTTTATGCAACATATGAGGCTTGTGTAGTACATACTGTAAAATGAGCCACCTCTAGGTGTCTTGTTGAGTTCAGGGTATGGCAGTTCATGACTGGGCAAGATTGAGAGCTTGAGAGCTGAGGCAGAAGGCAGTGCAAGCTTCTCACAGTGCCTCCCACAGGGTACTAAAGCTGCCCACATTTCATGGCCATACAATCCTTTGCTTCTCTGCAGAGCGCAGAGACCGATGGTCACATAAGTCTGTGCCAACTGTATTCCCATTTTACATGCAAGTGTGTTGCTATGCGGGACAACTACAGTGGTTGGCATATTGGATTGCGGGGCGCAACCTTCATGAAATAGAAATGTCACAGGGAGAATGGGACAGAGGCACCTTACACGCGCTGCTGCTGCCCGGTGGAGTGATTTCACCATCCGCTTCCGCGTTACTGAAGGTGGCAATAATATACTGGAAAAGGGCACTAACTTGTACGAAGACATGTACTCCATATGCACCTAATATACCCCTACTCGGTATAACTACACCGTTGGGAACAGTTTCGCACAGACACATTTCTACGTGGGCGGAGGCTGGTGTAGATACTGTTGGGATGTTGTTCGCAGATAACACGCTGATGAATCATGACACCTTTGTAGAGGTGAGGGAAGTACCGAACACTCTGTTCCTACTACACGCAACCATAATGCGCTACATCAAAACCACTTGGGCCCCGACTGGTGACGAACCCCCGACACATGCACTGGTACATTTACAATACTTGATGGGGAATTGCCGCCATTTGTCTAGATGGCTCTAACATGGTATTCGGTCTCATGCAGGAATATCACTGCGGGCACTCCGAGATAGGTGGTCCGCAGACCTGAATAGGGTATTTACAGATAAGGAATGGGATGCTGTGTTGGAATATCCGAGAAAGGTGTCACGCAATGCAAAGTTAAAATGTATTCAACTTATGATTGTGCATCATGCGTACTTGACTCCCCGCAGACTACATGCAATGTATTAGTTTTCACGTCGGACACATGCCCACGGTGCAGGAGCCCTAGTGCCGGCCTGTTGCATATGCCATGGACCTGTCCACGCTTACAACCATATTGGGTGGAAGTGCAAGAGGTCCTAAGGGAAGTGGACCCGGTGAGGTGAGGTGTACTAGCGGAACATTCCTTCCTGGGGTTGGGTATGAAGTCCAAAAGTGGTGACCCCACGATCAGATTTGTTAACTTAGCGCTAATCCTGGCTAGGCATGCAATAACTAAACACTGGAAAGCTACTAAGGCACCGTTGGTTACGGAGTGGTATAGCGAGGTGGTGAGATGGGGCAAGGCAGAGAGCGCTGTGCTTCAGAGGGAGGAAGACCGGGGTCTGCGCAAAAAGGCTATCTCCCTAGAGTGGAACGCGATATTGGAAGACTTTAAGGCGAAAGAATTGTAAAGGAGATATGGCAGGGTTCTGGAGGTTACAGGGTCCTGCAGTTATATATGTGCAGCTGTGTAAGAGGTGTCCAAGACGTGATAAAAGACCATGTACGTAACATTTTATATGCAGGAGAGTGGCTGCTAGACTGAACTTTGTCGGAGTGTGTTGTATTTTTATACTGGCCACCTATAATTTCATGAGGGTTCATTTGGTGGGAGGGGGGGTCATCTTAAGTAGTTATGTTAAAAGTGTCATAAACCATGTTTCAAAATGTAAACTGTCGGCGAAATTTGCAATGCTCATTACAAATGTTCAAACTGCTTTGTAATTCTGGAAGTACTCATGCACTGTACGGTATATGTGTATCATGACACTTAAAAAATTAATAAATATATATTTTTTTAAAATACATGCAAGTGTGTGAAGGGGGTATGCACAGCTGTGAAATATTGATAACACCAAAGGAAAAGAAAATGTTTTTTTTGTTTTTTTTTGTGAAAATTTTATTGAACAATAAATCAATTACAAGCATGGGCCTACAACCACCAGGGCCGGCCGCTAGATTCAGAAAGGATCATACAGTTGTTAAGGCAGTAGTCGACTCCCGGGGCCCAGCCCCGTACATGGCTCCGGATAGTCCTAGGGAAGCAGGATACATAGGTTTAACATAAATAACAAATAAAAACAAAAGGGCGAGGCATAAGGGCAAAAAGTGTGGGTCATGCTACATCCGGGGGACTCTACTTCAGACCTGCAAATAGCTATCAAGAGGAAGGAGTAATGATAGGTCGGGGGGGGGGTCACGGGAGAGGAACGTCTATATTCGGTTATTCCAAAAGTCGCAAGGAACCATCAAGGGTCAGGGGGACAAAGCAATATCGGTGTCCACTAGGGGGGGAGTACAGATACCCCCACGATACGCGTTCCATTGCCCCCAGATTCTACCCCATGCCCCCGGTTTACCACGAGCCACATACACAGTCTTCTCCCTGAACATGCACCAGTCCATGTTCTCCTTCCATACGGACACGGTGGGAGGCCGCTGGGAACCCCAAAGCTGCGCTATATCTCTCTTGGCAATCATGTTCCCCAGGGCCGCCCACCGAGTCTGAGCCGCGTTATAATCATTGGGCTCCCACACATTCAGGACACAGCGACGCACCTCCGGCAGCAGCGCAACCCCGGTGACTTGTCCCATGACCACATGAACCCGGCGCCAGTATTCCGCCACCTCGCGGCACTCCCAAAGGATATGGAGAAAGGTGGCACTGAGCCCACATCCCCGCTTACAGAGCCCGTCTTCAGAAAATCCCATCGAGACCAAACGGGGACCCGTCACATACACCCGGTGGAGGATCTTAAGCTGGACCAGGCGGAGACGGGCTGGAATGGCCACTTCCTTGGGGGACGACAGTGCGGACTGCCAGTCCTCGTCGTCCAGTTCCACCCCATCCCCCGTCCACGCCTCCCGGAGGCGCACCAAGAGGTCAGCCCGATTATTGATAAGTTTTTTATAAATTAAAGAGATAGTACTGTCGGGGACATGACCATCGAGTATGCGGTCCTCGAGGGGCGAAGAAGCCGGGATCTTGGTCCCCTCCCCAAAAACAGAGAGCAGGGCATGCCGAATCTGGGCGTAGCGGAAGAACTCCCTTTCCGTAAGTTCGTATTCGCTCTGGAGCGCCGCGAATGTTTTAACCGCACCCTTAATCCATAAGTCTCCCACTCTACTAATACCAATCGTGTCCCAACGTTCAAACCCCTTCGTTGTCCAGAGGCTTCCCAGTCGGTCGGAGGCAAACAGAGGAGTAGCACATGTTAATCGCTCACTCCAGCCCATGGCTACATTGGCCGCCTTCCAGATCCGTACCGCAATCTTAGTAGGGCCCGTAAGGGTCCGTCCAGCCGAGCTGGAGTAAAGTGCCCTGTTATAGTTTCCGCCGGGAAGCAGGAATTTATCCATCTCATACGCCGGATTCAAGCCAGGCGCATACGTGGCATGGTTAATGGCCGATAGCTGTGAGGCCCAATAATACCTGCGAATGTCGGGAAGCGCGATGCCCCCGTCGTACCAGGGGAGAGTAAGCTTTGCCAGAGCGATACGCGCCCGCCCGTCCCACACCAGTCTCCTCTGCAGGCTCTCCACCTCCCGAAAGTAGGACACAGGAATGACATCGAAGGAGTTCTGAAGTGCATAGAGGAATCTGGGAAGGGACATCATTTTAAACAGTGCTGCCCGACCCAGCGGGGACAAGGGCAGCTTACACCACCGAGCCGTGTCCTCCCTCAAACGCCGAAGTGGAAGCAGGAGATTCTGCTCATAGCGAGCCACCGGGTCCATCGAGACGTATATTCCCAGGTATTTAAAGCCGGACAGAGATAATTGGATCGGAAGCCGAGGCGGCAAGAGAGGAGGGTCACCGGAGATAGGATAGACACAGGATTTAGACCAGTTGATCGTTAGACCCGAATTTCTCCCAAAGGAAGTCAGAACATCAAAGAGAACATTAAGCGACTGCCGCGGCGAGGTGAGATACAGGAGAATATCGTCCGCATACAACGAGACCCGATCCTTGAAGCCCGGGGCCCACCGGATCCCTCTGATCGAGGGCTCCCAGCGGAGCCAAGCAGCGAGCGGCTCCAGGGCAAGAGCAAAGAGCAGAGGGGACAACGGGCACCCCTGCCTCGTACCCCTACCGAGAGCGAAGGGCCGAGAGACCCGCCCATTAACCACCACCTGAGCCATGGGTCCCGTGTAAAGAAGCTTCACCCAGCCAAGAAATCCCTCCCCAAAGCCGAATTTGGTCAAGACAGCCCAGAGGAATGGCCACTCGATGGTGTCAAAGGCCATCGTGGCGTCTAAAGAAACCAGCACGGCTGGTTCGGAGAGGAACTCCGCCCTGGCGAGGGCGCCGTGAAGACGCCGCAAGTTAAGAGCGGTGTTACGGTGAGGGATGAAGCCGCATTGATCAGGATGAATCAGATCGCAGATGACGCTCAACAAACGATTGGCAGGGACTTTAGCCAGGATTTTAGGCTCTGCGTTTAGCAGTGAAATAGGCCTGTAGGAGGCACAGCGGTCTCGTGGCTTACAGTCCTTGGGGATCACGACTATCGTAGCCAGACGCTGGTCGTCAGGAAGGGAGCCTGCCTCAAGGGACTCCTGAAACATACGACGGAGGAAGGGCGCGAGTTGATCCGGGCGCAACTTATATAATTCAATAGGCAGACCGTTGGGACCCATCGCCTTGCCCGAACGAAGGGACCGAATCGCAGTTGCAATTTCATCTACAGACAAGGGGGCGTCCAGCTGCTCACGGTCTTCGACGGACAGGCGGGGCAAAGCAATATCCCTCAGCAGAAGGCAAGAGTCTTCTTCATCCCTATCAGTCACCGGGGAGTACACGGCCCGGAGGTGGTCAGCGAAACATTCCACAATCTCACCAGGCTCAGTCACACATACTCCATCCGAGACACGCAGCTCCGGGACCACACGATTCACTCTCTCCTTCTTATCCAGCCACGCAATCAACTTTCCCGCCTTGTCCCCGGCATCATACAATCGACCCTGCTGCTCCCTATACATCGTTTTGGCAGCGTCAGTGACAAGAGACCTGTATTCAAACTGTTTCAGGCTGAGGGCATGGAGCCCGTCCGGAGTGACACCCGTCTCCAAGGCCGACTCCAGCCCCGAGATGTCAGTCTCCAGCTTCACCACTGCCTCACTCTTGAGCTTCTTAGCCACCACTATCTGGGAGAGGGCTTGTCCGCGGATTACGGTTTTAAAGGCTTCCCACAGGGACATTGCGGACGACACCGACCCCTCGTTTTCAAGGAAGTATTGGTCCATAGCCTTCACCAGGCTGTCGCGAGTCGTAGGGTCTCGCAGGTACCACGGGTTAATGGGAGCGATCCGCCCTGCAGACCGCGACTCGGTGTCAAAGAGCAGCCACAGCGGGGAATGATCGGAGATACCCCGCGCCAGGTGCCTAACCTCTCGAATCCGACCAGTCTGTGCCGCGGGCATAAGGAAATAGTCTAACCTAGAAAGACTCCCATGCGCCCCAGAGTGAAAGGTGTACTGACATTGGGTCGGATGCATTAATCTCCAACTATCTACCAGGCCGAAGGTCTCCAGTAGTCCACCAAGCCATGCCTGGGCAGCGGGGAGGGCCCTGGGTGGGTGACGATCCAGGTCACCCGAAACCACCGAATTAAAGTCCCCGCCCATAAGCAAAAGACTATCCGGAAGTTCAAGCAGCATTCGACCCAAGTCCGCGAAGGTGGAGTTCTGGAGGCCCGGGGGGACGTAAACTGAGACCAGGGAAAGGGGCTGCCCCTCCCACCTCCCAGTCAGACACACATAGCGCCCTCTGTCATCCGAGATTACCCTAGTGATATCCAACGGAAGTGAGGATCGCAGGAGGATGCCCAATCCCCTGGAACCAGTTGTGAAACCAGAATGGGCCACGAGGCGGTATCCCCCCCTGTTCATTGCATGACAAACATTACCAACCAGATGCGTCTCCTGGATAAACACCACATCAGGAGTCAGACGACGCAAGTACTGCAGTACTACACCCCGTTTGATACGGTCCCCCAACCCATTGACGTTCCATGACATCAGTCTCAACCCGTCCCCCCCCATCCCCTCCAATAGATCAAAGGCCCCCCAGTCAGTAGCACAGTTCCCGAATCTGGACAAAAATCAATACCTCGCCCTGCGAACAAAAAACACACAGCAAAACAACCCCTCCCTCCCCCCAACCCCCCCCCAAATCCAACTCCCCCCACCCTGCACCCCTGCGGGCCAGAAAACCCCCCCAACTTGCAGTGTGCCTGTCGCCCCACTAACCCCATTCTACGAAAAGACCCCGGAGGAGGAAAGGGACCCGTCCCCGCCCGCCCCCCACACAGGTCCTAGTGAGACAAAATGAACAAAAGAAGTAAAACCCAGCTGAACAGTGCAAAGTGGCAAAATCAAGGACCAAAAGTCACTCCAAAGGGGATCCGTCACCTTTGGCGCCTGCAGAGGGCCCGGGACGGCCACCTCTGTCCGGCAGCGAGTCCAGCCAGTCACTCACGGCCACAGGAGAGTCAAAAAAGGCAGTCCGATCCTCATGTTCCACACGGAGTTTTGCAGGGTAGAGCATAGAGTACTTTAGGCCCAGTTCACGGAGACGACGCTTCACCCCCTGGAATCCCATCCGCTGTTTCTGGACAAGTTGGGTAAAGTCCGGATAAAAGTTAATGGATGAGTTCTCATGACGAACCGGGCCGTGGACCCGTGAGGCCTGCAGAATCGCATCCCGGTCTCTATAGTGGAACAGTTTGGCCACGATAGGCCTCGGGGGGGCCCCCGGCCGTGGCCGACCGCCCGGAACTCGATGGGCCCGCTCCACGGCAAAGAACTTACTTAGGCCTGCAGGGGTCAAATGTTGGAGGATGAGTTCCTCGACCAGGAGGTCAACCGGGCGGTTGTCGGAGGACTCCGGTACGCCTATGACACGGATGTTGTTGCGTCGGGCCCGTCCCTCGAAGTCCTCCAGCCGCCGGGCCATCTGATCGTTGACCGCCTTAATGTCACCAAGCGCGGCCTGCAGGTCAGACACATCCGCACCAAGGGTGGAGGTCCGCGCATCGAGAGCCTGAACCCTCTCGTTAGTTTTGGAGAGATCTGCCCGAATTAAGGTGACATCGATTGCCACCGTGTCGATTTTACGGGCCAGGGCCTCGTATTGCGTGGCGATGGTTTCCCTGATGCCATCAATGGCGCCCATGATGTCCTGCAGGGAAAGCTCCGGAGAGACGGTCGTGCCACCACCGGCGGCATCCGGGGGGGGCCGGTCGCTCCAGGGGACCCTCTGCCCTGAGTGTAGCGGTCCATGTTGTTGGCCTGGACCGGTCCCCCGCGGAGGGAGGCCTTAGTCTTACGCCCCTCGGGGCCCCCCTTGCCCCCCATGTGGTCACGGACACCGAAGGGGACCGCCGATCAAGAGTCGTAGGGGCACCGGCACCGCAGACCAGCGCCTCACCAGGGACCACAATATAGCGGTGCGGGGGGACCCAAGGCGATGGGTACACTAGTGGCAGGTGGAGACAAGGCCTCGCGCAGAGGCCAAGGAAACACCCCGCCACATCAAGTGCGCTCGCAGGCCAGCCCCCTGAAGTCCGAAAGTGAAACCGAAAGTGGTAGAGCGGCCACTGGCACCGCACTGCAGCCGCTGTTGTTCAATTACGACACGGCTCCACGGTTCACCTTCGCCCCGGGCACCTCCGTCGGGTGGGTCCCAAAAGTTCGAACAACGACAACTCAGGATTCCCAGGTCCGATTCGAGTTCTGAAAAGAGATACGTGCTCAGCCGGTCTTCATCTGCCAGATTCCATAAACCACATCAGGATATTCTCAGGATAAATTCCGAGGAGCAGCAAGGGTCCGGGGAGCCCTGTGCTCACGCGACCATCTTGGATGCGCGCTAGGCTCCTCCGAAAATGTGTTTTTTACAGATGATGAGTGAGAGAGAGAGTTGAAGGTGAATGGAAGGTGGCACAAAAAAGTACATGCAGAACAGAGTAAAGGTGATGAAGAGGAAATAGATGTGTGAGATATGCTGAAGAAGGATTTTAAAAATATGTAGTGAGGGAAAGGGCTTAATTAAAGGTTTCTCTGAGTGAGAGATTGCACAGGAAAGTGATATAAGGGGCGAATGACTGAGTCACTCCAAAGACCACTGTCTCATCCACAGACCTTAGTAATGCTTAACTCACAGTCTCTTCATTTCGGATATGAAACATTTTCAATTCTAATTATTAACAGCATTATCATTGTTGTCATACATTTATTTGATAGTACTAGCAAGCACTGGCAAACCCAATAGGTCTGACCAATTTAGGCATAAGTTCTTTGTTGAGTGATATACCTGGTTTTAGTACTGAAAATGAGCTATTATTGAGGTGTATCTTGGCCAGACCCAGTAAAATATGCTGATTGTTTCCAAGTGTTATTTGCCGACAACGAGATACATCACGTTCAGCAGTGACCAAATGTTGTCTGCTTCCTGTTTGTATGCCCAGACGTGGGTCTCGGGCTCACTGTGCCACTGGATTCAAGCTATCCTGGCTGATATGGGGTGAAACCAAGAAACTGGTCCTAGGATGCTTGTTTGCGGTCCAGGGAGGACCTGGTTTGGCAGTTCGGGCTGGACTGTTCTCATGAGGCACAGGGTCAAGACTGATTTGCATATGGCCAGGTCTAAACTGGGGTGGCATAGTGAGCAAAAAAATGATGGACTTAACCCAGATCTCTTGACAGGGGGTGAATGTTTTGATTTGTTCTGCATTCCGTCCATCAATTGTGTGTCTTTTGCTTTCTCGCCCTAAGTACGCCGGGTATGTCCAGGTGTGGGTCCCGGGCTCACTGTGCCACTGGATTCAAGCTATCCTGGCTGATGAGGGGTGAAACCCCAAAACCAGTCCTTGGATGCTTGTTTCCAGTCCAGGGAGGACCTGGCTTGGCAGTTCGGGCTGGACTGTTCTCATGAGGCAATGGGTAAAGGCTGATTTGCATATGGCCAAGTCTAAACTGGGGTGGCATGGTGAGCAAAAGAATGATGGATTTAACCCAGATATCTTGACTGGAGGTGAATGTTTTGATTTGTTCTACTTTCCGTCCATCAATTGTGTGTCTTTTGCTTCCTGTTTGGAGCAGCAACCTGCAAGGAGTGAAAGGTATTTTATATTTCACTTCTTTCATTTCTGCAACAAAGTCCTCAATTAAACAGCTCTTCTTTTATTGGTGTCTCATCCCAGCTAGGATCTATCCAGGGTCTAACTCCAAGATGCCAATGGAATGGAGGGAAACAAATGCATTTAGCTTTTTATCACTACACAAGTGCTTAACAGAAACAATGATTTGGAGGCAGGTATTTTGACTTTATTCGAATCCCTGGATGTAAGTTATGCATGCACTCTAAGAATGCAAAAACAACAGTTGATGGACAGAATGCAGAACAATGTCATACATTAACCCTAGTACAGAGATCCAGGGCTAAATCCATCGTTTTTTTGCTCACCATGCCATTCCAGTTTGAACCCAGCCATATGCAAATCAGTCTTGACCCTGTGCCTCATGGGAACAGTTCAGCCCGAACTGCCAAGCCAGGTCCTCCCTGGACTGGAAAGAAGCATCCTAGGACTGGTTTCAGGGTTTCACCCCTCTTCAGAGAGGATAGCTTGATTCCAGTGGCATGGAGAGCACGGGACACACGTCTGGGCATACCCCTCCCACTTGGGTGACAAATGCAAAAACAACAGTTGATGGACAGAATGTAGAACAATGTCATACATTCACCCCAGTACAGAGATCGGGGACTAAATCTTTCTTTTTTTTGCTCACCATGCCATTCCAGTTTGAACCCAGCCATATGCAAATCAGTCTTGACCCTGTGCCTCATGGGAACAGTCAAGCCCGAACTGCCAAGCCAGGTCCTCCCTGGACTGGAAAGAAGCATCCTAGGACTGGTTTCAGGGTTTCACCCCTCTTCAGCGAGGATAGCTTGATTCCAGTGGCATGGAGAGCACGGGACACACGTCTGGGCATACCCGTCCCACTTGGGTGACAAATGCAAAAACAACAGTTGATGGACAAAATGTAGAACAATGTCATACATTCACCCCAGTACAGAGATCGGGGACTAAATCTTTCTTTTTTTGCTCACCATGCCATTCCAGTTTGAACCCAGCCATATGCAAATCAGTCTTGACCCTGTGCCTCATGGGAACAGTCAAGCCGGAACTGCCAAGCCAGGTCCTCCCTGGACTGGAAACAAGCATCCTAGGACTGGTTTCGGGGTTTCACCCCTCTTCAGCGAATATAGCTTGATTCCAGTGGCATGGAGAGCACGGGACACACGTCTGGGCATACCCGTCCCACTTGGGTGACAAATGCAAAACAAGCATTTGCAATGCAATCGGTCTCGCCATTGGGACCTTATATGTATTTAGCTATGCAGCACATTAGCCTGGGTGCTGAAACATCTACTGTTCTTTAACATGGAGGGAAAGTAACACATGGAAAAAAAATATTGCCTTTCAGCGGAAAGTGGTGTATTCCAAAGCTCTGTTTTTAATATAAAATCAGGGCCTTCGGTGGTCATATCACTGAAAATACAACATTTGAAAAAAATATTATTGTCTACGAGTGCTCGTGGAAGACAATTTCTATGGACTGGAATCTAGAGAATGCTAAAGTAATTCTTGTATTCTACTTCTCTCTGCTGGCCGTTTTCTATTAAGAAAGTTTACTAGAGGCAGTTGCCAGAACGCGAGTTTGAGCTATTGGCATTGTAAATGACAATTAATTTTATTTATGTTTTGGTTTTTAAAAGGTAAATAAAAGGCCTTGTCATTTACAATGCAAATAGCTTAAACTCGGGGTAATGTAAATCTGCGCAAAGGCATATCTGTGGGTACACTTTTGTGTCTCTTTTTAAGAACTGGGCACTTACATTATTTACATGTTTCCCATAATAGTTTTACACTGATTTGCCCTCAATTAATTTCTGTATATTTTTAAACACATTTTACCAAAAGATGTATTGTAGAAGCTGTATCTAACGTTTTGGTGCACATTTTATATTGAAATTAAAAAATACTAATACATAAATAAACACCAGTTTTACATTCAGGCTTCTGCACGTAATTAGAAAGCATTTTGGGAGCATTCTACGTAGCCTCAAATTGTTAACTTTTACAAACCTGTACGTTTTTGTACTAGAACAACTGAAAGTAAGTGAGGCTGGCCTCACTGCTATTCCTTACAGCACTGGCCGTAATAATAAAGGCTTTGTATCAGTGACTCAAGAACCATATACACATCTTGGTTTAGTAGCAGGCAATCCTTACACATATTGGTAATGTAAACCTGCAGCCAAGAGGTTTGTGCTTCAGAGAATTGGGCCTGCTTGTCCGCTGAACAATGTAAACGTGAAAATGTGTTGCCCCTAGCACCGAACAATATGTCCTGGGCAACAGGTGATACTAATTCATCAGCCCTGTAAGATACGCTAACATCAATAGGAGTAATTAGTGTGGGAGGCCTTTTATTTGGGGTTCTGTGGTGTATGGACAGTAGCCTGTGTCAATATTGTTGTTCCATAGCCAGAACTCCTACCTGACAGCGACCTACTTTCTACCCGTGGGAAACAGATCAATGCATTCTCAATCTCAGATCCCAATTTAACACACTGAAATTGCTGAGCCTTCAATGCTTATGGGTGGACCACAGAACCTTAACTTAGGTATCTATGGTTTTCTTCTTTGGTTGCATCATCAGGGCATCTATGCATACACAATAACCAAATATAAAGCTGCATTACTATACTCACTCATGGCCTCTCGACTAACTTGAGAGCTAGATAACACACCGATCATGCCCTAGCCCAGTCAACAGGTAGACTGAACAATTTCTGCATGAAGCACGATTTAATTCGCTCACATACTGCTATGCAACACTGCACCTACTAAAATCAACCTTCCATCCAAGTCCAGTGTTCACATGGCTCGTCTAAATCTTCTCATACAGACCATTTTAAAAATAACAAAGAATAATATTATTTTGAATAGTTCTAAGCATTGTAGATAACAGGCGCTAGTAAAACCCAATTTAACAGTGCTCAATTTACTGACATCGGAAGGATGGAAGGCCGAGCCGGCCATGTCAGGATTCAAATTTTTGACATGCGGATTATCATATATTTCAGCAATGAACGTTGATCTCAGTGAGCTGCACAGCAGTACAAGGACACAGCACTCCAACCAAAAACACAGGTCTGTCTGTATTTGCTCCAAACAGTTAAGAGCGCCACAATGCCGTACTATTGACAGATGTGCACTATACAAGTACCAAATAACATAATATTTAAAAGTGAAGTTAATAGAAAATGGCTCATGATTGGAAGGTTGATGCATGTTTTAAGGAGGGTGTGCCAATACAAATTTCGGAAAGGCATTTGGTTGGAGTAACATCCTCCAAGTGAGGATATGCTGAGATGCAGGAGGAAGGAAGGACACGAAAAGCATGCGGGGGGCTCATTCAGCACGGAGACAGCTCAGGTTCTTACTGTCTATGGGGTCCCCACCCTCCAGGGACCCTCATTGAGCTTCAGGGCTAGGAATGCCTGTGACATCGCAGGGGCCCATCAAAACAGTATGCAGGTAGATCCAATAATTTTGCGCTGCTCCTGCCGCAGCTACACATCTCCCCTCACCTCTCGAGCGGTCTCCAGCATCACCAGACCCGCGGCGGCAGGCTTGGCCAGGCCACTGTCCGAGTCCAGCCACAGCCCTTTCACGTGGCTGTGCGCAGCAATGCGCTGGGTCTTCGTGGTGCTCTTCACCTCCTCGATCTTCATGGCTGAGGCCTACGAACCTGTCCCGGAAAAGGGGTACACCAGGGAACGGACGACTGCTGGGGGGAGTGCCTCAGCTGAGCCCGGGGCTGTCACAAGCAGAGAGCGTGGAGGAGCGGGAGACGGCCTCTGTGCGGCGGGACTGGCGTGGACATGGAAGACGGACATCCACCGCAGCCGGCACGGGCATAGAAGACGGACATCCACCGCAGCCGGCACGGGCATAGAAGACGGACATCCACCGCAGCTGGCACGGGCATAGAAGACGGACATCCACCGCAGCCGGCACGGGAATAGAAGACGGACATCCACAGCGGCAGCGCTGGATCAGAGCGGCCGTTTCACCAGTGCGCTGTTGTTGAGTTCTAGCCCGCGAAACCAATGCAGCCATTTTAAAACAAGACAGGCATTTGCAATGCAAGAGGACTCGCATGTATGCGAGACCTATTGATTTCCAAACGGGAGTGCGGGTGGGAGGGCATTAATAAGGCACGAACGATGGAAGTGGTGGAGGTGGGAGAGAAGGCTCGCACAGCGGGAGGGGTGGCACGGGAACAAAGTAGTGCTCAGGAAACACGCAGTAAAGGGGCCAATAGCCGTGGAAGGAGACATGGCCGTCATAAGGCGGGACTAGAAGCCTCTAAACCAATCAGAAGGCAGAAAAAAAGCCACAAGCCAATGAAAAAGTGGGCGGGGGAGTAGACGGGGCTTCCCTCACCAATAGTGTATACTGCATGCCTCGCAAAGCGAGCAGCGCATGCGCTGCACCGCTAGGCGAGACCTAAACAACAGTTGATGGACAGAATGCAGAACAATGTCATACATTCACCCCAGTACAGAGATCGGGGGCTAAATCTTTCTTTTTTTTGCTCACCATGCCATTCCAGTTTGAACCCAGCCATATGCAAATCAGTCTTGACCCTGTCCCTCATGGGAACAGTCAAGCCCGAACTGCCAAGCCAGGTCCTCCCTGGACTGGAAACAAGCATCCTAGGACTGGTTTCGGGGTTTCACCCCTCTTCAGCCAGGATAGCTTGATTCCAGTGGCATGGAGAGCACGGGACAGATGTCTGGGCATACCCGTCCCAATCGGGGTGACAAATACAAAAACAACAGTTGATGGACAGAATGCAGAACAATGTCATACATTCACCCCAGTACAGAGATCTGGGCCTAAATCCATCGTTTTTTTGCTCACCATGCCATTCCAGTTTGAACCCAGCCATATGCAAATCAGTCTTGACCCTGTGCCCAGATGTGGGTCCCTTGCTCACTTTGCCACTGGATTAAAGCTAGCCTGGCTGATGAGAGCTGTTAGCCCGAAACCGGGCTCAGGATGCTAATTTCCAGTCCAGGGAAGACATGGCTTGGCAGTTCGGGCTGGACTGTTCCCATGACGCACAGGGTCAAGACTGATTTTCAAATAGCTATGTCTGAACTGGGGTGGCTAAGTGAGCTAAAGAATGATGATGGATTCAACCCAGATCTGTGACTGGGGGTGAGTGTTTATAAAGTTTCAGCACTCCGTCCATCATCTCCTTGTGTTTGCTTTGTTTGCCCTAAGATGGCAGGGTATGCCCAGACGTGGGTCCCTTGCTCACTTTGCCACTGGATTCAAGTTAGCCTGGCTGATGAGGGCTGTTAGCCCGAAACCGGTCACAGGATGCTAATTTCCGGTCCAGGGAAGACATGGCTTGGCAGTTCGGACTGGACTGTTCCCATGAGGCACAGGGTCAAGACTGATTTGCATATAGCTATGTCTGAACTGGGGTGGCAAAGTGAGTTAAAGAATGATGATGGATTCAACCCAGATCTGTGACTGGGGGTGAGTGTTTGAAAAGTTTCAGCACTCCATCATCTCCTTGTGTTTGCTTTGTTCGCCCTAAGTTGACAGGGTAAGCCCAGACGTGGGTCCCTTGCTCACTTTGCCACTGGATTCAAACTAGCCTGCCTGAGGAGGGCTGTTAGCCCGAAACCGGTCCCAGGATGCTAATTTCCGGTCCAGGGAAGAAATGGCTTGGCAGTTTGGGCTGGACTGTTTCCATGAGGCACAGGGTTAAGACTGATTTGCATATAGCTATGTCTGAACTGGGGTGGTAAAGTGAGCTAAAGAATGATGATGGATTCAACCCAGATCTGTAAACCAATGCAAGAAGGGGAACCCCTGTACAATGGATGTAGGTAGAGATTCAGGGGAAAAGGAACAGAATAAATACGAACACGAATATCTCTACCTATAGGTTTCAGAACGTACAATGTATCGTCTCTTTAATATATCTACACTTGGACTAGGGCAGTATGATTCAAAACATAATCAAGGGTGAATTTATAATAATTTTATTTTCAAATTAAATTGATTTATGAAAGAATAAATTCAGTACATAGAAGGGTTTGCTGTAATTACATAAAGAATTTTCAAATAACAAAGAGCATGCTTATCGGGGTCCCAGGCGTACTCAAACACACACTAACTGACACATTCATACCAAAATCATTCTAAGACATAAATGCTAAATTCGCACATTCACATGTAGAGGATATAAACCGTCCAAAAAATTCAATGTGTAAACAAAATTCAATGAATATTCAACATTATGAATGTGTCAGTTAGTGTGTGTTTGAGTACGCCTGGGACCCCGATAAGCATGCTCTTTGTTATTTGAAAATTCTTTATGTCATTACAGCAAACCCTTCTATGTACTGAATTTATTCTTTCATAAATCAATTTAATTTGAAAATAAAATTATTATAAATTCACCCTTGATTATGTTTTGAATCATACTGCCCTAGTCCAAGTGTAGATATATTAAAGAGACGATACATTATACGTTCTGAAACCTATAGGTAGAGATATTCGTGTTCGTATTTATTCTCAACCCAGATCTGTGACTAGGGATGAGTGTTTAAAAAGTTTCAGCACTACGTCCATCATCTCCTTGTGTTTGCTTTGTTTGCCCTAAGTTGGCAGGGTATGCCCAGACGGGGGTTCCTTGCTCACTTTGCCACTGGATTCAAGCTAGCCTGGCAGATGAGGGCGGTTAGCCCGAAATCGGTCCCAGGATGCTAATTTCTGGTCAAGGGAAGACATGGCTTGGCAGTTCGGGCTGGACTGTTCCCATGACGCACAGGGTCAAGACTGATTTGCATATAGCTATGTCTGAACTGGGGTGGCAAAGTGAGCTAAAGAATGATGATGGATTCAACCCAGATCTGTGACTGGGGGAGAGTGTTTGAAAAGTTTCAGCACTCCGTCCCATCTCCTTGTGTTTGCTTTGTTTGCCCTAAGTTGGCTGGGTATGCCCAGACGTGGGTTCCTTGCTCACTTTGCCACTGGATTCAAGCTAGCTTGGCTGATGAGGACTGTTAGCCCGAAACCGGTCCCAGAATGCTAATTTCTGGTCCAGGGAAGACATGGCTTGGCTGTTCGGGCCGGACTGTTCCCATGAGGCACAGGGTCAAGACTGATTTGCATATAGCTATGTCTGAACTGGGGTGGCAAAGTGAGCTAAAGAATGATGATGGATTCAACCCAGATCTGTGACTGGGGGTGAGTGTTTGAAAAGTTTCAGCACTCCGTCCATCATCTCCTTGTGTTTGCTTGGCACTCTGAGAATGCCAAATGTATCTGTATGAGTAATAACACTAATAAAGATTTATATAGCACTTATTATTTTAATCTTAATTTAATGTATTTTACAGCACCGCTAATCCCGATATAGGGCGTCAGGATACTTTACATCACACGCACATCAAGACAATGAGTCATACAAGTGTATAAATCCATGAACAGGAAATTTTACATAAGACAATGAGGGTTACAATGTGTAGGAGTCGCATCTTTGTACCGGTGGGAATCATATGCTAAGAGTGCTTAGTGTGGAGAAACACAAAGTAAGGATTTAAAATGTAATATAGTGGTTGGAGTTGTCTAAACTAATATGAATTTATTACTACCCAAGAAACGCTTTTTAGCTACTATAGAATCTTGTAAGATTAGATAACAACCCATTAGGGTTCTAAATCTATGCCTCGCAGTTTGCATAAAACTACTTGATGCTGGTTCATAGATCACCGTGCTTTATTAGAAGGCTTGTAACTTATGTACTGCAAGTAACAAAATGATCTCTGTTACAAAAACAGTAACCAATGAGCTATCTAAATATATTACAAATCTATGATCTGTATGTTACGTTGTGCTGTGCAGCAGGCACATTAACCATCTATGCTGAAACTGTGACTAGACAACAAAACACTGATATCTCCAGCAAGTGCATTAACCACCAGAGTTATCTTACGATTTTTATCACCTCAAAATTGCTCAGCATTAATCCCGTAGGATTTTGTTTTTGACCAATTAATAACCCACAACAGATTTATTGTCACATTTGTCCATGTTGACATGATTGCACCAATCACAATTCCACCTCTTTTCTGCTGCCACACTTTCACCCCTAATTTATAGGATCCCAGAGTAAATGTTTTCCATTTGCAGCACTGTCTGGATGCAATAGTTGCATGCATGCCACAAGGCTGGATGTCACCATGATGTGTAGTAATTATCGCACCCTGGCCTAAATGTGATTCCATGGTCTTGGAACGTCTCCTGGGTGAATTATACAAAGAGGTCTACTGGTGGTGCCAAAGGGCCTCCCAATGGATGGGATCCTATCACAATGAAGTAGACTCCATAAAGTTATTTACTAGTAGTCAAACAGTGCCTTCAGGATTTGTGCAAAGTTTGTACCAGCACCTACTACAACCATTTGCTCTTCAGCTGGCACCTTCCCTTGTCCATCCAGTTAAATCTTAGAACTCATCTCTATAAAGAATAATAAATGGCAACGCCAATGGTAAACAGATCACAAAGACTTGGGCTGTCCTAAAAGTGATACTGATGACCCTGATTGACACTCACACTCACTTGTGTATAACACCAGGTCAAGCATGTTTACATGCTGCTGTGACAAATTTAAAACACCTTCTCAGGGCACACACACCACTGAAATTCTACACTTTAGATGACTCCACAAACAACACCAATCCACATCCATGCCCTGTAAGATAGGCTCCCACCTAATAGCCTACTTGGAAATTGCTTTGAGGCCTCAACAAGAGGGGCAGAAAACACTATAGAAATGCTAGTATACTCATTGGTGATTAATGGTAAGAATGTGTTACAGGTGGTGTCTCTGAAAAGCTGATAGAGCTGGGTCAGAGTCAATCATATGTCAGGGATACTTTCAAATATATTGTCCCACAGCATGTGGCTTAATCAGTCTGAGCTTATCTCTCATGTTCATACACATCAAACTTTTATAAAATCCCTGCATTTACAAGTGTATTTTAAAGTCATTCTCTTTTGTTCCTTTTCCTCATACCCTACCATGTGGTGGTCATTGTCACTGCCCCAAGTGCTTTAGATGCAGCTCACCTTTTCTTTAAATATTTAATAGAGAGGAACAACAAGGTCAAATTCAGTTTAAATGCTATTGTATTTTAAACAATGTAACTGATGAACAAGTTACTTACCTTCGGTAACGATATATCTGTAAGAAACATTAGTTAGTGATAGATTCCTTACCTTAGAATTACCCCCAGGTGTCAGACTGGAGCCGTAAAGTTTTAGTCATCAGTACCCCTGCGCATCGGAAGGTGGTGTCGTGCTGCTCCGCGTCCGTCATTGGCGTCGTGGTTGCCGAGATGGCGTCGCGGCAGCTACTTAGAAGCCGCCCTCGCACGCTGATGTCAGTTCTGTACACGAATTTCCGCGCCAGGAACGCAGAGCCATGCAAGATACTGACCACTGGTGCATAGAAACTAGGGCCCTGAAAGGGATGAACTTAACCCTAGAAATCAGTTCGCAGAACAGGGAGGATTGGTGGGGCGGTAAAGAATCTATCACTAACTAATGTTTCTTACAGATATATCGTTACCGAAGGTAAGTAACTTGTTCATCTAAAAGAAACATGTTAGTAATAAATTCCTTACCTTAGAATAGATACACCAGCAATACCAATCCCGGTGGAGGGTCTGCGAACTAAGATCACACCAGGAAGTCCCGGAGAAGAGAACGGCCGAAGAAGCTGTCTCTCCAGACTTGGCTGTCCAGGCAATAGTGATTAGTAAAAGTGTGTAACGAGGCCCACGTAGCTGCCTGACAGATGTAATTTAAAGGAAGTCCTCGTCCCAAAGCAGTTGTGGCTGCCATCGCCCTGGTGGAATGGGCGCGGAGGCCCACTGGAGGTTCCTTCTTTGCTAGAGAATAGCAGGCTTTGATACACAAAACGACCCATCGGGAGATAGTTTGCTTGTGTACGGCCCGACCTTTCTTGGCGCCTACGTAGCAAAGTGCTGGTCATCCACCTTGAACTGTTGTGTGCGATTCAGGTAAAATGAGAGCACACGTTTTGGGTCTAGACAGTGGAGCTTCTCTTCCTCTCTGGAAGGATGCAGAGATGGAAATAGGAATAGGAGGGAAAAGATGAGTAATGCCTTTAAAGAATCTATCTACAACAGGTGACTTGAAAAGAGAGGGCTGATCAGGAAGCCTAAGAACGGCTGAAATAGCAGAAAGATAGCCCTTGATAGTGCCCAGAGCAGAACCCTGCTGAGCCAAAGAAAGAAGGAACAGTAGGACTTCTGAAAGAGGGGCAGAAAGGAGATCCACAGCCTTTGCTGTGCACCATGCCACAAACTTGTTCTACCTGCAGGCGTATACCTACTTAGTGGAGGGACCCCTGGCTGCCAGAATGACATCGCAGACTTCAGAAGTCAAGTCGAAAGGAATCAACTGCAGCCACTCAATCTCCGTGCAAAGAGGTGGAGACTGGACAGTTTCGGGTGGAGAACCGTCCCCTGCTGCTGCCACAGAAGATCCTCCCGAAGAGGCAGTCAGATCGGGGGATCGATGGTCATACTGAGTAGCTCGGGATACCAAACTCTTCGAGCCCAATCCGGAGCCACAAAAATGACTTGGGCCCGGTCGCACCTGATTTTCTTCAGCACTCTGGGCAGAAGTGGTATAGGCGGAAAGGCGTACAACAGACTGCAACTCCACTCTCGACGAAAAGTGTTGCCTAGCGAGTGCTGCCTTGGAAATTCCAACGCGCAGAACTGCTGGCATTGCACATTCTCTTTGGTGGCGAATAGATCTAACCAAGGCTCTCCCCACTGTTGAAAGAGACCTTGCGCCACCTCCGAGTGAAGACGCCATTCGTGATCCATCATGCACCGGTGGCTGAGTTCGTCCGCCCTGGCATTCAGTGAACCTGCCAGGTGTTGAACCACCAGGGAAATGCCGTGATGTTCCAGCCATGTCCAGAGGTGCAGGGCCTCCTGACATAGGGTCCATGACCCCAACCCACCCTGTTTGTTGCAGTATCACATGGCGGTGTTGTTGTCTGTGAACACCTGCACTAGTCTCCCCTTGGCAGAGGGAAGGAATGCCTTCAATGCAAGTTGGATTGCCCGGAGCTCCAGAAGGTTGATATGGAGCCTGGACTCCGTCGGAGACCAGAGACCTCTGATCTCTGCCTCTCCCATGTGGCCGCCCCCTACCAGGAGGGACGCATCCGTCACCACTGTGTGCTCCGGTTGGGGAAGGGAGAGTGATCTGCCATTGACCCAATGCTGGTTTGTGAGCCACCACTGCAATTGTTGTGCAGTGACCTCCGAGATCTGGACATAATCGGACAGGGTCCCCTGATGCTGTGGCCACTGGAACTTCAGGTCCCACTGCAGAGCCCACATATGCCATCTGGTATGATCGACCAGCAGGATGCAGGAGGCTATGAGGCCCAGCAGCCTCAGGGTCATCCTAACCGGAACCCAGGATAGAGGCTGAAAGATCGAAATCAGAGCCTGAATATCCTGGACTCACCGTTCGGGAGGATAGACCCGAAAAAGCGTATCCAGAACCGCTCCGATGAAGAGGAGCTTCTGAGAGGGAATCAGGTGCGACTTTGGCACATTGATGGAGAACCCCAGCAAATGCAGGACGTCAGCCATAGTCTGGAGGTGGTAGACTACTGTGTGGGGCGAGCCCACCTTCAACAGCCAGTCGTCGAGATAGGGGAAGACTGGAACTCCTGATCTGCGCAGATGAACTACGATCACCGCCATCACTTTCGTAAACACCCAAGGGGCGCTGGTAAGTCCAAAGGAGAGCACGGTAAACTGAAAGTGCTCGTGGCCTAAGCCGCAGGTAACGCCGGTGGGCCGGCAGGACAGGAATGTGGAAATATGCATCCAGGGTCGAGAGCAGGCAAGACCTGAGCCAGAGTTAACATCTTGAACTTCTCCGTCCGGAGGAAGCGATTGACGTCCCTGAGGTCCAAGATAGAATGCAGGCCCTTGTCCTTCTTGGGCACCAGAAAGTAGTGGGAGTAACAACCACGTCCTACTTCTGGCGCAGGAACACGCTTGATGGCCCCCTTGGCCAAGAGGGCCGCGACTGCCTGTTGAAGAAGTGCCAAGTGATCCCCCGACATGCAGTGGTACTGGGTGGCATGGCTGGAGGGGTAGTCTTGAAGGGGAGGGAGTAGCCCCTTCGGACTATTTAGAAAACCCACCTGTCCGAAGTGATGGTGCGCCTGTGGGGGAGGTGATGGCGGATCCTGCCGCCTACTGGTGTTTGATGGGCCTGAAAAACTGGACTTGGAAGGTTTGAAGGCAGTGGTGGATGGGGTGGAGGTGGACTAACCCGCCCGCTGGCCCCCTGACCCGGCTCGGGGGGTCCCACATCCGCAGCGCGCCAAGACTGTTGCTGCGCAGTCCTGTGGCTCTGAAACAAATGTGTCGGGGCACCCCTTCCATGGCCACGAAAGGGAGCGAAACGCAGAAGGCAGAGGAGGGCGCGGCGGAAAGGCCCAAGGACTTGGCCGTAGCCCGCAAGTCCTTAAAGCGCTCCAACGCTTTGTTGCCGAGAAGGCAATAGCCATCAAAGGGCATGTCCATCAAACTGTTCTGGACATCACCAGAAAAACCAGTTGTCCTCAGCCAGGCGTGGCGACAGAGCGCCACTGTCGTGGAAATCGCCCTGCCCAGCGAGTAGGCGGTGTCAAGGCCACAACGAATAGTGAACTTGGCTGCATCCCTCCCTTCAGCAATAGCTCGAGAGAGCACTGTCCGGGCCTCCTCTGGACATTGAGGCTGCACACGCACCACCGTATCCCACACAGAGTGGTAATAACGGCCCACAAGGCATGTAGTGTTCACAGACCGCAGCCCTGAACTGGTAGAAGAAAAAATCTTCTTACCGAAATGCTCCAGTTTCTTGGATTCCCTGTCCGGTGATGCGGTAGGGAATGCGCTCGGGACGCAGAGGCTTGGACAACCAAGCTCTCAGGGGTGGGGTGTTGGGAAAGGAAATGGGGGTCGCCCGCGGCCGGGTGATGGCATCGGGCCACGTTCCTATCCACAGGAGCCCCTGTGTTGGGCCTGGCCCAGGTGCCCAAAAGAACATCCGAAAGTGCATTGTTAAAAGGCAGCAGAGGCTCCAAAGAGGTAGCTGCTGGCTGAAGCAATTCTGTCAGGAGGTTAGTCCTGATGGCCACTGTAGGGAGTTCGAGGTGGAGGGCCTCGCACACCCTACGCAACACAACTGCGTAACTTGCACCCTCCTCCGTAGACACAGTAGGAGGAGGCAGCATGTCAAGGTCAGGAGAGGTATCAAGACCACTGGCATTCCCCAACTCCTCTGTCCAGTCTGGGTCAAACTCACTTTGTGCTGTGAGAGGGTCTTCAGAACCCTCCCAGTTCTCCCCTTCCTCCAAAGGCTGAGAAACAGGCCCAAAATAAGGAGGACGGACATAGAAATCCCTCCTCGGTATTCCTCTTTGTTCAAATCAGTTGGATCTCTCACAGCACTTCTCGTCAATCGTACCAAAGGTTTTGCAATCAATGAGAAATTGCTAATCCACTGACGACAATATCCAACCATTCCCAGAAACAGTCTCACTTCTCTTTGGGTCATTGGTGGACTTATTCTCTTTATGATTCTGATTCTGTCTATGGTTATTTTTCTCTGTCCTTTTTCAATGTTATGTCCTAGATATTGTACTTTCTTCTTACAAAATTGTAATTTCGATGGTGACACTTTTAGTGCTCCATCTGCCAAGTGATTCAGCAAGGCTATCGTGTCTACCTCACAAGCTTCACAAGTTTTCGATGCCACAAGCAGGTCATCGATGTACTGAACTAATACAGAATTTTCAGGCATTCCTAGATTTTCCAAAGACTTCTTCAATAGCTGATTAAATATTGAGGGGCTTTCTGTATACCCCTGTGGAATTCGGCACCATGCCAAAATACGCTCACCGAAACGAAATGCAAAAATTTGCTGACTGTCATGATGCAAAGGGATGGAAAAGAAAGCATGGCACAGATCAATCACTGTATACCATTCTGCGATATGAGGGATCTGATATAAAATCACAGATGGATTCGGTACAATGGGACAACATGGTACAACAATTTTGTTTATCTTTCTCAGATCTTGCAATATCCTGAACTTCCCACTAGGCTTTTTCAGTCCCATTATTGGTGAATTACATGGGCTACTCATTATTTCTCTAAAAATTCCTTGTTTTATCATTTTCTCAATCACAGGAGTAATTCCTTCAATTATTTCAGGTGTTCATTTATATTGTGGGACATTTGGGTAACTTATTCATTCTTTTACAGTTATTTTTACTGGGTCTACATTTCTCATCAATCCTACGTCTTCTCCTGTGAAATCCCACACTTCTGCTTTAACTGATTGTTTTAATTCTTTTGGTAATTCATCAAAGTTAAATACAGCATAGGTTCCTGTAACCTCTTTCTCCCTGTTTGCCATTGTCATTTTATACAGCACATCATCATCTGGTGTTTCAAAGGCTATTCCATCTGGATTACATAATATAGTGCAGTACATCTTGCACAATAAATCTCTACCTAACAGGTTCACAGGACTGGTGTCGCACACGACAAACCGGTGCATTTCAGAAAATTTCCCTATGCTAACTTTCACTGGTTCTGTAAGGTATGTTTTAATCTATCTGTTGGATACATCAACTACTTGGATCGTTTCATCCGAGAGAGGAAGATTCTTGACATCAGCTGATCTATCAGTTGATCGAGTAGTGTTGCAGGGATTCTGCTTTTGCACAGAACTATGCGCAGGAGACCAGGACCTCAGAGAATTGTGGTGTACCAGAAAACTCCCCTCAGAACCCAGAACCCCTTATCCGACTAGCTTAGTATCTCATTCGTTAACCTAGATCTAGCTAGGTGGTCCCAATGTATAGACAAACCAGAACAAGCGACTTAGATATTTCTCAGGAGTGGTGGGAATCCGAAATACCTGTTCGTACTTATTTATTAGTCCACAACATAATAATACAGACACGGTAAAGTTTAAAGAGTTTATTTTATAAACCTTGCGTCCTAAGATGCAGTACTTTGGCTAACACTAGCAGACTAACAATACAGATCAGAATCATTAGCATTATTATAATACCATATAGAATGAAAGGAGCAATCATACTATTAATGACAGTGGTATATGGCCACACTCCTTTCACTATAATCTAATACATTATTATTATTAGACTATTAGAAGGTCTCTTAGGCTAACAGGGGGGACCCCATACCGTATAGATCAGCTTAGTAGGATCACATCAAAGGATCAGCTCTCACAGCATGCATCAGCTCTTCTTGTTCGAATGAATGTAAAACCAAACTGTTCTGCAATATTAAAGACGCTCGTCCTTCAAATATTGGCAGCTGTATGCATGATATGTCTAACAAGTGGTACGATCAATCTAAATACAACACTCTGTACCTTCTAGTGACCCAGACGCGTTCTTTGCATGATGTACAGACCAAGGGCACATTTCACGGTTAAGAATGTGAAACAACAGTTTGTTATCCTGTAAGGCAAAGTCGAGTCAGCATTTCTAAAATGAATAACACATAACAACAGTGTCGTGTGCAGCGCAGCAGAAACGACAAGCTTGCTTGTTAACTATGATTTCGGTTATGCTAACTTAGTGTTGTAAATAGGGCGTGGCTTAATCCATCTCACACCCCCCCATGATCGGAGCACTAACCAATAGGGATACACTTATCAAGAACGCAGAGTTCAAGTGATTTAGAACGGACTCAAAGGCATATAAGGTAAGTGTAAAGTCCGAGAATAAAAAAATGTTCGTTTAGAAAATGAAAAATGATGTGGTAAAAAAGTAAGCAAAAACTTTCATAGAAATTTAACAATTCTGGATGCAAGCTGCATTGACAATGTCAATCAGTCAATCCATGAAGGTATATGCACCGTAAGTTGCGACAGCTTCCAAGAGGAAATCATTGGAGCGTTCTGCAAAAGCATCTGCCATCCAGTTGAGCAAGGGAAAGGAACATACATGTTCATCAATTATCGGAGCATCCAGCACCATGATAGGACAACTGTCAGTCTCCTCAATATAACTCCTTTCAAGGAAATCAATAGCTGCCTCTCCGATATCCCAGTTTCCAAGGACTCCATGTGCTGCACCCAAAGTCATAAACCCGACACCAGAACAGTCGACTTCATGAGCCACTAAGGGACACATTAGTTCATCAAAATCCGGGTCAGGTGACGCCAAGTTTGACAGGCACAAGTCCAGAGCCCATTGGAAGGGACAATCTAGGCAATGAAAAACAGGTTGCACACACGTAAAAAAGGGAAACCGGAAAGACAATCTATAGTTGACGCTTAATACCGCCAGTGGTAAGGTGCCGTAGAAATCAAGCATCCGGCTACGAAGATGGAGCAAGCGCAGCATTCTGTCTTGCAACTCCCGGTGTGCAGACATATCGAAGTGCGCAAATCAACAAGAGGATCCCAGCCACCAAAGCGAGGAGCAAGGGGAACCCTCCGAAGACACTTGAAAAAATAGAATGTAAAAATGCGGGGATCACACCAAAAACAGTCTGGAAAGATGTCACGAGGCCGGAGCCCACAATTTTAAAAAAATGAACAAGGCCAGTCGTAGACGAAGCATTAAAGATAGTTTGAATCAAGGTTCCAAAATGGAGGGAGAGGTCGGTATTTAAAACAGCTTGTACCTCAGTGCGTGTGTTTGCAACATTAAGAAGAAATGTTTCACGGGATGAAGTCAACGCAACCTCCTTTTTAGACAAAAGAGCCCTTATTCTGCTCATCCTAGGGAACTCTACGTTCAAGGTTGGAATCGCTGGCCAGATGGATATGTCGAGTCGGCCTTGCGGGGGCGGGAAAAGGACGTTATTACAGCAAACTACTTTTTGTGAAACAGTCACTATGTAAGGAATACCCACTAGCATCCCACAGCAAGCTTCACTATTTAAAAGCAAATAACTACCGTTGGCAAGCAGCTTAAAAGAAGACGTTATAACTGGCATTGGAATCCCCTTTAGGACACAAGCTAAATTAGGAGCGTGTATATTGCAAGCGCCATGTAATTGTATATGTCTGCAAACAACAGAGTGATCAGGAGCGGAATTGCATTCTTCACCTTTTAAGTAAACTTCCTTGCCATCCCTCACGCATCTGTAAGTGAACGGAAGTGACCAAACTTCATGCAGAAACGCATCACCAAGTTGTTCATATCTGCCGATAGCATAGTGTTTCATGCACGAACTAAACTTGAACAAACTGAACGGTAAAGTTACTAATCCGTGAACTAACCACACGGCGGAATTTAACTCAGCTACAGAAAAAGGTTAAGGTTCTAATTTTTCAATGTGCAGCAATGCATAAGTAGCATCTTTCATGGACATGAACTGCTGTTTTTCAGTCAAATTAAACGGAAGGAACAATGATGAAATATTCATGTAATCCCAAGGGACTTTCCCTGCCTTTAACGTTTGCAATGTCCATGCAAACTGCATAATTGAACGCAACTGATTTTGACCATGATACATCACAGATACATCATCTTGCACAATGTCTACGACAGAAGAAACAATATTATCTAATGTATAAATTCTAGAAGACAATGTATTAATAATATTATCTATCACAGCCAATACTTTTTCCATATTGGCCAGGTCAATAGCACGTAGTCTAGAAGCAGCCTCAATTTGCGACAACTTCCAAATTTCATTGTAAATAGCATAAGCCCATCGTTTAGATCTACCATTTACAGGACCCTTAATGAAATCATTCAAATCTATTTTTTCATTTAAACGTGACAAATGAAGTTTAACTTTAACTGAAGTTAACGTGGAATGTTGCAGCCATGACTGACATAACTTACCTACAGAGTAGGTAGTCACCGTGTGTGAAGATGTGAAACGAGGGTCAACCCTAAGTTGTGTATACCCCGGAGTCAAATCCAGAAATCGACGTTGACAGGAATCTGAGCCTGTTTGCCATACCAACCAACCCTCAGGATTCAATGTTGAAATATTGAAGGTGCCATTGGAAACAAGCGACTGCAACCTAGTAAGGGACAGATCTGAGTGATTTTCCCAACCAGGATAAGCACCCAGATCAGGGATCGAGGGGGAAATTAATTTTTTAGATATAGCCAATCCAAAACAGGTGGTCTGAAAAATAGACGAATTTAAAAATAAAATATGGTTAGGGATAAGACAGGCACGATGCAAAGCTTCTGTTCCTTGTACCTGCCACGGTTTAGTTCCCCAAACCGATTTAAGATCCATAGTAGCTTTCCATACGTCATAACCTCCAATAGCCAATTCCTCCATAAAGGATTTGGAATATAATAATTGTGTGTGTGTCAGTCTGACCTTAGAAGTGGGTTCTCCCGCTACCTTAAAATAAAAAGACTCAGGTTTTGACACACTAAAATCCGAAAAGTATGTGAATTTTTTCAATAACGTGGCAGAGCTGCCGAGCATAGGGACAGGACAATGTTCCCATTGTGTGAAATTAACAAAATTTCTAAAAGTATTTGCTCTGTGTAGGAAATGTGTGCCATAATGTTGAAAACAAAACTGCTCATCATAGTTCGCAGCATTTAAATATAGATCTTCAGCATCAAATGCAGCATAATATTTTAAACCAGAAAACAGTGCTTCTATTGCTTGTACATCCCAATCATCTGAGCGGATGTTTTGTTTAACTACATCACCCATAGAAACACGAAAAACAGTTGGCACATTAATAACTTCGGTGGGACCATGAATTTGAAAGTTCACCGCATCCCAAGCAATACCATCACGTACAGGCCAGGCGGTGATGTTCACAAACGTCTGGTCTCTTTTCATGATGTGTGATGAGGAATGGGGTGCCAAAGTTCCATCAATTAATTGAATTGTAGAACGTTCATTCAGGTAGTGTCCATTGATAAGTCTAAAAAACACTACCACAAAGCCAATTGTCATGAATAAAAAAATACAAATCAGCACCATCCAGATGTAAGTCCAAGGTGCAACCAAAAAATGTCTCTTGAACCAGGCAAAAAATATAGAGATTTTGGAAGGGACAGTGGAAGTCAATGATTCAGTTTCAAAGGAAGACTGGGACTGGGTAAGTGTTGTTGTATTCAAAAGGGGCAAAGCGACTTCTGTAGGATAAGCATACTCAGGATCAGCGGGCAAACCACCAGCAGTAGGTGGCGGATCATTAACTGTGATCATCTCAACGGAAACCTCAGGCACGATGATAGAGGGTGGCACCACAACAGAGTTTCTCAGCATCGAAGGGCAGGAAACCAAAGGTGTCATACTATGGAGAATCGGCCACCCTGTGTAGCTTGACATTTTCAATTGAAATGTACCTTTTTTCTTTGCGACCAGGAAGTGGTGGTAAAACAACTGTACGTGTACCCAATACACCAAGCACCGGGACTGGTGCACGATAAGAGGGGCCAAACTCCTTCTTGTTCTCCACCTTCTCACGGACCAGATCACCAACTCGAGGCAGCCAGCCGACCACCGGAATCAGGAGCGCTTCTTCAGATCTAGAGGGCACGTGTTCCTTTGCTAGAGTGTCTCTTTCTTCTTGTAGATTCTGTAATACAGCACAGTGGTCATCGAGGTCAAAAGGCGCGGCAGCTGCCGCCATGTCTAGACCATCAAGGTCCGGAACAAACATTCTCACTCCAAAGAGCATCATGTACGGGGTCCGCCCACCCAGAGACCTTCTAGGGAGATTATTAAGTGCACGTTGGACGTCATACAAGTGGGCAAGCCAGTTCCGGCCTGAACCTAACACCTTGGCTGTCAATGATTGCTTTAGGTCATGGTTCATCCGCTCCACAACACTATTGCCCTCAGGCCGGTATGGAGACAAAAATTTGACTTGGACCCCCAAACTTCTCATTGCCTCTTTGTAAGCCTTAGAGGCGAACGCCGGGCCCTCATCAGAGTGAAGGGTACCACACGCAAAACTCCCTATAAAGACACGCAATGCTTTGATGACAGTCCTGGCATCAGCACTCCTTTGTGGCCACACCCACAGAAAACGTGTGCACGAATCCACTGCAACCAAGATGTACTTGTACGCAGTATCAGAGGTAAAAGGACCGCAGTGATCTAAATAAACACACGCTAGTGGTTGATTAGATATATGCAGCTGCGTTGGCGGCGGCCGCGCAACAGAAGAAGGTTTGATCTGCTGGCAAATGTCACAATTAAGTACATAAGCCCGCGCTTGTTTATACAAACCGTACCACCAGTAACGTTGCTGCAAAAGAGAGACAGTTGCTGACACTCCTGCATGCGCAGACGCAACACCTTCATGGTCAGCTGTTATCAGATTTGGTCTGCAGTCCGCGTTGGGAATCAATCTATCACCAACGTCGTTAATTCTCACTAATGGGACGTTATCAGGACTTAAGTGATAATGGTATCGAGAAGGGAAACCTCTAGGGAAGTTTGTCCCTGTCTCTGATGCCGCAATAGTTGCTAAGATGTCTGCATCTATCTTAGGTTTTGATCTTGTAACTGCTGCTACTAAATATGTCGCCACTGCTGTTTTAGCTGCCTCGTCAGCCAAACTGTTACCGACAGCATGGACACCAACTCGTTGGTGACCAAGAGTGTGAATTACATCCACAAGTGGCAAACTCCCTTTGAGTTCTGACACTCGAGCCCAAATTGTTTTATGCTTTACTGAGCAACCTTTGGAATCACGAAAACCATTCATAATCCAAAAAAGTATATTGTCGTTGTAAGATTGAACACAATAGTAAGAGTCACTCACTATAAGAGTAGTGACTCTGTGATCAGCAAACTCAAGTGCAAGCACTAGAGCACGAAGCTCCGCCAGTTGCGCGGTACAATCACCCAATGACTGCATATGCACTGCATCAGATTTGAACTTTCCATTCACGAAAGTACCGACTACAATTGCGCAAGCCGCTGAATAAGCGTGCCTTGATCCAGTTGCCGGTTGCGCCGACCCGTCAGTGTATATGACACAATGGTATTCCTCGATGGGGCGCAATGACTGCGGAGCAGGATGAACGAATTCATACTCCAAACTCTCCTGAGTCTGCAACGCCGCGTCAAAGATGTATTCAACGTCAGGCGAAGCCAAGGAGGTTGCCCATTGTATCCACCTTGGATGCAAAGCCTTAGAATTTGGTACACTAGCCTTAGTGACTGTTTCTAGAGCAGGAAACGGTGTTACCACCAGCATGCGCTTTCCTTGTGATAGCGCTCGTTCTTTCAGGATCGCCATCTGAACTGCTGTCAAGACTTTTTCAACAGTGGAAAATCGCAGCTCAGCCGAAGTGTACAGATGAGATTTGTAAGCAATGGGGACTGTGTCACCCTCATTGAACGTTAAGTACGTGAAACCTTCCGCGCCTGGAACAATTCTAATGACCAGGTTGGTGTGGTTGTCACGAGTTTTTAGATATTTAGCTGTAAGAAGATCAGTTTGCAAAGTATATAATGCCAACGTGTGCTCTGGCAGCCAGCAAGATCTGGTATAAGTTGGTTGTATCAAGGCATAAAGTGTCTTGATACGCTGGGCATAATCAGGAATTTAGGATCGACCGAAATTCAGAAAACCCAGCAAGGATTGTAATTTTTTCAATGTCGTAGGGATACGAAGGTTTGCGCATTTCTCAAGGAACTGCGGTGCCAAGCCTCGACCTTCATTATTGAGTTCGTACCCCAAGAACAACACTGTAAATTCAGCAATGTGTGACTTCTTAAAGTTAAACTTGTAACCAAAGTCTGCAAACATAGTCACTATGTTATCCACACGAGCAAGGTGTGGAAGCAACTCGTCGTCTGTCAGATAGATGTCGTCGACATACGCTTCTGGGTCTACCATCTCCAAGAGAGAGACCACGCGAGCGGCAAAAACTCCAGGGCTGTTCTTATAGCCCATCGGGAGCCTCTTGAACAATTTTTGTTTGCCACCCGAGGTGAATGCTGTCCACTCATAACTAAGAGGGGCCAGATTATGGCAATAAAAGCCATTGGATAAGTCAAGCGTAGTTTTGAAACGTTTTCTCACAAGACTATCCACGAGAGCCGAACTATGAGTATTTTGTACCGCACACGTCCGGCAATGTGAGTTTAAATGCCGGTAATCCAAAACTAGGCGGTACGATCCGTCAGGCTTCGTTACAGTGAATAAAGTATTATTCATGGGTGACACACATGTCTCAATTACTCCTTGATATTCCAATTGTTCAAGGATTGACGCGACGTGAGGTCTAGCCTCGCGACGCATGGGATATTGGGGTTGAGGCTGGGGATCGAATCGCAATGGAATCTCGTGATTGGGAGAACATTTATCCCAGCCAACCTGATTACGATATAACGCAGGCGCAAGCACCTGTGCCCACTCCCCGGCCAACCTAGTAGACTCCTCCGTGGGCACTGCGTGCCCAAAGGAAGGAAGTATAACTTCCTCGCCCCTAGGGGCGTCCGAAATGAAAGCCGGAGGCCAATCTTTCTCCGCCAAAAGAATATCATATGTGGTGGTAAGATTATCCCAAAAAACCCCTTTAATTTTGCGTTGTATGCCACCCTCAATATTAAGGACTATTTCAAATAATCTTTCTGGGGGGGCTACGCGAGTATCAGCAGTTTCAACTGTCACATATATGTCAGTTGCTGTCGCCTCCAGAAATGGACGCAATGCTTCCCGCACTACTGTAACCTCCGCCGCGCTGTCTAGCAGCGTTAGTGCCCATGTCAGGTTCCGAAGCTGTGTCCTGACCATCTGAGGCATATCTCGCTGATATAGCAGCAACTTTCTTTTTCTGAAACGGTGGACGTGGTCTGGCAGCGTCTTCTTGCTTACCTTTACCGTCAGTCTGGCGGGGCTGTTCTCGACCTTGAGTGCCCCGTCCTCGTCCTCGATCTCCACCACCAGAGTGCGAAGTCGATGTTTCCTGTGAAGAACGAGGAGAGCATTGTTCAGAAACCTGAAACCTATCAGGTGACTTAATACGAGTACGATCGCGCAAATCATAAGTGCGTTCACTATACGACTGAACTGGTGAGGCAGGACGAGAAACCTGTTTCTGTTGCTGCTTCTCTTGTTTTTTGGCTCGCCAACTTTGTTTAGGAAAGTTGGGCTTTTCGTCTTTTGTAGACGAACTCACCTTAGTTTGTTGTACTACATCTGGAATTTTGATGGTGGGTTTTACACATAAAGCACTACGTCCAACCATCCTGTAGGCTTTCGCAATAATTTTTGTGAATTGCCGAGGCTTGTCTTCATCAGCCAGAAGCTCCAGCATATTGCCAACTTGGAACTGCATGGCATCTCCTTTGAGGTTGCCCATTACCATGGAACAAACCACATCGAAACTGTCGACAAGCCTCATTCCCAACTCAATAGCTGCCTCCGCACCATGACTTTCTTGAACTTTCTTGATGACGGAGGGTAGTACAGCCATAGACGGAGTGCCGTAGCACTTCGAATATGTCGCAGCAAAGACCTTGCCCCAATTGTCACAATCAACAAGCTCAGGGACCAGGTCCTTCGGCAAAGTAATGGTGAGTATCCTGTGTTTATCCACAGGTGTAGTGTTTGGAAACACGGCTTCTAATTGATCAAATTTTTCTGCAAGCCAATAAGGAAATTCATCCTTACTGAGGGGGCGCTTGCCGATAACCACGTTAACCATAACAGGGCTTATCACCACCGCGTGATGGTGATCCGCCCCGTGTCCAGCAACCGCAGGTGCTCCCACCTGAACTGTGCGTGACACATACTGCACTAAAGCCCTATGGACCGTAATCAGGGCTGTGTGTAGTGTTCGTAAGTCACCCACGCCTATCGTCATGTAGCGTGGGTGTGGAGTATATCCGGCCAGTACCGGCCATGTAGCCCCTGCAATTGACAACGGGCCCATTCTCGCCGATACGACCTCATGGGGGTTGGGCGCCATTAAACCAAATTGTATGCTGCCAGGCAGAAATAGGAATTTCCAGAGTCCGATATGGGGCATAAGCCGCAGGTACAGCCGAGGCAGTATATTCGTGGAACAAATCATCGTCTGTATCCACCTCCGCAAAGGTCACCCATGAGTAAAACAACTCATACGGGTAGGTGGTATCAGCACTGACCACAAAGACTACGGACATCCCGTCATCAGGTACCCCATACGCCCTCAGATGAGTGCGCAGAGGAACCCTACTATGAGCGGGAATATTAACCGCCATAAGGACTCCTTAAAGAATAACAACGATTTACACAGTAGCACTTGGGCTCAAAAATTATAACCTTTTTAATTTTCAAGCTTGATAGAACCTTTAGTCTAAACCTAGGTAGGTTAAACCGTCACTCAAGTTTTCCGGAAACGAGAGTGAGGGTAGTTGTGGACTAAAATCAGCACTACTAAAGCGTCTCAGACGTTAAGACCAAACGTTAGGTGCGCCATGTTGCAGGGATTCTGCTTTTGCACAGAACTATGCGCAGGAGACCAGGACCTCAGAGAATTGTGGTGTACCAGAAAACTCCCCTCAGAACCCAGAACCCCTTATCCGACTAGCTTAGTATCTCATTCGTTAACCTAGATCTAGCTAGGTGGTCCCAATGTATAGACAAACCAGAACAAGCGACTTAGATATTTCTCAGGAGTGGTGGGAATCCGAAATACCTGTTCGTACTTATTTATTAGTCCACAACATAATAATACAGACACAGTAAAGTTTAAAGAGTTTATTTTATAAACCTCGCGTCCTAAGATGCAGTACTTTGGCTAACACTAGCAGACTAACAATACAGATCAGAATCATTAGCATTATTATAATACCATATAGAATGAAAGGAGCAATCATACTATTAATGACAGTGGTATACGGCCACACTCCTTTCACTATAATCTAATACATTATTATTATTAGACTATTAGAAGGTCTCTTAGGCTAATAGGGGGGACCCCATACCGTATAGATCAGCTTAGTAGGATCACATCAAAGGATCAGCTCTCACAGCATGCATCAGCTCTTCTTGTTCGAATGAATGTAAAACCAAACTGTTCTGCAATATTAAAGACGCTCGTCCTTCAAATATTGGCAGCTGTATGCATGATATGTCTAACAAGTGGTACGATCAATCTAAATACAACACTCTGTACCTTCTAGTGACCCAGACGCGTTCTTTGCATGATGTACAGACCAAGGGCACATTTCACGGTTAAGAATGTGAAACAACAGTTTGTTATCCTGTAAGGCAAAGTCGAGTCAGCATTTCTAAAATGAATAACACATAACAACATTGTCATGTGCAGCGCAGCACAAGCTTGCTTGTTAACTATGATTTCGGTTATGCTAACTTAGTGTTGTAAATAGGGCGTGGCTTAATCCATCTCACAGTAGCACCAGTGTCAACTAGGAAAGTAATATTTTCATTATTAACTTTTCCATCTACAAATGGGCCTGTCTGGTCTACTTCTAGAGTTGTGCCAAGCACGCACTCTTCTTCCTCCCTTCGGCACCGTCAATAACCCTCTTCTGAATCGCTTTCATCGCGTTGCAGCCAATAATGGCGGCTTATTTACCTGTTCTTCGTTGTAGAATCCATTCTCTTTACTATACTTCTGGCAATTTTTGTTCTGTGGAAAAGGTGGTTTTGGCACCTGATTCTGTTGTGTTACAACCTGCTGTTGTCGTTGCTGTTGACCACTCACCTCATTCTGCACCTGTGGATTCAATGAGGCATTTTCATCGTTACTACTCTGAGGAAATTTACACTCGGATTTCCAATGCCCTATCCTACCGCAATTATGACATGGGAATTTCTTTTTAGCTTCCTCGATATTTCCTTTGCTTTTCCCAGGATTACATTTTGGTCTTGACTCAGCTTGTTCCGCTAATTGAGCTTCCTGTCTCTCTGCTACCTTTACTTGTGCCCACATAGCCTTTTCTTTCAATTTTCGCTGTTTTGCTTCAATTTCATCACTAAAATATTTAGCATGTCTCAATACTTTGTCTATTTTCTTATTTTGCCAATTTACAGTATGCTGCTTTATCATCTCACTAATTTCTGGAAGAAGACCATATACAAATCTGTATACGAAATGACTCAAATCCTTGTCACTTAGATTTTCATCTCCACTGAATTTGTAAAGGCCAAGATCAACCTCTCATAATAGGCATGTACCGATTCTTTGCTTTCCTGATGTGTTCTGTCAATTTTTACCTAGTCTGTCTCTTTAGGAGGTACCTTGTTTTTCAAAAATGCCATAACCTGTTCGTATTTCTTCATTACCTCGGGGTCTGGAGCCCCTGTTTTTGGATCCCTTGGGTATTCCTGTGTCGGCCAATCTATCATGATTTTGCACTCTGTCCATAGATCTGCTGGTACTATTATGTCAAACAAGCTATTTAGATCAATCCACAATACTTTGGATAATTTTACAAATCTATCCACCTGTCTATACCACTCGACGGGTTTTTCACGTAGTCGAGGGAAGTCATTCGCAAATGACAAAATATCCTATCTAGTCCATGGGACATGTACATATCCTCCTCCTGGAATCTCTCTCATAGGGCATTCTGTCACAACCTTCTCTTTCTCTCTCACAGGGAAAGCTGAAAAAGTTTTGTCTGAAACTTCATCTCGTTTACGATACCATCTACTTTTCCATTTGTCCACATCCCCCCATTTTCTCAACAAAATAATTATCTCTTTAATTTGACCTATTCGTCCTGTGGTATTCATGTTTTCAATGTCTTTCTCAGTGAAATCTACTCGATAGGGTTTCTGTAGTGTTTTTACCTTTTCAATATCAATACCCATTTCATTTGCCACTTCTTCTAATCTTTCATGTAGACTTTTTGCTCTCCATGTTACGTTTTTACACAGAAATAACAACTCCTCATCTTGGAAAGTTTTTAACTTTTCCGTAGGGATAGTTCCTACTATTAATTCTTCCAGTACTCTTCGTAGTTTGGCCACATCTATTGACTGCGATTCTTTGTCTTTCTTCTGCAAGCTTCTCAACCATTCACTCAATTCCTCTGTAGATGGTCCTACTGGCTTCTCTACATTTCCTTGTTCAAAATCCCTTTGTGTTTCTTATATTGACTCTACTATCGTCATACGCTTTTCTGCACAGTTTTGACCTACAAACGGGTTATTTGAAAAATTCGATTCAATCATACTCATTGTCTGTCTCCATGGATTCTCATTCTGACTCATTCTTGGTTGTTCAACCGGTTTGCTACTTTTATTAGGGACCGTCAAACAATGTTCGCTATCTTTCTGCATTACCGGACCTATCATTACTGGAACGGTTACCGCTTCTAGATTTTTAGTCAATTCTCTTATTTTCTCTGTTAATTCTAGGGTCGTTTTTGCTAGTTCTGCTGAATTTTCATTGTTTACTTTACCTCCAGACTTCTTCTCTACCTCTCTAATGGAATTGTTTCTTCCCAAATCTTGGAATTCTGGTTCTGATTTTATGATTAGTACTGTTTCCTTCATTGGGGCACTTGGGGTTCATATTTCTGGTTCTGGTCGATATGGAGGTGGATTTTTGTAAAACATGTCATCAAGAACATCATCCTCTGATTCATTCACTCCATATCCCCTCGATTCCACATTATGCCTCTTTTCTACACACTTTCCTCCTTCTTTCTCTCCTGCAGTTCTTCCGGGAAACAAGCCCTCAGTCATACTCGCATTCCGCCACCTTCTCATTCGATCATCATGCGTCTCATGTCCGTATGACCTACCAAGCATGTACCTATATCCTCTACCATTTCTCTGTCTTTCTCGGTCATGCATCTCATCTTCCCACTCCGTCAATGCTTCGAATTGGGTCGGTCTAGGTCTTGGTTCTAACTTCATCATTTTCTCTCTCAAATTTCTCAAAACTGCCAAATTAAATGAACCATGTTCTGGAAAGGCCAACACTCCGTCCTTTTCGGTATACTTGACCCAATTATCTAACCAAATACAGGTGTGATATCCATATTTCGCAATCATAAAGGATGCAGGGGTTTTCGGTGGAGGAAGTAACTGTCCTTCCCTAGTTACAATCGGTTTGTCCTTTTTAAACCACTTCTTAATTCTACCAAACCAAGACTTTTTCTCCTTTACTGGTAGATCGTAATACATTTTCCGGTCTTTCATGTATCACTAGTCTCTCCTTACAACTGTACCGCTATTCTGGCACGACTCACACTAACGCACCAATACAGAGCGTTTATGTCACTTTTGCAATTCTCCAATCCCAGCGCAACTCACACTAACGCACCAATCCGGAGCGTTTTACTTTTCTGACCGACTGTCCAATCCCAGCGCGGTCGTTCTGACGTCAGCAACCGCTGCGGCAGCTCCTGCTCCTGTCTACCCCTCCTTCACAAAATCCACTCTGTAAGTTTTGTTTCGAAATTTACAATTCTGTTAGTAACAACATAAAAAAACACCACCATTGTCCGCTTCGCTAACCAAGAAATAGCAATAGACCTTTCTCACGAGAATTCCGTCTTTCCCGAGAGCAGCGCTTACCTCCGCCCTACTACGGAATCGTTACTTCCGTTGATAAAGTAGCACATCCCTCTACCTTACTCTTCTAACAAGCATTAGCTAACCGTTTCTCCAGAATTAAGACACATAGTTGGAGACCCAATGCTACTGAGAAATAAAACTAGAGTTTCACAATTAACCCGAATGCCTTCACATTCACGCACTTTCACACTAGAAAAATGTAGTACATTCACACAGAATCCTGTCTTTCCCGAGAACAGCGAACAGTCTGTCCTACTACAGAATTATGACATACGTTAACAAAGCAGCGCTTCCCTTTACTTTGTCCTTCTAGCAAGCTCAGAGAACACCTGTTACCTTTCCAGTGATAAGCGTTATCGGAATGCCATTTGGACTCCTGGTACCTAAGACCAAAATTTCACAGGTGACCTTCGCTACCATACACTTCTTTCATACAGGAGTTATTTCTAATAGCAACACACGATGATGTCACTGGATCGAACCCAGACAATGCGTCGAGCAACTTCAATCGTTACACGTTTCTCCCTGTGTGCCTACAGGGCAACAACAATTCTGTCTTTCCCGAGAACAGCGCTTACCTCTGCTCTACTACGGAACCGTTAAAAACTTCTGACTTCCTACATCCCAGAAGCCGTGCAAACAACATAAAACTCGACGCGACTCAACATAGAGTGTTAGTACATAAACCAATATCAATAACCAATAATCAATAAGCAATTTACAAGCTATAATCAATCAATCAATCAATCAATGACACTTATAGAGCGCGCTACATACCCGTAGGGTCTCAAGGCGCTGGGGGGGGGGGGTGCCGCTACTGCTCGAACAGCCAGGTCTTCAGCTTCTTCCTGAAGGAGAGGTGGTCTTGGGTCAGGCGCAGGTCGGTCGGGAGGGAGTTCCAGGTCTTGGCGGCCAGGTAGGAGAAGGACCTTCCTCCTGTAGTCGCTCTTCGGATGCGGGGGACGGCGGCGAGGGCGTGGTTGGCTGATCGGAGGTGGCGTTTGGGAGCGTAGAAGTTGATCCGGCTGTTGAGGTAGCTCGGGCCTTGGTCGTGTAGGGCTTTGTGTGCGTGGGTGAGGAGGCGGAAGGTGATTCTTTTGTTGACGGGGAGCCAGTGAAGGTCTCTCAGGTGTCCGGTGATGTGGCTGGTTCGTGGGATGTCGAGGATGAGTCTGGCTGAGGCATTCTGGATCCGCTGGAGTCTCTTCTGGATCTTGGCGGTGGTACCGGCGTAGAGGGCGTTGCCGTAGTCCAGTCGGCTGGTGACGAGGGCCTGGGTGACGGTCTTCCTGGTCTCAGTGGGGATCCACCAGAAGATCTTCCGTAGCATGCGTAGGATGTTGAAGCACGCCGAGGAGACGTTGTTGACTTGCCTGGTCATGGAGAGGGAGGAGTCCAGGATGAAGCCCAGGTTGCGTGCATGGTCTGTCGGTTTGGGTGCGGCGCCCAGGGCGGGAGGCCACCAGGAGTCGTCCCAGGCGGAGGGTGAAGAGCCCAGGATGAGGACCACCATCTTGTCAGAGTTCAGTTTCAGGCGGCTGGTCGCCATCCACTCGGCTACCTCTTTCATCCCTTCGTGCAGGTTGGCTCTGGCGGAGGTGGGGTCGTTGGTCAGGGAGAGGATCAGCTGGGTGTCGTCGGCGTAGGAGATTATGCTGAGGTTGTGTTTGCGTACGATGGCCGCGAGGGGGCTCATGTAGACGTTGAAGAGGGTGGGGCTCAGAGATGATCCTTGAGGGACGCCGCAGATGACTTCGGAGGCCTCTGACTTGTACGGTGGTAGGCGGACTCTCTGTGTTCTTCCGTCGAGGAAGGAGATGATCCATTCCAGCGCCTTGTCCTGGATTCCGATGTTGCTGAGGCGCTGTACTAGGGTGCGGTGGCAGACCGTGTCGAATGCCGCGGAGAGGTCTAGGAGGATGAGGGCCGCTCTTTCTCCATTGTCCATCAGGGCTCGGATGTCACCGGTGACGGCGATGAGGGCGGTCTCGGTGCTGTGATTGGCTCGGAAGCCGGACTGTGAGGGGTCGAGGGATCCGTTCGTCTCGAGGAAGGCGGCCATCTGCTTGTTGACGGTCTTCTCGATGACTTTCGCAGGGAACGGGAGGAGCGAGATGGGGCGGTAGTTCTTGAGTTCGGTGGGGTCCGCTGTTGGTTTCTTGAGCAGAGCGGTGAGTTCGGCGTGTTTCCAGCTCTCAGGGAAGGTGGCGGTGTCGAAGGATGTGTTGATGATGTCTCGCAGGTGGGGTGCGATGACAGCGTCGGCCTTGTTGAAGACGTGGTGAGGGCAGGGGTCGGTCGGTGATCCGGAGTGGATGGAGTTCATCGTGCGGATGGTGTCTTCGGTGCTGATCGGGGTCCAGGCGTCTTCGGTGCTGATCGGGGTCCAGGCGTCACCAAACCAAAACAATAAAAACCATAACTCTGCTACCAGAAAAACTGTTGCAGCATGGAACATCAAATTCCCCCTTCGTCGCAGACCAAATACCTCAAAAGCAAATTCACTCAAATACATTAATTGGTGGGGCCCATAACACCAACACTTACTCTTCGTTGATCTGCTTCCCTAGAGGAATAAGCTTCCAAACGCTGACAGGAAAGGAATATCTTTACCTAACCCTAAATGCGTTGACTCCAACCTTGTGATATTCCCCTCATTAGGAGATGAATCATTTCGTTGTTTTGTAGTTTAGTTAACCCATTCATTTATCTATACTTTACTCTTTATCCTAGTTTTTCTTCTTCAAATAATCGACACGACACATTTGTCCATTAATCAAATATCATTTATCTAAGAAAATTGCAAATTGTTAGAAATCATCATTAGAACCGCAGAACATCATATTTACCTAATCTGGCTAATAGTCGTCCTCTAAGTCAGTCAAGTTGTGGTAAACCCTTTAAATTTCATCAAAGTCAGGCCGCAATTCAGTCTCTCAAAGATTCAGGATAACAGCTGTCCAGCAGTGTCACCGTCCTCTCCGTCAGCATAACGTCAGGAAATCGAGTTCGTCAAAGAAGAAGAGTTTTTTAGTTCATTTCCCTACCTACTTTTATAATGAAATTAATGTCAAAATGTATCAAGATCGGGGTTTTGGAAAATTCTGATTGGTAGACTTGGGGTCATCCGTTAAAGTTCTCACATAGTTCGCAAAATGAAGTCATCGCAATTGCTGGTTCCGGTTTTAAGACAGTCCTTTGTATTATCGTTGGCGAAGCTCCCAGAGTGTCCTTGACTAGAACATCAGCTCCTAGGGTCAGGACTAGGCCATTGTTGCTGGCGTAGACGCATGCGCACTTCACCCAGAACCTCGTGTTGTCAGGAGCAGTCACGTTCAATGTCTCGTTCAGCCATTTTGAATTAGGCCGGAATGGTCAACTTAAGCAAAACAAACACAAAAACGTAATTAAAACATGGAAATGGCTAATAAAATGTTAATCCCTCACTAATACCCTTATGTGTAAGTAATTGTCTAGCAGAATAGCAACATCCAAAGCGTTTATACTCACTCAATGAAGAACAATTTACAATTACATCACAAAAGCAACATATATCATGCAATATTCTACTTTTCTACTATTAATATGCGTACATATATTAGTTTAGCCATGCAAAGTGCAATTCCCACGTGTAATCCTTTTGTTAATGTAATTGATAAGTCTTTCACTGCAAACAAATTAATAAGATTACTATTAGTTGATTATTCAGATTAATATAAACATGCAGAATGGGGGGGATATACAAAATTTTGTACAGCCCGCTCCAGCACAGGGCGCTGACTTCGAGGGGCGCCGTATTTTCGAATATTATGTGGGTGTAAAAGCACCTGCTGCAGCTTCTTTGCCTTAAACAATTTCCAAGCAGCAATAAAAATAAATTTGGTGATTAATGGGTAAGGGAGTTTTGTCAAGGGGAAGTTTTGACCATCATATGGTAGCACAGAGGGTTAATATGCCTGCTGCAAAGAACGTGCACCATGCAGATCACAGAAGTGCATTTAATGTAATGTAAATAGCTCAGAGGGTTACTGCTTTTGTTACTTGCAGTTTAAAAGTTAAAATCCTAACATAGAACAGTGGCCTATTGATTGCCATCAAAGAGCTGCATGCAGACACAAAGGTAAAGATTGGAACATTATGTTTTCTTACCCAGTCTTTATTATCCTAAAGTCACAAAAATAGTTCATTTGGGTAAAAATTATTTCTTATTATTGAAGAGAACTCCCAACCATGGTGTTACTTTTTAAATCCTGATGTTTTGCTTCTCCAGACCAAGCACTCTTAAACTATGCTGCCTACCATCATGTGACTACACCTTGTAGTCCTCTGACTTATGTAACATTTCCTTTACTTTGAATTACACACGCGTGATTCATTGTCTCTCTGTAATGTGTGTGATGTCAAGTGCTCTGACACCCTACACTGGCATGAGTGGCGCTATAAAACAAAAGAAATGCATGTAAGAAAGAGTGGTTATGGAGACTTGAGGGACACTGTTAAAGGGTGGTAGTGAGGTAATCATTAGCGAAGGAGGTCATTAGGGGCGCAAACAAACATTGTCGCACCGGACGCCACCAGTGCTGAAGCCGGGTCTGGTCCGGCTGTCCCAATCTGCAACAGAAAAGCCAATGCAGTGGCCATTATACAGTCAGGCTCGCAAAATAGCTGTATCAGTGAAAACAAATGTTTACAAAATGTCGTGCTTTCTCTCTAGAATGCATGTAGGAGAGAGAGACTGATAAATGTGTTAAAAAGTGTGCAGATTGAATGTACTTTTCAAGCGTGAAATAGTTCCCTGCACATTGCAAAGAAGCATTGCATAGAAGGCGCAATGATGCTCCAAGACGTCAACAGCAGGAGGTGAGAGATGTTCACTCCTGGGAAGCCCACTGTATGTATATTATTAGAAGAGTAGTGATAAAAAGTTGTGGCAGACAGCTGCGGTGTCAAGCCAGTCATAAAATAGCTGTATTTTGACTTTCAGTACGCAGGTGTGAAAACGAGCAAGCATTTCTAGCTTCAAAGAGATTATGTCAATGTTGATGTGGTATATAATGTCAACAGTGATGCTGATGATTATTTCTGATGTGTGTTTTTTCACATGCAAGGAAGAGCAGGCCTAAATAGAGGCCTCAATATTTGTCACTGCTAGGAAGGACTAGCCCATGCCAAGACAGTCTTCACTTTTTGTAGCCTACATTCACAGTGGAAGCCTCCTGGCCCCCTCCCAATAAAACTATGTCAGAAACTTCTCAAACACTTTGGAAGGTCAGGAAACCTGTCACCTACCGGTCTTCACCCAAAAAGCAAATAAAACAAGGTGCTGAAGAGAACTGTCCATCATTCCAGTTGCATGTCCAGCGAAAGGCAAGGAGAAAGTGCTCTACAGTCACATTGTGGTGGGGGCCTGCCACTGGGTGTGAACATCTTGGCCCCTGGGGTAGATTGATGCATATGTAATAAAAGCTGCAGAACTTAAACAGGACAGGGAGCGAAAAGAAAGCACCCTTTTTCAGGTCTCGCCTAAGCAGCGCGCATGCGCTGCATAGGAGGGGACCTGTTGGAATCAATTTGCTTTTTTGCCCAAAAACGTGCACGCTTTGCATTGCTTTCAATTGCAACGCGTGCACGTTTGACGTTTCCCTTGCGGGAGGGACAGCGTCATCTGTTAGCAATTATCGGACTTACTCCCGCAAGGTGAACGCTGCGCGTCCCTGCTCTCGGCCGCACTCCCCCCACCCTTCCCCTTGTTTACCCTGGCACGATCACAGAACCGTATTATAACAACAAGCCTGCCTGAAACACACATCCAGCTTTATTTTGATAAGTGAGAAGTGATCAAGGCACAATATATAGTTATTCCAGTAGTTGTGATTAAGTAGACAATTTACATTTTGCCTGGATGACAGATGACTAGTTAATCTAGCCTCCTTTACTGTTATGCCAAGGCCAGAGAGAAGAGCATAAAGAACTGCATCCAAAAGGGAACTCTGGATTAAAAAGTATGAAAAATAAATTATGCAATGCTACGAGGTCCATAACCAATGCAGAGTCATCTGTTACATCGGGATGTATTGTGGACCCACACCGGAGCATCTTCACACCTTCACTGGCGTGAGCATCAGAATACAATAATAAAAAGCAACAGTGATGGTGTAGGAGTAGAGACATTCCTTGACAATTACTGTTCTACCATGAGCAGGCAATTTCTGCGTTTACACTGAAGTCCCAAAAGGATAAAGTAAAAACTGGTAGTAGGTACTGTGATTATTTACTTTTAATGTACTTTTCTAATCTCAGTTTGAGTGTTTCTTTAATCTAATAGTGCAATCGAGCTATCTCTAGTGACTTCTGTATCCTCGCTTACTCAGTGTACTGGTTGAGAACAATGATGAAGCTATACCCTGCTAGGCTTCAGTTCTAGTTCATACAACTATACTCTGCCTGTGTTTAGAGACGGAGTGGTCCCCCTCAGGAGTCTTACATAAAGGTTCACCCACAAAACATTAAAAAAATGCAAATTTGTTCATGTACAAAAGTAGTAATCCGTTCACTGGCCGCACTCTGATGCATTCACAGGAATCCATGCAAACTGGCCGCGCTTTTACCTTAGAATCCAGAGTGGATAAAACATGTAGTTCAAGCTAGGAAGACGACATGGTTGACTGGTTTTCAATGAAGTGAAAATTAAATCTGAGGCGACTTCCAAACCACAGTCATTGTTCACATTGTTGTGAACGGGGCTAGGCTGAACACTCCAACACTATTCCCTGCCTGCATTAGAGAATTAACTTCAACCTCTCTATGTGTAATACAGAACTTCCTGTGGTGAAGTAATCAACAGCTCGGTCTGGTGTCTGCCAGAGATTGACAAAGGCCTTACAAACTTGAACAGTTTTGTTTCCAAATCCTGCTCCGAGTGTAACAATCCAGATTCAAACTAATATTTTAATGTGTTAAAAAGAAAGACATGAACCACAAATGGTTTCAGCTGAAATAATTTGTAACTGATCAACTGACATTATCATCACAGCCACAAGAAAAAAATAAAACCTAAAATTAGAAATGTAAAGTACAAATTTGCCTAAGTAGCTGTTAAGAAATGGTCCAATGGCACTATAACGTAATGTAAGTGAAGAATTAGCTGAGAAAATAAAACAAGTATTGGCATAGCCAATAGGTCTCGCCTTTGGGACCTTATTAGTATTAAATTATCCAGCACAATATCCTTGGTGCAACAACATCAACTGTTGCATGGCTAAACACTTATAAGGTCCCAAAGGCGAGACCTATTGGCTATGCCAATACTTGTTTAGGTCGAGTCTTGGCAGCGCATGCTTTTGAATCATCTTCTTTGTTTTCTGTCTAAAACCGGCCGACTGCAATACCTGGTCCGAATGGACGATACAGCCGACACATGACAACTGCAGAGTCTAGGTCGTGCGACCAAAATAAGTTGGAATCGGTAATACTCAGACTGAAGATTTATGTTTGGAATTTATATTTTAGGAAGCAAGTATTCACAGGAATGATTGGTTCAACAACGCTGAGTCCTAGAGATGGTCTCTCGGACCTAATTAGCCACTGTAGACCGAATTGTCGAAACCTTATCCTTTATAATCTTCAGTCGCGGCCGGCATGACTCACGTGTGAGGGAGCAGGGGATCGCGCGGAAGGGAGTGGGGGTGTAAATTTAAATTAAAAAAATTAAGTTAACTTACATTTCTGTGGTCAGTCTGGTCCCATGTCACGCTTCCTTCTCTCTCTGCTCGATACAGGAATCAGACAGCCTCCATCCCCTCCCCTAAGCCAATCACAACTCTGCAATGGCAGCGCTGTGATAAGCTGGGACGCCGACCACATAGACGCCTATGGGGAGGACATTTTCTCCAAGTAGGATGTAAGCAGCATACATGGAGAAAACGGAGAGTGTGTATGACCAAACAGTCAGCGCCCACAACAGTGGGCAAGCCACTCCTCCCCTGCCCTTGAACAGGACCACCCACCCACCTGCCCCCAACCAAACCCATCTGCTTTCTTGCAGTGCGAGAAGCTGAAACATGAAATGGTATTTATAATACCTTTTTCCACATGGAGTAGCCGCCCTTGGTTATATCCCACGTATGCTGACAATTTAAGGCTTATATAGCCGGGATTTCAAATTATGTTAACACCATCTGAGTTAAAAGGAGTGCCTGCACTTCCATTGATCTTGTGACTGAAGTAATTGAAATAGATGCTGAGATTAGCTGGAGGTGCCAGTGTTGTTATTATTGTAATGTAAATACTGCTTGTATATATTTCTGGAAATAAGTTGTATAAGACAAATTATACATTAATGAGAGAATATTCTTTCTCTGAATATGCCTGTGACTGTTGTTTTGATTTTGTATGATAAATCATTCGGATTCACATAGTGGACCTATATTTAGTACTTTTGGTAGTACATCATCAGCATAAAGGGATATTCTGTCCTCCCAGTCTGCTGTCCATTGGAGACCACAGATCAGCGGGTCTCCTCTGACCCACATCGCAAGTGTTTCAAGGCCTAACACAAAAATTTGTGAGGATAATGGGCAGCCATGGTGCGTACCTCACCGAAGAGAGAATGGACGCGACGTGCGGCCATTCACCACTACTTGTGCCAGCGGGTCTGAGTTTAGCAGTGGAGCCTTGCCAAGAATTTTGGTTCAAGTCCTAGTTTCTCCAGGACAGCAAATAAATATGGCCACTCAACTGTATCAAATGCTTTACGAGCATCTAGGGACAGTATCGTTGCATCTTCTCGTAAGGTGTCTACTCTGCCTAGTACTCCATGTAGTCGGCGTAGATTAAGTGTGGTATTTCACCATGGCATAAAGCCGGATTGGTCAGAGTGGACTAGTGCAGAGATTACTTGGATTAGTCGGGAGGCTAGGAGATTAGCCCGTATCTTGGCCACAGCATTGAGCAGAGAGATAGGGCGATAAGAGTCGCATTACTCCGGTGGCTTCCCTTCCTTATGTGTCACCACAATAGATGCGAGTCTCTGATCTAGGGGAAGAACACCCTTGTTGTCTACTCTCTATGAACATTTTGAGGAGATAAGTGGCTATTCGAGTAGCATTTAATTGATAGAATTCTATTGGAAGGCCGTTGGTGAGAGCGTCCTCCAATAGTTCCTGGTCCCCAGGAGGAAGCCTGGGGAGCAGGAGACCGTCCAACAAATCTCTGATCTCCCCCGTCCCAGCCCCGCCCCCGGGAGAGTACAGTCGGTGATAGTACTGAGCCAAAGTTTCAGCAATATCTTGTGGGTCTGTGACCGTACCTCCGGCTTCATTGTGGAGGGTGGTCACCCAGTAACTCACTCGATCTCGCCTTTCAAGCTAGGCTAGTAGTTTCCTGGCTTTGTCCCCTAGTTCATACATTTTATATTGAGTCACCAAGTTCCTGAACTTTGCCGTTTCTGTGACCAAATCCTGGTACTCCTGTCTCTTTAGCTCTAAGGCATGTCTCGTGCTTTTGGTGTTGTGGTTACCTATCTTGATTTCCAAGCTCGCTATGTCACTTTCTATTGTTGCTACCGCTGCTCTCTTACTTATGGTATGCCCTACCGCTAAAGGTAGCAATTTTCCCTTTACCACTGTTTTGAATGTCTCCCAGAGTGTCTGTGGGGAGTCTACCAAGGAATCATTGTCTTTAAAGTAATGATCCATTGCTTGCATCAGTGTCTTTTTCATATGTGGTATTTTCAGATACCAGGGATGCAGAGAGATGGATCCTCTGGTACACGCCCTGCCCATTTCATGGTTTGCCCATAGGGGTGAATGATCAGAGATTCCTCGGGCTAGGTGTTTTACCCCACGGAAATTGAGGGCTTTGTCTGCTAATGCTAAGATAAAGTAAATCTGTGAAAGGCTATTATGTGCCCCCGAGTAAAACGTGCATTGCCTCATTGTCAGGTGGTGTGCTCGCCATACTGGGATCAATCCCAGTGTAGTCAGAAAGTCGAATAGGCATGAGAAACTATGTGGCATGTGTCTAGCTGGGTGGCGAGCCAGTGTGTCGTACATTGTCATGTTGAAGTCTCCACCTATAAGGATTTCCCCTTCGATGAGGCCTAATAGCAAGTTGCTCATTTCTGGCAGCATTGTGCTGTGAAGTGCTGGTGACACATACACCGATACCACCCTTTAAACATAATAGTGATTGCCACAAATCCACCCTGAGTGTCAGTCCAAGTCTGTGTTACCCTGTAGGGGAATTTTTTCCTAAGCAGTATTCCCACCCCTTGTGAACCAGTGGTAAAACCAGCATGCAATACTAATCTATATCCCTACCCATCTAAGGCTTTGCAGGAGTTGCCGACCAGGTGGGTTTCCTGTAATAGGACTATGTTGGGTGAATGGCGTTTGATATATTGCAGCACTATACTTTGTTTTATTTTGTTCCGCAGGCCAGTTACATTCCATGAGAGTAGCCTAATTGCAGGAATGGCTTGCTTTTCAGTCATATCTTAATGTTTGGTCCCACCTTTGTCTCATTTGTCTCACATATATGGACCTAGAGGACCCAAGGAAGTATAGTTGGAATTCTCAGTTTGTCGCTTTGTCACTGATCTCTGTATAGTGTGTAGCGCTGCATGTTGTAGTAGCTGTCGTGAGAGGGTAAGTCCTGAAACAAATGCCCTAACCTTCCTTCTCGTGGGGGCTCTAGTGGAACAATTAAGTAACTTTATAATTAAACTAAGGAAAACCCCTACCCCCCCCACCCTGCCTCCCTGCATGGCAGACTCCAAACTGACCACCTCCAAAACTCTGCAGAGCACCTGTCGTTCCCAGCCACCCTGTTCTCAGAGGACAATGGCTCAGCTTCTTGGCCACCCGCCCATCTCCAATAATATTAATAGAAGTGGTACCAAATCTGTTGGATCTTGTAGTAAAGTTCAGGTACGATACCAGATGGCTCCTCCAGAGTCAGGTGGTTCATATTGTGTTGAGGCAGTGAGTCCCAATCCCATCAAGCTGGTAGTCATCTGGTCACAGTCAGATATTTGATAACTTCATTTTTCTGTTTGGCAGCTAGTCCCTGAGGTCTTGCTTGGTTTGCAGTGATAGGCTCCGGCGGTTCACTGTTTCTCTTCTTCCACAGTATCTTCAGTTTGAAGTTCTCTTTCTATATCCAGGTCGGTATACTTTGTTGATTTTCTCGCTCAACTTTCTTTGTTTGAGGTCGGACTGGAGTACCCTTTTTGTCGCCATCCATCCAGCCAGTCCAGTGCTTTGTCTGGGTGAGTGAAAAACCAGGCCTTCCCCTCTGCCTCCACTCACAGTTTGTCCGTAAAGAGAATTGAGTACTTCACCTCTCTTTCTCGCATCGCCTTTTTTACTTCCATGAAGCTTCTCCTTTGCCTCTTCACTTTGATGCTAAAGTCAGGAAAAAGAGTGATTGAGTTATTTTTGAATTTCACATGTGGGGCACTCCGAGCTGTTTGTAGTATAGTGTCTCTGTCCTGAAAATTCAAAGTGCGGGCCAGGATAGGTCGCAGTGGGGCTCCAGGTTTTGGTCTGCCGCCCGGGACTCCGGCTCTTTCCACAGACAAATATTGAGATAGTTCTCTTGGTTGCAAGAATTTGAGGATCAAGTCCTCCACAAGAAAATATGTTGCAGGTCCTTCCACTCGCTACGGAACACCTATGATTCTAATATTATTCATGCGTGATCATAATCATCCATTTGGGCTTCAAAGAGCTTGTTCGCTTTCTGGAGTTCAGTTACCTGCTTCTTGAGGTACGCATTGTCTGATTGCAGACTTGTCATCTTCTCTTCCATTTCTTTAACTATCACCCCCATTTTCCGAATGTCCACCCGGAGGAGAAACACCTCTGTGGCAATTGTGTTGATACTTGCTTCCAAGGAGATGCATACTCCATTTATGTCAGCCAGCACATCGCGTAATGTAGGGTCTTCTTTGTCTGCTGATGGTTGTGTAAGTAGAAGAGCCGTATCTTGAGAGTTCTCTGCTGTATCTTGGTTCTTGCGCCATGAAAATGTATCAAGTTTGGTGCTGCAAGGAAGTGCGGGCGTTCTTTCCCCCGTCATGGTTTCCTGTGGGTCAGATGATGTATCAGAGGATTGTTTTTGGCCCGTATTCACCATCACCTGCCTACAGCTAGAGTAGTGTCTAGTGGCCTGTCGGTTTTCCCTCAGCGACCACATCCCTTTTTAGAATTCACGTCAGTTCCACACAGATGCCACTTTGTAGATTTTCAATGCATGAAATTTTGTGATATGCATTCCGGCGCACAGCCAGACCCTGTGAATACACCAGTTGGATTTGCCCAGGAAGTGCGGTGCAGTAGCGCTGTATGTCTCGCTGCAGTAGATTGCAGCATGCTTATTATGGTCAAGCCTTAAGTGCTGTGGCCTTATTTAGATTGTAAGGGCGGTGAGTTTGTGTCTGCCTTGGTAAGATGGGTTCTGCACGGACAGGACAGACAGATGGGATATGTCCCTCATACTACCGTACCTAAGTGATGTTTCAAACCAGTGCCTCTGTGAGTACTTAGGGTTGGGCACAGTGAATACTCTGATTTCAGGCAGTTTAGCTGGCAGATGAGGGCTGTTTTCCTCGTACTTGCCTGACTGCACCACCCGTGGAGGTTCAATTTATGGTGGCTCTGGAATTTCTCTTTCTCCCTATAGTTTTAAGTTAATTTGACGTCACCCAGGGCTTGTGGTTCACGATCTGGTTGCTATGACCGTTTCACGCAGTGCCGATGTCCGCGTCACGGTCGCAGAGTAATCGCGACCGGAGCAGGCCTGGGGGAAGCTGGCAGCAGGAGGGGAGCTCTTATTGCAGCACACTTGAGCAAAAACTTCTTATGAAATTTTGTACAGCATATTAAACTTTTGTTATCTCACCAACATTCTTTTTTCCTGCCTTTGATCATTCAGTACACTACTTTTGAGGGCCAGGATCAGTATTCAAACCATCTATACTTCTATTTAAAAGTTACAATATTGTTTTCCTGCAGACTATCTTACTTAATCGTTAAGCGAGGGGGGAGGAGTGTGTGTGCGAGTGCGTTTGTGTTTATTATTTTGGGACTATGAGTAAACACCTCAGATAAGGTATTAACCTTATCTAAGGTAAACAGCGATACATTTTACATGTAGAGTCAGTCACTATTCCTTCTCGTTTACGAGCCCGTTCAACCTCAATTTCACTCCGCTCTCACTCCAGGAAACAGACACGGCACGTACAACTTACGATCCAAACCAGTTTATTTTGGCATTTATTTCTCATTCCACCATGTGCATCACAGCAACGTAAAGTGGACTATGCGTTTCGGCAGTAGCCTTCCACAGGGCCATAGAGACGTGCATATAGAGTGTATATTTAAAGGAGCTCCATGCTCCACACCAAACCCACATAAAAAACTCTCTTTCTATTCCATTAAAGAGACATGACCTATTTTTCAATTACATAGCTCAATTTCCTACTGCTTGTCATTCATCAGGCTGTAATTTAGTCATTTTTCATTACACTTCTAAAAAATAAGATATTTAATGTGATACATATTTTGTAGTAAACATGTTTTTGTATTCTATTCAATTCGCATCATAAATTGAATATGTAGCTTTTCTTTTTCATTGTACTTAGAATACAGGTTGACGACATATTTGGTAAACTTTTTGACATCATTACTGACCTCCGCCTTGCTCTATTAAATCCTATTCTTACTTGTTAAGCCTGTTTTGTTTACCCACAAATCAATGACAATCTTCTAACAGTTCAACACCATTGTCCTTCACATCAAATAGTTTTTAAGAAACACCAAACTCCACCATTTCATCTTTACTTAGGCTTCCCACTATTAAGGGTTCTATATCTAATATCATGGACCTAAAATTGCTAGGTGCTTCTATACAATATTCAGGGTGCTCTGAAATAAACCCCCCCTTGTCCTCCTTGAGTACTGTTCAAATTCATATACAATACAATTGCACACGTAACTGATGTCCTTAAATGCTTAAACTAAAGTGCCCTGTGCTGGTTACTAGTCCTCACTAGATAGACCAAACAAAGACTTTTTTCACAGTATATTTTCATCACTCTAACAGAATCTATACAGCTCTGAAATAAATCTAAAGTACATTTTGCTGGAATATTCTCCTTGATAACTTCATTTGCCTAAAAGGGGTACTGAAAATCCTACAATCTTACTTGTCAAGTTTAAAGTGCATCATGCTTGTCACTAAATCATGTCTTCTCTGTTTCTTGGCCTCTTGCCCATCCCCAATAATATTAATAGAATTGGTACCAAATGTGTAGGATCTTGTAGTTAAGTTCAGGTACGATACCAGTTGGCTCCCCCAGAGTCGAGTGGTTCATATTGTGTTGACGCAGTGAGTCTCAATCCAATCAAGCTGGTAGTCATCTGGTCACAGTCATATATTTGATGACTTAATTTTTCCGTTTGGCAGCTAGTCTCTGAGATCGTGCTTGGTTTTCAGTGATAGGCTCCGGCGGCTCACTGCTCCTCTTCTTCCACTGTATCACCCGTTTGAAGTTCTCTTTCTATATGCACGTTGGTATGATTTGTTGATTTTCTTGCTTGACTTTCTTTGTTTGAGGTTGGATTGGAGTTCCCTTTTTTTCACCATCAGTCTAGCCAGTCCCATGCTTCGTCTGAGTGAGTGAAGAACCAGGCCTTTTTCCATCTGCCTCCACTCGCAGTTTGGCGGGAAAGAGCATTAAGTACTTCACCTATCTTTCTCGCATTGCCTTTTTGACTTCCATAAAGCTTCTCCTTTGCCTTTGCACTTTGATGGTAATGTCCGGAAAAAGAGTGATTGAGTTATTTTCATCATTCACAGGTGGGGCACTGCAAACTGTTTGTAGTATAGCATCTCTGTCCCGAAAATTCAAAATGCGGGCCAGGATAGGTTGCGGTGGGGCTTCAGGTTTTGGTCTGCCGTCCGGGACTTGGTGGGCTCTTTCCACATTTAGATATTCCCCTTAGTTGCAAGTGTTTGAGGATCAAGTCCTCCACAAAAAGATCTGTCGCAGGTCCTGCCGCAAGCTCTGGAACACCTATGATTCTAATATTATTAAGGCGTGACCTTCCCTCATAATCATTCAGTTGGGCTTCAAAGAGCTTATTCGCTTTCTGGAGTTCAGTTACCTGCTTCTTGATGTACACCGTGTCTGATTACAGATTTGTAGTCTTCTCCTCCATTTCTGTAACTCTCACCCCTATATTTCGAAGGTCCACCCTGAGATGGGACACTTCTGTGGCCACTGTGTCGATGCTTGCTTCCAAGGAGGTGCGCACTCCATTAACCGCAGCTAGCTAGCACGTCGCGTAATGTAGGGTCTTCTTCGTCTGCTGATGGTTGTGTAAGTGGAAGTGCCGGCGCTTGAGAGCTCTCTGCTGTATCTTGGTTCTTGCGCCATGAAAATGTATCTAGTTTGGGCTGTGAGGAAATTCGGGCGCTCTTGCCCCCTGTCATGGTTTCCTGTGGTTCAGACGATGTGTCAGCGGATCGCTATGGACGATTTGCATGCCAAGGTATTCACTGCCACCTGCCTTACAGCTAGAGTAGCGTCTAGCTGCCTGTCAGTTTTCCCTCAGCGACCAAGTATATTTCTATTTAAAATGTATTATATTATTTTCCTGCAGACTATCTTACCTAATCGTTAAATGAGGGGGGAGGAGTGTGTGTGTGTGTGTGTGTGCGTGTGTGCGTGCGTGTGCGTGTGTGTGTGTGTGTTTATTTTTGGGACTTTGAGTAAACAACTCCGAAAAGCTATTAACCTCATCTAAGGTGAACAGAGATAGATTTTACTACCTTTTTCAGTGTGCACATTTATGTAAAGACTTTTGACACCTCGTCTATATTCATCAATAAACGTTATTGTACATGTGGAGATGTGGCATGGCCAAGATGGTGGCCAAGTCAGACATCTCTGCCTAAGCTCTGTGCTCCATCCGGCCGATTCTATAATAATTTTTTTGACCCCGGGTCCATCCCCACCATCTGGAGAGCTACCTCAACCCCCTCACACCCAGAGTTGGTATTGCATTCTGCACAGCACTTGCTGACCCCGGTTGGCGCAAAGGCTCTGCCGCACTGTGAAGGGCTGCCGGCTGGGCCGCGGCGATTATCTTTATGGAGGGCTGCGAGCTAGCAGTGAGAGGCACCACCACTCGCGCTCTCCCACTGGGTCTTTCTGGGGTGGACTCACTGCGAAGTGGAACCCGGGCTTGGGCGTGCACCTCAAGGCCTGCGCCACTGGGTGATCTGGGCCAGATGCGGTCCTCTGGTTACACTGTGCGTCCAACCCTAAGCCATGATTGCAGTGTACTTGAGAACTGACGGCTGCACTGAGGCTAAGGAGCAGCCCCTGCCTGCCTCATCGACTGTGAAAGGCTGGAGGGATGGGACCTGGTGCCAACGCCCCAAGAGACAGAGAACACAAGAAGTGTGACTGCATCAGCTGGGAGGCCTGGGAGCCACTGAACCACCCGGTAGGGCCTACATTCTCAGCAGAGCGCTTCCCATTGTGCCAATAGAGGTACCTGCTGGCATGGCTGCATAGTGGGAGACAATAGAGTCACTTCTTGCCTATACTCTTTGTGGCCTGCTTTGGCACTGTGAAACCAGGGGATGGTTGGACTTCTTCTTCCCCCCAACTCTGAACAAGAGCATGCCAGCTGATGGGGGAGCGAGCCATGACTGATGATAGAGCATGCATATCCCTAGAGCATGGCATGAAGAAATGTGGCCCAGGCCTCGGAATGATGACCAACCCCCCTTGTGGTCTTGTTCAGTGGTGACAATTTTCAATTTCCATGGACAGGAGTGGTCCAGTGAGTGCTGGGCGCCTTCTGCTTGGGCCGGAGTGCCAGGAGTGCTCTGCCTTACCCAATGAACTGACAAGGGCATTTACTACATAGCTGGGTGTGATCCAGACTGGTGAGGTCTGAGCAATGCGACAAACTGGGATAACGGTGAAGCCAAAACAACACAAGCACACTTCCTTGGCGGATGGGACACCACTGCTCCAGGATGCTGCTCCGGCTGGAGGGGATGATGCCTTACGCAATCTGAGGCCACGCTAGACTAACACTCTAATCAATTTGAATGTATACTGCAAGCTATCCTAGATAACAATATAGCCCTAGATACAAAGATGGACACAGTGTCCCAGGAAGTTCGGTTGCTTCACGCGGATCATCAGCGGCCGGTAGAGCGGGTGGACAACACTGAATCAGCTTTGACCACGATGCACCCCACAATGCAGGACTTGCAAACACAGATGCAGGAGATGAGAGCAGTTATCACAGCATTGCAGCAAAGAGTAGAAGATGCAGAGGGACGCTCTTGTCGCTATAACGTCCTTTTTGTGGGATTTCCAGAGCGCTCTGAGGGTTCCAATATGGAACTCTTCCTCGAGAAATGGCTGATGGAAACAGTACTGGCTGGTAGGATACCGAAATTCTTTTCCATTGAGCGTGCTCACTGCCTACCTGAATGACCTCCCTTACCGGGAGCATGCCCAAGCCCGGTGATCGCCTGCTGCTACAGGTATTCTCAATGAAGGGCCCCGGGTGGTTTAAGAACTGTGATATTACATTGTACCCAGACTACACTGTGGAGGTGCAACACCTTCGTACCTCAACGTGAAAGAACAACTACGCAGCTTGGGGATCAAATATGCTTACTGTTTCCAGCCAAGCTTCTGGTCATAGATGAGGACACTACCCACCTCTTTACAACCCCGGAAGATACCTGGACTTGGTTGCATGCAAAGGGTCTGGTGAAATGTCCAGAGCAATCCTGGACCTCTGAGAATTGGTTGACCCCTTAGCCGAGACGACATAATTCCCAGGGAGACCGCAATCTAGGCCAACAACTAGGCAGGCGGCCAGGGAACAGGTGCAGGTAGTGGAGGGGGTTCTGCAGCATGCCTGAAACCTCTTTGAGGGCCTACACTCTGAATGTGCCTCCGACACTGGCTCGGACAATGGTGTCTCTATCAGTAATGACCTTCATGGACGGGCACTAACCCCTCCCATGGCAGACGACTTGTAATGCTGAACCATGGCTTTTCCAAGGTGGTAAGACTTGTAACAATGGCCAATGCCCAGCTACCTTCTGATGCCGCAGGAGAGATGGTGGATGGGACCGGCGACTCCCTATATGGGTGTTCTGAAAGAGCCCGATCACACTTTTGGTTGCTGTCCACGCCCCAGTTCGCCATAATGGACTGAAATTCTGCACTGCAGGTTGCTATTGTTTGGTTGTACATTATGTTTCAATAAGGCAGAGAATGGGGAATTGTCTCAGCCTGGTGGGTGGGGGTTGGGATTGTTGTTGTTGCTAATGTCCAGAAATTGTAGTTACTTGCGCACAAGGATAGAGATGGGGTGAACCTGGCTTGAGAGACCGGGTGCCTGGGGATCAGGTTTCCCTCCACACACTTGTCTATACACGGGCCACATGGGTACACCTAACAAGACTTCAACCCCTCAATAAAACCCTCTGACTTGGAACGTGAGAGGTATGGCCACCCCGATCAAGCGTTGCCGGGTCCACACCTACCTTAAGTGGCGACACCTACATGTGACACTCCTTCAGGAAATGCACCTAACGCAGACAGAATTGCAAAGGCTGCACATGAAATGGAAAGGGCAGGTATATGACATCATGGTTTCGGTCTATGCCAAGGAGGGTTCTCATCTGGATAGCCCCGGGGGTTCCTTTCATTCAGAACTCCCACAATGTTGACCCAGAGGGCAGACATGTCGTGGTGGAGGGAGGACTGGGCCTCTAGCATTAGTGACTATTAATGCTCCTTATGTGAACCATACTACCTTTATGTACAGGCTGACGCTGGCCCTGCTGCGTGAGCCCCATTCTCCTACCATCAGGGGCGGAGACTTCAACTGTGTCCTGGATGTGGATAGAGACCATTTGACACTCCCACTGGCAAAGGTGCCTTGCAGTAGAAGTGCAAAATATTTCCAAGGGTGAGTGACTAACAAGGGGGTGTGCGACTGTGAAATGTAAATGTAAATGTCAAATGTAAATGTCAAGGTACTTATAGAGCGCACTGTCACCAGACGGACACCTTGCGGGGTCGCCTTTGCGGTTTCCTGGCGCTGATACTCATACCGCTGTGGAACCCCTCCTGGCTTTCCCTGTGAAGTGTCCACTCCTGGGCACCCCCAGGGTGAAGCCAGGCATCCTTAGCGCTGTTGGGGCCGGTGTGGAGGCTAAGCAAGCTATTGCCCAGAGTTGCAGCGTGGGGCCCATGATTAGACTAGGCACCGAGGCGAGAATAGACAGGTCCGAGGAAATTGAGCCCGAGCCCCGCCGAGGCGGAAATCGAACCCTGGTCCTTGGCCAGAACTCTGCTTCAGGGTCTGCCGCTCTAACCATTGAGCCACACTCCTCCACGTGTGGCAACTCCAACACTGGGAGAGTCGCAGAATTTTCTTCTACTCCACAAGTACATGATGTTCACATTCGCTTTGATCTGATTCTATGTAGCTCATCACTTGACTCCCTCATACACCACGCAGAATATCTGGCGCGCACACAGTCCGATCACTGCCCATTGGTGCTATTGGTTTGCTGGGGCCGCACTCGCTCCAGCATTTCAACTTGGAAATTGCAGACTGATTCGTTCCTTGACCCTCCTTTCCAAGAGGACTTGGCTCCACAGTTGACATGCTACTTCGACAATAATACTGGCTCCCTAGCTATTGAGGCAAAGGAATGGAATGCACAGAAGGTGGTGGTAAGGGGGCACTGCTTTGCAACCACATGGTGGATCAGGCAGACACTACACACAGATATCCAGGCCAAGGAACAGTCAATGAGGCACCATGAGTCCAAAGCACCGCGGCTTCAAAATTACATTGCATCTTGGCTCCAGTTGCTGTGAGAACACCGTGAACTAAAACCACTGCTTGGGCATCTTGATTATAGACAATACCTCACCAGACTACACGGGGAGTGTGATCGTGCAGGTAGAATGATTGCACAGCTGATGCGAGAGGAACAATCATGCGCCCACATTGGAGCAATTCATACGGATGAGGGCATAATCCCCAATACACAAGAGGATATTAATGCCACCTTTGTGAAGTATTATGGCTCCCTCTAATTGGATGGGGTGGGCCCCTCCATGTCTGCCTTACTGGGTTATCTATGGGAGATCCCGCTCCCCCACCTGAATGCCTTGCTAAAGACTGACCTAGATGCTCCTCTTCAGTTAGTGGAGATTTGTGTGGTCATATCACAAATAGCACAGAACCAGATGCTGGGTATCAACGGCTTCCCCATACAATACTATGCCACATATAGTGCTTCTTCAACACCTACGTTTTTATAGGTCCACAATGAGGCACGTGCCTGTGGGCACCTTCTGGACACCCTCCAGGAGGCCCTAATAGTGGTGCTCCCAAAGACAGGCCAAGATCCATTCGATGTTTGGTCCTATGACCCACTCTCACTACTCGACCTTTCACTAAACGATTCTGGTGAAGGCTCTTGCAAATAGGCTGCTCCCCTTACTCTGTACCTTATTGCATGGGGATCAAAATGGGTTTGTACTCGGCCATAAAACATTTCCCAATGTCCGCCAACTGCTGCAACTGCTGAGGGCAGATCTGGGGTGTATGGGAGTACTGGTGGTGGTGTCGCTTGACATTTAGA